>NC_041736.1:51256274-51856274 GCF_004115215.2 Ornithorhynchus anatinus
CACTGTCAGGGAACTGGGCCCGTGCTGAAACAAGCTGCTGACATGAGCAGAAACCACTCATTTCAGAGCAAGATGGCCGTCACTGGATGGCTTGAAAGAGAGCCTGAGAAAAGGCTGGAGCTAAGGACTGAGCCTCCCCCAGCCTCTGTGGGGAAGAGTTTGAACAGAGTCAACATTTCCTTTGTGAAAGAGTCCTTTGTTCTGAACCATTTCCTTTCACGTACCCTAGCTCCCATCACGGGGCTAAAGAGCCCGCTCTCTGCCTGAACCTTGGGAAAGAGCCTTGTTCTGGGTCATCTTTGGTTAGAAAATTGGAGTGACTTGGCTTATCGGTGCATCAGGTCACCTCTCATTTGTCCACGGTGATGGGGAGAAAGGTAGAAGAAATTTTGGATGGCCTCAGATCTCATTTATTTGTATATTTGGCTTCCTGCCTGCCCACACTTACCTCTTAGTAATATTTTTATCGCTTGGAGTTTTGTCTCTCTTTCTTTCCCCTCCCTCTCTCCCGGGTGTGTCCTAGTGACAGTGAGATGACCAAATGAGCAGCTTTGGAAAGAAAAAGAATAATAATAATGTTGGTATTTGTTCATGGCCCTGGATTAGTATTATTATTATGCTATGTTATCGTTAAACACCGTTCTAAGCTTTGGAGTAGATACAAGTTAACCAGGTTGGACACAGTCCCTGGGGTTCAAAGTCAAAATGGAAAGGAGAATGGGTATTGAATTCCCATTTTACAGATGAGGCAGCTGAAGCACTGAGTAGTTAAGTGACTTGCCCAAGGTCACAATGTAGACAAATGGATTAAAACCCAGGTTCTCCGACTCCCAGGCCCATGCACGTTCCATTAGGTCATGTCGCTTCTCAGTCCACACACTAAACAATCAGCTTCTTGGTAATCAAAAGGACCATCTTTCCAAGCCCCCAGGGTGATATCACATCCCTTTTTCTCAGCCACCATGCTGAGAAGCAGCATGACCTAGTGGAAGAACAGGGGCTTTGGTTGTCCGAGGATCTGGGTTCTAATCCCAGCTTTGCCAAAAGCCTGCTTTGAGACCTTGGGCAAATCACTTGACTTCTCAGTGCTCAGTTTCCTCATTTGTAAGATGGGGATTCAGTACCTGTTCTTTCTCCCTGCCTTAGAACAGTGCTTGGCATATAGTAAGTGCTTAATAAATACCAAATTGGAAAAAAAGAAAAAACACTGGGATTCAGCTCCTCCTGAAAAAGTGCTTAAAAAATGCTCCAAGTATTATGATTCTCATTCACAGAGCAGAAGGAGAAAGCAGCAGGGGAATAGCTCAGGGAAATAATAAAAGTAGAGGGGCATCAATAGAAACACAGAGGACAGTATAGGAAAAACATGATCCATTTTAGTCGATCCAACATCAGTCAATCAATCAGTAATATTTATTGAGCACTTAAAGTGTGCCGCACACCGTACTAAGTGCTCGGGAGAATGCAATAGAACAGATGCTTGAAAATTAGCTCGAGGACCTATTTTCCAGAAGTCCAGAGTAACCGGTTTGCTTACCCCCAGCTTGTTGCCCTCCTAAACAGCTGCAAGATGAGCTAAGCAAGAGTTAAAAGGAACCAGCTGAATTTCTGTCTGCGTGCTCCTATTAATTCAATGTCAGGAAAAGATCTCAGCATTATTTTCCTTGCCTTCAATCATTCCTTAATGTTTCCTCCTAACAGCACTTCTTTTAAGTACAGTAGTTAGCTCAGGTATTTTCATCTGGCACTGGCCTCTCTCAGACAGCATTCAATGCTGATGGACCACTGGCCTGTGCCTCTAAGGATTTCCTCCATTCTGGCACTCTTTCCCTCTCAGTTCGTCAGTAGAAGTCCCCACGAACTACAGCTAGAACACTGACAGAATGAAAGGCACCACAGACTTTGATCGCGAAGCAGCGTGGCCTCCTGGAAAGAGCCTGGGCCTAGGAGTCAGAGGACCCGGGTTCTAATTCTGGCTCTGCCACTTGCCTGCTTTGGGGCCTTGGGCAAGTCGCTTCACTTCTCAGTGCCTCAGTTTCCTCACCTGTAAAATGGGGATTCTATACCCAATCTCCCTCTTACTTAGACGGGAAGCCCCATATAAGACAGGGACTGTTTCCGACTTGATTGTCTTGAACGTTCCCCGAGGCTTACTACAGTACTTGGCACGTAGTAGGTGCTTAACAAATACCACAGTCACGCAAAGCCCTTCTCGAAAGCGAAGGGTAACTAGCCACCGGTAGAGAAAAGAAAACAAAAAACCTGGTGCTACAGTAAAAGAAATAGGTGAGACTGGTTTGTTTTGGAAATTGGTTCAGGGATGAAGGGTCTCTAGGCCAATGAAAATGATTTATAACTTGTTACATGATTTATTGGCCTGTGACCTGCATTTGAGTGAACTGCCTTACAGAAACGGCATATTCCACGTCTTGGCGGGCAGGGTTCCTCCTGGTACCACTTTAACGGCTTTCTTCACGAAGCCGGTTCATGAATCAGCATTGGCAGGCTTCGCCGGAGGAATGTGCCTGCCGGCTTCCCCAGCTGGAGAACTGGTCCTTCTCCAACCGGATAGGCGTGTGCCGAGCCCAGTGCTCAGACCCGTGCGTTCCCACAGCCGAGGCAGAGGGCGCCCCCGCCGCCCCCCAACACCCACCCCCCTGGACCCCCAGACGTGCCCCGAGAGTGGGCAGAGTGGCCCGAAGTCCTGATTGCATCTAGGCAACTGTGCGCTCCTTCACGTTGACAGGCGATCAGTGGGATTTCATGAATTCAATCGCCTTTATTGAGCACTTACTCGGTGCAGAGCTTGGGAGTGTATAACACTGCGTCCTTACTGTGTGCTGAGGAGTTCAGAGTCTAGTGGGGGAGACATGTTAAAAAAAATTACTGATACATACAGAAGTGCTGTGGGGCTGAGGTTGGGGTGAATATCAAGGCTTAAAGGATATAAGTGACCGAGAAGGGAGAGGCAGTGGGGGAAATGAGGGCTTAGGGAGGGTCTCTGGGAGGAGATATGATAAGGCTTCGAAGGTGGGGAAAGACACCTTCTGTCGGATATAAAGAGAGAGAGATTTCCAGGCCGGAGGGAGGATGTGGGCAAGAGTTTGGCAGTGAGACAGACGAGATCAAGGTACAGTGAGGAGGCTGGCATTAGAAGAGTGAAATGTGCATGCTGGCTTGTCATAGGAAATCGGTGAGGTAAGAGAGGAGGGAGGGAGCTTTAAAGCCTATTGTAAGGAGTTTGGGGGACATTTTTAATGGTATTTGTCAAGCGCTTACAATGTGTCAAACGCTGTTCTAAGTGCTGGGGTAGGACACGTTAGTTAGGTCAGACACAGTCTCTGTACTGCATGGGGCTCACAGTTTAAGTAGGACGGAGAACACGTATTTAATCCTCGTTTTACGGTTGAGGCGACTGAGACGCAGAGAAGTGAAGTGACTTGCCCAAGGGCCCCCCGCAAACAGTTGGTCAAGTCGGGATTAGAAACCAGGTACTCTGACTCCCAGGCCCATGCTCTTTCCACGAGACCACAAATGCTTCTGTTTGATGTGGAGGTGGATGGGCAACCACTGGAGGCTCTTGGGAATCACTGGTGACTCTTACATTCTGGTCTAGGGAGCTGGGATTAATCTGCAAGTATGGAAAAAACAGGATTGAGGAGATTCCCTAAGCAACTTTAGCAAAACCTAACAAGTTCTTTTACCTGGATGATTTGGACAGATGTGTGACAGTCGCCTTTTCAGCGTCTTGGAGAAGTGAGAATATCAGTTGCGTAACTCTCTCAAATCTGAATGACTCTGCCAGACAGGCCCAGAAGATGAGATTATATTTCCTTTGAGTATCTAAATTGCCTTCACGACTGAGAAAACTTAGAGAACAAGAAGAAAGCCACAATAAAACAATTCAAGAAACCAAGGAGAAACCCAACTCATCATTCCTTTCAAGTGCCGGTCTTTACCTGCCCAGAGGGAGTAGATAATTCTCCCCACACACCCCGGACCCAAACAAAAAAAATCTCTTTCTTGAGAAGTCTGTGAAGGTCTGAACTCATTCCAGCATCTCCTGGTCATCCGCCATGGGTGGGTTAATGGTTTACCAGTGATCAGCTCATTGTGGGCAGGGAACAAGTCTACCTACCCTTTTGTATTGTACTTTCCCAAACGGTTACCACAGTGTGCTGCTCACAGTAAGTGCTCAATAAATGCCAATGGTGGCTTGATCAAAGCAGCAGCAATATGGCCTAGATACAGGGAAACAGCGTGGCTCAGTGGAAAGAGCCCGGGCTTGGGAGTCAGAGGTCATGGGTTCTAATCCCAGCTCCACCACTTGTCAGCTGTGTGACCTTGGGCAAGTCACTTAACTTCTCTGTACCTCAGTTACCTCATCTGTAAAATGAGGATGAAGACTGTGAGCCCTACATGGGACAACCTGATTACCTTGTATCTACCCCAGCGCTTAGAACAGTGCTTGGCACATACTAAGCGCTTAATAAATACCATTATTATTATTATTATTATTAGATAGAGGAGAAAGCCACAGAAAATCTAGTGGCCTGAACAGGATCATCTCAAATGGTACCTTCTCTAGACTGTAAGCTCCTTGAGGGCAGAGATCATGTCTACTAATTGTGTTGTACTCTCTCTCTTAGTACAGTGCTCTTTGCACAGTGAGTATTCAGTAAATACTATCAATTGATAGAGGACAGGATCCCCACCCTCAAGGCACTGAGAATCTAGGAGAGGGGAGGACAGCCACTAAAATAAATTACAAGTAGGATATGTACATATCTGTAATCTATTTATACTAATGTCTACCTCCCCCTCGACACTGTAAGCTCATCGTGGGCAGGGAATGTTTCCGTTTATTGCTATACTGTACGCTCCCAAGCGCTTAGTAGAGTGCTTTGCACACAGTGAGTGCTCAATAAATACCACTGAATGAATGAAAGTAACGGAGGTATTTAAATAAGGGTGACCAAGAGGAGTATCCCAGGGCTCAGGAAGTGAGTACTATGATGTATGAGTGACACGGAGTACTCCAATAGCCACGGGGGTGGGGACATGAGCGTAATGTATTTGCAGTTCTGTGTCTAGTAGAAAATTCTACTGGCCGTTCCAGAGCACAATTAAATAATATCTCAATTATGATAGTCTCTTATTGCCTCGTTGTTCCAGTGGGGTCATGACTGGAAGGATGAGCAGAGCTGAACAAATCACTAACACTATTAGTCAGTGATCTACTGTATTCTAGTGGGATGACCACAGGCGAGGACCTGCATCCTAATTCTGACCGGGCCACTTGTCTGCTGTGTGATCTTAGGCAAGTCGCTTAACTTTCCCGTGCCTAATTCTTCATCTGCAAAATGGGGATTCAATAAATGTTCTTCCTCCTGCTTAGACCGTGAGTTCGGGTCCCGCTAGCTTTGTGAATAGTCCGAAGCTCGTATGTTACATACGGCAGGAAACTCTATCGTGGTCTAAACGAGTTCTCAATATAATAATTGTGGTATTTGTTCGTAGTGTTTATTATGTGCCAAGCACTGTGTTAAGCACTGGGGTAGATGCAAGATAATCGGTCAGGCAATCAATTCTATTTACTGTGTGCAGAGCATGGTACTAAGTGCTTGGGAGAGTACAGTATAACAATGAGCAGTCACATTCTCTGCACTCAACAAGCTTTCATTTTGAAAGGGGAGACATTAATATAAGGAAATAAATTACAGATATGTACATATGTGCTGGGGGGCTGGGAGGGTGGAAGAATAAAAGGAGCAAGTTAGGGAGCCAGAGAAGGGAATGGGAGAAGAGGGATGGAGAACTTAGTCAGGGAAAGCCTCTTGGAGAAGATGTGCTTTCAATAAGGCTTTGACGGCGTGGAGAGTAATTGTCTCTCAGATAATTAGGTCAGACACAGTCCCTGTCCTACATGGGACTCTCAGACCAAAATAGGAGAGATGAAAGTTATTGAATCCCCATTTTACAAATGAGGAAATTGAGGCACAGAAAAGTTAAGTGACTTACCCAAGGTCATACAGCAGTGAATCAGTCCCGTTCTTCACCAAAGCGAGTCTCCATCTTTGGAAGCTGGGACTGCCCTCTGGGAAGCCCGATGGGGGGCAGCTGGAGCTCCCAACTAGGACAGCAGGGGATCCAGCTGGAGCGACATGCCGTTCTTCCATTCAGCCGAGTTATTGCTCTCACAGAGCAGCTGTTTCTGGATCGCCCCCGTTGTTTCACCACGGTTCCCCGGGGGGGTTCAGAGCCGGCAATGCGAAGCAGCATGGGGAAGGAGATCTGGGGAGGGGAGGAATTGGCCGCAGCCAGCCAGGCACCCCAGTGAGAGTGCCCCAAGACAGGATTCCAAGTAAAACTTCCTCATTGCCTTGTGCTGGATGAACGCTGCCCACTCAAGGGAACCAGGTGAGGGAGAAAAAGCTCAGGTAGAGGCCTGGGGCCCTCTGCCATTTGACAGAACATGCAGGCTGAAGAAGAAAGGAAATCGGATTGGATTTCTCAGAGTTGATCATTAGTTGGCTGACTACAGGGATTCAGAGGTGCCCAGCCTCCATTTCAGGAAGAATGAGTCTCCTTCAGGCTTTTCCAAACTGGGTGGCTTTTGGAACAGAGGAGCCGGACTCTCCTAGCCAAAGGCAGTAGGGAAAGCCTCCTACCCCTTCCGCTTGCAGAAGCGGCGTGGCCTAGTAGAAAGAACACAGGACTGGGAGTCAGAAGACCTGGGCTCCACTCTCAGCTCCATCACTTGCCTGCTGTTTGACCTTGAGCATGTCACCAAACCTTTTGGTGCCTCAGTTTCCTCATCTATAGCATGGGGATTTAATACCCGTTCTGCTTCCTCCTTAGACTGCGAGCCCCATATGGGACAAGGACTGTGCCCGATCTATTCCATATCTACTCGGGATCTTGGCACTTGATGAGCACTTACTAAATGCCATCGTTATCTTCAGTCTCAGATATCTCCCCCAACAGTGAAAGTCACACCAGGTGTTGACCTGCCATTTTTCATCCAAGGATAGCCACCACCACAGATTTGGGAGGAAGGAAAATCCCAGATTATGAAACAATGTGTCAACTGCCACAGAAGTTTCCAGGGACAGAACTACTAAGGCAGCCCTGAGGCCTATATTTTGTCTTGTCTGACGCTGTCGAGTCGTCTCCGACCCGCAGCGGCTCCGTGGACACATCTGTCCCTGAATGCCCTACCTCCACCTGCAATCGTTCTGGTAGTGTAGCCATAGACTTCTCTTGGTAATAATAAGGAAGCGGTTTACCACTGCCTTCTTCCGCACGGTAAACTTGAGTCTCCGCCCTCAAATGTCTCCCACGCCGCTGATGCCCAGCAAGGGTGAGTTTTGACTTGTAACAGATTGCCTTCCGCTCGCTAGCCTCTGTCCAAGCTAGGAATGGAATGGGTATGCCTCTGCTTGACTCTCCCTCCCATAGCCGAGACTGGTGGAGTATTAGAAACTCACCAAGTGTGATCCTCAGAGAGGGGAGGACTATATAATTATTATTATCATTACATTTGCTAAGTGCTTACTAGGTATCAAGTACTGCTCAAAGCCAGATTGGTCACAATGCCTGTCCAACTTGGAGCTCAGTCGAAGTAGAGAGGCAACAGGATTGTATCCCCATTTTTCACTTGAGGAAACTGAGGCACAGGGAAGTTAAGCACAGCAAGCAATTGGCAAAGCTAGAACCCAGGTCCTCTGATTCCCCGCCCTATGCTCTTTCCACCACGCTGCACTGCTTCTTTCTTTAGTTGACTTGTTATAGTAAGTTACAGAGGGAAAGGCCTTAGTGACAGAAGAACGGACCAGTTAGCCCTTGGATTATTATTTCTTTGGGGACTCATTTCCCAGAGCAGATTTCACCACATCCCACAGCCAAATGCCCTGACACAAGTCTTGGGTACTTCTTCCTGGAAGCAAGGCCACAGAAGACATTTCATTGTTTGTATTACTGAGCCTTACGCTACCGGATGTTTGAACTCTTAACCACACGGCAGCGAAAGGCAGAGAACAGATGTATTTATCTTCCACAAGCAGGCTGGGAAAGAAGGAAAATCAGAGTTCTATATCCTGCACTTGCCCTGTCACCTGACTTCCGCCACGGGATCCTTTGAGACTATTTACACATCAACATCCTCTGGCATTTTAAGAGTTATCAAAAATGTCACCAGTCACAGAACGTTTCATTAATTATGGCAAACATCTTTCAAAAATTCCACAGTGGGCTTCTTTCACCAAGTGATTTATTTCGGATATAATTTCTGTTTAATTAATAAGGGATTTAGTTCTGACCTGGAGGGTGTGAGAACCACAGAGATTCTGCAGTTTGTTAGGGAAAAACTTAAAAACCTGACCAAGCCTGTCGAACTCCGAGAGAGAGTACCGCCTTGGCACTTTCTCAACTGCTAACATCCAGTCTATTACCTCATTAAGGCTTGCAGTGAAACATTACTGTCTAAAGGCAAATTAAAAGGAAAAGGGAAATGAAATGGTACGGACTAGGAAGAATGAGCTTTGAATGTTTATTTTACACATGAAAATATGAAGCCATTTCTTAGCTCAGTTGAGATGCTATCTGCCTCAGACTTGCAGAAGTGCGTAGCCCATCATCATTATCAACATCATCATCGTCTTCGGTCTCAATTCATTAGCAGTATTTCTTAAGCACCCACATAGACTGTGTCGGCCTCAACTAAAGGGCTCCCGTCCCCCGGGAACTTGGGATCCGAAATAAAGAAAAGACTTTTTCCTCGGTCTGAACTTCCTTACATTCTGTGGAGGCGAAATCACGAATCCAAGAAGCAAAGGCCAATTTAGGGAGGTGGGAGGTTGGGGGCTTTTTGAGGGCTTTTTAATTAACAACATGCAAACCACCTCGTTCGTATTTCCCAAAGCACCCGGTTGCATCAGATTCAATTCTAATATCCTGTAAAATAATCCCCACGTAAGAAGCAAATACAGCTGCCTAATATTGCCGCTCAAAATGCCACTGCATTAAATAAAATTCCTTGCTGTAAAATTTTGCAAGGTGATAAAACAAAAATGATATAATAAATATAAAACATCTGCGTTTTTTTAACAAGACATTTGGAAGCCGATTTCATTTATATTTAAACTTGTTTTGAAGTGTTCCTACTATTTGAAAAATGTCCTAGTTATAGTATATTAGATTTTCAGGGGAAAGATTAAAGAGCTGATGCACAAATGAAAGGAAGAAAAAACCCCACCACTGTATTTTCCAGAACCATGAGAGCATTTGATTCTTCAAGGATACTACAGCTGGCTTTTAGTCATAAAAAGAGGGTTACTGTATGCAATTGTCAGAACTGGAAAATGGATTCACACACATATACATCCCCCCACACCCCCCAGCACACACACTCACTCACTCACAAAAATGCATTAAAACAACATTAAGGTTCTGGCAACAGCCCACAAATGCCAGGAAACTGAGAATTTAACTGCATCTCTAACTCTCTCCATTGTGCCTAGGTATTGCAGCTCATATAGTAGTGTATATACAGTAAGACCACCCACTGCTTTGAGACCAACTAC
The DNA here is from genome assembly GCF_004115215.2 of Ornithorhynchus anatinus. Lineage (NCBI taxonomy): Eukaryota > Metazoa > Chordata > Mammalia > Monotremata > Ornithorhynchidae > Ornithorhynchus > Ornithorhynchus anatinus. The sequence continues at coordinate 51,265,859 of NC_041736.1, forward strand.
ATTTCAGTGCATTGGTCCACGGGAAGCAAAGACGGTGATTTTATATTGATTATTCGAACCTCTCTCTCCGAGCAGAATACCTCAGATCCTTAGAAATGTTGGCATAAGCACCGGGCTGCTGGGCTTAGCACAGCTTGTGAGTTGGATTGCATTGCTTTACACTCACATTTTTTCAGGTTTTCAGTTGACTACGCATCCAGAAATAGCAACCGACTGGAATTGCATTAGAACTAATTTTTAAAATTCCTCTGTCTGTCTGTTCTGACTACAGGTGTGGCCTAGTGGAAAGAGCACAGGTCTGGGAGTCGAGAAACCTGGGTTCTAATCTCTGCCGTGTGACCTCGGACAAGTCACATAACTTCTCTGTGCCTCAGTTTCCTCACCTGTAAATGGATATCCAATACCTGTTTTCCCTTCCACTTAGCCTTTGGGACAGGGACTGTGTCCAACCTGATTATTCTGCACCCACCCTAAAGCTTAGTACAGTGCTTGGCACACAGTAAGCACTTGAGGCATACCACGGTTATTTTTATACTGGACAGACTAGAATTTCTTTGGATTTCAACTACCCGATTTGTGTTCCAGGGCCTACTCTTTTGTAAGATGCCTCTTCTTAGGAATGGACAGGAAACATGCCTACCCACTCTGTTGTGTTGTACTTATCCGAGTGCTTAGTAGGACGATCTGTACACACTAAGCACTCAATAAACACCACGGATTGTTTTGTGGGATGTGGCCTACTTCAGAGGTAGGACCACATGTTTAATTCCAGGTTGTAAAATCTACACATACAAAAACAGACCCCAGCTTGGACTCAGCTCTTTCAGGACTCCCCATTATACAATAATCCACTTCTCTTCCCAAAAACTAATATGGCTAAATTCTGGAATGCGGGCTGTGTGACCTTGGGTAAGTCACTTCACTTCCTCTGTGCCTCAGTTACCTCGTCTATAAAATGTGAGTCTCACGAGGGACATGGATTGTAACCAACTTGATTAGCTTGTATCTACCTCAGGGCTTAGTACAGAGCCTGGCACATAGCAAGTGTTTAACAAATACCATAAAAGAAATAGCAACGAAATAGCTATCTGCTCTTTTATTAGGAATTTCCAAAAAAGATCCCCAAGAATCTCTTGGTATTGCTTTCCGGGGAGTTGATGCTTTCGAGTTATTTTTCTAAAATGCCCATGGGGATAAATTCCTCCAGGAACAGAGGACTGAGAGATGTTGGGATCCACAGAACCCAACATTAGAGGTATTGGAATGATTGATTGTGGTTTGTTTACCTGCCCTGGCCTGTTTGCCTAGAGCTTAAATATCATCCTCTCAGTGGAGTATTAACTACCATACTTTACGGTTCACATTTTTTATTGTTGAACATCAACCTATTTTCATTGCTGTGTGGATGGAATTCATATTGTTATGTGTGTCAGGTCTTTTCCCATTTACATGGAGAATCCCTTGTGATCTGTGGCCTGTATCTTAACTGATTATCTTGTAATTATACTAGATCTTAGTCGGTGCTCTGTACACTGTGAATGCTTAGAGGAGCAGCATGGCCTAGTGGCAAGAGCACGGGCTTGGGAGTCAGAGGTCATGGGTTCTAATCCCTGCTTTGCCACCTGTCTGCTGGGTGTCCTTGGACAAGTCACAACTTCTCTGCATCTCAGTTACCTCATCTGTAAAATGAGGATTGAGACTGTGAGTCCCTTGTGGGACAATCTGATTACCTTGTATTTACCCCAGTGTTTAGAACAGTGCTTGGCACATAGTAAGGACTTAACAAATACCATTATTATTATTATTAAATAATTGATAAAATATATTATTACCATTATGAATAATAATAATGATAAGAGAGTTTAGGCAGAAATAGGCCATGCCAAAGGCATACTGACCTGACCACGTCAGATTATCTAAATCTTTTCCTTCATGACCCTAATCATTAGCACCTCCTCAGGAAAATGAGGAGGGAGACTCATGGGCCTAAAACACAAACTATAACATTTGTTTCCCGTTTGTGCTTCAAACCAAAATTTGAGTGGGGGAGGAGTTTGACTCCATTAGCTTCAGTGGAACTGTTTGAATTTCCCCGAAGAATCATGAGTCAGCTGTCTTGAGAAACAGCTCCACCAAATTGAGGTGCTTTCCACTAAGCTCCAATCGGTCAATCAATGAATCAAAGGTATTTAGAGCTTACTGTGTGCAGAGCACTGTACGAAGCACTTGGGAGCACAATATGAAGCTTTAGGTGCGTTCCTCTTTAAATACCCAGGTCCCAAAATACGTACAAGCCTTGCCCCTACTCTACTATTTCTCCTATCTGTAATTTATTTTAATATTTACCTCCCCCTGTAGACAGTAAGCTCCTCATTTCTACCAACTCTAATATCTTGTACTTTCCCAAGTCGGCATACATTAAACAATCAATGTATACCATCGATTGGCTGACTGGGAGAGAACAGTGCAATGAAGGTTTTTTTTAATTATTATCATGGTATTTGTTAAGTGCTTACTATATGTCAAGCACTGTTCTAATCGCTGAGGTAGATGTAAGTTAATCAGATTGGACAGTCCTTCCTTTCAAGTTTGAGTCTATTTTTACCCAGACCAAGCAAATCATTGAACTTGCTTCTCAAAACTTCAGAAGCTTTTTCACAGTATAAGAATTGCTCTGAAATATTCTGAAGGCCTGAAAACTGAAAAGCAGTGTGACCTAGTGGGAAGAGTTCTGGCCTGGGAGTTGGAGGATCTGGGTTCTACTTAGCGAAGCAGTGTGGCTCAGTGGCAAGAGCCTGGGCTTGGGATTCAGAGGTTGTGGGTTCTAATCCCGATCCACTGCTTGTCAGTTGTGTGACTTTGGGCAAGTCACTTAACTTCTCTGTGCCTCAGTGACCTCTTCTGGAAAATGGGGATTAAAATTGTGAGCTCACATGGGACAACCTGATCACCTTGTATCCCCCCAGTGCTTAGAACAGTGCTTTGCACATAGTAAGCGCTTAACAAAAACCACCATTATAATTCTAGTTCTTGCTCCACCGTTTGTCTGCTCTGTGACCTTGGGCAAGTGACTTCACTTCTTTGGGTCTGGTTGCCTCATTTGTAAAATGGGGATTAAGGCTATGAGCTCCATGTGCGACATGGACTGTGTTCAACTTGATCATCTTGCATCTACCCCAGTGCTTAGTATAGTGTCTGACACATAGCGAGTGCTTAACAAATACAATGAGCAGCGGTGTGGTAGAAATCTAAAGACATCCCCCTTGAAAAAAGGTTTTTAAAAACTTTTTTAAAATATCTGGGTTTCTCTAACTACTCATTTTTTAAATCAAGTTTCAATTTGAGGAGACATTGTGACAATACGCTGTTTCATGCCAAAGAAAGTTTTTTATTGGGCCCCATCATGTTTCTGGCTTTCTTTTTCCAGCTGTTATATCAGCTATAATCATCTGAAACTACACTTTGTCATCTCCATCAAATTCAGTTTATAATTCTTAATGTTCAATTTATATCAATCTTTTTTGGATTCAAATGCAGAGGAAAACAAAGACTTCTCAAATTAAGGATGAGGCAAGCATTTCCCCAAAGATTGGGTTACCTGCAAACCTGAAAAAACACTTACCCCATACACTGGACATGCAGAATTTCTGAGAGGAATTTGTTTAAAATAAAGCTAGGAAACAGGGAGAGGGGAGGGAGGGAGAGAGAAAAGGAGATGGGGAAGGAGAGAAGGGAGGGTTCAAATCAATCAATCAATGGTATTTATTGAGTAGAGAAGCAGCGTGGCTCAGTGGAAAGAGCATGGGCTTGGGAGTCAGAGGTCCTGGGTTCTAATCCTGGCTCTGCTGCTTGTCAGCTGTGTGACCTTGGGCAAGTCACTTAACTTCTCTGGGCCTCAGTTACCTCATCTGTAAAATGGGGATGAAGACTGTGAGACCCACATGGGGCAACCTGATCACCTTGTATCCCCCCAGCACTTAGAACAGTGCTTTGCACATAGTAAGCGCTTAACAAATACCAACATTATTATTATTATTATTATTGAGTGCTTACTATGTGCAGAGCACCGTACCAAACACTTGGGAAGGCACAATACAACAGAATTAGCAGACACGTTTCCTTCCCACAACAAGCTCACAGTGTAGGGTAAAAGGAGAAGACAAAGCAGAAGCAAAGAGAGGAAAAGAAAGAGACAGAAAAGAAGGAGACAGAGAAAGGGAGAGGAAAAGAAAGATCAAGGAGTGGGAAGGAAAAACACATGGAGAGAGAGAGAAGAAACTGGGGAAAAAGGGGTAATGAGGAACATGAAAATCACATGTTCATTTTTTGCAGACTTGTAAGTCCAACCAACCTATCAGCCCACAGCATTCCTCTCCACCACTCCCTTGGAGACACATAGATATTAAAATCAATGATCCTAGTATTCTTTTCCACTAGCCCAGTGTAAACCACACTCTACTCTTCCAGTCAGAATGAGCTCGGGTCTATTAGCAAAGCTGTTGTACATCCTTTTGCATAGCTATTTACCTCATTTGTCTGACATTAGCAAACCCCAAAAGTCACTTGAAAAGGCATCCACCATGGAAACAGGTGCCCAGGTGTGCCCCAGGATGAAGGAATTGGACAAATTAGTCATCCTTGGCACGAGCTCCAGGACCAAAGGGCAGAGCCTCAATCAGTGTTATTTCAATTAGTCATGGGGAAGAGCCAGAGTCAGTGAGAATGAGTGTTTAAACCAAGTGCTCTTGAGAATTATAGTGGCATAAGCTTCACTTTTAATAAGCAAAAAAAAGAAGAGAAACATTCCCCTGTAGGTTGTAAATCCACTGTTAGATTATAAATTCCTTAAGGGCAAGGGACTGTGTCTTTACCTAAATCATATTCCTCCAAGCACCTAATATGATGTTTTGTAAATAGTAGGTGTTCAATTCATTCATTCAATGGTATTAATTACTGTGTGCAAAGAACTGTGTACTAAACGCCCGGGAGAGTACTACAACATACAGACACATTCCCTGCCCACAATGATCTTACAGAATAATGGGCAATAATATTATTGGATGGATGGACAGAAGAATACATGGATGGTGGCTGAATGGGCAAATGGTGGATGGATAAAGCTCAATCAATGGTATTTATTGAGAGTTTATTTACTATGTGCAGAGCCCTCGAAGGACTTGGGATAGTACAATACAACAGAATTGGTAGACACGTTCCCTGCCCACAATGAGTTTACAATCCAGAAGGAGAGACAGCCATTAAGAAGGGAGTGGGAATCATTCAGGGAAGGAATTTGGATCTGTAAAACTTACCAACCTTGGTGTTTTAATGTGAAGAAGTGGCTTTCTCCACAAACACTATCTTTTGACACTTTCCTAGAGACATGATGCCAGAAATTCTTAATTCCACCTGAGACTAAATTTCAAGCAACAGAAAGGTGGTTTTCTATTCCCCACCCAAACCTATTTCCCCACCCCTCCGCCATTCCCCGTCCAATTTAAGAGCTGGGAAAGAGTGTGAGGGCAAGCAAAGTTTTAATATTTTTTGAAGAGGGCCCATTTTGGCCTAGGAAAAAAAAAAGTAGGGAATGTCCCCGACCCCATCTGGCTGCTCCTCTAGCTGCAAAACAAATACAAATTGGAACATCTGCCTGCCAGCTGTTTAAGGGACACAGCTGAGATGTCTGCAGGTCTTAGGCATGCGAGTGTCTTCGACTTAAAGGGTGTTAGGGGCGGAGGGACACTCTTCAGACCCTGGGGACTTGAAGTTTGACCCGAGGATTCAGTGTGGCCACCTGATTTCCAATGTGGTCCACAGCTGTTATCCCCACCCCTCCCCCAGCCACCCTGCCACTGAGGGGCGAGGGCAGAAGCTGATGAAATGCAGCTTTGCATTGGTGAGCTAAACCAAATGAGAAATTTATATTCAACCAAGACTAAAGCAACAGGCATGACCAAATCGTGTGTGTGATTAAAGTTGCCTAAGATTAAAAAAGAAAATTGGGGAATGTAAATCTATCTAAAAGCAAGGTGTGGTCTGGAGCCTTGTAGCATTCGGAGTGCCTCTGCCCTTGAAATGAGGAATGTGCCACAGCCAGGAAATTCCAAAGCACGAAACAGGGTGAACGGGCCTACAGAAGAACCATGTTGCTGCAGCTGCTTCATGGCTTTAACTGGCTCAATGGCAATCTCCACTCCCGTGTCTGGAATGCCCCACATTGAAGCCCTGGTGGGCTGTACACCAGGCCAGAGGGAAGATTCGGTGAAGGATGGCTATCATAAAGCAAATTCTGCTAGCCCTGGTCTCCTTCTCCAGTCCTCTTCTATCCTCTTCTCTCCAACTGACCCAGAAGACCTGCAGGTCCCGGGACAGGGACAAAATTTACATACAAGGCGTTTGGTTTGGCTTAACATTTGAGAACCCTGAGCTGAATTTTTGTCCAGCTTTCCTTTTTCCTTTCCCTCCTGTTCCTTTGCAGGGACTGGGAAAGAGGTAAGTATGTGTGCGCGTGTGTCTGTCCGTCTGTCTTTCATCGTCAAGTGATTGTTGATGTAGTAATCCCAGCATTCCATTAATCAATGGACCGATAATCCCCTCTGCCCTGTTCCGAGTATCCAGATTCCCTGGCAGCCCACAGCTTCTGATATGACCTTGGGTGGGATGCCTGAGACTCTGAGAGGGAGGGCGGATATGGCCAAGAAGGGCCTGAGGTCTCAATTCTTTCTGCTGGAAATCCTTGCTGCGGGAGATTTAGGTGGAAAGCTAGGCCCGCTGTAGAAAACCCCAGGTAAATTCCAGCAAAGGCATTATTATCCAGTCTAGTCAAGCATTGTAAATAGGACTGCCATATTATTATTGAGAAAAGGTGTAGTGCCCATGCAAACTACATATTTGATTAGGTGCTGAACTCTTTGCTGAACCATGAATCTGAAATAATTTAGGTGATACATATAAATTTAATTTCTCCGTTCCATACTCCACAACTGAAATGATGCCTTGGAAATGTGCAGCTCTCACTGAAATCTGCAAAATGAGTATCCTTATAACTCGTCTATACTGTGTGGAAATAATCTTAAAGGAAAGGAATAAACCTATTTTAAAAACAGCTGAGTCCTTTAGATCATATACCCTAACCAATTTATTGAGATAAATGGAATTCAGTATTAAAGATATATAAATATATATATTTTTTTTCTCCCCTCCAGAAAACGTAAATGCCTTCTGTAAAATAGAAAGAAGGCAGGAAATAAAAACAAAAGGCAAAAGAGACAGGAAAGGAGAAAAGAGAAAGCAGACGGATAGATCAACCCTGTGGATCAACCTTCTTGCATGCGCAGAAATTAAGGGAGAAATAATCAAAGGGCTGGAACTTCTAGGAATGGGGCGGACCTCACATTATCTGGCCAAAGCTCGGGGAGGCAAGAGCTCATTATGGAAATGAATGTTTCAGTCTCCATGATGAAGAGCACGGGCAATCGGACATCTTTCTTACTTTCCATTTACTTTCCGTGAACCTCATGTCATCTGCTGGGCGAGTCGCAGGATGGACGAGGAAATCAAAAAGGGGAAAGAGCAAGAACGGGAAAACAAAGTAACGTTATAGACTTTGGCTTGTGCCCTATTAATATAAATGAGTACAAAATACTTAAAAAAATACATTAGGCAGATATTGGCTTATGATGAGGTCAATATCACGATTTATTTAACCCTAGGGACAATGAATCTTGATATTGACTGAAAACGTAAGTCAATATGTGTACTGTTGTGTGCATTCCATTACAAAAATGAGGGTTTTAACTTTAATGGCCAGTTTTACAAAGAGGAAAAAAAAGTTTCACCAAACCCTGGGTTCCTGCTCTAATGCCAGCTCTCGGTTCTCCTGCTGCCCCAGAGACGGAGCAAATGGTCTAGTGGAAACAGTACGGGCCTGGGAGTCACAAGGACCTGTGTTCTAATCTGTCACTTCTCTGCAGTGTGACCTTGAGCAAGTCATTTAACCTCTCTGTGCCTCAGTTACCTCATCCGTGAAATCGGGATTAAGTCTGTGAGTGCTATGTGGGACAGGGACCGTGTCCATCCCGATCATCTTGTATCTATCCCAGTGCTTAGTACAGTGCATGGCACACAATAAGCGCTTAACAAATACCATTTTTAAAAAAAGGAAACATTTTTATGGTTAAGCACTACCACATAGGGCTCACAGTGTTAATCCCCATTTTCCAGATGAGGTAACTGAGGGCCCAGAGAAGTAAGAGAAGCAGCATGGCTCAGTGGAAAGAACCCCGGCTTGGGAGTCAGAGGTCATGGGTTCGAATCCCGGCTCTGCCACTTGTCAGCTGTGTGACTGTTAGCAAGTCACTTAACCTCTCTGTGCCTCAGTTACCTCATCTGTAAAATGGGGATTAACTGTGAGCCTCACCTGGGACAACCTGATTACCCTGTATCTACCCCAGCGCTTATACCAGTGCTCTGCACATAGTAAATGCTTAACATATACCAACATCATTATTATTATTATTATTAAGTGACTTGCTTAAAGTCACACAGCAGACAAGTGACGGACTCAGGATTAGAACCCAGGTCTCTTGACTCCCAAGCTCACACGCCTTCTAGTAGACCACCTCAATTCAACTCCTCCCTCTGGGGTTCCTCCTCATGCCGGGCAACTCCCACTCCAAAGAGGGCAAAAATTTGGTTTCATCTTAGACTTATTTCTAATACGCTCAATCCAAAACCTGAAAACCTAAGACTTTAATATGAAAACTAACCTTTTTTCTTTCAGTCTCCATTTACAACCCAATGAAAGCAAAAGCTCCATTTCTACTGTTCTCCTTTATTACAGAGGTGGGGGAGATAGCTCTACCCTCTTAGTATTCCTGGAATTTGACGAAGGCCAATCTCACAAGCCCCGAAATGGCCCAGGCCAGATGATAGACTGGTTGGTCCATGATCCTTTACTTTGCCCTAAAGACTTCTCCACTCTCCTCTGCATTTTTTAATGCCCCTCCCACTTACCCACTCTCTTCCCCATCACCACAAAGATCCTGGAGACATCCCTCTCCACGGCCTCTTTCTGTACTCTACTCAGTTCCGTTCACTGCCAGCTACACACCCTGAACCCTGTAATTACTAATGCTGCTCCAATCACAGACTCCTACTCTAATCCTCCAACTCTGAGCAATGGGGATCTGGCAAGTAAGCATTCAGTGCCAATTACCGCAGCGGGTCCTCTAAGCAAGGGCTATTAGGAAGCCGGCAGAAGTTTCACCAACTATCTGGGCACTATTAATATATAGCTACAGTAGGCCTATCACTTACCTGAAATGAGAGAGCCAGGTGATGATGATGTCTTCATTTCTCCAAAATCCTTTCACGCCTATTTTTTAGATGGGATTTGGTAAGTGCTTACTTTGTGCCAGGCACTGTATTAAGCGTTGTAGTGGATACAAGCTATTCAGGGTTCATTCATTCAATAGTATTTATTGAGCGCTTATTATGTGCAGAGCACTGTACTAAACACTTGGAATGAACAAGTCAGCAACAGATAGAGACAGTCCCTGCCGTTTGACGGGCTTACAGGCTAATCGGACACAGTCCATGTCCCTCATGGGGTTCACAGTCTTAGTCCCCAATTTATAGATGAGGTAACTGAGGCACAGAGACGTGAAGTGACTTGCCTAAAGTCAGAAATCATACAAGTGGAAGAGCTGGGATTGAAACCCAGATCCTTCTGACTTCAAGCCCATGCTCTAGCCACTAGGCCAGGCTGTTTTACGATCTCATTTTCAAGACATCCATGGGAGGTAGAATAAGTCAAACATTACTTTCCCTTTCTCTTAAACTGTTGCACAGAAAGGTTAATTGCCTTGCCTGAGGTCACAAAGCAGATTTGAGGCCCAGAACAACCCAGGTTTCCTGACTCCCAGACCCACGCTCTTACAATTAGATCATCCTTGTCTCCCCCAGGAGATATTTTAAAGCAAACTAGATGTCATCTAGCCCAAATGACTAATGACAACTAACCTACCTAGTGTCAGATCGCCTTGCCTCTTCCAAGACTGTGATTCTACTGGGCAGATTGGGAACAAAATGGAAAAGAGGAGAGGAAGAAAAATGCAAAAAAAAAAATAAAGTCAGAGAGGCAGTATGGAATAATAATAATAATAATAATAATTGTGTTTTTTGTTAAGTACTTATTATGTACCAGGCTGGAAGTAGTGGAGTTGCTTAGTAGAATCATTCTGAAAGACCTGAGCCTAGATCATTTCTTTTTGATATGAACACTTATGCCAAGGTTTATAAACACACACACATCTACCCACCCACTCTTCAATTACAGGGAAAAGCAACCCAGAGTATCAGGCCTCTAACAACCAAAATTTCTGACTTGATGACATGCTGCCTTATCAGACATTTAATTAGATGAGTAAACATTCCGGAGGAGTGGGAAGAGGTGGGGACAGAGAGGAAAACTTGACTTATCGGAATCAGACAGCACTTACTGGATTATATTAAAATGTTACTTGTTTTCTCTCTTTTACTCTCTTTGCTTCTAAAGGCAAAAAAAAATTACCTAGCCTTAAGAAAGGATGGAAGATCATCAGCCTTTGAATGAGGAGCAAAGTGATGGAAAGAAATGTAAATGTAAATGAAGTGCCTACCATTTTATATTGGGTCTGTGATCAAAACCAGGAAAGCCAAGGATTTGGGGGGTGGGTGGTAAATTAACCCCAAACAAGTAGGATGTTTGCACTGTAAGAGTAGCTCTGCATGGAGGGAGAGATCATGCTTTCCAGTCATCGCTGTCCAACCAACACCCTCTCCTCCTCATTACACTGTAGAAGCAGCGGCCTTCTGGAACCTATTTCCTGAGCGTGGCAGGTCTCCCTAGGTAAGGGGAGGCCTCTTTGGAATCTGAACAGTGCTGCACAACATTGGTCCAGGAGAGAGAGAGAGGAGAGAAGATGTCTAGGGGCAGAAATTCCACTCTTTAAACCTCTGATAACCTCAACCCTTTGGCCATTAACCCCTAACCCATGAGATCAGAATGAAGTAGAATGTAAGCTCAATTAGATCAATCTAATCATCCACCAATTAATCATACTTGCTCTGTGCAGAGCACTGTACTAAATGCTTGGGAGAGTACAATATAACAAGAGTTGGTAGACACATTCCCTGCCCCCAGGGATCTTACGGACTAGAGGGGATGGATAGTGCCTACCACCTCTATTATACTCTTCCAAGCGCTTAGTACAGTCTTCTGGACACCCTAAGCACTCAATAAATGCCAGTGACTGATTGACTGACTGATTGAAAATAAGACCCGGAAAATGGAGATTACCCTAAATGGAGATAAAACCTTGATCTGGGGGAAAGTGTGTGCGTTACAAGGAGAGGAGAAAAGGAAGGGGAATCAAATGAAGGAGGAAAGATTAATTTAATTGCTTCCAAAATTGAATAACCCTTCCTGGGGATCTCCGTACCGCTAGTGTCGTTTTTGACAGGGCGGGGTCATCCGGGTGTCAACCACATGACAGAAAGTGGAATGTAGTCTGCTATTATGCAGTACTCCAAGACAAAGATAATGATTCCAATAAACTCCCTTACAACTTGTCAGGTCCTGGAAAGCACTAAGTTACTTATGTCAAATTCCTAATCTCCCCTGAAAAAACACAAAGAAGCTTTCTTGCATCCTAACATTTTTATTTAACCAGAATAACAAAGCAGATGTTGCCTATATACTAAAATAGAGCATTACATTTTTGCCAGGGTCTAAAATTCAATTATTACCCTGGGAGCCTTCGGGGAAAAGTGATAAGTCAAAACATCATGAGCTTTTCTTTTTAAAAAAATGTGCTAAATATTCAACCTGAGTTTTAGGAAATAAGTCAAACGTTTGTGCAAGTAATGGGAGTTGAAACAGCAAAGAAATGACCTCATGCTTTGCTGTCTTCTCAGGGCTCAGCGTGCCCTGATGGTAATTACAGTTAATCTTAAAACTTAAAATGTCTTGCTTAATGAATAGGTAAAGATTTTCTAACAGGAGGATTCCATAACTTCAGGCACCTTGTCAGCAGCTTCCATGAGGAAACAAATGCAACAGTGTAGCAACGTATTAATTCCCTATCCGAGTCACCATTAGAAACATAAAAGATCCAAGGAAAAAGAAGCCCTTTTCTTTTTTCTTTTTTTTTTTTTTGCTCTGATAGCTTTAAAGACTTTTACTTAGAACTAATATGGGACTCATCACTTGATGATTAATTTGCATGTCGATAGGCAGTCAGTGTAGCAGCTTTCAGATTAGGGACATTCCGCTGCACACGCTAAAAGGCACAGAGAACAAAAAGTGAATTTCAATCTTGCCCTTCTTTTCCAGTCAGTGCATTCCCAGCCCACGTCTATTGATGAGCATTTGGAACAATACCAAAATGCAGTGTAAGATCAATCCTGCTGTTTACTTCGCTGAGCTGAAGGAACAAAGGACACAAGAAAGGACTTAAACCCAGCGATCGTGAAAGAGAGGGGATGAGGGATGAAAAACGGCCTTGATGGGCAGTTGCACAGAGTAAACTCATTTAGAAAATAGGCCGCCCCAGCTGAGATAAAACCAATGATGATTTGTATTTTGTACTGTATCTGCAGGGGACAAAACCACTTCTCTCAGATGCCTTTAGAGACTCACTTGAAACATCACTGTAAGATGCTGGCTTCCCTACCAGGGAGAGAAAGAAAAAAATGTCCATAATTGCTAACGACTGTTAACTAGCTGGTTTGCGTGTTTTTTCCACCCGTGGTGAGATGACAACTCGTTTCTCCTTTAAACTTCCCTGGTCCCGATTAAAGAGAATGTTTGCCTGGGCACTTGTTACACAATGCATCACGCCACTGTGTTTTACTTGGGTAAATACCGGTAACTGTAATTTGGAGGATTATTTGCCTTGAAGCTTCTTTAAAGCTATTTCAAATAAGGAAAGCTATAACTTCATTACTAGCTGAACAGGAGAAGATGACAGAGGTAAGAGAGGGAGTGCTCTTCAGTCAATCGATCAGTGGTATTTATCGAGCATATACTCTGTGCAGAATGCTGTACTGAGTGCTTGGGGTGAGAGACAATCCCTGCCCCTCTAGGGCGGGGGAGGTCAAAATGAGGGGTTTTCAGGTGAAAGGGTGAGATTAAATGTGAGATCGTGGAAAAAATAATGATCTTGGAGGGAGAAAGGAGGGACTAAAATTGTAATTGTGAAGAAAATGAATGCATGTGAATATGAGCTTGTTGCATATAGTCAACCTTCTAATATAAAATAAAGTAAATAAAATGTTTTACGATACAAGAAAAACCAGGCTGGGTGGGCTGGAGGTGCCTCTCTTCACAAGAATGTCGATTTCAATCTGAAGTCAGTTTATTTCATTTTTAGCAAGCCAGAGAGGTTCAGCCCAATGTTGGGTTGAGCCATATTTAACGGGACTGCTTCATCAACTGGGGTTTCCAGCAAACAGTAGACACCGTTTAAATTATATCTTCTCCGAGAAGGTTTCCCTGATTGTCTTCCCATCTATCTCAATGCCAACTCCTCTCCCATATCCTACTTCTGGCCTGGAACTCCCGCCCCCTTCAGATCCTGCAGACCACCACTGTCCCCACCTTCAAAGCCTTATTAAAATCACATCTCATCCAAGGGGGCCTCCCTTGTTTCCCCTACTCCCTCTCCCTTCTGTTTCAACCTTGCCCTCGGATTTGTACTTTTCATTCAGTTCACCCTCACCTCCACAGCACTTACATACGTCTGACACCTCAGTTACATTGTAATCGCCCTAGCGCCTAATGCAGTGCCCTGCACACATAAGCGCTCAGTAAATACGCTCGATGGATATCCGTAATTTATTTTAGTGTCTCTCTGCCCCTCTAGACTGGAAACTCCTTGTGGGCAGGGAACATGTCTACCAACTCTCGATTAGACTGTGAGCCCTTAATTGGGCAGGGATTGTCTCTATCTGTTGCCGAATTGTACATTCCAAGCGCTTAGTACAGGGCTCTGCACATAGCACTCAATAAATACCATTGAATGAATGAACACTCTTATATTGCCCTCTCCTAAGCACTTAGTATAGTGCTCTGCACACAGTAACTGCTCAATGAATACCACTGATTGACTAAATTCATCCGCTGAGCTGATATATTGTACTTAGCACCTGATACTTCTGATGAACCACTGAATCTTGATGAGGTAGGAAGATGAGGCAGGCAGCCTTTGTTGGGAGAGAAGGTGGATAATAGGTTTATTTCTGAGATCAGGTGCTTACCCAGGAAAAGAACCTAACAGAGTCCGGTATTAATCCCTTTCCTAGCACTGGTTCTGAGGCTTCCGGCTGGTCACTTAACCTCTCTGTGCCTTGGTTTCCTCATCTGTAAAATGGAGATTATGCCCCTTCCTTTCTACCTCAGTGAAATATGGTGACATAGGGTTCCAGCCAGTAAGAAAGGTGCTCAAGCTATTATTGCTGTGTCGGCCAAAAGGCACTCTTTTAATTTGTTGGGGTTTTTTTGAAACATCCTTTGTTTTCCTCTTCATTTAGGTTCCACATACCTTGGGCCCACCGTTTTGGCTTTTAGTTTTATTTGTTGTGTTCTCAGGAATGTATTAGGGATTATGGCCACAGCAACAAAGCCGCCTGAAAAGAGACGAAAATTTCCACGTGTAACATTTCTGCTGCCTAAAAAGACAGTGGGAAAACCCACGGCTTCCAGAAGGACCCAAGGACACTCTCTTGCCAGCTTTCTCTGGGAGGGTGGGATTTTCCTGGTACACATTCTAGTCAGAAATGGCTTCTTCTAGAAAAAAAAGAAGAGAGAAAACAACCCTCTAAGACATCACTTCCCCAGTGCTCAATTGACTGTAAACTAGAGGCTGTTCTATGCATCTCCAGGACAAGTCACTGAGCATTGAATCTGAGGATGGGTGGATCAGTTCTGACTTCAGTGTGTCAGAACGGCAAAATGGAGAAAACTCCAATACCTTTTGCATACGGAATAAAACGAGTGGAAAATCAGAGAGTTCCTGCCCTCTGAAATAGATTTCTTTCAATATAGGATTGATGGCAGCAATAAATATGTCTATACCGTTACTTACTCTATATGTTATCTGAGCGCATAACAACCCACTGGACACTGTACCAAGCAACAAGCGAGACACAATTTCAATTGAACAGGCTCGTACTATAAATTAGGCAGACACAATCTAAATTAAATAGACACAATCAAAATTAGATAAACACAGAGTGGGTATTTTTCCCTAGTAGGAACCCCCGGCAGGGATTGCTGGAGAAGATTTTGTTCCAGCTCCTCAGCTAAAATGGAGAGACTGTTGACACGTTTCAGTTCTCCTGGGTGCCGAGCAATTGTCTGAGTGAGTCTGATGTGCTTAAAAGTCCCAGAAAGTTTGACTGTTTTTTTCATGAGGAACAGAGACAGAAAAATCGGAGAAAGAGTTTGCAGTGTCTTTGCCATGTCTGTGAAGGAGGGAGGCAACCGTTATTTTTGAGAAGCTGCTTTACAGAAGCAGCTTGGCCTAATAATGGAAAGAACATGGGTCTGGGAGCCAGAGGACCTGAATTCTAATCCCGGATCCAGCACTTGTCTGCTGGCCTTGACCTCGGGCAAGTCACTTAGCTTCCTTGTGCCACAGTTACCTCATCTGTAAAATGGGGATTCAGACTGCGAGCTCACATGGAACGTGAACTGTGTCTAATCTGATTAGCTTCCAGCTACCCCAGAGTTTAGACAGTGCCTGGTACATAGACAGCACTTAATAAATACCATTTTCAAAAGAGAAGAAAAATGGGAGATTTCAGGCAGAGGTGGGGAAAGATTTCTCAGCCATCTTCCATTTGGGCTACAGAAAGAGGAAGGTTTCTCACGGCGTGGTCAAACATCTCGGTTGCCCTGCAGAAGTTGATCAGAGTTGGAAATCCTCCTCCACTCTTCAACATCGCCCAAGACGAGGGAGCCACCCCTGGTGGAAGGTTGTGGACTGCAAATTCTTGGCCAAGGAACGGATTGGTCACGAGGGCCTGTCCACAAACTCGCCCACGTGGACGTGCTGTTTCTCAGCACCGATGAGCCCAGACTGGAACTTTCAGCATCCGCATCAGACAAGGCTCAGACACATCCTCCCCACTGCCGAGCCCCTGTAGGAATTTCAGGTGATACAATTCCCCTCATCGCCGTTTACCGAGCGTGTCTCCTCCTTCACCCACTGGTGCCGGAAGATGGTTACAATATCTTTCAGTGGCAGAAAGACCTCCAAAGCTCCTACTTCTCCAACTTGCCAGACTAAAGCCTGATAGTACTATGATTGCCATAACAGGTTATGAGGTGACATGAAAAGCTCTCTCTTCCGATCGTGGCACAGGAACAGGAGGGCATAATCTTTGGATGAATAAACTTCCTCTTCAAACAAAGAAATGTTTACCAGGGTGAGGTGGAAGACATTTTACCCTGCTTAGATCCCCTTTCTTGAAAGGTAAGCCTTTCAGGGCTTTGGTAATGAGGATAATTATAAGGGGATTTGCAGAGGGAAGATGGGACATAGTAGAGAGCAAAAGAGGAGAGCGAGAATCCATGAAGCTGGGTGATATCAGTGGAGTATCTGCACTTACCAGAATGGGTGGGACTTTCTCAAACCCTTCAGGTAGGGAATTCTTGGCAAGGCAGTCCAAACCATGAGCCTGGGAGTCAGAGGTCCTGAATATTAATCCTAGCTCTGCCACTTGCCTGGTGTATGATCTTGGGCAAGTTACTTAACTTTTATGTGCCTCAGTTTTCTCATCTGTAAATGGAGATTGAGACTGTGAGCCCTTTGTGGGACATGGACTGTGTCCAACTTGATTGGCTTGTAACAATAATAATAATAATTGTTCCTACCCTAGTGCTTAGTACAGTGCCCGGCTTAATAAGTGCCATTAAAAAGTGCTTAATAAATGCTATTAAAAATATAAGCTGTGGCACAAATCCCCTAAGGGGGCAAAGAGTATGGCCTAGTGGATAGAGCGCGGGGCAGGGAGTCAGAAGGACCAGGTTTCTAATCCCGGTTCTGCCACCTGTCTGCTGTGTGACCTTGGGTAAGTCACTTCACTTCTCTGTGCCTCAGTTACCTCATCTGTAAAATGGGGATTAAAACCGTGAGCCCAATGTGGAACAGGGTCTGTATCCAACCCAATTACCTTATATCTACTCCAGCATTTAGTACAGTGCCTGATTCTTAGTAAGGGCTTAACAAATACCATAAAAATATTACTGAATGTGATAAAAATGGACTGTGGCAAACTGAGGTTAAGTCTGGAATCACAGATGCTTGTCATAGAGAAGCAGTCCGTCGACGATGCGGAATCTTAATTCTTTAATTCAAATTCACTAGGAGGAAATTCTAAAACCTCCATCTCTCTTCTGACATTATCATTCAGCACAAAGGGATCGTCTCCCCTCATACCCACCTTCACTTTTAAAGAACTGCAAAATAATGGCTCAACCTCGGATTTCAGCATCAAGGGTGTTTTATTTTAACAATAGGGTCTGCAGAGTAATCTCTTCCTCTTTTTTAAAGTCACAGAAAACCACAACATATTTATCGAAGATAATATGGAATTCTACTTACTTCCCATGGGTTTATCTTGAACTGCATCATAAGGAGGTTACAGGATTTAAATTCCTAACAGGTCTAGATTGGCAGAAGCCCTCACGGAAAGCAGTCCCTGGACCTACCAGCATCCCCGATTTTCTATCTCCAGACCTATTTGGAGGAAGGTGGTCAGTTCTATGAATAAGCAAGGAGACCTCCTCCCTCAGCCATGTCATATGGATCCCCAGAAGCAAATCAGCGGTGGTGGGAGAATGGACAGAAGGGGGTTCAGGCCCGTGAAGGAAGGTATTGTGTCTCCCAACCCTATGAAGTGCTTAGAACTCTAGTCAATCGATCATATTTACTGTGTGCTTACTAGGTGCAGAGCACTGTACTAAGCACTTCGGAGAGTACAATATAGCAGGCATATATCCTGCACACAATGAGCTTACAGTCTTGTGGGGAGACATTAATAAAAATAAACTCTACCAACTGCTTAGTACATTGCTCTGCACATAGTAAGCACTCAATAAATACCACTGATTGATTGATTTGAGCTGTCAGTAATGGGGCATTTGATGTCACTGACTACCACCCATGCATACATGTCAGTGGGAGTAAAAGTCAATAACTTCCAGAGAATTCCAACAGACCATTGTGGGATAGCTCAGTCACTAACTTCATCTTACTTGTTCCCTTTGCCTGTGTGGGGAGAGAAATCTTGTCCACCAAGTAAACAGCCTGTCACTATTTGCACTGTCTTCTTCAATGCTCTATAACACACGTTTCACCGATAAAATGCCTCTTGGATCCTGGCAGTGATTCCCCTAGGTATGAAGCTCTGAATAATTTGGAAGACAGAGAGGAACTCAACTGCACTGCCATTTTTCCCCCGCTCCAATTCTGCAGTGAAGAGACAGAATCATTAAATTCTTAGAAAGGTCAAGTATTGTCCATTTGGGAATGACTGTGCGTAGGGTAATGTGAATCGGTGCTGGGCAGGAATTTATCTTATTGAACAAGAGCTGACTGTAGGTTTCTTTCATTTAGACTCCACTAGGGTATTAGCACTCATTATCATCCTCCTCTCGAAACTTAAAATGCTTAATATTTCGGCAACAAAATACCACTGCTTGAACCTCTAAGAGTAGTGAGCAATCCAGCCTGAAGACTAGCCTTTCAATTCAGAGACTCTTATATATACAATCAACCTGAAAATTCCTCTCATCAGGATTTTAAAAGATGAAGCGATTTAGCAGTTCAAAACCGGATGAGGAATGGATTTCAACAAACAACAGGGCCTGCTGGAAAGCACATAGGAAAGAGCAGTCGGAAGACCTGGGTGCTAATCCCCGTTCCGTCATCCATTCATTCATTCAATCGTGTTTATTGAGCACTTACTATGTGCAGAGCACTGTGTTGTGTAACCTTGGGCAAGTCACTTAGCTTCTCCGGACCTCATCTTCCTCATATATAAAATGAGGATGAAATACATCCCTGTCTCTAAGATCGTGAGCACCAAATGGGACAGGGATTCTATCTGATCTAATTAACTTGTATCTCCCCCTGCATTTAGCACAGTGCTTAGCACATGAAAAGTGCTACGTACCATACTTCCTGAATTAGTCCACCAGGGAGAATCCCTGGCATACTAGGGAGCTGGAATGAAGAGAACAAAGGAGATCAGGCTATAAGCATAAAGTGGGTAAAGGTTATGAGGCAAACTAACAGATAATATTAAAATAGCTAGCAAATAGCTCTGTAAAAGAGCCAAATAATTAACATGGCCCCAACTAAAATAACAGGAATGGCCATCAATGCTGGTTCTGTGCTTTTAAGGCCTCCGAATGGAAATTTTCAAAAAGGTTCTTGATTGCCAGTGTTGACTCAGATGAGAAGCCAAGGTCAAGAAGGAGAATGGCCAAAGGTGCAATTAGCAATCCCCACTGTAAAAACCTAACAGGTGGAATGTACCTTAGCTGCGGGGTGGGGCAACTTAACAATAACAGGATCAATAAATCCATCAATCATGTTTACTGAGCACCTACTGTGTCCAGAACTCTCTATTGAGTGCTTGGGAGAGTACAGCAGCATTAGTAGGCAAGACCCCCTGCCCACCAGGAGTCTAAAATCTAGTGGGGAAATGAGATAGTGAAAGAATTAACAGATAGGAAGAAAGAGTTGTGTATTAAGATATGCTTGGCTCAGTGGAAAGAGCCCGGGCTTGGGAGTCAGAGGTCATGGGTTCTAATCCCTGCTCTGCCGCTTGTCAGCTGGGTGACCTTGGGCAAGTCACTTCACTTCTCTGTGTCTCAGTTACCTCATCTGTATAATGGGGATGAAGTCTGTGAGCCCTACGTGGGACAACCTGATTACCTTGTATCTACCCCAGCACTTAGAAGAGTGCTTGGCACATAGTAAGCGCTTAACAAATACCAACATTATTATTATTATTATTATTATATGCACCTTAAGAGTAATGAGGGGAGTGGGAAGGGGTGAGTACCTTGGGTGTGGGTAATTCAGACGTTCTGAAGCCGCAGTGAAGGGGAAATAGGATGGGGAAATGAGAGATTAACCAGGGAAGATGACCTGAAGGAGATGAATCAATGGTATTTTTTGAGCACTTACTGGGATCAGAGCCCGAGCCCTTGGGAGAGTACAATTCATTCATTCATTCGTTCAATCATCCTTACTGAACGCTTACTGTCTGCAGAGCACTGTACTGAGCACTTGGAAAGTACAATTTGGCAACAGATAGAGACAATCCCTACCCAACAACGGGCTCACAGTCTAGAAGGGGGAGACAAACAACAAAACCAAACAAGTAGACAGGCATCAATAGCATAAAAATAAAATATAAACATCACTGAAGCCCCATCCGGGAACCCCTTATTGGCCTCATCATCATGTCTGAATCTTTGTGAGGAGTTCAATCCTCTTGGCTTGTGAGATGAGACCAAAGGCCAAAAGAGTCTCCCACTGTTTTCCAGAGATGCTGGAAGGATGCACCTTCAGTCACGGGGAAGAGGAGGAGGGAGAAAGGAAGAGGAAGTCATTTTCCTTGTGGTTACATGTTCAAGACCAGGTGGGGAAACAGAGAGTTTGACAACATCTACTCAGTGACAGTAGCCTGTAGCTGATTTCTAATAAGCTGGCTCATTGTGGGCCAAACGGGAAAGATGAAGCCCATAAGGATACCACCCATCTCCCCGCTGCCTTCATTAGAGTCACTGTGTTCTGACAACCACAGAAAAGGTGAGCTCCTGAATCTTAGAGCACCCCATCTTCTCTCTCCTTAAACATGGCTTTGCTTCTGATAGAGCCGCAGAACAGGAGTGGGGCTGTACCCCCAGAAAAACACCCAGTCACTAGATCCTATTTCATTTCTTCTCCTAAAGGGGTCCCCTCACATTTCAACCACCTTTACAAGTCTCCCCTCTGGGGTCTCCTGCACCATCCGATCTATGTTTAATTTCCCACATCTTGACCAGAGTCGATTACTCTTTAAATGGGTATTCAAATGAGGGTCAGATACCACTTTTGATTCCAGATATCACACTGTCCTAAGGCTCCAAAATGAACCTCAACTATGCACATAGTTCAATCAGCCATAAAACAGTATGCTTTGAGGACTACTGTGTACAGAGTACTACTTAGTACTACTAGAGTACTAAAGCATACTGAGAAGCAGCATGACTCAGTGGAAAGAGTACGGGCTTGGGAGTCAGAGGTCATGGGTTCTAATCCCTGCTCCTCTGCTTGTCAGATGTGTGACCTTGGGCAAGTCACTTAACTTCTCTGTGCCTCAGTTCCCTCATCTGTAAAATGGGGATGAAGACTACGAGCCCTACGTGGGACAACCTGATTACCTTGTAATTACCCCAGTGCCTAGAACAGTGCTTGGCACATAGTAAGCACTTAACAAATACCAACGTTATTATTATTATTACTAGGCACTTGGAAGAAGTTTGGCTTACAGGAGAAGCCCTCTTGGACCTTGCAATCTAATGGGAGAGACAAGCAAACAAAAATTATTTATGTCCAAGAGGAAGAACAAGGATATTTCTGGTAAGAATGAGAATATACAAGGAAAGGATTATTGAATATATACGTGCTATAGATACATACACACTTGTGCTACATAAATGCATAAACCTATGTAAGTGCTGAATATGGGTGTAAATGCATAACTGTTAAGGGTGGTTGATGGTTTGATCTAATTTGGGGCATCGGGGGTGAATCAGAGAAGCCTTCCTAAAGAAGTTCCTCTTTAAAAAATGCACTCATTTCAAGCTGAGGGAAACTTTTAGATACATCTGTGGAAATAAAACTACGTTGTCTTCGGAGCCCGTATGGAGATTTGCATGACCAGAGTGCTTGAAATCCTGTTTCACATAAACTCGGAGTCCCTAGCCATTCTACTGAGATACTTGGGAAATTGGAGAATTTGCCTACATGACATAGACCCCCTTTATCATAATCTTTCATCTTATCACCTCCCAGAAACTTAGTGATTGGTATCTAAATATAAAACCCCTAATGGAAATATGCTGTCTTCCTCAAATTTGGGTCTCATTTTGAAGAGACATAAAAGAGTTAAGGTCCACAAATTCTTTTATTAATTTTCCCCCCCGAGAGGTTTCAAAGGGGTTTTTTTTCCATTAAAATGTTTGCCGTATAGATTATTGCTACAGTGGCTGTCAAATTGGTTGTCTCACTTTATCCATCCCATCCATTGCTGCAGTCTCATGGAAAAACACACAGTAAATAACCATTCATAAATAATGTATTAGTAAACTAAATGAATGGGCACTCCATTCACTCCTTAACCCTCCATTTGCATTCAATTGTATGCTCAGTTGCAGGAATTCATGTCTCCTTCTTGTCGGGTAGAAGGGTCCAAAAATAAATCCTTCCAGGCCAGAAATAAGTAGATTCTGTATGTAAGTTAAGATGTAACTTCAGAACCTTTCTGGCTGAGAATATCTATTCACAGCCATCTTCTACAAGCTTCCAACACCCCAGAGGTTGTCAGGAATGGTAAAGAGGCCAGAAGTGAGGGACTCTTGGATAAAACTAGGACAGTTTTACGGGCACACATCTTCAGTACCTTGGTAAACATGTTCTTTCTGAACTACTATTTTCAGTAATCCCTGGGAGTATTTATTTAAACGTGATTAACTATTTTGTACTTTAGTAAAATAAATATCTTTGTGATCAGTGTTCACCACACAAACACACACCCAGAGTAAACACCATAATGGATGCATCAAAGAGGTGGTCATTTTCTCAGGCCCAGATGCTGGTTTTTCAAATGAAGACCATTAAAAATAATTGTGGAGTATTTCCATTATTCAAATTTAGTGAGCACCTACTGTGTGCAGAGTAATATATTAAGCACTTGGGAGATTCCAATAGGATTAATAGATGCAATCCTTACCCTCAAAGAGTCTAGCAGATATTGGGAAAGGACACCTCTCCCCTCAAAAACAAAATCCTCCCTTCTGGAGTTCATTCTGACTTCCATAGGGCAGAAGGCTATGAACTTGGAGGCCATCTGAGCTGGCCAAGGGACAAAAATGAATGACCCTTGACCCTGATGGTCCCAGAAGCAGAATGGCCTAGTGGAAAGAACACAGTGAGGAGATCTGGGTTCTAATCCCAGCTCAGCCACTTGTTTTTGTGTGTGATCTTAAGCAAACCACTTAGCTCCCCTTTGCTTCAATTTCCACATTTCTAAAATGGGGATGAAATACCTGTTGTCCAACCCTCTTATACCATGAGCCCCCTCATTGGACAGAGACTATCTGACCTCACTTGTATTTACTGAATACTTACCGTGTATGAAGCACTGTTCTAATCACTTGGGTGAGTACTACATAAGAGAGTAGGCAGACACGTCCCCTGCCTACAGTGTTTACATCTTTTTTACACCTCAGAGCATAGCACAGTGCTTGGCACATATGGACACTTAATTATTATTAATTGATCATTATTACCAGAGAGGAAGGCCAACCCACCAGGAGCACTTCAGGAGAGCAATGGTCAGTCTTCCCCCTCTCATCCTAACAATCCCCGAGGTGGGAACCACAGGTGCAATCCAACAGGATTCCAGCCTCCAATCATGTCTAACTCATTTTCCTTTTAACCAGTCTGCAGTGGCGGTGGGATCTGGTTTTTGTCTCTTTACATGAAGTTCCAGTGGAGGGAATGATTCTCCAAGTTCACCTCTTGGTCTAACTGGCCCATTTGGTCCTGACTCCACGGTGAAGCCCGTTGTCATCACAAAAGGGCGTCGGTCACAACTCGCTCACAGGGAGATAATGTATCCGAGACCCAGGGAGCTCATCCAAGCCCATCATTAACCTCATTCCGAGACAGCCCCAGAGGCAGTGTTCTAGCCACCAGCACAGCCGGCTGTCAATTGTGTCACACCAGTAACATATTAGTTAGCAGGGGAGCAATCCAAGAAACCAGCCATAGATCCAAATGCCTAAAAGCTATTCTAGGATGTGGTAATTATGTCCTGCAGCTGCCAAGAATGTCCTCTGTGAGTTCACAGATATTGGTTGTACCACGGAAGGAAGAGGACAGATAATAGCATCTGGACTGCTAATAAAACCAACTGAACCTGGTTTTGACTTCCTGAGACAGTTTTCAAGACTACCAGCAAAAATGGGTCTTGGGAATACCGCACGGTGTCAAAACTCCGTGTAGAACCTAAGATGGGTGAAGTCTGGGAAAGGGATAGGAAACAGAGTGTGGGAGCATGAAACAAGAAAAGTTGTAAAAAGACATTGTATTCCCTAATTTTTCTGTAAACATCTAAAAGAGACTCAATCAATCAATCAGTGGTATTTATTGAGCACTTGGTGCAGAGCAATGTTCTAAGGGCTTGGCAGAGCACATTACAATGGAGCTGGTAGACACATTCCCTGTCCACAAGGAGCTTTAAAATTACATAAATTAGATAAGTTACATGTATGTACAGAAGTCCCACGGGGCTGAGGGTGAGGTGAATGTCAACATCAGCTACCTATTAATTTCCACCATTTTTCCAGTAGTTTGTTTTCCTATCAGTGAGGAATCAGAGACCCAGGTGACTTAACACCCAGTTTAGAAGCAAACATCACCAGTGATGGAGTCCAGAAATTTCATCTGCCAGTTTGATGGGCTGATACAGCAAGCCCTCCCTCACCAGGGTGGCCTGGAGCTCGGGACTTGCCATCAAGGGACATGGGTTCTCATCCCACTTCTGCCATCGGCCTGCTGCGTGTCCTTGGGCTAGTCACCCAACCTCTCCAGGCCTCAATTTCTGTATCTGTAAAATGGGGACAAACTATCTGCTCTCCATCAATCCATCATATTTACTGAGTGCTTACTGTGTGCAGAGCACCGTCCTAAGCGCTTAAACCCTCTTAGATTACGAGCTCCCTGTGGAACAGTGGCTGGATCTAATCCAGTTACTTTGTTATCAGCCCAATTGCTTAGCACAGTGCCTGGCATAAAGTAAGAGCTCAA
This sequence comes from Ornithorhynchus anatinus, assembly GCF_004115215.2. NCBI lineage: Eukaryota > Metazoa > Chordata > Mammalia > Monotremata > Ornithorhynchidae > Ornithorhynchus > Ornithorhynchus anatinus. The sequence continues at coordinate 51,290,998 of NC_041736.1, forward strand.
TTAATCCCATAATGAATTAATTATTTCAGTAGAAGTGGAAACTCTACACCAAAGCCTCATTCTGTGTGAAGAGACTCCTTCACAGGTGGTGCATTCGTCACTAATCTTGAGCCAAACCTGATGCCAAATTCTCCTTCCCGAGCGGCCGGGTGATTTCTGCTCCTGTATCCTGGGACATGGTAGAGGCCAAAGGCCAGATTCCTAGGGATCGTTGCGGGGCTGAAAGAAACTCCTGAATTTGGAGTTGTTCAAGTAAGTCTTAGAAAAACAAGAAGTTCCCCCCCTCCCCAGCCCTTCCAAGGAGTGAAGCTTCTTTTTATTTGCCCTCCTCCTGGGTTATTTTGAGTTTGTTATTCAATATTGTATTTTATAGGGTTGGAAAATGAAATTGCAACTGGGCTCCTGAGAGGGACCTGATGTCTCCAAGAGCTAGCTCAACAATGCTTATGCTCCCAGATGCTACAGGAGAATTATTCAGACAAGTCACCAGCACATAAGGACTCTAGGACCAAGCCCTCACTAAGCGACAGTTGTGTTTCAGGAGGTTTTTTTTATTTTTATTATTATATTTGAACACGGGGCAGCTTCATTACTGCCAGTTTGAGAGCTGCTGAAGTCACTCTGGGAGGCATTAGCCTGTCACCACCAGAACAGCTGTAAAACAGCATTTTGCAATGTGTCTTGCTTTTCAGTTGAAAAAAAAAAATCTCTCCCCCTTAAAAAGCAGAGCTTTTTATGCAGAAAGCAGAGCTTCCTTTGCTCCAGGACAACCCAATGGCAATTCTGACATGATGTCACTGGGACCCAGATGCACAACAGTGACCTATTGGCAAGCCAAACTGCAGGACAAAGAGGCGTTCTCCAAGGGACCTCCCACCTCCATACAAGGAGCAGGTCTGGCCCAAACCCCCATGTCTGAAGGCCTTGGTAGATGAAATCACTGCTACCCACCAGGGCAGAGTTTGAAAAACCAGAGGTTTATAAATGGGCATTGCAGCAAATCCTCTTTTTGCCCAATAAAGGCAAGGGAAAGCAGGACTGAAGCAAGATAATTTAGGCAGTCCATTGAATTTAATCCTTGAATTTCAAAAAGACAATATAGTAAGTGCTGGGAATATCCATTTGGGCCCCAGAGAGACAAAGCATCATGATGAACTCAGAATGCAATCACTAGTTTCACAATTATGGATATTCAACCTCTGAGTTTCCTTACAATCTGCCAGTCCGAGCTGAAGCCTTGAATAATGGAAGCCTTGGAAGGCAACGCCACAGGCGTTAGGATACAGCAGAATATCAGGGATGTATAATCCTTTTTTTAATTTTTTCCCCACAGAGGCTAGATATCCCCTTCGCCTTCCTCCTCCCAACCAATCAATTAACAATATTTACTAAGCCACCAAATTGGCTGCGGAATGCCTCCTAGAAGAGGAGTGTTTACAGGAGGGTTTGGAATCTGATCCTTCATCTCCACTCAAGAGAATGACCTACAGATAGAACCTGAGATGGGTCCCTGGCCCATAAAACTTACAAGGTAAAATATGTTGAGTGCCTGGGCTGTTTTAGGGAAAAAACAAAGGGGAAACACAGTGTTAATTCTAGAAAGTATTTTCTGGAGAGTAAATAGTTAACAGCAGTTAAAAAGTTAACAATCTAAGTCTAACAGTCTAAATTATCTCTAAGTTTTTCTAAACTGTAAAATAAGGAACATGGTGTGTTTTTTTTGTTTTGTTTTCCTTGTACTGTAGAAGTCTGTTACATTACCCAGAGGTAAAACGTCCCTATTTAGAAACTCCCCCTACGATAAGAATTGGGCTCCTGAAGCGTCGGTTTCAAGATGGCAGCCGAAAGGAATGACCCCTTTGGACTGTAAATCAATTCCTGACAGAAGAATTTGTTGTTGGTAACCAAAGCTTCCTATTTAAAAGGATATGGGTTATGCCAAAACCTCACCCAACTAGGTTTTATTTGGGAATCTACATTTTCTGAATATACTCCCAAGGCTTCCAATCTTAGTTGAATCAATCATATAGACTGGAATTTAATCAGCAACCTACTCCTGAACCACAACACCTGGAAAGCAAATGAGGGAAAAGCACAATATTTTTAAGGGCCCATGCAGCATGACTAGATTTATATCTATAGCTATATAAAGGGCTGTATGTTTACTAAGTATATAGATAGCAATATATAGCTAGTAAAAGATGCCTCGATGTATAATACATACATATGCGCTCATAAAATCAGTCTCTGCGATTCCACATACACACCCATCTGTTGTGGGAAGTATTATAGGCAGCTTTTTTGTGGTTGTTTTCAATATAGGTTTTTTTTTTTTAATGTGGGTAACTTGACTTGCCAATTTATTTACAGACCCATCTCTCATATCCTGGTTAGAAGGTTTATAAAAAGATGTTTTCTTAGCATGGGGGAAAAGGCAAGGAACAGATGCTGCCTCTTGGAGTTTTAATGCTTGACCTCCCTTTCTTTGTTCAAGCTGTCAATTCTAACCAATTTCCCCGCTAAAAGAATATATCTCATTGGTAAGGGAGTTGGAAGGCAGTCGCAAAGGTATTACCTTTTATCACCTATTGCAAATGGACTATTTTCCCTAACTAGTTGTATGTCAGCAAGATTTTACCCAACATGTCAGCCCAACGGTCACTAAAATAGATTGAAAATTCCATCAGCTTCCAACTGAAAACACAACCAGTCGCTTTAACTCATACTATGATTTTGTTCGTTGTGGAGGTTTTTTTTTAATTTCCCATTCCATCTGCCATAAATCTGCATCCCACAAAAATAAAATATAATACCACTACTTTTCTCTAGCAGTCAGATGATCATCTTCTTGTTTTATGGGAAATGATTTAAAAGAGAAAGGAATTGGACTGACAGTCTCATAAGTTTCGGAAAGTGAATATTCTGACAGGCCTTCTCTTCCTTTGCCTAAGTCTTCTCATTCACATTTTTTATAGTTGTTGAAATCTAGGTCAGACCTCATACTTCTGCACTTTAAACCCAGGCTCCGATCCGGTCAGTAGCTGTCTATATCCCACTTAAACATACTTCTCATTTCATTTCTGCCCTGCAGCGTTCTATATTTTGCTACTTAATAGCTGGTGGATATTTTCCAACTCCTTGCCTCTAAGCTTTGGAGTGACAGGGGAGAGAATCCCTCTTACCCCCGAGCAGGACTTCAACTCGGTGGTCGGTTTCACTCTATGCTATCCACTGTGAATCCTGGGTTCTAAAATGCCAAATCTCTGCTTCTCAATTCAGCCCTGCTTTCCAATTCCCCTCCTCCCCCCTCACCCACAAAGGCACCCATTCTGCCGTCCAACCGCCGGGAAACAAATCTTCACACCCCTCCTTCTCACAAGAAGCAGTCATTTCCTTAAATGCACCCTCACCCTCAAACCTCAATCAGATAGGGCAAAGTAGTGTTCACCTTGAGAGTTGAGGGGACCGTACCACGTAGGTGAAAGAAAACCTGACAGAGGCCACTGCTACTCATCATTTCCCCGAGATGGAAAAGGCCTCGGGGTACTCAGTAGAATGAGAAACTTTTTTTCTTTCCCACTGATGTTTATTGATTTGTCCAGTTCATAGGGAGCATCCCTTAATGTTCTACTTTCATGTTTCTGCTTTGTTGCATGGGTGCAGAAAAGAATATTGCAAATTGATCTGTCTTCCCGGCCCTTTGTTGGGAATGAACTCCTATTACGTTAGTTTCTCTGGCTTGTCATCGCGTGCTCACTTTTCCGGAGTATAATCAGCATGGCTAAACACCGAGGGATGAGCTGATTAATTTCCAGCATTCTCCACTGAGTCCATTGATGGGATCCCTGTTTGATGAGCTATGCAATAGATGGCCACTTTTGATTGTTTGACCTTTGCCCTTTAACCCCAAGTTGCCTGTTCTAGCACCTGTTTAAGTTGACAGCACAGTGCGCACTCCATTCTGCACATATATTTAAAAGGAAATTGCAGTCGTGTATGGGGAAGGGGAATTCTGAAACATAAAATTCCGTAATTTCAACAAAAGGCAGTACAAAATTGATGAAAACCAATGCCCTAACCACTAAATAGAAAGATTAGAAGTAATCATCCACTAGACTATTATACTTGCTCATCGACCCACTCATTTTGATTTGGTTTCATTTGAGACTTTTCAGTGAAGATGGGTAACTACAAGAAATGGGGACCTCTAGACCAATGTTTAATCTCTCATGCCAACAAATCCTTTGAATTTGGTTATTCTAATTAGTTTACATGCCCTTCCCCACTTCTAGCTCATTAGCATTCTTTCTTTAAGGAAGGGAATCAATCCATCAGTGGTATTTATTGAGCACTTACTCTGTGCAGAGCACCGAACTAAGCACTTGGGAGAGTGCAGTCAGTACAGTCGGTAGATACAATCCCTATCAGATGCCAGGTGTGAGAGTGGATATAAAGTAATCAGATCGAAGTCCCTGGAAGAAATATGAACGGTGATTATAGAGGGGTGATTTGTTTACAATAAACCACCTTTGGTGGAAGGTAATATTGCTAAATTCTTAAGGATATGGATGTAATTTTCATCATTGGGAAGCAATATGGCTTCATAGAAAGAACACGGGTCTGGGAGTCAGAGGATCTGGTTTCTAATCCTGGCTCTTCCCCTTACCTGCTCATGGTCTGGGGCAAGTCACATTACTCTTAGAGTGGCACGCCATAGTGGATAAAGCTCGGGCACGGGTCATGGGTTCTAATCCCGGTTCTGCCACTTGTCTGTTGTGTGACCTTGGGCAAGTCACTTCACTCCTCTGTGCCTAAATTCCTCATCTGTAAAATGGGGATGGAGACTGTAAGCCCCATGTGGGGCAGGGACAGTGTCCAACCCGATTTGCTTGAATCCACCCCAGTGCTTAGTACTGTGTCTGGCACGTAGTAAGTGCTTAAATTATTATTATACGGCACTTATGTAGATATCTGTAATTGTATTTATTAATTTTACTGTCTGTCTGCAAGCTCACTGTGGGCAGGGAACGTGTCTGTTATATTGTACTCTCCCAAGAGCTTAGCACAGTGCTCTGCATACAGTAAGCACTCAAAAAGTGCTTATTATTATTAACACTTTTCTATGCCTTAATTTTCTCATCTGTAAAATGGGGATTCATTGCTTGTTTTCCCTTCCCCTTAGACAATCAGCCCCATGGCGGGGCAGGGGTCTGTGTCTTCCCCATGGCCTAGTGGTAGGCACATAGTAAGCACTTAGATAATAATACATATTGTTAATATTATATTTCTCTCTCTGAAAACCAGATATAATACAGGGGCACGTGGAAGCCATTTTATCACTTGTCCCTCGCCATCATGGAGTTGTCCAAGCCTAGAGCACTCTCCTATTTCAAAAGCGAAACACCAATCCCCTATCAACCCAGAAGGGCAGATAGGGGCAACATCTTAACTAGTTTAATTGTGTAAAATGAAGGAACGACTATTTTTCACCAAAACCACGCACACCCATTAGGCTTGAGGTCTTCTGTCCCACCTTTACCACACTGCTGCTCATATATCTTCATATGTGGTTTGCTTCCCCCATGCCTACCCTCAGCGTGGCTCAGTGGAAAGAGCACGGGCTTTGGAGTCAGGGCTCATGAGTTCGAATCCCAGCTCTGCCACTTGTCGGCTGTGTGACTGTGGGCAAGTCACTTAACTTCTCTGTGCCTCAGTTCCCTCATCTGTAAAATGGGGATTAAGATTGTGAGCCCCACGTGGGACAGCCTGATTCCCCTATGTCTACCCCAGCGCTTAGAACAGTGCTCGGCACATAGTAAGCGCTTAACAAATACCAACATTATTATTATTATTACCCTCACCCCTTGAGGGCAGAGACCACGTCTACTAACTCTCTTGTCCTCTCCCAAGCACTTGGTTTAGCGATCTGCACAAATTAGGCACTCAGTAAATACCACTGATCAGTTGGTCAGGGAACAGACCAGCTAAAATCGGACGTGTTTAAAATCAGAGGAGGTCCCCCTTACATATGTCCAATCGATCAGTCAATCAGATTTATTCTCACTATACCTCAATCTCGTCCATCTCGCCGCCAACCTCTGGCCCAAGTCCTGCCTCTGGCCTGGAAAACCCTTCCTTTTCATATCCTTATCAAGCCTTATTGAGGCTACATCTCCTCCAAGAGGCCTTCCCTGACTAAGCCCTCCTTTCCTTTTTTCCTACTCCCTTCTGCATCGTTCCTTTCATTCATCCCCCATCCCAGCCCCACGGCACTTATGTAGATATCTGTAATTGTATTTATTAATTTTACTGTCTGTCTGCAAGCTCACTGTTATATTGTACTCTCCCAAGAGCTTAGCACAGTGCTCTGCATACAGTAAGCACTCAAAAAATACAACTGCCTGACTATTTAGTGCTTACTGTGTGGATAGCACCGTGCACTAAGTACTTGGGAGAATACGAGGAGCAGCGTGTCTTAGTGGAAACAGCACGGGCTTGGGAGTCAGAGGTCATGGGTTCTAATCCTGCCTCTGCCACTTCTCAGCTGCATGACCTTGGGTAAGTCACTTAATTTTTCTGGGCGTCAGTTACCTCATCTGTAAAATGGGGATGGGGGTTGTGAGCCCCACGTGGGACAACCTGATTACCTTGTATCTACCCCAGTGCTTAGAACAGTGCTTGGCACATAGTAAGTGCTTAACAAATACCAACATTATTATTATTAATACCACAGAGTTGGTGCCTTCCCACAATGAATATACAGTTTAGGGGGATAATCGATTGGTCACCAGGTATAAATTACTATAAATTATAAGCAGTGATCACGTTGGGTGTTACCAATCAATTGATATTTAGTTGCCACCAAAATTTTGTTCTCAAAGAGAAAAATGGCACAGACCATTTCTGAATGTTTCTGAATCACGGCAGACTCCTCTTATGGGGGCATTTGAACCCCACGGGCAATTTGAAATCACTTGAATTCGGGGACTACAATTCTCTCTGGGACTCTAGATGAAATCCTTCCTTCAGACACAATTAAGGGGTGACCTAATTTCTCTTGTTGGCTTTGCATAATGTAGCAAGGAATCAATGATGTCCCAGATCCTGAAGCAAATATTTTAAAGATTAAAATCACAATGAAATATGTACTTTTCACAGACTCGTTTGATACCTTGGTGGGTTTTTGTCTGTAAACTATTCAGCTAAATTAGTGCTTCATAATGAATAATGTTTCTGAGGAAAGTAAATTTGAAAGTAGGGGGAGGGCAGGGATGATGGAGGAAGAGCGGGAAAAACAGTGACTAAGAATATTAATGGAAAAGCAGGACATGGCTGGTTTCACCTAATCAAGATCTGCAAACAAATGAACAATCTTCATGCTATTATTTCTCAGTGTCAGGGATCAAGAGGAAGGTTGCTCTGGGAGGGTACAATTCAACTGCCTAAAATAATGTTCTCTATACAGACGATAGGAGATCACAGGGACTGTTTAATTTCTCTCACTGACTGTTTACACTTCAAACCCAGACCAGTCCAGAGAAAGGGCAACCAGTCAAGCAATGGCATATGTTGACCGCTTACTTTGCGCAGAGAACTGGACTAAAAACATGGCAGAATACGATACATTCGACAATAACATTGGTATTTGTTAAGCGCTTACTATGGGCCGAGCCCTGTTCTAAGCGCTGGGGTAGACAGAGGGGAATCAGGTTGTCCCACGTGGGGCTCACGGTCTTCATCCCCATTCTACAGATGAGGTCACTGAGGCACCGAGAAGTTAAGTGACTTGCCCATAGTCACACAGCTGACAAGTGGCCGAGCCGGGATAAGAACCCATGACCTCTGACTCCAAAGCCTGGGCTCTTTCCACTGAGCCACGCTGCTTCTCGTGGCAATGTGGCCTAGTTGAAAGACCGGAGGCCCGGGAGTCAGAGGACTTAGGTTCTAATCCCAACTCCATCACTTGCCTGCTGTGTTACCTTAGGCAAGTCACTTAACTTCTCTGTGTCTCAATTTCCTCATCTGTAAAATGTGGGTTCAATTTCTGTTCTCCCTTCTACTTAGATTGTAAGCCCCATATGGGACAGGGCCTACATCCTACCTAGTTTCCTTGCATCTACTCTGGTGCACAGAACAGTGCTTGACACAATAGAAAGCGCTTCACAAATGGCATTGAAAAAATAAAGACATGATCCCTGACCTCAAGGAGTTTACAACTAGTGGAGGATCAGAGAAAACATAAATTACAGATAGGGGAAGCAGCAGAGTCTAAAGGTGTATTCATAAGTGCTGTGGATGCAGGTACGGTGTATCAAAGTGCTTAGCAAGTAAGGACTGGAGTGCACAGGCAACACAGAAGAGGAGGTGAGGATAAGGTGAAGATGAGAGATTAGTCAAGGAAGGCTTCCTGGAGGATTAGGGCTTTGAGGATGGACAGAGTGATGGTCTGTCTGCTTTATGGAGCACTTAATCTGTGCAGAACACCATGCTACATGCTTGGGAGATTACAAGAGTTGAGAAACAGCATGGCCTAGTGGAAGGAATATTGGCCTGAGAATCAAAGAACCTGAGTTCTAATTCTGCCTCCGCCAATTGCTTGCTGAGTGACCCTGAGCAACTCACTTAACCCCTCTGTGCCTCAGTTACTTCATCTGTAAAATAGGGATTAAATTCTCCTCCCTCCAATTTATATTGTGAGCCCTATATTGGACCGGATCTGTGTCCAAAGTGATAAATTTTATCTACCCCAGCACTTAGAACCTTCCTTGACACAGTTAGAGCTTAACAAATACCATAAAAAATTTAAGAGACGGACCTCAAGGAGTTTACAGTTTAGGAGAAGCATCGTCAAGGAAACTGAAACCTTTCTAGAATTAATAATAATAATTGTGGTATTTGTTAAGCACTTACTATGTGACAGGGACTGTACTAAGTAAGCACAGGAGTAGATACAAGGTAATTGGGTTGGACACAGTCCCTGTCCCACATAGGGCATGCAGTCTTAATCCCCATTTTGCAGGTGAGGGAACTGAGGCATAGAGAAGTGAAGTGACTTGCCCAAAATCACATAGCTGACAAGTGATGGAGCTGGGATTAGAACCCAGTTCCTTCTTGCTCCCAGGCCAGTACTCTACCCACTAAACTAAGCTTCTCCTGGGCTAGGTAGAGTAACAAATTTAACCCTTTAAGCCTCCATTTCCCTCATCTGTATAATGGAGATCTTTGATCTTGGTTGATACTCCTTTCTAGATAATGAGGTGACACAGGAAATTCTTAAAATTCTTAGGTAACAGAAGCTCCATGGGCAAATCAGAGTTGTGTTTCCTTACCCTATATCTCCAATACCTACCAGCCCTGGGTGTCCTCAGACAAAAGGAGGCAGGAACTTCTACAGTGTTCTTCAGTAGATTGCAAGAGCAGTACTCACAATTGTGAAAGAGCTGTCCTGGGACAAAGAATTCTACACAATGGAAGGAATGCTACACAACCGAAGGGCTGGTGTAAAGTTGTGGGAAGGGGAGGAATCCCTCAGAGCCTGAAAATGAACTACAAAAGGGATTCCTGGGGTAAAAAGAAAATAAATGGAAAAATGAAATCTTGAAATGGATTACTTGTTTCACATAGCTAACTCTGATATGTTTCCAATAGGTGAGTCTATCTGAAGGAAAATGGCATTTTAGATTGACAACTGATTAGTGTACCGGCTTGATTATATGCAAATCGTCAATTTCTGTTGACTTAATTTTGATCTGATGTAACATGTATAATTAACACATGTATTTAAATAAATGTATATTTAATTGACATGCATATTTATAAATATGAATATTTACATTTATATTTTGTGTATTTTTTTAAAATTGGGGTGGATTTAGTTCTCACAAAAGTGGTAGGGGAGGTTGTGATGAAAAGAAAATATTTCTGATGCTCCTCACTCAGGCTGGGAAGGCTAAGTTAAAGATCTGGCCGTGTTCAGTCAGAGGAAACCCAATGTGCCCCCAAGACAGAGTGTATCCCTCCTATCGTCCCTGGACTGTCTAGCCGAGGGCTACTTCTGGCCCAGCAAAAGGGTGAGAGGCCTAGAGCCCAGCAAAAGTGTAGGGGCCTAGAGAGGAAAGGACTTTTATTGAGCTAATCACGGTACATTCCCTCTACCATCATGGAGTCCCTTCTGCCAGTGACTAGAGTAGTCCACAAGTCAACCAAGTTCATCTTTCTCTCCCAGCCTGCAACATCTGGAATTCTTTAAAAGTGGAATTGAATCATGTGTCACTGGAATGGTTTAAATGAGACTCCTGAGGACGATGGGATAAACTGAAATCCTATCGACCTACCTCACTTAATTTCTAATCTCCCTACCCAGTGGCTATTTCAGCCTTTTCATGTCACCTAAGCATTTAAGGACTCCTAATCCCTGTAAGCATTTATACTCCATTACTTGCTATTTTGACTAGAACTTCTTTTAAACAGGTCTATCTCTCCTGCTAAATGGTAAGCTACTTGAGGACAGGGATCACGTAGATTAATAATAATAATAATAATAACGTTGGTATTTGTTAAGCACTTACTATGTGCAGAGCACTGTTCTAAGCGCTGGGGTAGATACAGAGTAATCAGGTTGTCCCACGTGAAGCTCACAGTCTTCATCCCCATTTTACAGATGAGGTAACTGAGGCACAGAGAAGTTAAGTGACTTGCCCACAGTCACTCAGCTGACCAGTGGCAGAGCCGGGATGTGAACCCATGACCTGACTCCCAAGCCTGAGCTCTTTCCACTGAGCCACGCTGTGTACTCTCCCAAATGTTTAGGATAGTTCTCTGCACACTGTATGCACTCAATAAATGACTGACTGACTAGATCTGTGGAAAGTAGGCTACCTTGAGACCTTCTCCCCACCATCAGAAATCTGTACAAGTAGAAGAAGAGAAATTCCAAAATGCTCATCGCATGTACTTATGAAGATACGAGTTCAGAGAGGTGGATTTTATTGCCAATACACTCCCGTATCCCGGCACTTCAAGATTCCCACGCTTTTCTGTTGAGTGCCAAGATAGTGGCTCTCCAAACATCTCCAGTCCAAAGTCATGTCAGTGGCCGGTTAAAACTGGATTCCTTCTCAAGGATCATTGTGGTCCTGGGACTCTTTAATCTTCTACTGACCTGAGTAAGGAGTACAATGAATAGGCTCTTTCATTCCTCCCCCTACCACTCTATTTCTTGCTGAAATATAGCAACTCCATTACCTAATTAAATTAGGGAGCCAGTTTCCATGAATGACCTACAAATGAAGTAGTATTTTCAGAGTTAAACCAAGGTCTCCATCTAAATAAGCCATAGTCTACTAATCCCAGCAAGGCAAAGGTAACTTTATGGGAACTCACTAGTGCAAGAATATTTATGGAAGCTTGTTCATTGGATTGGAGATAGTAAACAAAATCCAGAAGCTCCCTGGCTATATAGATTTAATTTATATAAGATGGAAAAGGACTTCAATAAGAACTCTCCTGATTACTGTAGCTGATTAGAATTTGCCATCCTGGCAATACCACTGAAGCATATTTACTGTATGTGCTCCTTCACACATTCCAATTGGGGAATGGCTGCTTTCATGGGCAAACAGAAAAAAAAAATCAGAGTTTCAAATATAGAATTGTATTGCCTAGTGAAACAATTTAAATGTTCCCAAAGCCTAAAGAGAAGGAAAGGCAAAACCAAGTCTCTATGACTTCATGCTTATCAGTCAGAAAATCAGTGGTGTCCCAGGCATTATTTAGTATTACATTTTGAGAAACTCCAGTTTGCTCGTTGATATGCATCCCAAAAGAATCCCACCAAATATCTATGAAAGCTTCGAAGCGGGAGAGTGAGGCCCATGATGATGTATGCTGGGTGGAATAAAAACCCTTCTCAGGGGGGTGGGGACACACCCCGGCTGGTGTGCATCATAACACACACAGGCAACAGGAGAGCCCAGTCTGATGCCTACCCTGGTCTTTCAGAATCTTTAATTAATCCTGATACTATTGTATCAAAGATGTCAGAGGAAGTACATTCATTTAGGATCACAGCTTACCAATTCCCACTTGCTCTGTTTTAACCTAATAAATGAAAATCTCTCAAATAAGCCTCATGCTCCCTTTCATTAGCTATGGGCAGAAGGGAAATTCACAATCAGAACCACTGGATGGCAACGTAGCCAGTCAACTTAAAAATTACAGTGGGAACATATTTCATGAGACTCTTAATGGAAGCAAAATAGAATAAATCCAAACAGATGTTGAATTCCCACCTTCACTTCATACTACAGAGTGTACCGGCTCTAGATTTGGCCTATTATGTGCCAAGGACTATACAAATCACTGGGGTAGATACAAGGTATTTGGGCCAGGCACAGTCCCTGCCCCAACTGGGGTTCACATTGTAAGTACGAGGGAGAAGGTAGGTACACACCAGGCAAGAGGTGGAACTGGGATTAGAACCCAGAGCCTCGGACTTCCAAGCCTATGCTCTCCATTAGGCCTATGCTCTTTCCACTAGGCCATGCAGTTCCTCCAGTGGGTACTACCCATCAGGAAACTACTCCCCTTCTTTACCTTGCATTGTATAAATCCAGAATTACTCTGATACTTATCATTCTATTTAAACCCCCAGCTTCGCCTCTCAATAGCCTGAGTATTATTTTATTATTTTCTTCCAGTCAGTCGAGGCCACGAAACCCTTCCAGATTGACAACCTATTCTTCGCGAAGTCTAGTTTCCCATTATTCTCCCTGCCAACAAAAGCCCTCATACTTCGGCCTTTAGAGAATACTGTAAACTCCACTTGATTTTAAGTTTCTTGAGGACAGGGATGGTGGAGGAATTGGTCAGAGAAGAGATAAGGTAAGAGCTGGGTGGGTAAGGCAAGGGTTACTGGTCCACAGAGCCAGAGGTTTTCACCTGGCATTAATACCGGATTGTCTAAATTCCCAGAGTTGGGCCCTTCTTTTCGGTGGTCCCAGACAATGGCAGCATCTGGCTCCACACTCGCTCTCTGCTGCTGTGCTGTGCCACCCACATCGCTGAGCAGAGCCGCAATGGAGGAAATGAAGAGCAGCCCCATCCAGCTGTTGTACTTCCTTTCTGCTCTGCTCTCCCAAACGGTGGGAAGGGGATGTACATTACACCGCCAACTCGACTCACCAACCAGCCGGACACGAGATCCCTGGCTTTTTTAGGCTCTTGATCTGCCTCCCCTGACTTTGGCTTGGGGTTTTGTGTTTGAACACATTTCAAAATATATCCGGGAACCACCAAAATGACTGCCAAGTTTTCCTAGGCCCGTTTGAAACGATAAAATCACAAAGGGTGTGTATGCCGAGATTCAGCCTTGCAAAAAAAAAAAAATCCTCTAGTCAAGAAACAGCTGGGCCAACTTGACTTTCACAGTGCAGCATTCAGGATCAGATTTTCATTTAAGACTCTGCTTTAGAGCCCTAACGTTATTCCTGAGAGTGACTTAAAAGAGGAATCTTACTGCTTGCCTGCTGGCATCCAAAAGGACTGAGTGACCTGATAGGATTTCTGGGGTTATTCCTACTGGATGGGAAATGAGAAAATAATTCTTTAAAAGCAATTGGAATTTCCAAGAGATTCAGAGCCAACCAGCAGTGTCCCCCAAATCTATCTAAACAAATCTGAGGGAGTTTTTCCCTTTCTAGCTCATCCTTTCATGTACTAAGGTGTTTCCCCTTCTTTAAAAATCAGACAATAGCTTACGTTCTAGAAGTCACCTGGAACTGGTTAGATTCTCTAACAAAAGGGATTCTGTGTGGATATGGAGTTATTTTATTTTTTTTAGCATTTCTCTGGTGATTCTGTCCCCAGAGTATTTATAGATAGAAGTACATTGATCTGGCTCTGTGTTATTTTTCCATCAGCCCTCTGAGGGCGGGTGTAATCTGTAACTTACAAATAAAAGAAACCCTCATCGCAAACATCTCTGCAAAGAAGGCCAGATCACCCAAAGATCAGAAATCTCAGACATGAGTTTGTACAACACATGGTCACCCATCTTGAGCAAAGCAAATGCTCAGGTTTCTGGCTGTTTCTCGTTGACTGGAATTCTACTGGGTGGGGTTTCAGGAAGCAGGCCTACTCCATATCTGTGACAGGAAGGTAAAAGGCCCCACTTCCTGCTGGGATAATGGTTCTCAGAGTAATCTGGGGTCAATCATTCATTCAGTCATTCAATAGTATTTATTGAGCGCTTACTATGTGCAGAGCACTGTACTAAGCGCTTGGAATGAACAAGTCGGCAACAGATAGAGACAGTCCCTGCCGTTTGATGGGCTTACAGTCTAATCGGGGGAGACAGACAGACAAGAACAATGGCAATAAATAGAGTCAAAGGGAAGAACATCTCGTAAAAACAATGGCAACTAAATAGAATCAAGGCGATGTACATTTCATTAACAAAATAAATAGGGTAATGAAAATATATACAGTTGAGCACACGAGTACAGTGCTGAGGGGATGGGAAGGGAGGGGGGAGGAGCAGAGGGAAATGGGGGGAAAAGAGGGCTAAGCTGCGGAGAGGTGAAGGGGGGCGGTAGAGGGAGTAGAGGGAGAAGAGGAGCTCAGTCTGGGAAGGCCTCTTGGAGGAGGTGAGTTTTAAGTAGGGTTTTGAAGAGGGGAAGAGAATCAGTTTGGCGGAGGTGAGGAGGGAGGGCGTTCCAGGACCGCGGGAGGATGTGGCCCGGGGGTCGACAGCGGGATAGGCGAGACCGAGGGACGGTGAGGAGGTGGGCGGCGGAGGAGCGGAGCGTGCGGCGTGGGCGGTAGAAAGAGAGAAAGGAGGAGAGGTAGGAAGGGGCAAGGTGATGTAGAGCCTTGAAGCCTAGAGTGAGGAGTTTTTGTTTGGAGCGGAGGTCGACAGGCAACCACTGGAGGTGTTTAAGAAGGGGAGTGACATGCCCAGATCGTTTCTGCAGGAAGATGAGCCGGGCAGCAGAGTGAAGAATAGACCGGAGCGGGGCGAGAGAGAAGGAAGGGAGATCAGAGAGAAGGCTGACACAGTAGTCTAGCCGGGATATAACGAGAGCCCGTAGCAGTAAGGTAGCCGTTTGGGTGGAGAGGAAAGGGTGGATCTTGGCGATATTGTAAAGGTGAAACCGGCAGGTCTTGGTAACGGATAGGATGTGTGGGGTGAACGAGAGAGACGAGTCAAGGATGACACCGAGATTGCGGGCCTGAGAGATGGGAAGGATGGTCGTGCCATCCACGGTGATAGGGAAGTCTGGGAGAGGACCGGGTTTGGGAGGGAAGATAAGGAGCTCAGTCTTGCTCATGTTGAGTTTTAGGTGGTGGGCCGACATCCAGGTGGAGACATCCTGGAGGCAGGAGGAGATGTGAGCCTGAAGGGAGGGGGAGAGGACAGGGGCGGAGATGTAGATCTGTGTGTCATCTGTGTAGAGATGGTAGTCAAAGCCGTGAGAGCGAATGAGTTCACCGAGGGAGTGAGTGTAAATGGAGAACAGAAGAGGGCCAAGAACTGACCCTTGAGGAACTCCAACAGTTAAAGGATGGGAGGGGGAGGAGGCGCCGGCGAAGGAGACCGAGAATGACCGGCCAGAGAGATAAGAGGAGAACCGGGAGAGGACGGAGTCCATGAAGCCAAGGTGAGATAAGGTAGGGAGGAGGAGGGGATGGTCGACAGTGTCAAAGGCAGCAGAGAGGTCAAGGAGGATTAGAATGGAGTAGGAGCCATTGGATTTGGCAAGAAGGAGGTCATGGGTGACCTTAGAGAAAGCAGTCTCGGTAGAGTGGAGGGGACGGAAGCCAGACTGGAGGGGGTCCAGAAGAGAATGGGAGTTAAGGAATTCTAAGCAGCGATTGTAGAAGACTCGTTCTAGGGTTTTGGAAAGGAAGGGTAGTAGGGAGATAGTGCGATAACTGGAGGGGGAAGTGGGGTCAAGAGCGGGTTTTTCTAGGATGGGGGAGACGTGGGCATGTTTGAAGGCAGAGGGGAAGGAACCATTGGAGATTGAGTGGTTAAAAATAGAAGTTAAGGAAGGGAGGAGGGCAGGGGCGATGCCACTCCATCCTCATTGTCCCTCTCTCACTTTGTCTCTCGCTCTATTTGTCCACTCCATTATTTGTAAAATGGGACTAAATACATTGTACTTATTAAAATGCATTTTAATTATGAGGGTGATGGTGTTAAGCAACAGGCATGAGAGAAATGTTATCCTCTCAATTACAATAGCATCAGCACCCCAAAGAAGTTTGAGATCTAGGCTGAAGTAGTTGTGTCTCTTCAAAATCGTACCTGAAATACCTAGTATAGTATAGCCTCTGCATTCTCTGGGTGATTAATAATAAAGGCTGAATGATTGATCTGCACCCTCTTTAGAATGCCCACAGAACATAGGTAATCCTCAAAGCCCGATCCTGTTTTCAAGCATTTAATAATTCCACCAAGGGATTAGATATCTCCCTAATAGTAATTGTGGTATTTGTTAAGCACTTACCTTGAGTCAAGTACTGTGTCAAGTGCTGGGGTAAACAAGATCATCAGGTCAGACAACCTTCCCATCCCACAAGGAACTCACAATCTAAAAGGAGAAGGAGAACAGGTATATAACCTCCATTTTACAAATGATGAAACAAAGGCACAGGGAAGTTAAATGACTTCCCAAGTCCACACAACAGACAGGTGGCAGATTCAAAATTAAAACACAAGTTCTCTAACTTCCAAGGTTTTCCATTTGGCCACATTGCTCCTTGATCTTATAAGGAGCTCAAAAAACTTCACCTCCTACGTTGAGCCTAAACCTAATCTAGAGCTAAAATACCCCGGTCCAAAACACTGTTGCAGTGGGATTAAGGTTCTGGGAAAAGTTCATCCCTCGAGTTGAAAAGTGTCAAAGTCATGCTCCAATTGGTAGTTGGCCATTTGAATGTGTTCCATTGAGTGAACCTTGACCACATCTGGATAATAATATAATAATGATAATAGTGGTATGTACTATAAATGCTTTCCATGTGCCAAGAATTTTACAAAGCACTGGGGTGGATACAAGATAATCAGATCCCATATGGGACTCAGAGTTGAAGTAGAAGGGAGAACAGGTATTGAATGCCCATTTTGCAGATTCATTCATTCAATAGTATTTATTGAGCGCTTACTATGTGCAGAGCACTGTACTAAGCGCTTGGGATGAACAAGTCGGCAACAGATAGAGACAGTCCCTGCCGTTTGATGGGCTTACAGTCTAATCGGGGGAGACGGACAGACAAGAACAATGGCACTAAACAGCGTCAAGGGGAAGAACAGCAGATGAGAGAACTGAGGCACAGAGACATTAAGTGATTTGCCCAAGGTCACTCAGTGGAGGATTAGACCCAGGTCCTGTGACTTCTAGGCTGTTTCTGAATGCAAAATGGAGCTCACTGCACAAACTGGGGCTGTTCCACTGAGAACACGGATGACCATTGAAAAACACCAAATGGTGACTGAGTCCATCCTAATAGAGCTAGCTCATGTGTTACACTAGCAGAATTGGTGTTGTGAAATAACCTCATCAGTGTTTGAAACCTCTTTATGGTGGTATTCTCCTCCTCTGGAAAACAACCTGCCAAGAGCAGATCCCTACCTAAAATGTATGCATAATGAGAAAGAGTGTGGCCTTGTGAAAAGAGAATGGGCCCACGAGTCAAAAGGACTTGGGTTCTAGTTCTGGCTTCGCCAAATGTCTGCTGTGTGATCTTGGGCAAGTCACTTCACTACTCTGTGCCTCAGTTACCTCATCTGTATGGTGGGGATTAAGATAATGAGTCCTCGTAGGACCTGGATCGGGTCCAGTCGGATTAGCTTTTATTTCATTCATTCATTCGGTCGTATTTATTGGGTGCTTACTGTGTGCAGAGCACTGTAATAATCGCTTGGGAAAGTACAGTACAACAATAAACAGGCACATTCTCTGCCCACAACGAGCTTACAATCTAGAAGGGGGAGACAGACATTAATATAAATAAATTACAGATATGTACACAAGTGCTGTGGGGCTGGAAGGGGGGAAGAACAAAGGGAGCAAGTCAGGGTGAACCAGAAGGGAGTGGGAGGAGAGGTAAGACGAGCTTCATCACGGACGACCTAATGGAGGAGGTGTGCCTTCAGTAATGCTTTGAAAGTGGGGAGAATAAATATCTCTCTTTTATCAATTCCAGTGCTCAGCTCAGTGTCTACCACATAGAAAACCACAAATTCCTTTTAAAAAAATGGTGTTGTCTGATTAACCAAATCCCCATAGGGTGATTTCCCAGTCCCCTTTCCATACTGGCTCCACCACTTGTCTGCTGTGTGACTTTGGGCAAGTCATTTCACTTCTCTGGACCTCAGTTTACCTCATCTGTAAATTAGGGAATTGAGACCGTGAGCTCTGTGTGGGACAGGGACTGCATCCAACCTGCTTACATTCTATCTACCCCAGGGCATAGAACAGTGCTTGGCACATAGTAAGCACTTAAAAATACCATAATTATTATTATTATTACCTATGGGGGCACATTCTCTCCAAGTGCTTCAGGGAGGAGCCTCCGGGATCATCTAAAGGTACAATCTGGGAATGCTGCATGCAAATTGAGTTATATTTAGCTGCAGAGATATAGTCTGCATTCAGAAACACGAAGTTTAACTCCAGATGCTGTCTTGCAGAAAGCTGCACCAGAATTGAGAGGATGAGTGGCAGACTCCTCCCGTTGCATAGAAAAACCTATACCCGACTGTGTGACTTGAGTGAATTAAGAATGCAAGGAGAATTGGAAAGCTGAGGTGGTTAGCCTAAACTATCCTCACTTTCAGCAAAGCCTCCGACATTCTCGGATGGATATGCAGCCAGTAGACATTGTGGGAACAGGAGCAAATGGGGTGACCTTTCAGGTCCCAGCTGCTAGGGCCAATTAACCTAAAATCCAGCTCAGTATGAGAACTCCTTTCTCCAATGGATTGTAAATGTGTTCCTTGTTCAACTTACAATTAGGGCTAAGGGAAATTAAAACAGAAAATATAGAATTTGTTTGGAGGGAGGGGATTGGCTTTTAGGGGGAGTACTCAAATTTACCCCAGTTTTTATTCCAGGTTCTTTTCATTTAAGTTGGGGTTGAACCTGAAAAAATCTACATTGTGTCTTCCTGCAGAGGTCCCTATAGCTCTTCTTCAATTAGGCTGTTTCCCCTGTTGCTCTTCACTGCCAGCTTCCTCTCCCCTCTCTCTCTGCTCTGGTAGCCTAACCCTTCTCTATTTCCCCTACCTTCTCCTCCTCCCTTCCCACTTCAATTTAAGTGTCCTACCCACTTTAATTTTTTTTCCAGAAATGTTTGTTCCTGCCTCAAAATTTAGAGGGACAAAAACTATCTGAAACCCATGTGCAACTGAGTTGATGGGACGGGATCACATAGAAGGAGAGAATAAGGGGAAATAGAAGGAGAAAGCATAGAAAGGAGAGAGAAGCCATGGTAGTCAGCACCCTGGACCATGCGGGTCAGCTATCAGGACTGTCCAAGCCCAGGTCATGGTGTTCAAAGGCTCAGACGGTCACCTGAACTAGGTCTCCACGGAATCTGTCTTGGGCAACCACTTAACCTCAGACGAACATTGTCCAGACTGTGGCAGCACCCACGTTTCCAGAGGCCTGGCTAGCCCATGGGCTATGACAGCAAAGATCCCCACTTACATGATCCAGGTGGCAGGCCCCAAGTGTCCATTGCCTGGGGCCTACTGCAGAGTGGCTGTCTTTGCCTAGGTGGTGGGGAACAAAAGTCGGCAGTGGTCAAATCCTCCCTTCCTTCTCTTCTCCTTCCTCCTTTCCCTCTTCTCTCTGCTTCTTTGTTTTTTTCCCCACTCTTCCTGGTTCCTTTTCTGCTTTTTCTTTCCTCATTTCCTTCACCCCCCTCCCATTTATCCTTTTCTTTCTTCCTTTCCTTTTCTCACTCCCTCTCTCTGCCCCTTATATCCCTTCTCCCAGGTCCCTTTGGCTGGACACCTTCCCTCACCCCTTCCCCAATCTGACCCCCATCCCAGCTTTCTGGTTACCTTGGGCTGGATTAGTAGGAGGCTTAAAGATATCAGTGATGGAAGAACCCAGCTTGGTCACCTTACAAGCTTGGGCTGTGTCTGCTATAGGTGAGGAGCGGCTGAAGTCTCTGAAGGAACAAAACAAATCCTTTTGACAATGAAAATAGTCAATGATCTGGCCATGGCGAGTGAAATTATCACTGAATCTCCAATAGGAGGCAAAGGGAGACAAAGATGAAAATATTTTCACCATTTGGAATCAGTCCTGCTGAGGAATGGCTATTTGACCGTCCGCTCAAGAAAGGCAGTGGGGGAAGCCCCTGTTGAACACTGCCTTTCACTCAATCGCTTCTAGAAATACGGCCAAATTACTCTGTGGTCCTGGAGAATAGGATGCTGGAAAGAGTTGAACAAGATATTACCCCTTTTCCCCTCAAATTGTATTAACATGAAGCCTTCATTCAATCCAGATTGATAATCCCTCGAGTTGTACTCCTTACAGGTTCTTATATGACAGATCCTCTGTGTGTGGCTAACCAGAAAAACCTCTTCAGTTAAATCTCTAGGTTCTTTATCTCAATTCTTGAGGGTAGTTAGAAAATGGGGCCATGATTCCCTTTCTTCTCAATTCTCTTTTTCTCCTCAGAGCCTCTTGCCACCTCAGAGCCTCTTGCCATATCTCTCTCTCACACATGCACCCGCACCCATTAAATTGGTTCTTTCATTCTTTCTCCAGGACTGTTTTAAGAGCACTGTCATATATGATAGCTCCCACTGATGAGGGATCAGTTCAGGTGAAAATGGGAATAAACTCTTTTCTTTACAGCATTCCATATTTAGGGACAAATTAGACTCTTTCATTTAGGTGATTAGTGAGAGGGTAAGGAGACTTGAGGTTGAGGGCTCTTTTTAATGGATGTGACAGACACATTGGGCTACAGAGTCTCTTGAAGCCTCTTGCCCAGAATCTTGATGTAGATTTCCCTTCCTTCCAGACATAAAGCCCATTCTCTAGAACCACACATAATGAGGCTATTCCCTGGAATAGGGACACTCCAGAGCAACATCACTCAAATCAACAAATGCCACTATGGCAGCCACACGCAGCCCCCAGAAGTGTTTGAGAATAAATGACCACAGTTGGATATCATTCCTGGGGCCTTAGAGAACAAGGCAGAAATGCCTAACTGCTGGCTCTCAGGCACCCAATCAGCTGCCTCCCACCTGCTTATCCTTGCTCCACTCCCACTATGACACAAATAGCTCACTTCACTCCTCTAATGCCGACCTAGTCAAGGTGCTTCTTTCTCATCTTTCCCACTGCTGACCTCTTGCTCCCACCTTCCATCCTGTCTGGGACCCCCTTCCTCCTCGCCTCCCTTCACATCTGGCAGACCACTACTCCCCCCATCTTCAAAGCCCTACTAAATCACACATGCTTCAAGAGGCCTTCCCCAACTAATCCCTCATCTTCTCCCACGGTTTCCCCTCTTACTTGGTCCTCAATGTACTTGAGCCCATACCTCCCTAAGCACTTAGGTATTCATTCTTGTCCCCACGTACACATCTTTAAACTTGGTTGTGTACCCTACCTGTAATTTATTTTAGGGTCCATCTCCCCTGCCAGATTATATACACTCCTCAAGGGCAGAGATTATGTCAACTAACTCGATTGTACTCTCCCAGGAGCTTAGTATGAAATAAATACTCAATAAATACCAGTGACTGACTGATTGAGGTGGAGCAAACTGGAAAGAGAGGGGAGAGACAGGAAACCAGCATGAGAAGTTGTTGGTGATGAAGACAAGGAGACAAAATGGAGACCCCTGGAAGCAGAGACCATTGGTGGTCACCACCTCAAGTATTGCTGGCTATAACCGAGGCTAGGAGTCTCCCTGGCTCCAAGGGGATTGGGGAATAACAGGCTATGCCAGATTTAGCATGGACTAGTGGATAGAGCACAGGCCTGGGAGTCAGAAGGACCTGGG
Source organism: Ornithorhynchus anatinus (assembly GCF_004115215.2). Classification (NCBI taxonomy): domain Eukaryota; kingdom Metazoa; phylum Chordata; class Mammalia; order Monotremata; family Ornithorhynchidae; genus Ornithorhynchus; species Ornithorhynchus anatinus. The sequence continues at coordinate 51,313,042 of NC_041736.1, forward strand.
TTCTACTCCCGCCTCTGCCACTTGTCTTCTGGGTGACCTTGGACAAGTCACAACTTTTCTGTGCCTCAGTTACCTCATCTGTATAATGGGGATTAAGACTGTGAGCCCCATATGGGACACAGACTGTGTCCAACCTGATGATCTTGTATCTAACCCAGCACTTAGAACAGTGCTTGACAGAGTAAGCACTTAACAAATATCATTATCACTATTACTATTACTTGGACTTACGCTCCTGCTGTCAAGAAGTTGAAAGGGGCCAGTGGAAGTCAAAGAGCCCAGGAGACCAGGGGGAAAGAACAGTGAAGAAGACTGTGGGCAGAGAAGAGAAGAGAGGGGAGGGTCACAAGTGGGGTGAAAAGAGAATTGGGTTGAAGCCAAAACATTAGTGAGAGGGAAGGGTAAGGAAAGGAGAGAGTGAGGGTGAAGGGTTGAAGTTGGGATGAGAAAGAGGGAGTTTCTGTCTGCCTCTATCCCTCCCTCCCACTCTATGGTGGTTTGGGGATACTCCAGGATTACCTATGGGTTTGGTCTCCCTGGACCAGCTTCAGGGAAAGCTTTCCTGAACTACAGCCTAGACCAGGCTCGGGCATCTCCTCTAGGGCAGGAAGGTTTGGAGGCTCTAAGTATAATTATTATCATCTGAGTAACATCTCCAGAGCCCAGTTTCACTTGGACTCTCCAAGACAACCCTTCCACCCCCAAATCCCCAACCCAGGCCCACCCCAACAGGATCTGGAGGTGTCTGGAATTCACCAACTGTGAGGAAAGAGAAGGACTGCTGGCGGGTCCACCTGCCTGGCATCTCTGCCTGCCAGCAGGCAAGTGTTGTGATGGAAATTCTGCCACATCTTCCTCGCCTTAATCTCTGCAAATCTTCCAGCACTCTGCTTCCCCTGGGGCTTCACAAAGAAATGATTTCCCCAAGCAATTCTGCAGTCCCTCTCTCCCCACACCACACACACACACACACACACACACACACACACACACACCTCTACTCTTTGCCCTCAATCCTAAAAATGCAGTTTGATTATTTTTAATAGAGAAAATGTTGCCACAGCACAGTTCAGATCAATATATTAAAATTGACATATTATCCGATGCCTCGCCATAAAGAGTACTGTCTTAATGCCCTGAACAAGCTTTCTTCAAGAAAGCTATGATAGCAAATGCCTGCCTGGAACACCATCAATTTAAATGATTGAAAAAAACAACACATAATAAGTGACAGATTTTTCAAATCAGATAAAGATGGGAACCAGATTATCTGTCGGGGGGTGATAGATTGCAGCAATAATAAATTCACTTTAAGACACTGGATCAATTTTTAATCAAGCCAAGAATTATTATTGCAGAAAGATAAAATGACCCATGAGAAGATGCCTTAATTTTCCACCAATCAAATTATAGCCTTTCTAAATAAGATGTAATGAGATCCATGGAATATCCAGGTTACACATCCTACCTAATTACCCATGTTCCCCGTCATGTAGTGATATAGTAGTGGTAAACTGACCCCTGATTTTACCCAGATGAAAAGGTAATTAGTTTTTCCACTGGGCTGTAGTGAAAATAACAGCAATGACACATGTCATCTCCTTCCACCAAGTCACAGTCTCAGAGGTGTTTGTTCTTAAAATATACAGGATATGACCTACTGGGTAATAAACTACACAGTCATTAAGTGAAGCATGTGTCTGACAGAAAAACAGTCACCATCTCCAAGTGGAGAATAACAGGGCTGAAGGAAAAGCAAATCAGCACACACTTGCCATTAAACTTTATCAGCAGGGTACCCTACAGAGCTCTCCCGAGCTGGTAATGTGCCTTGTAATTAGGCATGTTGTAGGTCTATGCAGAGAGGCCACCAGATAAAGTGGAGATCACTGCATCTCTCCTCTCTTACCTACTCCCATGAGCCCCTTCTGAGAGGGCGCTTTACCCAGAATCCTCTAGACTGTGAGCTCGTGAGGGCAGGGAATGTGTCTGTCTGTTTTACACTGTACTCTCCCAAGCGCTTAGTACAGTGCTTTGTACACAGTAAGCGCTCACTAAATACAGCCAAATGAGTCCTGCTCCACATTAGCAACAGGAGAGAAGAACTAGCGCCTGAGAGGCAGAGGATGCGTCTACCAACTCCTTTGAATTGGGCTCTCCCAAATGCTTAGTATAATGTTCTGCACACAGTGAGTGCTCAGTAAATACCATTTTAGGATCAGCTTCGCTCATGGAAGAATAGTTTACTGTATCAACTACAAAAAAAAAAATGACCACAGAAAATTGAAAAACCTGGGGAAGGACTACAGATAATTGTCCATTTGGAGGAAAGGCGTGGTCTATGTGCTGGCCCATCCATTTTTATCAACCACCACTTGGCTGCAATGTAGAACAGCACCCCACCTACCCTGCAGTTCTTGCTTACGTTGCAGTTTGCAGCAGTTGCATTATGAAGTGCTTCTACACCCTTACTGTTGGTAGTTTACTCATGCAGTGCAGAAGTATAATATGCAAATTCTGGATCCAAAAAAGCATCAACGTTCTGGAAGTGTCTGGATAACTGAGATTTTTTTGAAAAATTAGCCCTGATAAAAGAGTTGTTTTCTACATTCAGCAACAGTATATACTGAGGATTTAGGGTGTGCTAAACTCTACTCTGTTAGGCACTTGGGACAGTCCAATAAATGTAAAAAATAGAAGATCGCTACATTCAAAGAGCTTAAAAATCTGTTCTGTGTATTTGTATATACGATAAACGTACAACTCTATGTATGTACATTTATGATATATACAAATACACAGAACATACAACTCTATGTATGTACCAACACTGTTATCAAGACAAAGTGTGTGTGTGTGTGTGTGAGAGAGAGAGAGAGAGAGAGAGAGAGAGAGAAGTGGGGTTGGGGGAGGAGACTGTGATTATATTGCATCTTTTCTTTCTGGCAAAGATTCTACCCAAAACTTTTCACATCAGGCCACTGAAGAATATATTTAACCATGAAAATGTCAAAACAGTTTCAGGCCAATACACAACACAATACAGAAAACATGATTTTTGCAGTACAGAAGATACAGAAAAAGTACAGAGAGCTACTCTAAATCCTCTTTGCAGTGTTTTCAGGGCAGACAGGAACACTGAACAGTATGAATAGAACTGGTGGTATTTTTTAAGCATTTACCATGTACCAAGTGCTGTATTAAGCACGGGGATGCACAGTCTTACACAATGCACTCTAGTAATGAAACACTAGACGAGTCTATCAAACAACAGTTGAGAGGCATGTTCTTCTTGAAAAGAGCATTCATGAAGATATGGATACCACCAGGCAGTCTCAAAACAGTAAGTGGCTCTACAAAGTGATGTACTGGACAGCCCCGAAACACAAGAACCACAAGTACTCTCACTGTGGAATGGATATTTAATCACACAGGGGTCTTTTCAGCCCCACCCACTCCCCACTTGCAGCTGACAGTGAGTAGCTCATCATTCAAAGCCAAGAACAGATCGTTATTCTGCAGGCGACTCCTTACATGCTTATATGCGTTCCTTTTGTTGGCCGATAGATCCTTATCCACCTTCCTTCCCCTTTTAATATTTTCATAGCCTTCTTGAGGGCACAGCCTTCTCCAGTTGATTTACAACCTCCCCACCTTGTCACTCCCTCCGGACCTTTCGGCACTTCCGTGCCACCTAAGCACCCACAAGTCCTCATGACGCTTATGTGCATCTCTTTCTACTCGATTACTTCCTCCCATCAGTAATTCATTTAAGGCCCTATCCCTAGATCGCACCCCCCCGAGAACAAGGATCAAGCTTACTTGGTTTTTTTCTTCTACTCTCCCAAGTACTTAGTACAGAGTTCCTCACAGAGTAGGGGACTAATAATTGATTGATATCTTTTTCATAATCTCTAATTTCCACAGTCTCCAGTATACGTGTATGCACAAAGTGAATGCTAGGTAGATATGCGATGTTGCTGAAGATGGAGATTTCAAGGCTCATTCTTTTGGATTCCCATTTTCAAGGCTCAGCAGCAGTTGGGTTTGGGGCTTTTGGATGGGTGGAAGATGGGTTCTCCATGAGTTTGGGTAGATTAAATACTACAGTCAACCTTTAGCCACGTGGTGATTTACTGCTCGAGCCCATCAGCACGATACCCCACATGTGATTTTTCCTGTCTTTCTGATGTCACCATTGCTTTTGAGTATCCCATCTTAGAAATAATTGGCTCAAGCAGAAAAAGTCATCCTCAAGTTAATGAACTCAAACAATTCATCTATCCACTACCCCTTCCTTGTTAATTTATTACTAACAATTACACAAAAATTGGCAAGGAGTATAAATCCTTAGATCTTCCCTTTACCTAAAAATATAGCCTCTGGAGGCCTTAAAAAGTGATGTCTTGTATTATTTCAATGAGATTTATGGTTTATTACCAGTAAGGTGTCTGTAGCCAATTGACCATAAAAGCAAACTATTTTCAAGTAACTTAAAATGCCCACTGGGTGAATTGGATATTTGTTGGACAAATATCCTTATAACATTAATATTCCATCACATCCCTCTATAATTTTGTCCTCAACCAGGGAACATGTTACCACTATGAGTCATATTACACACCAGGGTGCCTGCACAATCATCAACATCATCACCAGAAAAAAATATTTACGAATTTCATGTTATGTGTGAAATACTGTTCTAGGCATTTGGGAAGATACCAAGACAAAATGAACTGAATAGAGTGCCTGCCTACAACGAGGTCACAATCTAAAGGGTATAGTGATTATTTTAAAAAATGAACAATTAAATATTTAAAAAGTAGTGACCCACAGTTAGTCAATAGTAGATTGTGTTGGGCCCTCTAGAATGTAAACTCCGTGGGGGCAGAGAAGCGTTCTACCAACTCTGTTCTATTGGACTCTCCCAAGTGTTTAGTGGATTGCTCTGCACACAGTGAGTACTCAATAAATACCACTGATTGATATTGGGGATTTTTAGGTAAGTTAGAAAAGGAGTGTGGCCTAGTGGAAAGAGCTGGGACAAGTCACTTAACTTTTTTTGCATCAGGTACCTCATCTGTAAAATGGGGACTAAGAATTTGAGCTCCATGTGGGACATAGATTTTATCCAACCTGATTAGCTTGTATCTAACCCAATGCTTCAGCACGGTGCCTGGCACTTAGTAAGCACTCAACAAATACCATAAAACAAAATGCAATTATTATTATTGTAGACCGTTAGACATACCACTCACTGCCAGTAGCCACAAAGAGAAGAAAAAAAACTGTTTATCACCAGTAAAATATTGCCCTACCTACAATGTATACTATGCTGATTTGTTTTTCTAAATTTACTCTTTCAATCACTCGCAGACGCCATCAAAAGAAAGAATTTTTTAGCAAACTATGTGGCAGTGAAAACAATTAAAACCCTTCCTAGTGAAGTATTACAAGGTAGCAATTGCTATTTTTTAAATCTGGCAAATGAAAGATTTGGGAATTCTAGGCATCTAGCAACATTGGCCTATCTGAAAAACAGCATTCTGGGAAGAAAGGACCAGAATTTTTGATAGCATCCAGCTGTCTTAGAAATTTGAAACATTATCTCATAGAACAAGACCTCCAAGCCATGAAAACTCCAATTTAACCTAGCCCCCTCTGACTTTTGCATTTGCAATTTGGATGAAATTCTCAACCCCCCATTTTAAATGAGGGGTTACATTTGGTTACTCATCTTCTCACCCTAAAATCAGGTCTTTATCCCCACCCGTGGCAATCCTAATGGCTGTTATGTGGTAAGCCAGAGCAGGAGAGTGGAAGGAGAGAGGAGAGAGGTACCTACACAAAATCACTCTCAAAAGAGCAGGCAGTTCTTACATGCTGCAGGGCTCTACGCAACTACAGCTCACCCAAACTACCCACAGTTTGAAGAAGCTGCATGATGCAGTGAAAGTGCATGAGATTTGAAGGACCCACATTCTAGTCTCATCTCTGCCATGGACCTGCTATGTGACCTTGGTGAAGTCACTTAACCTCTCTACACCTCTTTGTATAAAAATCCCCATTTTTTATAGATGAAGAAACTGAGGCAGAGTCAATCAATCACATTCACTGAGCGCTTACTGTGTGCAGGGCACTGTACTCAGCGCTTGGGAGGGTTCGACACAACAATACAACAGACACATTCCCTGACCACAAAGAGTTGAGAGTCTAGAGAAGTTAAGTGACTTGTCCGGGGGATCATGGGACATTCTGGCCATCTTGGAGAGACTCTATGGGTTTGGCCTGGGGGCACTCCAAAGGGTTTCTAGGCAGCTGGTGGGGATGTCAGATGTTGGACCACTCTGAGCTGCTTCTAGGCCCCACTGGACATTTTGGTAGCCAAATGTTGCCAAAGATGAGGAATACAAGGGAAGAATATTGCTGGATTTCCCAAGCAAATTTTTAATATGCTTGGGGATTAAAGAGCATAACTCTGGGTTTTTCTCGAGGCACTCACAGCTCAAAAATGACTGCTTTCATAGCCCCTAGCAAAGAACAGATTTTCTGGATGCTTCCCCACTGCAACAAGGATTCTAAGATCTCACTTCTACATTTGAGAACACAGAACTACAATCCTGCCTTTTTGTCAGTCAGTCCGTTGCATTTATCTTACTGTGTCCAGAGCACTGTACTAAGCACTTGGGAGAGTTGTGAGTCCCATAAACTCTTCTGCTTCCTTCCCCCACCAAAGAAAAACTCTTTTAAAATCCTAAAATGGAGGACAGCTGGGGCAGAATAAAGTGAGAAAGGAGACCCTTTTGATATTAATTTCCATTCATCGAGCCAAGGCTACGGTAAACCATTTGTTTGAATTTAAAGTGTGTCTCCAAGTCTAAGGTTGGTTCTGATTTTAACTGACCCAATTCATCTATCTTCACTAGTGCTCCCAGCGCAGACTCACTTTGGCCAAACAACATAGTCGGCATACTTTATAAGTGAAAAGTGTGATGTACTGCTGTTGATGGCAAATATTTTCTCCCATCTGTGCTAAATTCGAACCATTCTTCACAGCTCTATTAGACACAAGCCAACTGTACGTTTGCCCAGTAGGTGTCCTTTGATTGTATTTTTAGACCCTTCCATGAATAAAATTTAGGTGAATTACAAAAGGCAAATTCAGCCACTGAATAATCTGATCCCATCAGTTGCAATCTAGTGCTTTATATTCCATTGTTTCACAGCTGGGTAGGAACTCATGCATTACGTTAACAAAGCATGAGTTCAGATAAATCAGTCAATCAATCAATGATGTACACTGAGGGCTTATGAGATGCGGACCACTGTACTAAGGTAACCAAGGGACTTGTCTTTGAGGATACATGTTAAGTTTTTGACTGTTGCAAGATATCAGAAAGCAATCAAAAAATACTTAGTAGAGCTGTAGCCCACACAAACACACGCACACACAAAACACACCCCGAGGAAGTTAAATAAGTTTCTAGCAGAGGAGCCACCCGCCACCAAAGGGCTATACTGTTCACTCCACTGTGTTTCAGTCCTGTCTCCAAAGCCCAAACTTCTTCAAACTATTTTCATTATATTGTTATCTTTAGATATTTAATTAATTTGCACCAAAGTCCCCAGTACACTCACTTTTTCACTTCCCTCTCAGTTTGGCCCTAGAGTAAAAAATACATATTCACACTCTTAGAAGCTGGAGATCTTACCATATTTAACAAGAAGCAACTCTGACAGTAATTGGAGTTTTGTATCAAGGTAAATAAATGGTAAGATCATAAGAACGTACTCTAGTGGCCCCGTGCATCCTGCAAACGCTAACATCAGAGAGCAAATTTAACATAAGGCCTCGGTGGAAATGAATTTTCTATAAACAAACAATCTGAAGAAAGCTTCACTTTTGTCATGTGTTATTCCCATTGAAGAAAAATGAATATTCTGTTTCATATGTTTGTGACCAGCAGCTCTGGTTTCATTTATTTACAAGGAGCCTTTCTGCTTCCTCGCCATTTATGCAAGCTATCATAGCCTCACTGGCAGAAGAATAACAACCATTATTCAGCCATGGCATTTAATGCAAATTATCCAAATTATTAAATGGACCGGAATGCTAATATTTCATGCCGGGGCATTACAGAGACATTTTTCCATTTCTGACGAACGCACGACCCATCTGGGTTAGGAAGCTGTCATTAGGATCTGGGTTATTTATTTAAGAGACAATGTTACTGACTGTGGAGCCGAAAGCACGTATTCCAAGCCACTGGTCCTCCAGTTCTGGGCCGCTCTGACTCTGACTTAGTCTTTTCCTAGCTTCCCTTCGTCCATAGCAGTTAGGAAACTCCAGTTTCAATAGGTTCTGGTAGTTTTTTCACTCTCCAAGGACTTATCCTGATATGGGAACCACTTCCTATTTTAGCCTGGCTCTTCCTCCAGCTCCCATGACTTGTAAGCAATTTTTTTCTGACTGCCCCATTAGATTGAAAACACCTTGAAGGCAAGGAATGTATGTACAGCTTTTGTTGTAATCAATCAATCAGTGGTTCAGAGAGCTTAGGAGAAAAACGAGTGAGTAGATATGATCTCTGCCCTCAAGTAACATGGAGAAGCCACTTGGCCTAGGGCAGGGGCCTAGGAGTCAGAGGACCTGGGTTCTAATCTGACTGAATGCTGAGGGACCTTGGGGAAGTCATTTAACTTCCCTGTGCCTCGGTTTTCTCCTCTATAAAATCGGGGTTCAATACCTGTTCTCCCTCCTACTTAGACTGTGAGCCCCACTGGAGACAGGGACTGTGTCTGACCTGATTGATTTGTATCTACCCTAGTGCTTAGTGCAGTGCTTGGCACATAGTAAGTGTTTAAAAATGCCACAGTTATTATTATTACAATCTTGTAGGGGAGACAGAAAATAAAATTAAATCACAGAGAGGAGAAGCAGCAGAGTATAAGTAGAGGTACATAATTATTGTGTTGAACTCTCCCAAATGTTTAGTACAGTGGCCTGCACTTGGTGGCTGTTCAATAAATCCCATCTCATGTCAGCCCAGTTGCCTGGATTCGCTCCCAACCATCCCTTCTCCCCAACACCTGTATGTGCTGTGTAGAGAAGCAGCGTGGCGCAGTGGAAAGAGCACGGGCTTTGGAGTCAGGGCTCATGAGTTCGAATCCCAGCTCTGCCACCTGTCAGCTGTGTGACTGTGGGCAAGTCACTTAACTTCTCTGTGCCTCAGTTCCCTCATCTGTAAAATGGGGATTAAGACTGTGAGCCCCACGTGGGACAACCTGCTTCCCCTGTGCCTACCCCAGTGCTTAGAACAGTGCTCGGCACATAGTAAGCGCTTAACAAATACCAACATTATTATTAACACCTCACTGGCAGAATTTGTGGTCCCATTCCCCATTTTCACCCCAAATTAAAACAGCTCAGGCTACACTTTTTTAGGAATTTCCAGAGGAAGAGAATCACCCGCATGGTTTGGGCGGGAACTCTTTCAACAACACAGCTCCTCGCCATACCGACCAACAAAAACCATGTTGATGCAGCACTTACTGAGAAGGACCACAGCTTTTGCGATTCTCCGGCTACATCCAGACATTTCAGAGCCAGACGATTTCTGACTAATGTGACGTTTGGGGATCACGTTATTCCAACCCCTGAAATTTAGGGAGGAGCTCAGGCTTCTTCCCGTAGTGATCAGAGCAATACTTAGTCCTCTGTTGAATGCATCAATGCAATTAGTCCAACTATAAGCACAGGCTCTAAAATCATGCTCCGCGGCACCCGGGTTAATGGACTAACGTAATAAAGCAATAGGTTACTATAGGAATTTCAATACAATTAAAACCATAAAGCTAATGATGATCTGTTTCAAATGAAGTTCTAGATGAAAATAAAGCATTAAAAAGCTCTATTCATTAAACAGTTTGGGTACCACTTTCAGAAGTTCACAAAGGGCCTTAGTCATCAAAAATGTAGAATGCACTAGAGGTAATATTTAAAAGGTAACTTTCATTCTGCTATTCGTTTGGATTCCCCATGTTCATCACAGCCCAGTTTTACTGGGCAGATACTTGAGCTGAATGGACACTAGCAAGATACCCAAGCGGCTGCAGGGGGTCACGTGAATTGGGACGTTGGCAAACAAGGACAGAACAAACACCACACAGACAAATGCTACCAATCAATGTAACGCAGCAGTGGACGTTGAGAGAAAGGCAGCAGGCTTGTGGTAATCCAAGAGGGTTTTTGTGCTTCATGAACGGATGCTTTGGACATATCAGCTCACCGAGAGGCAGCTTTGAAAATGCAGGCAGAAGTTTCAGGTGGTAAATGCACCAGTACCAGAAACCAGGAGTGTGAAATGAGAGATAGGATGTGCAAAAGTCTTCTCAGCCAATTGCAGATTGGATCTCAGAGTCCGGCTAAGGACAGATGTTGCACTAGGACCACTGTTTCCCTGGACAACCTCAGCTTGCAAATTAGAGTTCCAGCAGAAATTTTTTTCAGCTTCTTGAACCAAATCCTCCCAAAACACCTGATCCTACCTGCGAATACTTCGGAGAGCTTTCCAAGTGCATTCACTGTTTTGAAACCTCCAGGCTTCTAGTTAGGACACCAGAGCAACAATTATCTAAATGATGTCCCCAGTGGCTTGAAATTTATGGTAGTTACACCCTATGAGTAACTATCACACCAGGGACAATCCACCGGGAGGATCTGAATCCTTAATGAGGCGTTATTAAGTCCCTCTATATTAAATCCCTCCTGTCATTACCGGAAGCATATGTCTGTCACCAGTGAGATACCGTTTAAGGCAAACCATAGGAGTATTGAGACACCCTGGTGCGCAGTGTGAAGTCGTTTTGGAGTGGATTGAAGGAGATTTTGTTTTTGTTCACACAGCAGAAGACGACCAAGAACACTCATAAAGGAGGATGTTGAGTTCTACCACTTGAGAAATTTTTATCAATTGATAAATACGGAAGTGAGTGCCAGGCCGACATGACAAGGGTTCTGGAATGAATCGTGCTCAGGACCTGATCTGGTCAGACAGCTGTCCATGCCAAGAGAGGGCAATCCACGACCCCGCCACCCCCCACACACGTGCCATTTCTATATGTCATCACGTTAGACGTCTGCCTACACAGCATAACATAATGACAAAAGGTCGAAAGCCTGTTTGACTCCTCAAGAGCGTTTCTCTGGGGAGACCCCGACAGGCCCCCATTACTCCAGAGCCTCAACATCCCCCTCCCAGGTCTCCATGAGCACCAGCATCCCTTCTGACAGTTGGTGGCACTCTTCGATCTTTAGCCATCACTGAAGTGGTTGCTTACCTCATATAGTGTCAGAAACCAACCCTGAATTTGGAGTTTCCTCACCTACCTGGCCTGATGGTTTAGCTCTCCATGTAGTAGGTCACCTCCTGTCTAAAGGACATCAGAGCCAGTGTGCTCCTGGAATTGCCAAATTCAGGGTTAGCTCTTCCGTGGTAAAGCCTGACCAGAAAGAATGTTACTACTGGCCAGCCACACCTCCTTCAGGTTCAGATACAGACAACCAGCGGCCCTTCCCCAAGCCCTATTCTGTATGCTATCATTGTACTTTGCAGCACATGCCTACAGCATAATTCATTCAATAGTATTTACTGAGCACTTACTATGTGCAGAGCACTGTACTAAGTGTTTAATGTAATGACATCAGGGACAACACTTTTTTATGGTATTTATTCACCATTTACTATGTGCCAGGCACTGTACTAAGCACTGGGTAAATACAAGCTAATCAGGTTGGACACTGACCATATGGAGCTCACAGTCTTAATCCCCATTTTCAGATGAGGTAACTGAGGCACAAAGAAGTTAAGGGACTTGCCCAAAGTCACACAGCAGACAAGTGGCAGAACTGGAATTAGAACCCACGTTTGTTTTTTTTTAATGGTGTTTGTTAAGTACTTACTATGTGTCAGGCACTGTAATAAGCCCTGGGGTAGATACAAGCTAATCAGATTGGACACCGTCCATATCCCACATGGAGCTCACAGTCTTAATCCCAATTTTACAGATGAGGTAACTGAGGCACAGAGAAGTTAAGTGACTTGCCAAAGTCACACAGCACACCAGTGGCAGAGGCAGAATTAGAACTACTCTGACTTGAGGAGATAAAAACTAAACACTCCAGTGATCTGTGGCTTGGGGAATTGAGAAGAAAGGACTCAGGATTCTGGAAGTTTAAAACCCAGTGTGATTTTTCCAGGCCATTTCAATGATTTCTTTAAATGTGTTTTCATCACTGACTATCCCTCCATAATAGCTCCACTTACTGCCATGCTCGCCCCCAACATCCTTCTTCATAGGTGAGAATTCATACAAATTGGCACAGTCTGGAGGAGAATGGAATCTAACCAAGGATTTTCTCCATAAAATTGGATTCACAGTGAACTTTTCTCACAATCCAACACCACTGTTGAGTGAGGGAGACCAGAAGATTCTTGGAAGATTCTTCTAAGATCCCAAAATTTGATAAATAGTAAAGCTTTCCTTTGCCTCTCTGGACTTCCATTTGTTACATTTTATCTAGAACAAGAGCCCTTTTTGAGACTGGAACTGTGTCTAATCTGATTATCTTTTATCTGACCCAGCTCTTAGTACAGTGTTTGGTACATAGCAAGCATTTAACCAACTACCATTTTTTAAAAAGCAGGGGAAGGGGAGCTTTTCCACTCATTTCCTTTATTTTTCCATTTTTAAAAGAAAAAGATGAAAAAATTCCTCTCATCTTTTCAACATCACAGCAAAGCCACAGCAGCAGAATTATCAAACAATGATTCTCCTGTGGTTACTATATGACATTCCGACTAACCAAAGATTTAGTTATTTCAAATTGTGGTGGAAATTTCATACTGGGAATGCACCAAATTCATTTTTCAATCCCTTCCAAGTCAGATATTTCAATTTTCTTCCTCAGTGACTCAAGAGACTCCTCTTCCACTGAAAACAGAATGACTGAATATGCAAACTTTCAGCTTTTAAGAACAGAACATTTTGAAGTTCCCCAAACATTTATATTCTAAAATCCATATTTTAAAAGCTTTCAATTCTAATGGGGCAATGGGGTTTGCTCTGCAGTTTTGGAAAGAAGGTGGTGTCCTACTGCTTGGAGCTACAGAGTACTACCGAAAGACAGAATGGACTCTGTTTTGGTCCTACTATCCTGTACATGAACAGAGCCATGAAAAGCAATGCTGCTCTATTTGACAGTTAGTTTGTTGAACTCAGATTTCCATGGGAAAAGAATAACTAACCAACTTAAACAAAAGCATGACCTGATGGAAAGAGCACAGGACTAGGAATCAGAGGTCCTGGGTTCTTATTGCAGCACTGCCAACTGCTTGCTCTGTGACTTTGGGCAAATCACTTAACTTCTCTGGGCCTCAGTTTCCTCATCCGTAAAATGAGGATTAAATCCTCCTTCCTCCAATTTATACCATGAGTCCTCTGTGGGACAGCAACTGTGTTAGCAGCATGGTGTAGTGGATAGAGCACAGGCCTGGAAGTCAGAAGGTTAAGGGCTGTAATTCCAGTACCACCACTTGTCTGCTGTGTGACCATGGGCAAGTCACTTCACTTCTGTGCCTCAGTTACCTCATCTGTAAAATGGGGATTGAGACTGCGATCAGACTGTAAACCCATCACTGGCAGGGATTGTCTCTATCTGTTCCCGAATTGTACATTCCAAGTGCTTAGTACAGTGCTCTGCACATAGTAAGAGCTCAATAAATACTATTGAATGTGGAACAGGGATGGTGTCCAACCCCATTTGCTTGTATACACCACGCACTTAGAACAGTGCCTGGAGCATATTAAGTGCTTGACCAATACCACTGTTATTATTATTATTATTTTAGACATATCTACCCCAGTGCTTACAAATGTGCTTGACACAAAATAAGTGCCTAACGAATTCCTGTAAAATAATTCACATTAATATCCGTTCCCCATGAGAGGGGACTTTTTGGTGAGTTCAAGATGCCTTTGATCAAATCCAGAAGATGTTCCCCCTTCTGCCTTCTATACATGAGGTGCTCCTCTCTTGAATTGCCTTCACTTTCTCCGTGTGATCCAGATCAATGCGATGTCCAGGTGATAACAAAGAAAATATGTGTCTCTTGGCAGAGCAATCCAGGATATATCAGATGACACTTATGTCAAACTAGTCCACAGAAATACAGGGCCAGCATTGATTTAGAAGCAGTTAGAAAGAAAGGCTCTGGGGAGGAGAATCAAGGATTACAATTAGTCCACTACGTACACTCCAGCAATGACTCTCACTGCATCTTTGGGCAAATCCCGTGACTTCTACATACTCAGGTTCCAAATCTACAAAATGGAAGGTATTATCTTCCTTGCCAAGTACTTTGAGTTGAAACTGATGGAAAACTTCTTCTGGTACCTATCACAAGACTGTTTTCAAACTCAATCTTCAATAAAGTTATGCCCAGTACCAATAAATGTTTAATACCCCCTCACAGGAGTCATAGTAAATGATTCAATATTATTGGGTTTACTAAGTTTTGTTTACTCTCAAAAATCTTTCCTCCTTGACCTTAGGATCTAGAGCGGAGAAGGGCGGGAGGGAGAAAGCCCATAAAGAACAATAAATAAATTCCATTGAGAAATTCTGAATGTGCACATGGCAGAAATGCATATTAATCTATTTGTAGAAACAAATTAAGCTATATTCAGCATAACCAAAGCACCAACTCAATAGCATTCCCCCCACAGGCTCTAAACTGGGCCAGAATTGGGCCTATAATCCCCAAACCATGTTAGCTGGCAGAAATGTGTTTGCAATTACACAACTTTCAATGACCTCTCTATGTCTAACATGTAGGCTACTTATTTCCTATTTGTGGGGTTTCTTCTTGGCAGACTCCAACCCAGTGGGGGAGGGTCTCAGAATTTCATTAAGGTGACTGACCATTACTCCTCAGGGGAAAGAGATCCCCCCATCCTGACAACGGCAGGTCTAGTTCCTCCACTCATCAGGTGGCTAGGAAGGTAGCAAGACTCTGAGGCTCTGTGATATTCAATTTAGAGCCCATTAAAAGCATTTGCTTCAGAAGCCATTTCCTGCCTCTTCTCATTAATGAATGCAAGACTTTGGACCATTCTGACTAGCCCAGTTGTCTCGAACAACGCAAAGCTGAAGCCAGCTGTGATGCCCAAATAAACTTATGTCAAACACAATTGTATATTGCTGCAACTGATCACAGAGCTGGAAGGAAAATCAAAGCATCATCTACTCCAACACCCTCCTGAAGCATCCCAACTGGTCTGGGCTTCCCTAAGGTCTTCCAGGATGGGAAAATCCCAACTTCCATTGGAATCTTCCAGGATTTGACCATCAAGAAGAAAGAGGACAGCAGAAAATCTTGACTGTAGACTCTAAACTCATCATGGACAGGGAACGCATCTACTAACTCTGTCAAATTGGGTTAACCCAAACACTTGGGTGCTCTGTACACAGTAAGTATTAATCAAACCGATTGACTGATTGAGAAAATATCTTCCCTAGCCTTCCCATAGTGTTAAGTCTCCTTTCACCCAAGAAATGCTATGGGTTGACACAAGAGAATACTAAACTGGGGAAAAAAGAATACTGCCCTGACATTCTCAGAAAATAAGCGGGTATGTCCAGAAAAATGTGGACTGGAGGCCTGTTAGGGTGAATAGGCAGAGAGCACAAAAACTGGATTTAATTACCACAGCTTACTCCTCTGTCCCTTCATGAGCTATAAAAAGGAGGTCATGGTGACTTCATTTTTATTGGTCTGCCACATATTGAAGTCATTTCTTCGTATTGATAGCGAATATCTTGGCCAGATGACGAAAAATAGCTAAGATGCATAGACAAGTCACTTTCTAAAGGTAAATAATAAAAGATAAAGTGAAAGTCTAAATTTTAGATACCAACCAAAAACAATTATGCTGAAAATATGGGCCCCAAACATTTCCAGTGCCCATTCATGAGCCCGCAGTTGTATTTGGTGGTTTACGATATTATCAAAAACCTCTTGAAAGAGGAAATTTCTGTATTTAATTTGCATTTGGTGAATGAAAAATTGACCCTCTAATTTTCTTCATGGCACGTTCCTGTGTGGTAGATGCTGGAGTGAAAGGTTTCCATTTGCTAAAAATAGCAAATCAGTCAATCAGTGCTCTGCAGAGCACTGTACTAAACACTTGGGAGGGTACAATGTAATTAGTAGACACAATTCCTGCCCTAAAGGAGCTGACAGTTCAGCTGGAGATCCAATAACAATCAGGTTTTTGAAAAACTCAAAAACCTTTCCCCCACTTCCCAAAAGTCTATGACCACTGCAGAAATATAATGATTGACTTCAACAAGAATTCATCATCTCCTTTCTACTCATTCTTTCCATCCCACCTTTGGTCATTCAATCAATCAGTGATTGAGAGCTTACCATATGCAAAGAACTTGACTAAATGATTGGGAAAGTACAATATAATGGAGTTGGTAGATGTAGTCCCTGCCCACAAGGAGCTTACATTCGACAGAGGCACATTAAAATAGATTTAAGATGGTGATGATGATACCAGTGCTTAGCGCTTGCTATGTGCCAAGCACTGTTCTAAGTGCTAGGGTAGATACAAGATAATCAGGTTGTCCCACGTGGGGCTCACAGTCTTAATCCCCATTTTCCAGATGAGGTTACTGAGGCACAGAGAATGACTTGTCCAAATCACAGAGCTGACAAGTGGCAGAGCCGGGATTAGAACCCACGACCTCTGACTCCCCAACCCCAGGCTCTTTCCACTAAGCCACACTGTTTCTCATAAAAGAAATAGTAGGGAAGCATCAAAAGGCTTAGTGGGTGAGGACACGTAGGTGACACAAAAGGGAAATGGGAGGTTAGTCAGGGAAGGCTTTATGGAGAAGAAATGATTTTATTACCACTCTGAAGATAAAGGAGAGTGGTAGTATAACTAATTTACTTCAGAGACAATGGCATTTAGAAGGTGCTGACTCTAGATGGGATCTTTGGGAACAAATGCCACAGGTCAGAACACATTCTGCAACTTTAAGCTGATTTGGATATTAGTAAACTTCTCCAGCACAGGAACAGTGTCTCTGGCTCTTACTGTACTCTCCCAGGTCCTTAGGACAGTGCTCTTCCATTAAATATCCTTAAATTAATGAATAAGTATCACAAGTTTTATAGCAATTCTGTGGCCAGTCTTGGTACCATTCAATTAATATGTCATACTATTAATTTTGGTTCAAATTGATGAGCAGTGTCAATCTGAACTGAAAAAGTGCCAGCTTTCTTATCGCCACAGGCAGACTTCTTAATTAACCTCAATTAGGGTCAGTGATATGACATGATGTTGTTTTAGAAATCACAATTATGTGGGCACTTTTCTTCCATGAATTGTTAAAATTTGCCTCACTGGGTCTCTTAGGGCACTAGATTTTGCCCAAATAAGCAAGATTTCAAAGTCAACCCTTGGTGCCCCATTTCATGGCTTATATTTTCTTACTTCGTCTCTCTAAAACTGGGAGGTTTTTTCCCCCTCTTTGGCATGATTTACCCTCACGGACTCCTGGATAAACAGTTCATTGTTGATGTCACTTTCAAGAGTTTTATTTCTAAGGTATGGAAAAGTCTGGAAGCAGAAGCATAACCTATTAGGCTAGTGACCTTGTCCAATTCCCACCTGCATAGTCTCTCCAAGGGCTTAGTACAGTGTTCTGTACGCAGTAAACATTTAAGAAATGCTGTTACAATTACTAATGGAAAGAGTGTGGGAGTCGGGAGATCTGAGAACTAACTTTAGGTCTGCCTCTGGACTGCTGCAAGCCTACAAGCAAGGCACTTGATCTTTGCGGGAGCAGAATGGGTCTGTTATATTGTTCTCTTGTACTCTCCCAGTTGTTGAGTACAGTTCTCTGCACATGGGAAGCAATAAATATGATCGACTGACTGGCTCTTTGGGCTTCTGTTGCATCATCTGTAAATTGGGGATTAAAATATTTGTCCCTGTCTCTTAGATAGTGAGCCCCATGTGGGACAGAAGCAGGTTAAATCTAATTATCTGATATCTACACCAGCTCTAACAGCACATGTTTCAGCAAATAGTAGGTGCTAAATACCATTAAATATCATCCTGTAATTTACTTTAAAATGTTCCCCCCCCCAACCCCCGCTAGACTGTAAGCTTACTGAGGGCAATAATGTCTAACAAATTTCACTGTACAATCCCAAGCACTTAGTAATGATAATAATAATATTTGTTAAGCACTTACTATATGTCTAACACTGTTTTAAGAGGTAGGTCAGCTGCAGGTTAATCATATTGGTTAATCATATATGATTAATAATCCCTGCTCCATATGGAGTTCAGAATCTAAATAGGAAAGAGGACGGGTTTTGAATCCCCATTTACAGATGAAGAAACTGAGGCACAGAGAAGTTGTGACTCCCTCAAGGTCGCACAACAGGATTAGAACCCCGGTCCTCCGACTCCCAGGCCTGGGCTCTTTCATTAGGAAATGTTGCTTCCTGTTTTTTTGTGCAGAACATTAGTACGAAGCTGTACACGAAGTAAGCACTCAGAGAATACCATTGATGATTGATGATTTATTTCATTTTTTAACAGAAAAATCAGTACAGACATGGCCAGAACCCCTCTCCAGGAGACTTCTGGTATTCTGTACCTTCCCAAGTGCTTAGTACAATGCTCTGTACAAAGTAAGCATTCAGTAAAAACGATTCGTTGATTCTGCAGAGGGATAGCGGAAAGCTAGGCCAGGCCCTATCTTCCCGCCAAAACCACCAAAGAAAAGCCCTTCCTTCCCCTAGGAGCCGAGAGATGGAAGGAGAATCTTGACAATGATTAGAATGTTGGGAGGGTTGTGGCAATTCGGTCCTGACAGCTCTGCTTGAAACAGGGCCTACTCACACCTCACACCTACTCGCTTGCTCCCTCTCCCTACTCCCTCTCACTTTCTCCCAGTTCCTTGGCTGATCTGTTAACTACTGAAGCCACTTACAGAAGCCCTCCAGTCCGGGTGGCATTGCCAAGCGGTGAGGTGCTCCCTTCATTCATTCATTCATTCAATAGTATTTATTGAGCGCTTGCCACGTGGATAGTAGTAAGTACTACTACTTACTCAGGGAAGCAGCGTGGCTCAGTGGAAAGAGACCAGGCCTGGGAGTCAGAGGCCATGGGTTCGAATCCCCGCTCTGCCACTTGTCAGCTGTGTGACTGTGGGCAAGTCACTTGACTTCTCGGTGCCTCAGTGACCTCAGCGTGGCGCAGTGGAAAGAGCACGGGCTTTGGAGTCAGGGCTCATGAGTTCAAATCCCAGCTCTGCCACTTGTCAGCTGTGTGACTGTGGGCAAGTCACTTAACTTCTCCGTGCCTCAGTTCCCTCATCTGTAAAATGGGGATGAAGACTGTGAGCTCCACGTGGGACAACCTGATTCCCCTGTGTCTACCCCAGTGCTTAGAACAGTGCTCGGCACCTAGTAAGCGCTTAACAAATACCAACATTATTAAAATGGGGATGAAGACTGTGAGCCTCACGTGGGACAACCTGATTACCCTGTATCTACCCCAGTGCTTAGAACAGTGCTCTGCACATAGTAAGCACTTAACAAATACCAACATTAATTAAGTAGTGATGGTATTTTTTGAGTACCCACTGAGCATAGTGAACTGTTCTATGAGCCTGAGAAAATACAAGAGAAGCATGAGACACATTGCCTGCCAAGGGGCAGGGCCTAAAGCAGAAGCAAAATCTCTCCCTCAGCAGTTCCCCAGCTCTTCATAATAATAGTCGTGTTTGCTAAGCACTTACTATGAGCCAGGCACTCTACTAAACACTGGGGTAGGTACACATCAATCAGGTCAGACACAGTCCATATCCCACATGCAGCACAGGGTCTTAATCCCCATTTTACAGATGATGTAACTGGCACAGAGAATTGAAGCGACTTGCCCAAGGTCATACAGCAGACAAGAGGCTGAGTCAGGACTAGAACCCAGGTCCTTCTGACTCCCAGGTCTGTGTGCTATCCATTAGGCAGCACTGCTTCATTTTGGCTGCCGGGACGGCTTGCTTGACCAGGCCATGGCCACCTGCTCAGATAGCTGTGGAGAGCACTCCTGAGAGGGATGGGGATGTAGTTGACCCCTGGGCCTGTGTTACAGAACACCGAGTTCAGCTGAGAGGAAATTCTAACTAAAAAGCTGCCTTCTCCACTAGACTATCTTCCTGAGGGTAAATTTTACAGCCTATGGAAACAAAATCATGTCCTGGGACAAACCAACTGAAATCACAGTAGAAGAGCTTCAACTGTAGAGTGATTCATTCTAGTGCTGTCTCCCAAGCACTTTGAACAGTGCCCTGCTCCCAGTAAGCACCCAATAAATAGTATTGATCGATTGCTTAAATGCCCTTAAGCCTCCTCTCAGAAGTTCAAATTGACCCCAAGTTTTAAGTCAAGAAAAAGATGGAGGTCAGGGGCCTTCCCCTGCACCCATTTCTTTCTACTACTGTGTTTGTCCCAACTGCAGCTGAAAAAGGCCCAGACTGTCAGGATCCCCTACAGGGTATTCTGAGCGGCCACAACACTTTCTCCTCTTACCCCAACATGAGGCCTCTGATTAAGCCGGAACTAATTCTTATGACAAGTTACAAACCGCAGGCAAAAATAATGAAAACACTGACACGACTCTTGCTCGGGAAGACTTCAGGGCCCTGCCGTCACAAAGCCCCAGTCATTCATCAAATTCTCCTGATGGTTTTTAGCATTTAGGCACTGCAGCCTTGTTAGCACCCCCACGTGGGATTATTTTCACTGTTTTCTTCAGGAAAAGAGCAGAGTTTCAGCTGTGAACCAAATTTAGATCTCAGGCTGGGAGTGTTGCACATTAAACTGGCTACAAACAGCAAACTGGTTAGTTTCCTCCTTGAATTATTTTTTTTTTGTCAGAGAGGGGAATTCATGGAAAGAGTACAAACTGCAGCCCTCAATAGTTCTCAGCTTTTCATCACTAAAATCCAGTGGAGGCTCAAATAGTAGATGACCTTGCTTTCTGATACAGCCTCTGTGCTCCTTCCTTCCATTAGAGACCTCTGGAGTTCTAGGGAACCTCTCCGTGGGAGGGAGTTCAGAGTCACACTGATCCCTCAGTGGCAGAGTAATCCAGCTCTGACTCACAGGAAGGGAAGAGGAACTCCCAATTCTCCCTTCAACATTCTATTAGGACCCCTGAGAGCCAACGCACCTACGGATATGGCATCCAACGGAAGGTTTTTCACAGTGTCTGCCTCACAGGCTGGGCACCCAGTGGTAAGATAAGCACAGAGTTGTGCCACACAGGTGCATTACATGGATGTGACCATAATAATAACAACTGGAGTATTTGTTAAAGACCTGTTAGATGCTAAGCACAGAGGTAGATATAAAATCATCAGATCAAGCAATTTTCCATGAAGGACCTCCAATAGTCTCACTAAGTTCTTGCAACAGGCAGATTTGAGGGAAAGAGGTATCGGCAATGGATTCCATCATCATCATCGTCATCACTGGTATTTAGGTGCCGAGCATTACCAACAGTCCACTGTCATTCAGCTTTGAACACGTAGAGATGACCCAGTGGCCCACATTCTCTTGCCCCTGCTTAAATGTCATCTTGTCAGATGGGTCAATCCCTGCTAAGTGAGTCACTGGCTAAGACTGTTTAGACAAAAACTTAATTAAATACATAAGCATTAAACATATACATGAAGAACTAGAGCTGAATGAATGAATTCTGTAAATTAAAGAGATTTTATTAAAAAAAGAAAATAGAATTGTACCCCAGAACAAACCAGCTGAATTGGCAGAAGACGTGCTTAAACTTTAAAGTAACTTCTTCTCACTGGAGCTATACAAATTAGATGACGAAAAAGAGGAAAATGAATTCCAAAGTATTCCATTCATTACAGCAATAGGAACTGCCGAAAGAACCAGAATTCTGAAAAGATCAACAGCTGGCCAGTGGATGGCATTGTCAAGGCTGGTATAGTAGAAATAGAAATTGTCTTTATTGAGCGTGAGAGTCCACCTGGTGTAACTTATTGAGCTAAACACATTAAACAGCAAAACTTTTTGGTGGGGGTTTGGGACGGGGAACGTTTCAGGAATTGGCTTCCTCTCTGCTTCAGGCAGTTAATAGTCCTTGTGACCACAATTTTTCTGACCTTCTAAAATAATATAATAGTAATTATAGTGTTTGTTCAGCATCTACTAAGTGCCAAGGTCTGTACTAAGCACTGGGGTAGATACAAGTTAATCAGTTGGATACAGTCCCTGTCCCCCAAGGGATTGTCACTCTTTATTGCTGTATTGTACTTTCCCAAACACTTAGCACAGTGCTCTGCACAGTAAGCACTTAATAAATGCAATTGAATGAATGGAGGTGAGGGAGTACAGGTATTTAATCCCCATTTTACAAATGAGGAAACTGAGCCCAAAGAAGTATCTTGCCCAAGGTCTCATAACAGGCAAGTGGCAGAGGTGGGATTAGAACCCAGATCTGACTCCACAGTCTATGTTCTTTTCATTCGGCTGCAATTTTTCCCTTTCTGGGGTCAACAGATAGGCTAGTCTGAGCTTCACTGGCCCCCTGTGCATCCTGGCGGCCTTTGGGCTTCAGGCTGGGCCAGTTTCTGACCACTCTCCACTCCTGAGTCTGCCCCGGGCCTCCTGTAAAACAAAGTGAACAGTGGAGGGGAGTGGTTTGTCCTAGCGGTATCCCAGAAAACACCACCCAGTTATTGGTCATATATCCACTGCATTCTCTCAAGCATTTAGTACAGGGCTTGGCATCCACTAAATGTCCAATGCCAATAACTGATCGAATGACTGCTACTCTTACATCAGTCGATGGTATTTACTGAGCTCTTACTTAGTGTAGAGTGCTGAACTAAATGTTTACATCAACCTCAATTGCTCCCAAATGATCCCGATGACAGATAACCTGGTTATCTAACCAAAAATTGATCTGATAGGAAGAGGCAACATGTGAGAAACATTGCAAAAAAGTTCACTTGGCATCTGAGTTACTAAACATATTGCAACCACCCCACACAATTCTTAAAATCCGGAGACTGCGGCTTTAAATCCAACCCTCCTACAGCATTCCATCATTCGGTTGAACTTCTCGCCGACTGGCCTCGACAGCCTTCCCACTCTTCTCAATGTGGAGACGATTAGGTGTTCACCTGGGCGTTTGGAAGGGAGAACTGCTATCTTCCATACTTAAGTGTTGATTAGGATGTGTTGGGCAGGGTATAGAATAAATGTTCTTAGCAGTTCTGGCTTTCCACACCATCTGGATTCACCTCACCAAACCAAGTTGAGACCTGGCAATTACCCAGTGAGTTTGCTTCATCTAGACAGCCCAGAGGAATCATTTAAGTCCAAAGAAGATTTGTTTTGGTTTCAAATAAGAAGAAATCAAGACACTGCAAAAGTCCTGAAACAAGAGCTTGTCAAAAAAATTAACCAGAGCGCCACAGTACTATTTAGGGCTTAATGTTCACATGCCCATTTTTTGACTTTAAATAGGTGGCTACTCCCCAGCGGCCC
The DNA here is from genome assembly GCF_004115215.2 of Ornithorhynchus anatinus. Lineage (NCBI taxonomy): Eukaryota > Metazoa > Chordata > Mammalia > Monotremata > Ornithorhynchidae > Ornithorhynchus > Ornithorhynchus anatinus. The sequence goes on from NC_041736.1 coordinate 51,336,714, forward strand.
CCTTCCCATCTTCCACCAACCCAAAGGGACAGAGAAAAACAGTGGCAGAATGGAACCACCTCCGCAAAACCTCAGGAAGCTGTGATGACTGAGTGACTGTGGCTGGTGGTTGTGACTTTGGACTCTGAGCCAAGAGGAGCCTGAAATTCTGCTCCTCTAGCCACAGCACCCTACTGATCTTTGGTTTTGTCATCGTGATGTCTTTCCATGTCTCCTTATGTACTCGTCACAAGTCTCCTTTACCCCTCTCCTATTTTTATTCATTCAATCGTATTTATTGAGTGCTTACTGTGTGCAGAACACTATACTAAGCACTTGAGAAGTATAGTTCAGCAAGAAATAGAGACAATCCCTTCCCACAAGGAGCTCACAGCCTAGAAGGGGGGAGACGGACATCAAAACAAGTAAACAGGCACCAGTAGCATCGTAAACCCCCCAAGTCCACGGACCGTATCTAATTCACCTCTGTGTATCTTTTCCCAATACTCTGTACAGTGCTCTCTACACAGAAATCACTTAATAAACACTCTTACTACCGATAATTAAACTACACTATAACCCATCCCACACACTTCACTCTAACACCAACCTACTACCTGTGCCTCACTCTTATTTATCCCTCTTGCCATCGACCTCTTTCTCCCACACTCCCGCCTGCCTGGAACAGCCATCCACACTACTGTGCCCTTACCCATCTCATAATCGTTAAGTATCATTAAGTAGGCTGCTCAGAGTTTGGTGGTATCGGCCGTGGGTGAAACCGGGGGAAAATCAAAAAGTCCCGAGAGCACTAAAACAACATCCATGGTTGAGATAGGCTTCTATATCACGTCTTTGTAGCCTCCATATCTTGAGCAAAATAATTTAGCAGGTGGGGGTCCCTGCTTGCTTCTAATTCTTTACCTTGTCAGGAAACATGGTGGCATGAAAGGAACCCCCATTCCCTGTTCTAACTTACAGAATCTTGTCAAGACTCATCAGCCCCCACAAATCCAGGACTCCCTAAAAATGTAAAATCCTGCCATAATAATAATGTTGGTATTGGTTAAGCGCTTACTAGGTGCAAAGCACTGTTCTAAGCGCTGGGAGGATATAAGGTGATCAGGTTGTCCCAGGTGGGGCTCACCGTCTTAATCCCCATTTTACAGATGAGGTCACTGAGGCACAGAGAGGTGAAGTGACTTGCCCAAAGTTACACAGCTGACAAGAGGCGGAGCCGGATTAGAACCCACGATCTCTGACTCCCAAGCCCGAGCTCTTTCCACTGAGCCATGCTGCTCCTTGCCATATGTTGCTTAGAGTGGGAGGCAGCCTGACTTAATGAAAAAAGCACAAGACTGGAAGCCAAGAGCTTGATGTTCTAGTCCCCACTCTGAAAATGACAGTAAAAGATCAGATTTTTTCAGGGTAGAGAGGGATTGGAATCTTTTAAGGGGACACTGAAGCCCAACCAACAATAACAGCAGTAACAACTGTGGTATTTTTTAAGTTCTTACCATGTGCCAAACACTGTTCCACGGATTGGGTTAGCTACAAAATTATCAGATCAGACTCCAAGAGACTTTCTCTGACTAAACCCTCACTTCTGTTCTTCACTTCACTTCTTCAAGAAGCAGCGTGGGGTAGTGCGAAGAGCCCGGGCTTGGGAGTCAGAGGACATGGGTTCTAATCCCGGCTCCGCCATTTGTCTGCTGCGTGACCATGAGCAAGCCACTTAACTTCTCCGTGCCTCAGTTATCTCATCTGGAATATGAGGATTACGACTGTCAGCCCTAAGTGGGACAACCTGCTTACCTTGTATCTACCCCAATGCTCAAAACAGTGCTTGGCACATAATAAGCACTTAACAAATATCATCATTATTATCATTATTATCATTCTCTGATTCACCTTCCCTCTGCACTACCTATGAATATGGTTACCTTTAAGCACTTTGATAGTCACCCTATTCCCATCCTCTCAACACTTATTTGTTCATCCATCTGTAATTTATTTTCACATCTAGCTCCCCATCTACTCTGTAAACTACTCACGTAGAGGCATCGTGTCTAGCCACTCTATTGTATTGTACTCTCTGTGTGTTCTGTGCACACAGCACTCAATAAATAAAAAAGAGTGTTTGATTACTTGACTGGGAGACAGAACAGGTCCTGAACCCCCATTTTACAGATGAGTAATGTGGGACATGGATAAATTAAATGTCTTACCCAAGATCACATAGCAAGCAAGTGGCAGAGTCAGCATTGGAACCCAGATCTTCTGACTCCCGGGCTCATGTTTTTTCCACCAGGTCACACAGCTTTTCAATCAGAAAACATGCTGTAGATAGGGAACGTGTCTATGAACTCTCTTGCCCCGTACCCTCCCAAGCACTTTATACAGTATTCTGTGCCCTGTAGGCGTTCAATAAATACCACTGATTAATTGTTTCTTCCTCCCTGGTGCTCTTAATCCAGAATATGCCATCGCTATCATCACTGCTCTGTTGCTACAGATGCTTATGCTCCATCACTTGTGACAGTCTTTCCCCTCCCTGTGGGGAGTAGGGTTATTTTGGTCAAAGGAAGGAGGGCGAAACTGAACTGTGTGAAAAGGAAGGCATCACAGTGCCATGTGCTTTGAGGTACCCCGAGGGAGAGCCTTGTGTTTAGTCAGTTGCTAGCTCAGAGGGTTCCATAAAAACTCTGGCAGCCCCATGCCAGGTTAAAAGGTGGATTTATGGAACCTCTAGCTCCACATACCCATGGCCAGACTGAGCAGCGCCTTACCAAGAGAGAGAGAGCCCCTCCCCTGCCCCCCTTCCTCTTCATTCCATCACCTCCATCCACTCCTTATCACCCACTCCAGCTCCTCCTTGTCAGTCAAGCACATTACTATGGGTCCCTCTTCCCTTGGAGTGATCAATTCTGAGAGTACAACATTATGAAGATACTCTAATATTTATGAAAAAAATAGTACATCTGCTCAGACAATTTCCTGTAATGTTATCAAAAGATACTTCACAAGTACTCTCCTTAGGAAGCAAAAAACTGACAAAGAATCCAGTTCAAAACCCCAAAGTACCCATAGTGCATCAAAAGGCGTTTTTAAAATGGTATTTGTTAAGCACTTACTACGTTCCAGGCACAGTGCTAAGCGCTGCAATAGACACAAGATAATCAGGTTGGATATAGTCCCGGTCCCACACAGGACTCACGGTTCTAATCTGCATTTTGCAAATGGGGTAACTAAGGCACAAAGAAGTGACTTGATCAAGGTCACACACCACATAAGTGGCAGAGCTGGGATTAGACCTAGATCCTCTGACTCCCAGGCCCACGCTCAATCCACAAGGTCATGCTGCTTCTGTGCTTTCCTCTGGGAAGGATGGAAAGAAACTGAGTCATCCATGTAAGTTTCTCTCCTTGATAGTGTCAATGAAGTTTAAAGGCTTCCCATTGCTCTAATGACCATTCAGGCCAGGAAAAGCCGATCCTGGTTTTCCCCCCTTCCCGCCCCCGTTTTTTTTTTTTTTTTACATCTTGTCAGAACTACGCTATGAAATACCAAGAGCTTCCATTTATGAACTGATTACGGCTAATGGTCTCATCACAACCATAGAATCTTCCTTTTTCAAACTTCATATTATCCAATCATGGGTTCAAGTAGCTCCAAACACGAGCTTTCCTCTTAATTTTGTTCACTAGCGTAAGGGCTCTGTTGAGACCTTACTGACCATCTGATTTCTCACAAAGGAGCATTTGCAAGATGAAAGATTTATATTCTGTGAAATATTTTACTTGTCATCGGTTTGGTCTTCTTATATCTCCGTCTGAGACGCCAAATGACGGATCAGTTCCGTCCTCGCAGAGGAAGGCTGGCCAAGCTGCTCTCAAAGACTAGGCCACACTGCTCCCAAGTGGTTTCTCCGCAGAAACAAAAAGGCCCAAATTGTTGAAATTCTAATGATCTATAGACGAGTCGGGCTCCTTGTCGAAGCTGGCGGCAGCTTCGTCCCGAGCTTTCTCGGAAGGCTGCGCCCTCCAAGAGCCCAGCCGTTGGCTGCCCGAACTCCAGGACTGCCCCTCGGCCACTGAGGGGGCAGCCGACGGACATCTTTCATAAAACTAAAACCTGTTGTGATGGCTTAACAAATAGTAAGCTAAACAGTAAGCTCATTATGGACAGGGAACATGTCTGCTCATTCTCTAGTACTGTACTCTCCCAAATGCTTCGTATGGTGCTCTGCACACAGTAAGGGCTAAATAGATACCATTGACTGATTGATTCAACCAGCAAAGTGCAGTTGGAGCTGGTCAGGATTTGGGGTCAGAAATTTTAATTTTTAAATAATATTAGTTAAGAGCTTACTATGTTCCAAGTACTGAATGAACTAAGTGCTGGGGTCGATACAAGCTAATCAGGTGAAACACAGTCCATGCCCCAAATGGGACTCACAAATCTTAGCCCCATTTACAGATGAGGTAACTGAGCCACGGAGAAGTTGAGTGACTTGCCCAAGGTCTCACAGCACATTACTGGAAAAAAAGAAAAGTGAAATGGAAAACATGGGTGTTGCCACTCAGCAGGTAATTTTTTTCACACACCCTTGATGGAATTTTGCTTCTAAATACTCCTTTTATGTGAAGGATTACATGCATCTTGGTGGTGGTGATTTGAAAAGCCTCCTAGCTTCAGCCATTGAGAAGAAATGTGACCTAGTGGAAAAAGCTGAGCACTGAGAAACAGGAGACCAAGGTTCTAATCCTGGGTCTCCCACTAACCTGTTGTGTGACCTAAGGCAAATCACTTGACTCCTCTGTGCCTCAGTTTCCTCAACTATAAAATGAGGATGAAATAACTGGTCTCCCTCCCTCTTTAGAGAGTGAGCCCCATGTGGCACAGGGATTCTGCCAGATCTTATAATAATAATAATAATAATAATAATAATAATAATGATGTTGGTATTTGTTAAGTGCTTACTATGTGCCAAGCACTGTTCTAAGCGTTGGGGTAGATACAGCATAATCAGGTCATCCCACTTGAGGCTCACAGTCTTAATCCTCATTTTACAAATGAGGTAACTGAGGCACCAAGAAGTTAAGTGACTTGCCCAAAGTCACACAGCTGACTGGTGGCGGAGCCGGCATTAGAACCCATGACCGCTGACTCCTAAACCTGTGCTCCTTCCACTGAGCAACGCTGCTTCTCTTATTATCTCATATCTACCCTAGGTTGACACATAGTAAGTGCTTAATGAATACTATGATTATTATAATTATTATTATGCATTTGAAAACAAGTTTTGCCTTTTTAATTAGTACTATGTTGGCATTTCACTCTATTTTTACTAGAAATTCAATACCTCATGAGAATCCCAGCTCCACCACTTTGCTATGTGACCTTGGGCAATTCACTTCATTTCTCTGTGCCTCAGTTACTTCATCTGTAAAATGGAGATTGAGACTGGGGCACATGGTACAGGACACTGCGTCCAACCTGATTTGCTTGTATCCACCCCAGTGCTTAGTGCAGTGCCTGGCACACATTAAGTGCTTAAATACCACAGTTACTATTATTATTATTGAGCTTTTAGAAGAGTTCGCTCTCTAACTCTCCCACCATCCATGGGAGCTGGAATGTGAAGCAATTCATCCCGTTTTGAAAGAACAGACGAGTTTGTGTTCAAGAGCAAACCATATGGCCGTGCTCCACTAATGAATCCATGCAGTCACAGTGTACAACCCAAAAATGAAGGGGCTGCTTGAGTGTGCAATGTGAATTACACAAAACCAAAGGTTGTTCAATTCACATTTTCCCCACTTACACTCTTCTGCATCCATATTTCCATGAAACTCTGAGTATGGAATAGGCTAAGCTAATGGAGTTCTCTATGCACACAAGATGGCAGGATATTAACTCACAGACCTAAACAAACTCAGCTAATCAATACACACAACTAACCTGGCGAGATAGATCATCTGATCCCAGTTCCAGCAGAGAGGAAACTGAGGCACAGAGATATTTACATAAAATATTTGCTGTCAATTTCAGAAAGCAAAAATATCAGATGGATTTTGTCAGTTCGTCATCCCCACCCCTCACATTTCCCACCCAGAGAAGGTGATGTACATTGTTTCAGTGGTAACTGACTAAGCTCTGAGACCTCACCATTTGTGATCATGTTTCACCCTCTGGTATTAGGCGTCTGTATAGATGGCATTGGCGGAATTGTTTAGAAGTTGGATATGGCAGCTGGAGTAGGTTCAGATTCGGGCCTTACAGATTGTCAGTTTGGACTTTGTTTCTTAATGAGATGTTGGTGCAATACTGTCAGTTTCCCAGAAGTCATAATGCCTTATTAATTGAGCACACTATCACTTTTTTTAATGACATTTGTTAAGAACTTACTATGTGTCAGGGATTGTACTGTGCTGGGGGGTAGATACAAGCTAATCAGGTTGGACACAGTCCATATCCCACATGGACCTCACAGTCTTCATCCCCATTTTACAGATGAGGTAACAGACACAGAGAAGTGAAGTGACTTGCCCAAGGTCATATAGCAGACAAGTGGCAGAGCTGGGATTAGAACCAAGGTCCTTCTGAATCCCAGGCCCACGCTCTACCCACAAGGCCGCACTTCTTCTCCAGTGCTCTTACCACTTTGTCTATTCTGGCATTATTTAACGGGTGTACTGCCTAGGTAACAGAATTCAGCCTCCGCTTTCAACTTCAGGTCATCAGTCACGATTGTTGAATATGAAGAGCTTTGTCAGATTCATAGCTTCAGCTGGTACAAAGTTTAAGACTTCTCAGATTAATTATTAATCAAATTTATATTAATCATATGTATTATATCAGCTTTGCTTCTTCTGAATAGTCTGCATAATACAAATACTTATGTGTATAATAACACTCATGCCTACATATGTGTCCTGATGGAAAGACTCCAACCTTGAAAAATTACAAAGCATACTGGCTTCTGATCAAGTTCTAACAACTGAAACTCTCTGAAGGCAGCATACTCATCCACCCCACAAATCTTTTTATCCTTTTCACAATTATTGACCTGAAATGTCATGACAACTGCTTCAAAACCATTAAGGTCAACTGCATTAATCCTGCTTCTATGGCAGGTGATTTGTTGCAATTTAAAGGTAAATAATGATTAGCCATAACGATATCTGCCCACCCCTCAGTGAGGGAGGGGGGTAACAGAGAGAGAGAGAAAGAAAGAGAGGTGAGAGGAGAGAGAGGAGGGAGAGAGGTGAGAGATGGGAGAGTGAGAGAGGTGAGAGGAGGGAAAGAGAAAGGGGAGAGGGAGAAGGGGGAAAGAGGGAGTCAAGGAGAGAGAGAGAGAAGAAAAGGGAGCGAGAGAGAAAGGGAAGAGAGAGAGAGAGAGCATGAAAGAATAACCATGCCTACATAGGCTGAGGGCAAGCTTTGGCAAAATCCACTCTGAAAAATCCATTTAAGGAACTAAATCCGCATGGGACAACCTCTCGCTGATCATTGAACTAATGCCAGCATGGCTCGCACCAAGGACGAGAGATCTCCATCACAGGAGTCATAAGTGCTTGCCCACCCCTAAGACTTGTTCTCAGGATCCAGGTAGGTGGGCAGTGAGCTGAAGGGAGGAGCTAATTAGTAGCAAAACTCCTAAAGGAGACAAAGCAGAGGAGACAGGGTCAACCCCCAAACTGATTGATCCAGCTCTGAAGCACTTGTCTGAATGCTGTGTTAGATTGTGATCGTTCTCTCAAAATCTGTAACGATGTTCAATTAAGAAGCAGATTGCCCTTTCCAGAAGGAATTATGCTTGAATTGTTTGTTGTAGTGACAACCAGCATGAACTCATCCACACTCTTTTGTCCATAACCCCAGCTGCATGCAAAAGGGCTGAGAGGGGCCAGGCCTCAAGTGTTAAGACACAGAGAGAAATGTTTCTTCATGGAAGCAGCACCTGGGGCAGAACGAGTCACTACAAGTTAGTCAATGGACAATTAGAACAATAGGCCCTTAGCCCCAAGCCTTATCTCGGTGAAATGGACTTTATATGGTGGGTAAGTACCTTAAACCCCGGCATTATTGCTTAATATCATCTATCAGTGTACCATATAACTAAGTTTTACTTACACTGTAATCTTGCTTCACTAAGATAAATCTGAGAGCACCAAACAGCAGAGACCAGAGATTAACTCTCCAGATCAATACTCAATAAGAAGGGGAAATGAGACCAGCAGGCCTCCGGTTTATTACCAATAATCTCAATGGCAAATGAAAAGGAAGGAGGAAATCAGGACAGACAGACCGCAGCCTTGAATCCCACCTTCATCTTTGCTTTGGCAAGTAGCCAAATGATCCCCTAACCAACTTTGCTTTGAAAAATGGGTTTTGTTGAAGATGAACATTTCTTTCAGAAAATCAGATGGGCAAGTTCGATCTTGACCTCTCTGATTAAGGAGTTCCCAGTCTTTCTATCAACATCTCCCAAGCCCGTCCCTGGAGGATTGAGTGGTAACACGAAGAGCATGACCGTTTATTTGGCTTCGGGAACACATTAATTTATCTGGTTTATAGAATTTAAACATCTGACGAATGACAGTGGGGTTGATTTTATTCATCAGCTAATTGCTTTGCCACCTGGAGCTGAAGCTTTATATATGCAGCTTATAAAAGATCTGAAAAGGATCTCAATTATTCTTTAATTTGTTCCTTGAATATAAAGTAGGAAAATCTGGTTTAATCAAACATTGTCTCAATTCTAGTGGGATATGTCTAGTTACCTTATAACAAGGTAAGCTTTCATTTAATCATATGATATGATAATTCCCCACTTTCAAGCCAAGTATCCGCTTAGTTACAATCAATTTTCTACTGAAAAAATAAACATTGTCTCTTTACGGAAATCCCGGTAGAGGAAAATAGCCCTTTTTAATGCAACTTGCAGCTAATACAACTGCGCTACGAATTTCTGTGTTGGAATCCATTAAACCTCCTAATTTGACATTGCTGGTAAATTGCAGTAGAGTTTCACAAACAATTCTCTGTGCACAGGGCCATAGGCAGATGATGAATATTCGTGCGCACACACATACACGATGATGGAATCTATTGCACCTCTCTTAATATTTTAATCAAGCTTAATTCTACAATTCATCTCTAAAAAATGGAAAAATCTAGCCCCGCAGCAATTATGTTTTTAATAACACTAAGTGAACCCCTGAAGATAAGGTCGCCTCTACTCCACGTTAAGTGAGAGCCATCATGCCATTAGAAAGCAGAGGCACCAGAAGCTGCTTCTTGGAAATGAGCATAAATCATGGGGAAGAAAGGAAGGAATGAACAAATGATGTTCTCTGGCAGATGTGCTATTCCAGCCAACTCCAAGTCACTTTGAACCACGGGTAGATGCGATGAGAATCGGGATGACTTCCTCTCCAATTCTCCCTCTCTCCCCACTCCCAATGTGACAGTTCTCTGACAACACGGGAAGCTGCATACCCTAGTGGAAAGAGTCCAAGCCTGGGAGTCAGAGGACGTGGGTTCTAATCCCAGATCTGCGACTTGCCTGCTGTGTGACCTTGGGCAACTTACTTTACTTCTTTGTGCCTCAATTACCTCATCTGTAAAATGGGGATTAAGAATGTGAGCCCTATGTGGGATAAAAACTGTGGACAGGCTGATTATCTTGTACCTACCCCAGTACAGTACCTGACACATAAAAAGTGCTCCACAAATACCATTAAAAAAAACAAAACAAAAAGTTCTTACTTTGAGGCCCTACCTTCACAGCACTGAGATCAGTAGGGGAAGGAGAGAGATTAAAAGAAGAGAGAAAAGTTCTCTTTTTTCCTCTGACCAACTGCAGGTGGGGTTGAAAACACTTTGACAGTCCCAATTATTATTATTATTATATGTGTGTGGCTTGCTATTGAGCCAAAGCTCCAAGTTGGATCTCTTTATGAGGCTGTGTTGACCTTCACATAAGGGATCACATGCAGGGCTGGAACCTGAGCCATGCGGTTGGAGCAAAAGCCAATGTGCAAAGCCTCAGAGGGGCAAACCGCAATGATTCACTCCCAGGACACAAGGAATGGAGCCTCAAAATCCTTGGAGATGCCTGGTATGGTGGCAGGGGGAATGTGGGAATGAGTCAGTCAGGGATTTGGAGCATTGCCTCATTTTTTAGGGCTTGGGGCATGGCCCAGATCTATACTTCCTCTCCTCCACAACCTCCTCAACTCCAACCCCCGTCGCAAGTGCTGCTAAACGCTTTGAGGAAGAGCTCAAACAAAAACGCTTCACCATTGGCTTTAAAGCACTCCATCTCCTTGTTCCCTCCTACCTCCCCTCACTTCTATCCTCCTACAATGCAGCCCACACATTTCACTCCTCTAGTACTAACCTTCTCACTGGGCCTCCATCTCATCTGTCTTGCCACCGACCCCTAGCCCATGTCCTGCCTTTGCCTGGAACACCCTCTCTCCTCAAATTGCTCTATTACTCTCCCCCTCTTTCAAGCCTTATTGAAGGCACATCTCCTCCAAGAGGACTTCCCAGAGTAAGCCCCACCTTTCCTCATCTCCCACTCCTTTCTGCATCTCCCCTCCCAGCCCCACACCACTTAAGTTCATATCTGTAATTTTATTTATTTGATGTCTGTCTCCCCCCTTCTAGACTGTAAGTTCGTTGTGGGCAGGGAATGTCTGTTCACTGTTGTATTGTACTCTTCCGAGTGCTTAGTATAGTGCTCTGCACACAGTAAGTCCTCAATAAATATGACCGAATGAATGAATGAGATATAAAGGCCACTGCTGTGGTGGGGTATTAGAATGAATCGTCATGTGCCCCATTTTGTGCATGTCTAGTGTGTCTTCCTTGACCCTTTTTAGGGGCATATGGTCCCACTGGGCTGGAGAATATTTATCAGAAGATGACGGCACAGAGAGACTAGAGGCACCGGTGCCCCTGCCCACAGCAGATGTGAGGGCACTGGGTAGACGAGAGCTACTGCAGGTTTGCTTGTTTTTCTTTTATAGCCCTAGGGAATCAGCTAAGAAATCATTGCCCTTCACCAGAAAAGTACTCCAGTGACACCTCAGAGCTGATTCCCGTTTGAACAAAAACACCAACCAGATCGAAAATTGATGGGGAAAGTCTGGCTAGGTACCCAGCATGAAAAAGCCTGAGTGGGTCCCTGTGGACCCCAAGTTAAATTCAACAATTTGAGGCTGTTGTTTATGTCAAACCAAATGGTTCCAGGTGTATTAGCAGGAGAATGGCGTGCAAGTACTAACAATTCATGGATACTGCATCGGTCAAACTCAATGTATTATTTCTAATTTCAGGCCCTGCACTCTAAGGAAAATGTGGAGAAATTGGAGAAGATAGAGAGCAGAATGACAAAACTGATTAAAGGGACAGTAGAGAATGGCTTCTCTAAGTCAGTCAGTCATATTTATTGAAAGCCTACTGCATGTGAAGCTCTTAGATGGGTTCAACAGAAATTGGACATAAGTTCCCTCCTCCCAAGGTGCTCAAAATTGAAAGAGGGAGATAGAAAAACAAAAAAAAGATTTATAAATACTGTGCATAAGGGGATGTAATGGAATAATGATGGTATTTTTAAGTGCCTATGTGACAGGCCTGGGGGTGGATACAAGTATTTGGGTTGGACACAGTCCCTGTCCCACATGGGGCTCACAGTCTTAATCCCCATTTTACAGATGACATAATTAAGGAACTGAAAAGTGAAGTGACTTACCCAAGGTCACACAGCAAGCAAGTGGTGGCACTAGGATTAGAAACCAGGTCCTTCTAGCTCCCAGGCCAGGGCTCTATCCACTAGACCACACAACTTAATTTCTCTGCACTCACTGTTGCCCTGTTTCGATCAGAGCAGTACCAACCACCACAGGCCTGCTTCTCTCCCACTCACAACCTCTATTTCCCTTCCCCTCAGCTGCCCTGGACTGGAATCAAGATATGGGGCTTCCGTACTGAATTTTGGCTTCTTCCATGCCTTGGTCAGAGCTCAACAGCCAGATGATGGACCCTGTATGGGTGCCTAGGGCTAGAAAAGGTTTAAGCCTCTAATCCCCCGCCCCCATGCAGATGCCAGGATGATATCTGTCAAGGAAAAGATGAAAAAAAAAATGTGTCCATTAGACAGCTGATTTATCTTTTCACATCTCTAAAATGAAGCACCGAATCCACAGTAAAATAAGGCGGAACCAGTGCATTAACAAAAAGCCCAAATACCACAGTGGATGGAAGCTGAGGAAACGGAATCAGAGGGGCTGCTTCATCAAACCCAGGATGCTATGTAGTGATAATGTGATGCTGCAATTTGTTCTGGCCCACAACAATATAGTCGGGGCTGTAATTACAATAATGACCTCCTACAGCTATTGTGTCTTTAATTAAGTCTTTATCAGTAGGCATTTGCCACTTAAACCTAACTCGCTGTAACTACTGCAGCATATCATCTACATTTTCACTAAGAATTACTGTATCATATTTCTGTCAGAAAGATGAAAGGGAATATTTTAGTTCAAGTGCCATTTGCAGACTGAAGCCGAATCAAGAGAAATCAGGCCCCACACTCCCACAGCACTTTCTGACAAGTTCAACTCAACTGAGGAGATGTTTTTTGGTTTTGGCTTCACTTTGATTTTTTTTTTCCAAACCAAACTCTGCATCCTTTCCAGGTAAACTAGGAAAAAGGAGCTAATGGTACACTTGAGTCCATGAGCGATAAAGCTGGGGCAGCCAGAATTTCACCAAGAGTTGTAGTTCCCCAGGGTCATGAGCCTAAATACAAGTCTTCTTGTGTTGGATTAGCCACACTGCTGCCCCTCCACGAAGATTAGCTAGGAGACTGTACTGAAGGCGATCTCACTCCCACCTGGTGAAGGACTCACCCGTCTAAAGAAAAAAAAAATCCTGTTGTCAAAATCCAGTACTTCCATGTGAGCCCAGGCCCGGACCATCCCTGTGTCAGGGTGAGGGAGATGTCCTCTGGAAACAGACCACTCACGCATGTGAGGATATTGAACTCCCTCAGGATACCGTTTAGTGCCCGGTAAAAGGTCATTCACATCCATGTTGAGAATGATCCTCTGCCAGGTTTGCTAAAGCCTTGAATTCAGACTTGTTTTATTAGTGCTTGGCAACACTCCCTCCTACAGTGAGTGTAAAAGCATATTCCTGCAAAGGCACAAGACGATTTTCAGAGAGGAGACTGGTGGGGGGCTGGGGGGAGGAAGCACCAGGAGGCTGAGGGGCGGGGAGGGAGAGGAATGAAATATCTCTCTTGTCTGAATGGCACTACTGTTAACATGAACATGGAATCTTTGAGTAGCTCTGTCAGTTCTACTTTACTTTGACAGACTCACAGGCACCAGAGATGAGAGTGATTTTCTGCTTGTTTATTTGAGGGATTCATATTCTGACTTCAGAAACCTGACTCTGACCAATTTCCACCTTTTTCTCTTTTTTCCCCCTGTATCTTCCTCTCCTTTCCTTTTTAATTTTTATTTTAATGACATTAGGGCTGGGACAGGCACAGATGAACTGAAAATTTCCCCCAGTGGATGGAAAGAGATTCCAGTTCATTTTCTCCCACTTATTAGCCCCCACCACAGACTTTCTCAACACATCCACCATGCGGGGACCCCCCGCTGGGAGAAAGATAAGATCCAGGTTCCCATCAGGAAGCCCACCTGCTGATATTTTTCAGTCAGTTTCAGTCTTTGGGACTGAATTGGAGTCAAGAGAATTGAAGGAGCCAGAATAGAGGGAGCTCCACCTCAATGACAGGGGACGGTTGCCCTCTCCCCAAATTTCCCCTGCCCACGCTCGACGGACACATGAGGAATTTGGCTCTTTCATTCACTAATGGAAAAAACAACATGAGTTTCCAAGCTGAATTCTATTCACTCGCACTGAAGAATATTAATAATAACAATTATGGTATTTATTAAGCTTACACTATGCCAAGAACAGGGTTAAGCCCTGGGGTAGAGACTTTTAGAGAAACAGACTAGACAAAGGTCCTATCCTGCACAGGGCTCACAATCTAAGAGGGAAGGAGAACCTATCATTTCACAGATTAGGAAACTGAGGCCCAGAGAGGGTAAGTGACTTGTCCAAGGTCACACAGCAGGCCAGGACTAAAACACAAGTTTCCTGACTTCCAATTCCAAAAGAAATTCAAAAGGAATTTTTTCACCTCAAAAAGAATCAATCAATTAATCAATCAGTGGTATTTGAGAGTTCACTGCTTGCAGAGCAGTGAATTATGTGCTTGAGAGAGCACAACACAATATAGTCGCTAGATAACTACTCTTGCTCTCAAACCGCTTACAGACTAGTGAGACAGAATCTGTACGTAATAAAAATAATTTTGTTCTGCCATGACAAGAGGGTAGCATATTTTTAGATCTACATTTTTCTCCTCATTTTCGTCCTTTGTTCTATAATGGGTTCTTCCTTATTGAGAGTGAGTACAATGTGATTTAGTAGGGAAAAAAATGCCGGGTCTGGGAAGCAGAGGGTCTGTTGTGTCTCGGTGGACAGGCCACCTATAGTAATCAATCAGTGGCATTTATTTAGCACTTACTATGTGAAGAGCACTGTACTAAGCACTTGGAAAGCAGAGAATAGAGTTGGCAGCAACAATCCCTGCCTTCAAGGGGGTTACAGTCTAGTGGGGGAAACAGTAAAATAAATTACAGATAGGGGAAATGCCAGAATATAAGTATATGTACATAAGTGCTGTGGAGCTGGGGGAATGCGAACATCAATTTGCTTAGAGAATATAGCTAAATGATATTGAAGTGGGGTTACTAAGGCCAACTGGGGTTAATCCAGTAAGGAGTGGAGGAGGTGGATTTGTAGGAGAGTTTTGAAGAAGCAGAAGAATTGGGATGGAAGTTTTAACTGGCTCACCAAAACCAACAGGTGAGCCAGGACTCATGAGAGTAGACATGAATGTAAGGAACTCACACTCAGAGCAGAGAGGAATGGAATGGAACCTCCAAAACCACAACCACTGGTCTCATTGCTTTATTTCAGTTAGGCCTAGAAGAAAGAGCACAGGCCTGGGAGTCAGAGGCCCTGGATTCTAATCCTGCCTCTGCCACTTGCCTGCTGTGGGACTCTGGACAAGTCACAGAACTTCTGTATTACCTTGTATCTCCTCAAGTGTTTAGTACAGTGCCTGGGATGGCACATAGTAGGTGCTTGAAAATACCACAATAATAATGATTATTACACAAAGCCTAGTGGAAAGAGCATGGGTCTGGGGAGTCTGGAGACATAGGTTCTAGTCTCAGTTCTACCTCTCACCTACCGTGGAACCTTGGGCAAATCATTTCAATGGCTCTGTGCCTCAGTTTCCTCATCTGTAAAAAGGGGATAAAATCTCTGTTTGCCCTCTTAGACTGTGAGCCCTGAGGGAAACCAGGACTGTGTCTGATCTGATTAACTTTTTCTTGGAACACAGTAAATGTTTAATAAATACCCCTATTATTACTATTGCAAGCAGCCATGTCCATACCAGTATTCTTTCAGGATTTCACTCTGAGTCAAGTCACGGTCATCCATGACACCAAGGCCACTGTGAGTCGAACTGTTAGGGATTGAGCAAACTGTGAGAGTTTAAACCTACAGCCTTTGCTTGACAAGGAAAACTCATCTGAATGGGGTGAATTATGTGCTCTAACCCATCCCAGTAACAAATAACAATACATTCAAAATTCATTATAGCTGTCTGCCTTAGTTTATGGCTGCAACTTCACCACTCTTGGAGAAAGGTTTCTTCTGCAGACTGTTAAGTAAGGGCTGCTAGTCTACATTTAAGAGAAATTTTAGACAAAATCCAGAAATTTACAACCTGTCAGCGGTGATTTGGAAAGATCTTTTTTACTGAAAACTAAACAAATCAGTGATTTTCCACCCCTGTTGTTCACTCATGACTGGAATAATCACAAATCTATTTGAAGAGCTATTTAGAAGAATTGCTCTCTACATTTCAGTCACAGAGTGTTTGTCCTGCCTTAGACTACACAACAGCTGATTGGAAACAGTTCATTGAAGAATTACTAATTGGGATGCCATATTGGCAAAGAATTTTAAGTAGCTTGAATGCGGGGCTACTGGTTTCGAACAAGTGTTGCTATTTCTTCAGTTAGCTTGGAATTTTGCTTTCCTTTGTTTAGTATAGATGTCTTCTCTTGCCTCAGCAAGTAGGTATCCAAATTTGACTCTTTTAAAAATTGAAATGGAAATTCCTAAGTCTTGTTTTGCTGGGTAATTAATGGTCTGGATTTGAGAACATTTATCCTATAAAATGAACATAACCCAAGAACCAAGTCAGGGAAACACTGAATGTTAAAGCAATAGCAAGTAAAGTTACTGATCTAGGTGGGTGTTTTGGGGAAAGCGCAGTTGACATAACAGTACACCAAGTTATTCAAGAACAGTCCCCTGAATTTGTTAGATATTTATTTTCTACAGTGTTTTCTCGTAGATCTCATTTTGCTTTGCACACAGTAAACGCTCATTTAATACAATTGAATGAATGAACTGTAAGACCTCAATAAATATGATTGAGTCATGAATAGGTACACACTGCTAGAATCCAGATCTCTCGACTCCCCCCGGCCTTGCCCTCCGTCCACTAGATGAGTAATTCTTATATTTTCAGTGGGTCCACTATTAAATTGGCCACCATGCATGTTTGGGTGAATGCAAGATAACAGATCAGAAATAGATTCGGAGCCCCAAGTGGGACAGGGACTAAGTAGGAAGGAAAACAGCTAGTGAATCTCCATTTTACAGATGAGGGAATTGAGACACAGAAAAGTTAAGTGACTTGCCCAAGTGCCACAGCAAGCACATTGCAGAGCGAGGATTAGAACCCAGGTCTTCTGACTCCCAGGCCTGTGCTCTTTCCACTAGGCCAAGGCGCTTCTCATGGCAAAGCTGTTCATGGTCTCCCAAGGCAGGGCACTTAGATTTGCATGGGGCCTCACTACAGGCTCCTCTCAGCTCTCCCATTCATCCCATGGCTCTCGACTGCCTTGAGGAAATTTGGATACAGCTGCCACTGTGATGAATCTCGTCCATTAACATATCCTATTTAGAAGGGAAATTACCTCACAGGAAGTATCACAGCTTGAAATTTCCAAGCTTCTGTATTTCAATCTGCACCCCCCTTTTATTACATTTTCTTGTGTGAGTGGGGAGGGGAGGTTAGTTGAGGAGGGGCTGGATGTGTGTATAATTGTGTGTGTTTCAGAGAGAGGGAGAGAAAATATGGGTCAATATAAGAAGACTTTACAGTACTTTCAATTTGTCATTGTAATAATCATAATATATTTTACTTTACAGTCACCCATAACCAAGGGCCTCTGGGTACTTTAACAAAAATAGCTAAAAGAAAAGGAAAATTATATTAAGCACAGGAAATATGACTATAAAAATCCCAATAGCCCGGAAACTAAATGAACACTATAAAACCTCCAAACAGCAAAGCTGAAATGAAACACACACACATACACACACACAAAAAAAACAAAACCCTTCCCAAGCTGTCCCCTAAAGGATTCGCATTTTGAGATCACATCTGTTTAGAGAGCCATCATTTATAGACGTGACATCAAACCAGGGACTATTCTTATTCCTTTTCCCTTGTGGAAAGTCCCATTTTAAAGGTGACCAGGTGGTTGGCGCGGAACTCTGTGGAACAGAGCAGTGGCAGTGGGGACCTCTCCATTTTACACTCACACCGCCTAGCAGATATTCAATATTCTGGATTAAGAATCTTCCGAGAGGTTCATTTTATGGACCAAGAGAGTTCACCAAGGAGAACAGCAGATAGATTTAAAACAGAGTTCCTCTGAAATGTAAGCCTCCTATCAGCCACCCACTGCCAATTCATTTACTACACTCCATCAGGAAGCTGCCTTTCATTACTCATTTCTTGTGATTTTTATTTTTAAGTAGCCATGGGCCAGAGCTATTCTGACTTGTACTGTCCTTTCCAAGTGAAATTTTAGTTCCAGAAAACAAGTGTCTTGTTTGAGGGCATGTTAACTGTACAGATATTTCTACTGAGACTTTTTCTCAAATGGAAAAATTTTGTTGGGTCATTGCAGTGTAATAAACATTTGTTTTCAAGCCATTAAGATAGCTCCCTGTTTTGGCCAATATTCCCTCAAGCAAGATATTTTTCCCTCTCTTTCATGCAAGCTTTCTTATCAAAGAGACGCTCTCCAGGGGCTGTTTGGTGGAAATATTTGTCAAAATATTTTTTCCAGTTAGGACAGTCCAAATGTTTTCAAAATCATGAGGGGGAAGGGGGTAAAAACTTGCTAGCACTCAGGATGTCATTTGGGTCCTCTCTTAGTAAGTTCTTTAGCTGATATAGACAAGTTTACGATGACTAGAATTTTCTTGGCAGAAACCTAGAACATGAATGAGATTTGTCACTGAGAGCTGATAAGGACAGGGAAGGGAGAGGAGAGTGAAGAAAGAAGGGAACCCCCTCACTAATCCATCTCATTTTCTTTGGCCTCCAGGAGGTCTCCGCTTGAAGGTCCCACCTCCACCTCAAACTCAGCATATCCAAAACTGAAATTTTCAAAAACTCTCCTCTCCCCCTCTCTTTCCCATCTCTTTCAACACCACCACCATTCTCCCTGTCCAAAAGTCTGCAGCTTCGGTGCCATCCTTATTTCCCCTACTTATGTGTAAGTGTTGCGCTTGAATCCTCACCCCCTAATCAGTTAATCAATGAGATATTTATTGAGTACTTACTTTGTGCAGAACACTGTACTAAGTGATTGGTGGTACTAACAGAGGTGGTAGACAGGTCGCCCTGTGCTCAATCATCTCTTGATCCTTCATACTTTAACAAAGGCAAAGATTTTTCATGTACCAACTTGAGTTCTCTCCCCTCCTCCCTGAAAACACAAATACACACATACGCACACATACACAGAACTTAGGTACAAATCTTTAAACTCTGTTGCTTCCCCCTACATAGTGCATTTTACTGTCTGTTTCCCCTGCTGGACTGTAAGCTCTTGGGGGGCAATAGTCATGTCTACTACCTTTCTTGAACTCCCCCAAGTGCTTGGCACAGAGTTCTGCTCAGAGAAAGTGCTCGATAAATTCTATAGTTCAAGTCTCAAGTCCTGTCTTTCAGATTCCACATTCAACTGCTAAATCTTGCCAATTTTGTCTCCCAAATGTTTCTCAGTTCCACCCCTTAATAACCAACCAAACAGCCTCCACCCCAGGTAAAGCCCCTCTAGACAGTAGACTCTCCTCTAGAATGTAAGCCTACTGTAGACATGTCTACCAACTCTGTTATACTGTATTCTTTCAAGTGAATAGCACAGTGCTCAATACAAAGTATTGAATAAATATGATTGATTGAAAAAGCCTTCATTGTTTTACCATTAAGCTTCTTTATCAGTCTCCTCCTAAGTCATCCCGATTCCAGTCTCCCTCCTTTGCAGGCCATAATCCATACTGTCTCCTGGATCTCCTTCCTGAAACAGTGCTCAGCATACGTCCCTCTGCTCATTAATTAGGTAGGATATTTATTATTTACTCAGTCAAGCATGGGTGCTAAGCACTGGGGAAGATACAGACATAGCAGATCAAAACAGTCTCTACCCCTCATGGGGGTAGACAAATAAGGCAATGGTAAATCTATTTGTCATGACAGGAAAAAACCTCCAAGGACTGGTTCTCTCTTCCCATCAATGAAAGATTCCTTAGCACTGACTTGAAAACACTCTACCAGCTTCCTCCGTCTTTATGTCATTTGCATGAACTGATTTTTAATGGAAGATTTAGTATTATCAGATTTAAAAATCTCCTTTTTCCACATCAGCTCATCATCTTCAATCTCATCAGTGGTACTTATTGAGCACTTATTATGTGCAGAGCACTACACTAAACACTTGGGAGAGTACAATCTCCACTAGCTACAGCCCAGTTCCCACTCACTGCACCTCCCTTTTTAACTACTTGCTTTCCTCTCATCCATCTTGAGCCCCTTGTTCATTATTTTCCACCAGCCGGGAGATCCCTTCACCATCAACTTTGTCCTCCCCATCTTCAAAGCCCTCCTAAAACCCACCTCCTCCTCCAACAAATCTTCCACAGTTAATTGCCAACAGTCATCCATAATAATCATTCTCACCTATCCTCCTCACCAGGAATATGCCTATTCCTTTGTGTATTCAGTGATTCATTCTGATAGTTCATGCTGACACATTCATTCTACACCCTATTTGATACTTGTTCTTCTCTCTGCTTCCACGACTTGAAAATAACCTGAATATCTGTTTTCCCCCATTGTATTTTAAGCTCCTTGTAGGTGAAATCCAGTATTTTGCCTCTGGATTTTTTCTGTTTCTTTTTTGTTCAGGTTTGATATTTTTAATGACATTTGCTAAGCACTTACTATATGCTAGGCACTATACTAAGCACTGGGTTAGTTACCAGCTAATCAGCTAGGACACAGACAGTCCCTGTCCCACATGGGACTCACAGTCTTAATCCCTATTTTACAGATGAGGTAACTGAGACACAGAGAAGTTAAGTAACTTACCCAAGGTCACACAGCAGACAAGTGGAGGAGCTGGGATTAGAACCCAGGCCCTTCTGACTCCCAAGCCCATGCTCTCTCCACTAGGCCACGCTTCTTCTCTGTTGTGTTTTATTGTTTCATCATTCCCTTCTCTTCACTTATTCTCTTAGATTGTGAGCCGCCACCGAGGGATGGGGACCATGTTTAATTCCCAGTTATGTGTGCTCTTTCTCAATGTTTAGTAGAGTACTCTGCACATAGTACGCACTTAATAAATACTATTATACTAAGCTAGAAAACCTGAAATTGGTCTGAATTTGTTCCTTCCTTTCCAGCTCGACATAGTGAGTAGGCTAGGTGAGTAGCATGGCATAGTAGATAGAGCACGGGCCTGGGAGTCGGAAGGGCATAGGTTCTAAACCTGGGTCCACCACTCATCTGCTTCATGACCTTGGGCAAGTCACTTCACTTTGCCTCAGTTACCTCAGCTGCATAATGGGGGTTGAGACTGTGAACCCCACATGGGACAGCAGCTGTGTCCTACCCAATTTGCTTGTATCCACCCCAGTGCTTAGTACAGTGCCTGGCACATAGTAAGCACTTAATAAGTACCATAATTATTATAATTATCACAAGTGTGAAATTCAGTCCTGTATCCAAAGCTAAACAGCTCATTAAAATCAGATGCACCCCAACCCACTGATCACTTTGTCAAGACCAACCCCTTCCATCCCTCTCCCCTCTAAATCGCACACAGAAGACTAAATTTGAAACTAGCCCATGGCTGGTCTGCAAACGACTTCAAATGCCTCATTCTCAGCTTCATTCCTGGAGCAAATCTGGAATCATCCTGAGACGCCAATGAGAACTGCCTATATGCCTCAGTGGCGGGGCTGGGTACCTGCAGAGCTGAGCTTCTTGGCTTACTCCAGGGCTGGGCCTGAGGAAACTTGAGTTGCAAAGGAGCCTGGGATAGGATGCTCTTGACCCATAATCAATCATCCTCGTGGCATTTACTAAGCACTTACTACATGCTAAACACTGGGGTAGATGTAAAGTAATAGGATTAGACAAAGTCTCTATGTCCCATGGGACTTTCAATCTATTTTATCTACATTTTACAATTACTCAGAACAGAGAATGCGTGTCTGGCTTCTCTTTATTCTCCCAAGCTCTCTGCACTTGGTAATTGCCTAATAAGCTCTGTTGATTGATTGATTGATCAAGCGGTATGTCAGTCTGATAGACAGATGTTAGGGCACATGGGACTATGGTATGTGGACTCACAACCATGACCTCCTCAATCAGTGGCATTTATTATTGAGCACATTCTCTGTGCATTAGGCCCTTAGAATAATACAATAGATTTGGTAGGCATGATCCTTGCCTTCAAGGAACTTACAAGCTAGCAGGAAAGACAAGCACAAAAATACAATACAGGTAAGGGAAAGCACAATGCCACTAACACAGTGTTCGTCATCTCTAACACTGAGAATCTTTCAGACATGTCCAGATATTCTCAAGTGTCCTGCACAAGCCAGGACTTTGAGCTCTCAGGCCCTGTAGTTGCCAGTCCAGAAGGATGTCTCACCTCATCATAAAACCCAACCTATCGAGGTTCAAACTGCTTCAGACAGCCGCCCCCTCCTACCCTCCGCACACCCTACTTCCCCACCATACCCTGCTGCTTGACTAAGCAGCAAGTGGAAGGGTGAGAATAGGGTGGCCTAACAGAAAGAGCACGGGTCTGGGAGTCAGAAGACTTGGGTTCTAATTCCAAGTCTGCCACTTGTCTGCTCTGTGATCTTGGGCAAGTCACTTAACTTCTCTGTGCCTCAATTAGTTAATCTGTAAAATGGGGATTAAAGCTCTGAGCCCCATGTGGGACATGAATGGTGTCCAGCCTGATTAGCTTGTATCTACCCCAGTGCTTAGTAAGCGCTTAACAAATGCCATAATAAAATGGGGGGGGGGATTAATCACATATTTAAATGATCTTTATTTTGGCTTTTGTGTCAAAGGATAAAATGCCAAAATAAAGAGGAACCTGTAAATCAGTCTCATCTTCTCTGCCGAACCCTCGACACCATTCCGAGCTGCTGTTCCCAATGCCAGGACCACACGCCTAGAGCCTCTGAATGGCCGCCACAAGAGACCACCCTTAAGTGTTGACCATCACAAGCAGACAGACCTGGAAAACCTTTCCAATTTGGATTTCAGAGATCCAAGGCCTGGAAGACCCAAGACAGGCTTGGGATGGGAGGGAATTGGGAAGGGCCAGATTGTCCATGCCCACTAAGTACCTTGAAGGTAGGGATCATATTCATTCATTCATTCAATTGTATTTATTGAGCACTTACTGTGTACAGAGCACTGTACTAAGAGCTTGGGGAAGTACAAAACAACAATAAAGTGACATTCCCTGCCCATTCAGACTCACAATCTAGAGTATCTGCCTGTGGATCAACCAGCACTAATGTACTGTACACTCCCAGGAGCTCATGTCACTGTTCTGTACACAGGAAGTGCGCAATTAATACCACTTATTGATTGATTGCTCAGAAAATCAACTCAGCAAATGCTGACTCCTTTAAAACTGGGCTAGACCCTTGGGAAGGGGGGAGATCAGGGAAGGAAGTCCAGTTTAGGAAGCAGCAGTCCTGGGTCCCCCAAGTCAGCCGGAGATGCAGTATAAGATCCCAGCTCACAGCGGCATCCTGAGCTAAAGAGAGAAGGACTCGCTAATTTCAGACGTGTTGTTCTTGGGCCCATGTGAAAAGACAGCCAAAGGCAGAAGGGTGGCCACTTCAGGGAATAAACTGGTGGTTCAAATGCAGGCTGTGGGCCCAGTTTTGCCAACCCCTGTTCTACAGTGACTCTGCCTCCTCAATCAGCCCCGTTGGTTTCAGAATTTCTGGCCCATCAGGCCAGTTGCCCTCAGCGCCTGCTTCTAGTCCCCATATTTTCCTGGTTTTAGAAGGAATTGTGAGTTCCCATATGTACGTCTGCAGCTGGGAAAGTTTGGCAGTTCTTCAAACACTATCATCTAGCGTGACTTATCTATCAGCGTTCCCCAAAGATCCCATCTCCTCTGGCAAATATTTGAGTCCTGGCTCCCCTTCAGAAATGGATATTTCAGAAGTGTGTTCACTTGCACTTGAAAAGAGATCCCAAAGCACCCTAAAATATCAAACGGTTTTGCACAGAGGTGTTTTGGAGAGGGTCGTTGGTCATTTCCAGCTGGATCCCCAGCCATGTGTCAGGTCAAATGGTGCCATTCTGAAGGGGACGTTGACAGACACGTTGGAATCCAGATCCAACACGCTTGGATCCCACAGAGGCCATCACTCAAGGAAAGTTTGGTGGAAATCATCTTGCCCTGAACAACTTGCATTGTCAATGAAGACACTGTCTTCCCCTCCCTGGCAGAGTCCCTATTAGTATTTAAATCATCTTTTCATGTCAGTCAGTAGTATTTATTGAATGCTCACTGTTTGCAGAGCACTTGGGGAAGTACAATGAAATATAACAGACACATTCCCTACGTACAAAGGGCTTACAGTCTAGAGGGATTCATGTGATCCATTAAAATCTGACTATGTGAAATCAGATTGCAAGCCGCAAGTGGGGCAGGGAATGTGTTTAGTATGATGATTTTGTATCTGCCCCAGTGCTCAGCACAGAGTAAGCACTAACAAATACCACAATTATTATTATCATCATTGTCAAAAGATCCAGCACAGGCCAACCTGGAAATGTCCCCCAAGTACTTTCTTCTCAAAAATCTCAACTAAAATGGTCTCTAAAGGGCCAGAAAGAATTGCTTCCTGGTTTACAATTGCCAGACAGTAATAACAATAATAATGGTGATGCTATTCATTAAGTGCTTACTAGGTGCCAAGTACTGGACTAAGTGCAGAAGTACTTGTGAGATAATCGGGTTGGACCTAGTCCCTGTCCCTCATCAGGCTCAAAGTCTAAATAGTAGGAAGAATAGCTATTTAATCCCCATTCTCCAGATGTAGAAACTGAGCCACAGAGAAGTTAAATGACTTGCTTAAGGTCATACAGCAGGCCGGATTGGAACCCAGGTCCTCTGACTCCCAGACCTGTGCTCTTGTCAGTAGCCCAAAAAGCTCCCCCGATCCTCAGTTATGAGAAACTATCAAATCAAAGTAATAATGATAATGGGGTTTGTTAAGCGCTTACTATGTTCCAAGCACTGTTCTAAGCACTGGGGTTTCAGGTTTTCCCACGTGGGGCTCACAATCTCAATCCCCATTTTACAGAAGAGCTAACGGGCACAGAAACATGCATTACCAGACCTCCTGGAAAACCCAGACCCCTCCCCCAGAATTAATTCTACTGGATCTTTAAGCTCAAGTCAGGAAACTGGAGAGAAAATCATTTGTCACTATCGTTGCCAAGCTCCTTCCAAAATACACAAATATTACTGGCCAATAGAAACAAAGGACCCCGCCTAGGAGCCTGGAGGACAAAAAGTGAGGGACAGACTCATCTTGGCCAAGAGCAAACAGAACACAGAGTCAGAGCAAACATTTGGCCCCTCAGCCCGTCTGACGTCCCCATGGCTCACATTTATAATAAAAGACCTCATCAGCCACTGGGGGTCGTTCCTCTGGACTCCTGAACGGGATCCTGCCTTGGAAGCGAAGTTGAAAGCAGACTTCTCCGTGAATCCCCTCACCCATCAGCCAGATTCAACCCGAGGAGATGATGTCCTCTCCAACCCTGACTTTCCTAACGATTAAATTCAAAATAATGAAATACCCTCCCCTTCATGGTGGGAGAGGGAAGTGATGTCCCCGCTGACAGCTGGCCCCAAGAAAGCCTTCATTCCCAAACTGCTCCCATCAAGACCAAATAGAAAACCTCGACAACAACAATAAAGAAAAAAAAAGAAGAACCACCACGGGATACACTGTTCAGTTCTCATTGAGTTTGAAATGTGCCAAGTCGAAAATAGGGGAGAGAGGGATCTGAGATTCCACGGGAACATATTGTCACAGTTCTAACCAGCCGACGTTCACGGGGACTGCCAATTACTCCCCAGCCACCATTTTTTTCCCTGAGATTGATCTCCTGCTTGAGGCTGTTTCACACCCATGACTCTGAAGCCTCCCTAGTGGCATGTTGGCTAATTAAGAGCAAAATCCATCTCTTGATGAAATAATGCTGCCGCTGAAAAGGATTTCTCCTTCCTTTTTTTTTTTTTAATTCTTAATCAGTCTGGAAGGAGCGGTATTCTAACACTTGTATTAAGCATAGGAAAAAGGTCTATAGCTAGCAATTAACGATGATGAAAAGGACAGCGATTTAAAGCATGTTGCCGTGACATTTTTATCAAACTAAATGAGTTTGCTCGGCCCACCAGCTGCATATGCTTATTGTCATTTAGTGTTTGGACAGCAACACATCAGCCACTGAGTACCAGGAGGTGCCGAATTTAATAAGTCATTTTGACACTGGTGTGAAACGAGCAAATCAGCATTCTGAGGAATGTGTTCACACTCTGAACAGACAGGCAGACATTCTAAGCATGTGAGGTGACACCAATCAACAGAAAAAAATGATGAAAGCCAGGCTAGGAAACAGGCGACGGCAGCAGCAGCAGCAGAGAGAGATACCACCCTGAAAAAGAAATGAAGAGCGAGCAGTATCCTAGTCTAGCTAGAAAGCGTGATAAGGAACCAAACATATCTCAGCAATCCTTTTGAGCTCCTCCAAATTTTCATTTATAATTTAGAACCCAACATAGCTTTCCCTAAAACAACTAATACTCAGATTTGGTACGTCTAATTTTGTTTTACCGCGATCATTATTATTTCAAATATGACGTGGCATCCAACAAACTGGCAGCTGCAAAGATGGAACTTTGAGCCTAAAACATCTGGCAAACATACTTGCTCTGGGTCTGAGTTACTAAGGATGGCTTGCTTTGGTATAAGGAAGATGAAATGTGAGATGTCATTTTGATTATCACAGGAATATCTCAATTCCAGTTCTCGACTCTGCCCCTCGCATTCCCCAGTGGAAAGCCAGAGAAAATACACTGGACACTCAACTCGTGGTTCACTTTGGACAAACCGAGCGTCATTCACGAGCCATGGGAGGTGTCGTTCCTTAGACCGCTGTTGCAGCTAAGTCCAATATCTCCCAGATGAGGAGGATATTGGGGCGGGGGGAGGAGGGGAAATGATGCAAATTACAAGTCAAAGAATACAAAGTCTGGGTGGATATCAATATGCCACTTCATATTCAGAAACACTACGAGTCATATTCCAATCTCAAATGCATCTCAAAAAAATTTTCCACGGTGTTTTCAGAAAATTAGAATTGGCTCGAAATTGGCTCAAAGAGAGAATGTTCCAGAAATGGCCTAGAAAAACTGGATAACTTAGACTAGGCAATAACTCTCCAACCCCAATCACCACAGAGGGTGACCCCATGTCTCTCGGTCCCCTTTCCTACCCCACACAGAGGGAGATCGATGGGAAATAAGAGTCTGTGAAACCCCTGAATTATTTTAGAACAATCTGAGTTCTGTCAAATCGAATACGCATTCAGGCCGGGTCTTTTCTTGTGTCTTTGTCAGGGTGGGAGGATTTAGAGGGAGTAGCATTCAGAGGGAAGCTACACTACCTGAACCGCATTTTTCGGATGTCACGCAGGTGAATGCTTTGTTCACAATCTGAACAAAAACACACAAGGTAGTGTGGAGCTGATAATCATCATCATCATACCTGTTGTATTTGTTTAGCAGTTGCGCTCCTAACCAGGAGGAAGCACAAGGACACTTTGACACCACGGGAGACCAAATCTCCTGTCTGACCTGGGTGTTCTCATAAGATTGTAGGCTGAAAACTACTTGTGAACAGGGATCATGTCTACCAATTCATATTGTGTTGCACACTATTGCATAGTAAAGTGCTCTGCTCACAGTAAGAGCTCAATACCATTTATTGAGGGCTTCTCAACCTAATAGAACAACCCCAAAAAGGACTGGGTTGGACAAAAGAAAGATTCTATCTACTCTGGATTGCCATCTAGGTCTCCTTTAGCTCCTGGGCTCCCAGGGAAAGGATGCTTGGAAAGCAACAGACTTGCCAGAAACTTCTATCACCTAAAATATGTCAGAAATTTTAACTCTTCTTGCTTTCTAGCCATTCTAGGAGAAATCCTCTCAGAGGGCAAGGTAAAAATGGTTGCCAATTACCATTTAGTCTTGACCCCCTTCAGAAGACTTCTGGAGAGAGAGGACAGAGACTGCCGGGGAAGACAGAGACAGGACAGAGGCAGCCAGACAAGACAGAGCCTGGGCCTGGATGGGGTAACCACACCATTTGCTTTATATCTTGAGTGGGTTAGCTTAGCTATCCAACCCCTAGACACTAGGGTCACTCAGCTTTCGAAGTTCACTTTTTCTAAAAGTAGTTTTATCATTTGGCAGTTTGGAATGGCAGTGTGTTCTCCCCATTCCCTGGCTGAAAACCATGTTCCAAAGCTGCACTTTTATGTCCTCACAGCAGGCTTGGCTCGAGATATTCCACATTCATTTTAAGGCTGTTTTCCAGTGAAGCGGGTATTTTGCTGCACTTCAGAGGGCCCCAGACTGGAATGAGAATATCTTTACTTTTTCCATGTGCTTTCTCAGCAGGGATCTCTCTCGTCTTGAGTGTCCTTGGGAATGGAGAGAGGCAGGTATTATCTCCATTTTATGTATGAGGCAACTGAAGCCCAGAAAGAGCCCAAGTTCACACAGTAGGTTGGGGGCAGAGCTGTAACCTGATCCTCAACCCTGAACCTAGTCCACTCAACCACTCTGCTGTTTCCTTTTGAATTATTATCACCATGGTATTTACTAAGTACAACTGAACTAAGTGTATGGGGAAGATACAAAATAATCAGAGCAGATGCAGTCTCTGTTCCACAAGGGAGTCATAAATCTAAGAGTTAGGAAGAACAAGTATCTTATCCCCATTTTGCAGATGAGAAAATTGAGGCCTGGAGATGTTCAATAACATGCCTGAGGTTGCAAAGCAAGTCCTTGGCAGAGCTGAGACTAGAATCAGCTTTCCAAGCCTGTCGTCCTGAGCCATTTGAATCCTCCTCTTCCATTTCGCCTGGCTTTTGTTCCCAAACAGGAAAGAGGACTGCCCAGGCCTTCTGTTAAGAGCCAGAGTTTGAAGCTTGTGTCCTGACAAAGCCTGCTATAACAACGCCCCCAGATTCTCTTCCCTCCTTGTAGAATGAGGGATTTGTATTATCACACAAGGCCATACACCTTCAAACCACTGTCTCTCAAGGAACATGTAGGAAAGGCTGAAGCAGTGACCGTTACTGTAGCTGTTCATCTCTGGACCCCAAGACCTTGATAATATGCTCTTCTAGTCATGGAATTCTCCTGCTTTTATTTATTATTTTTGTATTTATCCCTGCCCTTGTCTTCTGTGTTGTTTTTGTGTTCTCATTGTTTTATCTTGCCTTATGTATCTGCTCCAGCCCCCTTTCCTCCTTTGTAATTAGATTTTGAACTCCTGAAGGCCAGGAGCTAGGTCCAATTCCTACCTGAGTAATTTTTTCCAGTGCTTGTAACAGTGCTTTGCACACTAAAAGTCATAATTATAACAACAACGACGATGACAAGAATAGTCTACTAGAAATATCCAGAGCCCGGAAGCCAGAGGACCTGGGTTCTAATCGCTGCTTGAGCACTTGCCTGTTATGTGACCTTGACCAAGTCTCAACTTCTCTGAGCCCCAGTTCTCCCATTCGTCAAATGGGGATTAAATACTTGTTCTCCTTCCTACTTGGACTCTAAGCCCCATGTGGGAGAGGAACTGTGATCGACCTAATTAAATGGTACCTGTTCTAATACTTTGTTCCTGTCTTCACAAATAGTAAGCACTGAATAAATACCACAATTATTATTATTGGCTCCTTTAAGCCCTATATTAGGCATGCCCAAGTGCACGGGCCTTGTGACCCCAACCTTGAAAGGATAAAGCTGTCCTATCCCACCAAATCACTCTGAAATTTGGTTTCATTTTATTTTAGATCTTCAAGAAATGTGCAAGTTGCCTTCAGACAGCCCAGTGCAAGCTAAGTAAAGGAAGTTGCTCTCCAGACCAGAAATAAGATCCCTGGAAGAGGTTGGGTTGATAAGAGTCACCAGCAGAGGCCAAACTCCCTGAGAGGACAGATGCAAAGACACCAATGGAGAGAACTGACCCCAGGCAAGGGGACTGTGTTAGACCCCGATGGGACCGTCTTAGAGCCTGATTGGAGAGAGTGATGCCTAGTGGAAAGATCACGAGTCTTGGAAGCAGAAAGACTTGGGTTCTAATCTTCATTTTGCCACTGGACTCAATCACTTCACCTCCCTGGTCCTCAGTTTCCTCATCCGTAAAATGCAGATAAAATACCTGCTCTCCCTCCCTCTTAGTTTGTGAGCCCTAGGTAGGACAGTATCTGATCTTAATACATCCCAGTTCACACTCTTTGTTCCTTTCAAGACAATCTACTCACTGTGCCTCACTCTCATCTTTCCCTCCACAGATCTCTGGATCCCCTTTTCCCCAGTGCCTGAAACTCCCTTCCCAACCAGGAGATCACAGCTCTCAATCAGGTCTCCCCTTCCTCCCATACTTCACTAATCTACTACTACAACCTACCCCACACACTTCATGTCTCTAACACCAGCCTACTCACTATACCTAAATCTTATCTCATGAATGACCCCTTGCCCACATCCTCGATCTAACCTGGAACTCCCTCTCCCTTCCTGGTCAACGCTCTCCCCACCTTCAAAGCCTTACAAAAATTACATCTCCAAAAGGCCTTCTTCACTAAGCCCTTCCCTGACTACTTCTTCATTTCCCCTACTCACTCTCCTTTCTGCAGCACCTATGCATCGTATTCATCCCTTAATGCTTGATATTTACCCCACCTTCAGGCCCCAGCACTTGGGTACACATATCCCTATACTCTCCCATTCCACCTACCTGTAATACATTTTAATGTCTATCTCCCAATCTAAACTATGAACTACTTATGGGCAGGGTTCAAGTCTACCAACTCTATTGTACTGTACTCTCCCAAGACTTAGTAGACAGTAAGCACTCAATAAATACGATTGATTGATTCATAGCCTTTCTGAAATGACTCTCCTCCAGGAGGTCTACCCCAATTCATTTCTAATCTCCTCACTTTATATCCTGCAACAGTCCATCGACATTTTGATACTACCTAAACATTTTAGTACTCACTGCTCTTTAGCACGTTTCGATTATATATGCTCTATTAATTCCTCCAACCTGTACTTTATCTCAGTATCTCTCTCCCTAATTAGATCGTAAACTCCTTGAGGAGTAAAAGGATCACATCCACTAATTTTATAGTACTCTCCCAAGCACTTAGTAGAATGCTTTGAACACAGTAGATGCTCAATAAATATTATTGTCTGGTTACCTTGCATCCACCCCAGCACTTAGAACTTTGTTGACTCATAGTAAACCTTTAATAAATACCATAAGCTTAATAAATACCATATTATGAAAATGATTAAGATGGACTAAAAAATCAGTTCATAGACAAGCAGAATCATTATTAAAAACAGACATTGGTCCTGCTACTAATGTTCACTTCCACTGGATATCTTACCATTGGGGCCACAGTAAAGGTGAAAAGTAGCATGGCCTAGTCTCATGCGCCTGTGAGTGAGAATCATAATTAATAATTATGGTATCTATTAAGCACTCACCGTGTGCCAAGCACCAACCTGGGTTCTAATTGCTCTTCGGCCACTTGTTTGCTGTGTGACCTCGGGTAAATCACTAACTTATCTGTGCCTCAGTTACCTCACCTGAAAAATGGATTAGACAAAATCTTGATCTGTGACCCCCCATGTGGGAAATGGACTGTGTCCAATCTGATTATCTTGCATCTATCCCAGCACTTAGTACAGTGCCTTGCAAATAGTTTGCACTTACATTTTTTTAAAAAAAAAGGAGACAACAGCCAGTGGGCACATTTTTCTGGAGGAAAAGCTCGCTACAAAATTACCTAGAGGATACCAAATGCTTCTAAAAGTCTAGCCCTAGCAGGGAA
Organism: Ornithorhynchus anatinus; assembly: GCF_004115215.2. NCBI lineage: Eukaryota > Metazoa > Chordata > Mammalia > Monotremata > Ornithorhynchidae > Ornithorhynchus > Ornithorhynchus anatinus. The sequence continues at coordinate 51,368,443 of NC_041736.1, forward strand.
GATCCATTGTGTTGTCTTAATTCTGGCATTGAAAATGAGAAATTTATGGAGCCTTATTAATTTTTAAATAGCCATGTGTAGTGAAGCATTTATTTCTCTCTCTCTCATATACATATATATATATATATATATACACACATATTTACAGAGTGCCTATCACCATGATTCCTTGGTAGTTGAATGAGTTTCCTTTTCCCTTGGATTCATTTCACAGGTAAGAAAATGGACCTCAGCACATGGTTGGGCTAGCTCCATGTAGCAGGCTCCGTGCCTTGGTAGCTTCAGTCAATCAGTCAATCAATTGTATTGAGCACTTACTGTGTGCAGACCATTGAACTAAGTGCTTGGGAGAGTACAGTATAACAATAGACATATTCCCTGCCCACAATAAGCTTACAGTCTAGAGGGACAGACAGACATTAATATAAATAAATTACAGATATGTTTGTACATAAGTGCTGTGGGGCTGAGAATAGTCTCCACCACTCTGCTATGGAAAAGGGCAAAAAATATAATTTATCCCTCAGGGCATTGGGCAAACACCCAATTGTTCTTTTTTTTTAATGGTATTTGTTAAGTCCCTACTATGTTCCAGGCACTATACTTAGAATTGGGGTAGATACAAGATAATCAGGTTGGATACAGTCAATGGCCCACAATTCTAGGTCTGCCAAATGCTTGCAGTTCTCCCTTTGTGGAATGGGGACTGTATCTAACCTAATTAACTTGTACCTTCTCCAGCACTTAGAACAGTACTTCACAAATAGTAATTGCTTAGCAAATACCATTTAAAAAAAAGTGGCCAAGCCAGAATTAGAGCCCAGATCCTCTGACTCCTAGACCCATGCTCTTCCCACCATGCCATGTTGCTTAATCCCCATCTTACTGCTGAGAGAACTGAGTGCCACTGAAGTTAAGTGGCTTTCCCAAGTTCACACAGCAGGGAAGGGTCAGATCTAGGATTAGAATCCAGCTCTCTGACTTCCAGGCCTATTCTCCGTCCACTAGACGACTCAACAGGAAGGGAAAAGGACAGACCTCTCTGACCAATGGATAGTGATGTTGATGGTGCCTGGCTCGGCCTAGGAGGAGGAAGCTCAATGTGGGCAGGGAATGTGTCTGTTTATTGTTGTATTGTGCTCTCCCAAGTGCTTAGTGCACACAATAATTGAATTGAGTGAATGAATGAAGTGGAGGAGGAGAAAGAAGAGGAAGAGAAGAAGGAAGAGAGGAGGAGGAGAAGGGCACACAGGAGATGAAGAAGAGAAGGGATCAAGTTGGACAGCCTCTCCTGTTCCCTGTTGTTCCCTGCCACCACAATCACATCAGCTGGATGGACAAAAAGTAGGTTTCCACAACAAAAAAGAACCCACAAAATCACAACTGCCCCACCTATGCAGGTCTTCCAGCTCCTATCTACTGTCCTTCCCCCAGTCCACAAAGCTCTACGACATGGTGCCGTTGCTGTTCCAACATGTAGCTGGAAAGAGTAAAGCAGGGCTCCGTTGCACTTCAAAACACCTGATTTTGTCACCTGATTTTGGGAATTTCCGGCGAGGCCTGTTAGAGACCTAGATGAACTTGTATCTATTTTGTTATATTGTACTCTCCCAAAGACTTAGTACAGTGCTCTGCACACAGTAAGCGCTCAATAAATACAATCGACTGACTACCGGGGACAATACTTCTGCAGCAATCGTCTCTCTATGTTCAGTGTTAGACAGGAAAATTCAGTTTGGAGCCCTGAAACTGGATGGACATGTGGAGAAGCTACAGGCCACAAGAGAGCAAGGTGATGGATTCACAGTTTGCCCAGTAGCCCCTCTGAAGAAAGACTGAAAAGCAGCATGGCCCAGTGGAAAGGGCATGGGCCTGGGAGTCTGAAGACCTGAATTCATATCCCGACTCTGCTAGTTGTCTGCTGTAGACCTTTTGGCAAATCACTTAACTTTTCTGTACCTCAGTTTCCTCCATCTGTAAAATGAGAATTCAATAGCTGTTCTCTCTCTCCTATGTAGACTGTGAGGCCCATGTGGGACAGGGACTGTGTCTGACCTGATTAACTTGTATCTACGCCAGCGCTTAGACACAAAGTAAGCTCTTAAATACCATAGTAATTATAACTAACAAACTGGGTGTATTATCCTGGGAAAGAGAAGACTAGGAAATGGGTTACAAGGTGTTTTTTTGTTGTTTTTGATTTTCAAAAAAATGATATTTGTTAAGGGCTTACGTTGTGCTCCATACTGAATTAAGCCCTTGAATAGATAGAATATAATCAGATCAGAGAGTCCTTAGCCCACAAGCGTATCACAGTCTAAGCATGAGGGAGAACAGTTATTGAATCCCCATTTTACTGCTGAGGAGACTGGGGCACAGAGACATTAAATGACTTCCCCAGAGTCACACAGCAGGCAAATGGCAGAGCTGGAACTAAACCTTGGTCCTCTGACTCCCAGGCCCGTGCTCTTTCTAGAAGGCCAGGCAGCATCTCAACGTAGTCTTCAACTAGGTTCATGGGTGGTGGGGACAAAAGTTGTGTATTTCTACAGAAGAAGCTTGTCTTCATAGGCAGTGTCCAGCTGGATTCCAATTCCATCCCCTGGGTCCATCTGTCACCTACAAGGGCACAATGCTGAGCTCCATGCTACATCATTAGTTTCAGTCCTGGCTGGATATACAGTAAAGTGCCTCTTATTGGTAGGACATTATTCATTTGAAGGAGAGATGATGACTCTGAATGTGTTTTCAAGTCATTTTTCATACCAACTTTGCATGTGAGGCCAATTTAATTAACTTTGGAGCATGACTTGGCCATTGCAGTTTTCAGATCACTGAGACACAGGAAAAGGAAAGTTCATGGAGGAACGAAAAATTGATTAGAAAGACAAGAGCATTAATGATAGCACCTCCTTAGCGGGGTCTCATAAACACCACTCGTCCTAGCATTACTTGCTTTAAATTCTTGCAAAGAGAGACTGCAAAGTCTACAACTAAAGAAACACTAGAGATCTGCAAGTTTCTTTAAACAGCTGAGGAGAAGGGAAAAAAACACTGCAATTTAGGATTGAAGGAAATGTCAGTTCCAAGAGGAACAAAAATTACAGTTGCCAGATTGCCATTGACTACTCACATTATTTAATATGTCCATCTGGTCCCAAGATCTACTGCTTCCTACTCTGGCCGTTGTGGGTTATTCAGATAGGCACAAAAATCACAGTACCTGCCTTTTTTTGAAACATGGGAAGCAGCATGGCCTAGTGGGAGTCAGAAGGACATAGATTCGAATCCTGGCTCCTCCACTCACCTGCTGTGTGACCTTCGGTAAATCACTTAATTTCTCTGGGCCTCAGTTACCTCATCTGTAAAATGGGGATTAAGACTGTGAGTCCCATGTGGGATGTGGCTTGTATCTAACCTGATTAGTTTGTATCTACCCCAGTAACTGGCAAATACTAAGCACTTAAATGCCATTAAAAATCATAATAATATTATCTTCAATGATGATATAGTAAGTGAATTGCTGCCGAGTTGTGTTTCAGTACAAGAGGGTGCTGAAAAACTGTCACTGTAAGATTCATGCGAAGGGAGGGAGTGATTAAGGGCAGGGATAGTGTTGACCAATTGCAGGATACACTCCTAAGTGCTTAGCACAGGCTCTTTACAAAGTAAACACTCAATAAATATTCTTGATTGATTGAAATGGAGGGAGCAGAAGTGGAGAAAGAGGGGAAAGAGAGGCCAAGAGGAAGGCGGGTAGAGGTATGCGTATCCTTGCTCTTTTAATGACAATCATAGCAGTGAGATCCTATCCGTGTATGTGAAGGCAGTTGAAAAGACCTCTGTATGTCTGACCAATATTGCCTCAAACACTGGACATTTTGGCACTTGATAAATGTAATACAATGACAAAACTTATTGATACCACAGTTCCCTTAGGTAAAGAGATTCCACAAATAGAGCTAGTGAAAAATTAATGTGTTGGCATGGGGGAGGTGCTATAACAAATATGAAGGCTTTACTCTAGGAAAATAAGTCCACCACAGCCTTGGTAACTAGAGTGGTTCCCCTTGGACTGGTTATAGTTTGAGGAACCAGGGATTCTAATTGTACTCTGCAGATGGATGCATAGCGGATAGACCACCGGACTGGGAGTCAGAAGGTCACGGGTTCTAATCCTAGCTCCACCCCTTGTCTGCTGTGTGACCTTGGACAAGTCTTTTTACTTCTCTGGGCCTCAGCTGCCTCATCTGTAAACTGGGGAGTGAGACTGTGAGCCCCACTTGGGACAGGGACTCTGTCCAACCTGATTTGCCTGTATCCTCCCTAGCGCTTAGTACAGTGTCTGGCACATAGTAAGAGCTTAACAAGTATCATAATTATTAGTATTATTATATCACTGCAACATGAGGTGCTTTGGGACACTTTGCAGGACTTGCCATATAGGAAGCACTTAACAAGTAACACATTCATTATTACCCGCCACATAACCAGAAGGTTTTAATCGTAATAACAATCAATAGACTTAGCTAATGCCTACGTTGTCAAGACCATATATAACACTCTGATCTTTTTTCAATCTTCAGTGCCCCCCCTGCAATCAGTGGATACCCTGCTATACTAATTATCATATGCTTGTATCCTAATAGGGTAATATCCCAAAATGAAGTGCTTGTCTGACAAACCCCAAGTATTTAAAAGTTGCATTCTACATCGCAGACATCATCTGCAGTAGAAAAGGATCCGGGCCTGGATTTCAATAAGTGTGGAGAGATGATGTGGTCAAGCACGGGTCTGGGGTGGGACTGGCAGAGAGGGGAATCATCACCTCTTGATTTTAGAGTTATGAACAAAGACTACCTTCAGCTCTTTTCCTGAAATGGGTGAAAAGAAGATGGAAGAAGGATTAATGTGCTTGTGATTTTTATTTTGTGGAAAAAGTTATGGAGGGGAATGCAAGATCGTATGGGTTAATTAGTGGAGCAGTGTGGCCTAAAGGAAAGAGCACAGAAATACAAGTCAGGAGGCCCAGGTTCTAATCCCATCCTGTCCAGCTGTGTGTTTTGTGACTTTGGGCAAGTCACTTAACTTCTCTGTGCCTCAGTTTCCTTATCTGCAAAAAGGGGTCCCAATACCTGTTCTCTTTCTCCCTAAAACTGTGACCCCCGTGCAGAAACAGGGACGGTGTCTGATCTGACTGCACTGTGTCAACTCCAGTGCTAAACCAGAGCGCTTGGCCTTTAGTAGGCACTTAAATGCCACTTCTATTAGTAGCAGTAATATGAATAATAATCATATTTGCAGGCAAGGTTGAAGGACTCCAATGGGCCTTTTCCTCAGGGTGTCCTCTTGTAAGATGGTCAATGAAAACCCCTCTGGTTGTCCACCCGACTCACTGCAGCAGCCACTAGGACACATCAGCTGCAGGTCGGTTACCCAGTGGTCGATGGGGCCACAATGCACCAAATTCTCTGCAGTATTTTGGTGGGTCCATGCAGGTTCAGGAACAGACACGAGCCATTAGATTTACTGCTCACACTTCACTCTACATGCATAACGGCGCTGCCATGAGCGCTTGCCCTTTTATATACTGTATCCCAGACTCTGGAGCTCTTCCCTCCTACAAAGGATCTCGGTTGACCTCCCACCCTTATAAATACAACAACGACATACTGACAGCTAAATAATATAATACAGCTATAGATCCTGATAACAATAGCGTGTTGACACACTGCCAATTTATGTCAATTTAAGAGATTCCGTATCCGTCTTCCCTTTCACAGCTCTATTTCCATGTAATAATTCTTAAAGCCCAGGAGATTCTGAGGTTGAAAATGGTGGAGGAAGGGGTGGCGGGGAGGGTGGGGGTAGGAAGTGGAATGGTGAATTTGATGAATAAGTTCTACCAGGAGTCCTCCTTAGTCCTCATTACTGGGGCCCTGCCTTCTGTGTTGAAAATGAGATGTGGCACCCCTTAGTCACCGCAGACAGGAATGATTTATGACCTCAGAGGGGACAGTGTCTTCTAAATGATGGGTGGAAACTTATCAATGAAGGTCAAAGTTCATTCAAAAATCAAGAAGGCATAGTGGGGGTACCAATGACAACAGAGTCTCTCCCCCTCCTTTCAAAGCCTTTTTGAAGGCTCCTCTCCAACAAGAGGACTTCCCTAAGCCTCCCCTTTCCTCTTCTCCCACTCCCCTCTGCATTTCCCTGATTTGCTCCCTTTATTCATCGCCCCCAACCCCGCAGCACTTAGGTATACATCTGTAATTTATTCATTTGTATTAATATCTATCTTCCCCTCTAGACCGTAAGTTCACTGTAGGCAGGGAATGTGTGTTTAGCCTTGTTTTGTACTCTCCCAAGTACATACTAGGGTGCTCCGAACATAGTAAGCACTTAATAAATATGAATGACTAACTGACATTATAGAATACATATATCTAGCCCAAGAAGTTGTACTCTCCCAAGCGCTTAGTACAGTGCTCTGCACACAGTAAGTGCTCAATAAATATGATTGATTGAGGAGGTTAGAAATATGTCCAGGATATTACCGAGTCAGGTTGAACATGAAGAAACAAGAGACTGATATGGTAAGATCGGGGTTGGGGGAGGAAGGGGAAACCCAGACTTCTCAAAGGAAGAATGCTGCAGGTAATGAAGATCAAAACAATAAGGCCAAAGTTACCTGGGAGTGTATAAAACAATATGGCAGGCCAGGGTGAAATGCAGTTCTGAACGGCAGCCATAAAGGCAAGAGAAGCAGCGTAGAAAAGGATGGTCCCTCCGTAGCATTCTGAAAAAAAGCAGGCACTCGTTTCTAAAACTGACAGGTGTTAGGCAAGGTGACCACACAGATGTGAGGAAATGACAAGATTTATCATGGCTTGCTATATTTCCGTGGCGCAAAACATTTCAAATTTGTATCTTTTCCATAATTACACCCTGAAACTGGGTAGCAAAACGGAACCGCTAAAATGAAAAACGAATTCATGCTCTTCTGTCCCCAAAAGTATTACTTCTGCCCCGTTAACTTTGGATTTCTTGCTACCCAAAGTCCTTTTTAACAAGAACTAGAAGGGGAATTAGAGCTCGGCTTTGACCAAAAGCATCAACTGGACCCTAACTAAGCCTTTTAACATCAAAAATGGCTTGGAGAAGGGCTTTAATCATGGCTGTTTGATTTTTGACATTTTCTCAAAAAGTCACTGGGAAAGTTCCACCTAGAGCAGGAGAACATGGCTTAGGGTTTCCAGAATGGGCTTCTTCAGACCTGGCAGCACATCCCCCTCAGCAGGAAAAGTTCTGAGGAAAACTTTGGCACGTTTTCCCCTCCACCCACAGTCCCACTCTCCCCCGCCCCCCGCCCCTCCAGGCAAGTTAACGCAAGTCCCAGAAAATCCATAGTGATTTCTCCACTGTTTCCAGTGCCTATATTTTACCATTTATAAGCAGCCCTCAGCCTTCAGTATGGGGAGGTTTAATCCACACCGTGTCACGAACCCCAGACTTTTGTTTTAATCGGTATTAAATGCTGGAATGTTAGTCGAGTGAAGCATTTGATGATGAAGATAATGAGTGGCCCATTAAAGGTAATTTTTTAAAAGTTAATGAGCTCTTACTAAAGGATGGCCTCATACTGTACTAAAAAAATGTCTGCATAAAGAATCTCACTTTCTCGCTATTTATTTTCCTTTATGTGGAAGCCATAAAACTTTTTTATTTGCTTTCCGTTAGCCCATAGGTTTCGACAAGACAGATTTTTATTTAGGTCCTTGCCCGGCTACAATCAGAAACAGGAGACTAACTTCCTAAAGCAGAGCTGATATATGAATTAATCAGTCCGCTTACTACCAGCCTCTCCATCTAATGTCGAGGGATTCAACCAATGGAGTTTTTTCTTAATTAAAGAAACTCAGCAACAAAGTGATTTATTGATCATGAATCTTGCCGTTCTTTTCGTGGTGCGGTCACTGTTGGCCACTGTTTGAATTTACCAACATAAATAAAACCTCTCAGTGACTAAACAAAGTTAAAGTAGCAATAAATTAGGCCTGCCATGTATACTGGGTTGAACCTGTAGCCAACATAAATAGCAGAATGCCTTTGCTGTGACATGCTTGACACAATGACATCATGCACTCCAAACAGAACAACACAGCCCAAGCCAAAGCCCCAAACATAACACAATTCCCCTAAATGAATCAAATTGCAACAGTCTAGACTTTGGCACAATAATTGTTCAACTTCTGGCATCCCTGCCCTTTGCTCTCAAGTGACCACATTAGAAAATAATCTATATGTTGATCTAAATTTTGCATTTTCTGCATGATTAACTTTTGGCAGGAGCAAATCCCTGTTATTCTCACCCCACAGGAATGTTTTGAAAGTTACTGAAAACTCGGGATAGACCAGCTCAGGACACAGAGCTACAATCCTCACACAAGCCCAAGTGCTGCTGGGCTCAGCTGGAGTCTGGCCTGAAGAGAGACAACGGGATTGAGTGCTAATAAGGTGTCGTGAAACTGGGAGGGGAGGGTGGAGGGGGGTGGGTTTACATGAAAAAAAAAATTCCCAATCCCCCTTGCTTTCCCTGGGGGATTGTTCTACCCAAATAAAGCCAATGACTGAAATGAATACCTTCACTCAAGGAGAAATCGAACCAAACCGTCTGATCTTTTCCTGGGCCCATTACTGGTTGGAGACGAAGGCGAGGGAAAGGCTTCGGTATATGCGTGCATGACAGAGAATTAAAAAGGATCAAAATCTAATAACTAATCGGTGAAACCATAAAAGAGGCAGTAAAAGAGGTTTTTCCTTAAACTGCTTTACACTGGGCTGTATAATTTTATGTCACTCTTTATTTATGTTGTTATAATGAAAGCTGTGTTGAAAGATGAGAAGCTTTGGGAGAAAGGAACAGAACAGTAAAAAAAAAAAAAGGAAACACAACAGTCTCTTTTTAAGACTTCAAAAAGGGATCCATTTGAAATATAGCCCGAGACATGCAGGGGAAATCTTTTTATAGAATGTATTTTTTTATTTTTTGATAAGCTCAGCTAGAAATAGTAATTATTTCCTTTCCCTTCACCTCGAATAAAGCTATTTAATAATGAAAAACAACTCTGCCCTGTGACATTTTCAAGTTATCCCAAATGGGAGAAGAACTTTTGGTAGAACGAGGTGCAAACAAGAGCACCGGTGTTCGTAGGCAGGTAGGGACAACCTCAAATTTTTTCCTTGATTTACACAGATCATCAAGAAAAACACAGCACAAAAGAGGGGACTGTTCATTTCAGGGGTGTAAAAATTGATGAAGAGTGGGCAGAATTTAAAATAAGTCCTTATTAAAATGTGCTCAGAGAAGATTCCAGCCACAGGAGTCAACACGTAAAGGGGAGTCCATTAAAACATCTGAAGATTTTAAGATTCTCCAAGGGAAAGTGAAGAGGGTCCCTTGAAACGCCAACAGTCTCTCCTTTCACTGCTTTCAGTAAATGAGGTTGTTTTTAGAAACAATTTACCCTGTATTAACAATGAAATACAATTCTGCTTAGAATATTAGAAAGTGAAACATATATACAACTTACTGGGAATGTTTAAGAATCAAACAGATTGTGTATTATTTAGGAAGGCTAAACATTCAAGTCCACTTTACACCATTATGGAACAGACTAAACAAACCTGACCCAGAGAATGACCCCAGCAGAATCCCAAAAGATTGAAAACTCAGAGTAGTCGGCCACGACCAGACTTTTATGGGCTGGTAATGGCATGCGAACGACACTCTGTCTCTGTCATGCAGCCAAACGCTGGTGTTGTATACGAGAGCAATTTCCTCAAGAATCCAGGGAAAATGTGATACTTTTCCTTTTATGTATGACGATCGCCACATCTAGTGTATTTCCTCGCTAACGACTTTTCAAATGTGGATGAATGTTCCAGCAGATCCCGTCGCCACGTGGACCGGGGTCCATTTCCTGAGCTCCCGTTAATTAATCTACACTGATGGAGGCATTCGCCGCTGGAAGAGGGAAGGCTATCATATAAGCATTTAGTCCAGTGCGTGGTACATAGTAAGCGATCAGTAAATACCACTGATTGCCTAGAACCTGGAAGACCTCAATGAGCACATTCTTTTATGTGCCGAAATCGTTTCTAGAAAATGGGGGGGTCCTTGGAAAATATCTCCAGGTTGCACGGTGGCTTAGGCCCAGGGCACTTCTCAACCACCTACTCTACTGCAGCTCACCAAAGGGGTCTGACCCAGAAGTTTTGAGTTCCAGGAACACTGGTGGCTCTGAAATCCAATCTCTCTAATGGCCTGATTCCCACATGTGCCTCCTTAGAGGCTGGGATTGGAACAACGCAGCTCCACTTCCGAGATCAGACCCTAGTTCTGGGTGGTCAAGGGGCCTGTTTTCACACATTTCTATGAACTTACTGTACTTGCTGTGCGGTGTGAAAAAGACCCACCGTGCTATCTTACGAGGAATCAGGTAAAACTAACACAGCATAAGGAACCTTTGTTGGGGGGGCAGAGGAGAGGAATGTTCTCTACCCAATACAGAAATTTTCTAACCTGGATAGCGACTGGTTCCAAAGAGAATAGCAAGGGGGAAGAACCAAAATTTAGATTTGAATCAAATTAGCAAGTTTTTAAAAATCACATGGAGCCGGGAAGGCTCTTCCATGCCCTCTCTACTCCTGCGTCCTCTGACTTCCTAAGCCTGCCCCAGTTGCCCCTTAAGGACCAGACCTCCCTTGTCTGCTTCCCTTTTTAAAACTCATTCATCCATTCATTCATTCAGTTGTATTTTTTGAGCGCTTACTGTGTGCAGAGCACTGTTCTAAGCACTTGGGAGAGTACAATATAACAATAAACAGACATTCCCTGCCCACACAAGTTTACAGTTCAGAGGGACTTTACGGTCAGGCACTCAAAATGTACATCTTCCCCCGTTGAGTATCGGCACTGTAAGTACAGATTCAGGTCGAAGGCCGTGATTCAGAATACCTGGGAACCATAGTGATTCTATTCCTAACGTTGTCCACCCTGGACTTGGTCGTTTCTTTCTTTTGGACAATGGAAAGAGAGCCAGGTGTCCGATGTCAGTGGCCAAGTATCTGGCAACCAGGAAAAGACCCACACCGAAGGCTCCAACCGGGACCTTGAAAAATGAGGTTCTGCTTCTGCACTGGGTGGAAGGGTATCTCTGACTGCTTTGGGTGATACTCTAATTATTACCTTGTGGTCACCATGCCACCTTCCTAGTAATAATCTTTAATAATTGTGTTATTTGTTAGGCACTTATGTGTGCCCACCACTGTACTAAACACTGGGCTTGTTACAAGATAATATGGTTGAACAGAGCTCTTGTCCCTCAAGGGGCTCACAGTTTAAGAAGGAGGGAGAACAGGTTGTTAATCTCCATTTTACAGACAAGGAAACTGAAGTCCAGCAAAGTTAAGTGACTTGCCCAAGGTCACATAGCAGGGAGGTGACAGAGCCGGGATTAAAGGTCTGACTCCCAGGCCCGTGCTCTTTCACATCTAAAAATCACACTGGGCTTTTATTTTGTCCCCACGATAGGGAGACGTGGGTTCGATGACTTCCCCTTGGTCTACCAGCACATCCATTCATTCAATCATTCAATCATATTTATTGAGCACTTACTGTGTGCAGAGCACTGTACTGAGCATTTGGAAAATACAATTCAGCAATAAAGAGAGACAATCCCTGCCCACAATGGGCTTATAGTCTAAAAGGGGGGAGACAGAAATCAAAACAAGCACACATCAATATCATCAATATAAATAAATAGAATTATAGATATATACAGATCAAAACAAGTAAACAGGCATTTATAGAAATAAATAGAATTATAGATATGTACATATATATACACAAGTGCTGTGGGGAGGGGATGGAGAGTTGAGGGAAAGGGGGTCTTAGTCGTGTGGGTTCTAAAGGCCAGGACTCTGAAGCTACCTCCCTAAATGGGAACTCATTTAGGCCACACCTCAATATTTTGTTTCTAGAAGAGCTCACAAACTGGGTCCTGGAAGACTGACTTAAAGCCCCTTTAGAAAGGTAGAAATTCATCCTTGTCACTGGGAGACTTGGACTCAGAACCTGATCCCATTCACGATTAATAGTCCTCTGCTTCTAGGGCCTGAAAGAGCAGCTGCATGGCCCAGCTAGAAGCGATTTGCCTGACTTGTCTTGGAGCTGCACAGTTCCTCCTTTGCTTTGTTCATTTTTGGAGGGGTTAAGGTATTTGTTGAGCACTTACTACGTACCAGACACTGTGCTAAGTGCTAAGGTAGAGACAAGTTAATCATGTTGAACACTGTCCTTGTCCCACAAGGGTCTCCCAGTCTTAATCCCCATTATACAGATGAGGTAACTGAGGCCCAGTGAAGTGAAGTGACTTGTCCAAGGTCAAGCTGGGATTAGAACCCAGGTCCTTATGACTCCAAGGCCTGTGATCCACCCGTGATCTATGTCACAGTTGCAGGGAGGACATACAAACTCTCTGTCTCTCCTTTCCACTGGGTCGGTTACAACAACACATGTCTCCTTTCCATGGGGTTTCAATCAGTCAATTGTATTTCAGCGAGGGGCATTCTTTCCAGTCTGCCTCACTGCCCTACCCAGGACGTTGCTGTGATTACACCACCTCCTCCTCTCCCCACCCTTCCTCTCATCCCTTTCTGGGGGAACTCAGCTATGCATATTTCATGAAACTGGGACCACAGACTGGCCTCTACAAGCTGCTAATTGAAAACCTTGTCAGAAGCAGGAGGAAGTGGCAAGAAACTTGGCAGGAACTCGCTCTCTGCATGCGACAGTCGGGGCTCGGTGAATGGCAGGGCTTCCTCACCGTGGTTGGACACTGTGCCAGCCGTGTCTCGGAAATGACAGCACCATCCGCTCTGTCCCAGAGGGTAGATAACCGTAGAAGAGGACCCCCTTCCTGCCCCTCCTTAAAGGGAGAGGGGCACCGCTGAACTAGATTCCTTGAAAAACGAGCATAGAAAAGAGTCCGGTCGTGTTGATCAAGTCCAGACTTTTTGGCGTTGATCGCCCCCTGACTTTTTTTAGGCAAGTGGCTTAACTTCACTGCACCCTGATTATCAGAGTTAGTTCCTCGGAGGCAGTGTAATGCTGCTATTACAAGCTTTGTAACGTTAATCATAATAATTGAGGAATTTAAGTACTTTGGTGGAGAAGCAGGATGGTCTACTTGGAAAGAGTACTTACTAGCCTGGGAGTCAGAGGACCTGGGTTCTAAACCCGTCTCTGACACGTCTGCTATGTGACCTTGGGCAAGTCACTTCACTTCTCTATGCCTCAGTTACCCCATCTGTAAAATGGGGATTAAATCCTACTCCCTCCTACTTAGACTGTGAGTCTCATGTGGGAAAGGGACTGTGTCCAATTTCCCAATCTACCCCGGTGCTTAGAACAACGTTTGGCTTGGCACACAGTAAGCGCTTAACAAGTACTATAGTTATTATTATTATTCATTCATTCAATAGTACTTATTGAGCGCTATGTGCAGAGCACTGCACTAATTATTAAGCACTGAGGCATACATAGAGGTTTTCCTTCGAATTCAAAGACACCACTTACAGTGGAGTTCACCGGTGAATGCAGCGTGTGAGGGTGAAAAGATCCATGCAGGATTCATTCATTCATTCATTCATTCATTCATTGGTATTTGTCGACCACTTACTGTGTGTAGAGCACTGTACTAAGCAGATGGAAAGTACAATTCAGCAACAAATAGAGACAATCCCTGCCCACAGTGGGCTTACAGTCTAGAAGGGGGAGACAGGTATCAAAACAAGTAAGCAGGCATCATAGCATGAAAATAAATAGAATTATAGATATATACACATCACTAATATAAATAAATAGAATTACATGTACATATATACACAAGTGCTGTGGGGGGTACAGCAAAGGGACTGAGTTGGGGTGATGGTAGGGGGCCGAGCAGAGGAAAAGTGGGGCTTACCTCACACTAGGCACATGAAAATGGCATCCCTAGCAGTGTTATACTTGATGCTTGCAGCCCTTGGCCCTGTTTCCTCTTCTGCTTCCTTGTCCTCTCTTTCTTCGAACCTTTGGCTCCGAGAGAGCCACTCCCTTCTTGATTGCAGTGCCCCAGACAGATCTGTCTTGAGCACTGGGGCACATTCAAGACGATCAGATCAGACAACATCCCTGTCCTCTATGGGGTTGCAGTCAAAGCGGAAGGGAGAAAGAGAATTTAATTCCCATTTTACAGATGGGGAAACTGAGGCCCAGATTGGGTACGTGGCTGGCTCCCAAATCACACAGCAGCCAGGATTAGAAATCGGCTGCCGGTCCCGTACCCACTAAGTCACCTGCTCAGGGGTCACATGCTCAGAGATCTACTAATGACACCCCCTTTGGTGGCCGGTACTGGCCTCCCATAGTCATGCAAAAGGAGAAGCAGCGTGGCCTAGTGGAAAGAGCACAGGCCTGGGAGTCAGAGGACCTGGGTTCTAATCTCTGCTCTGCCAATTCTTTGCCGTGTGACCTTGGACAATTCATTTAACTTCTCTGTGCCTTAGTTTTCTTGACTGAAAAATGGGGATTAAATACTTGTTCTCCCTCCTATTCAGACTTTGAGCCCCACACAGAGCAGCGATCGGGTCCGACCCACTTAACTTGTACCTACCCCCATGTTTAGAACAGTGTTTGACACACAGTTGGTGCTTATCAAATACAATTGAAAAAAGTCTGACTGTAACTGAGGATGGATTTTTTTGCAAAAATATCCTATTTTAATACTCCTCTAAAGACCTTGGGTTGATATTGACAATATTCTAACCAGGTTAAGAAAATGAAAACATTCTAAGTGAAAGAACTGTGATTACAATAGTAGATATTTTATTATAGGACATTCAAAATTACCACAAATTAGGAGATATGAAATGCCTGCATTATTAAAACGACGATGATTTTGTGACTGCTGATGAGGATAATGACTAATATATTCAATCACCAGACATGACAGCTGTCTGTATGTATTTAGAGGTATATATTTTTAGATGCAAATAACTGTAGCTCCAGCTACTTTAACTACTAAATTCCATTGACACAGTACAACCTGATAACAAGGAGGCTTAAGGGGAAAGGTTAAATTTCCTTTCTATTTCCAGCTGTTTCTCCTCCTTACATCATTTTTATCTCATTATTCACTGGTATCCATAAATCTGGCACTCAGATCCCAGCCTAAGTGATATGCTACAGGGAAATTGCAAATGTCAATACGAAGCAAAATAAAATTGAACCCAAGGTCTCCGGCATCAGTGTTTCAAAGCAGTGTCCTGTCCTACATCCCCCTTTAACTTGTTGAGGCACTCACTGACCAGAAGGGCTTCAATCTGACAAGGAATACATATTTGCACCCTTCTCCTCCTCCTCCTCTTTCCCCTGCCCCACTCTTCCAACACTGGGAGATTTGCAAGACAACAAACTCTAATTTTAAGACAAAAGCCATCCCATTAAATCTTAACAGATGTTTCACAAGTTTAGAAGATTAAGAAATATTTCAGCATCAAAAATCAAATAAAATACTCCATGACTTTAAAAAAGGATAAAACACAAAGCTCTAAACAAACCAAAAGTCCACTTTGACAGCTGCATCTGACTGAATTGATGAGGTGCTATTGATGTTTGGATTAAACTATGCCTCTGTGATCAAGTACTCAAACACAGGATAAAAGACGAATATATTCTTTAATCCTACCAACTAATTTTGTGAGGGCACTGGAAAGCAGTAGTTACTGAACAAATGTTGAAAGTAGTTTCACTTTTGCTTATTGACAAAGCTATTTTTATTTCATTAATTTGCCAAGAATGCTATCAGCTTTTAAACCAACCCTGGGAAATCTATACTGGACAGTGGAGTTCACAAACAAATCACCGAGAATTTCAAAGTCATTAAAGGCAGAATCAATAGAATATGATTCTAAAATGCTAGGAAGATGTTACAATAAAACGTAATGGAAAAATTAGATACTGATTCTTTTTGTAGCCTAGAAAAACTAAGTAAAAACTCGGGCGATTCCAAGTTCTTTTCCGTGCGCATAACCTTCTCTCGCTGAAAAGGGAAGGGTTAAGAGGCATTTAAGTAAGTCGCTAATTACTGTCTTTGTCTAATACCATCTAACCCTTCAAACTTAGCCACTTCTTCTGTCTTCATCAAAGGTGGTGTTAACTGTACTTTCCAACAAGTATCTCTTAATAAGACAATCTAATGTTTCAAAAGCTACTCTTTAGGGAATTTAGATGAAGACAAATTAAAATAATTCTCAGCAGGAAGTGCCATGGCTTCACACAGCACCTACTCTACAAGGAAATCCTGATATATGCCCAGCCTGTAAGATAAGTGGTAGAATAGGGTGGGATGGGGATAGGATTCTCCTCATTATGGGCAGGGGATGTGTCCGCTAATTCTGTTGTATTGTACTCTCCCAAGCGCTTAGTTTAGTGTCCTGCACCGAGAAAGCACTCAGTTAATACCACTGATTGGTAGAGTCTTACCGGAATGTGATTCAGGTGTAACTGAGGTTGACCCTAGCTGGAAAATACAAGAACAAAGTATTCTCCCTACCTCTGGATACAGGTACTTGTTGGAGGAAAATTCTGAGAGGCTGATGCCCACTGGATCTTTGGAACATTGAACCATCTTTTTGATCCTGTGAAAATCTACTTGTAATTGTAATGTATTTGTAATGTACTCTCCCAAGAGCTTAATCTGAGTGCTCTGCATACAGTAAATGCTCAACAATTGCAATTGAATGAATGAATGAATGAATGAAAACCAGGATCTGCCTCCTCACACTCGGAGGGAAACTCTAGTTTTACGGTCAGCAGAAAGAAAACTTCGAGAACACTAAGCATCGCTTCTGACTCAATTATATCTCTCAAGTGGTTAATACACTGCCTTGCACACATAAGTGTTCAATAAATACCAGTGACTGATTGAAGGTCCCCTCAAATTCTGGGCACGATTCATTGTCAAATGGAGAAATAGAGAAATGCCATGGGGCTATTGGTTATAATTCCTTATGTTTGTAGAATAAAATTCAGGACAGCAAAAAAATTTTAGAAAAGTGGCTTTCCTCAGTTATTATCCATCCTCAAATGGCGTGAGAACACTGAAAGCTGGCACTTTGCTAGAACATAAGCTTCTGCAGGGCAAGGATCGTGTCTACTAATTCTATTGTACCCTCCCAAGTGCTTAAATACAGGGATCTGCACACAGTACGAGCTCAATAAATACTGTGGATTACTTGATACTGAACACTGCATGTTTTGAAATGCATCTCGGAGTCCAGAGTTGTACCCATCTGCAAAATCAGATTGGGAAATATCTGAAACGATATTAAGAATTTGAAAAATCCCATTAAACGATCCGGGCAAACCAGCAGCTCTTTCTCGGTGGGTTTGCCTCGTACACAATTCATTCTGGGACGACCAAGTTCTCATATCATGGAAAAACATCCGGTTTTAGGGAGAGAACCTCACTTTAAGCTTAATGATGGAGGAAGCTTTCAAGGCACAGTCCCTTAAAACAATCCCCCCCAGAGGAAAGGAGCGGAAGCGGGAGGACTCTGGAGATGAGTGAGCATAAGCAGGGGAATAAATCGAGTGGTTCACTTTAGAACCCTTTTTGCAGGTTGGACAATGTGGCAAACCCTCCCATTTTCTCCTCTTCTTCCTGCTAAATGGACCCGGTTACACTTAGCAAACTTAGAGATGAGCACTAAGGGATGCAATTGCTCATAATTTATTAACTCGGCCCCTGTAAACCCTGCAAACAAGATATTATCCTTACACTCGTACTTATGCAATTCCAACAGTTTTATTTTTGTGTTGCTAGGGAATTTTGAAAACAAACCAAAGAAAACCACTGATCAGTACTTCAGTAATTGTGACAAAACTTCTTAGCCACAGTATTGAGAATAGGGCCTAATTATTCTATAAACACACTTTGATTTGTTTACCTCAACGTCAAATTAACTTCAAATATGTAACAACAGACGCTGATTTGATATGGTATACAATACTGCCACAGACTGCTTTCATTGTACCTTGTGTAAATCTATCTCTTTTTTTTTAAATAGGTTCATTTGTAAAAGTGTCTCCATAGTACACTCTGCATACTAAATAGGAAACCACATATGCATTTTATTTAAAAGGGAATTGTTTCCCAAGTATTTTGTGTGTGTGTGTGTATGTGTGTTTTATGCTCTCCCCTTTTGGCCCTATTGCATTTTTCCCTTCTGCACAGTAGAAAGCAGCCACATTTTTTTTAAAGGGAGATTAGCAGTTCGTGACTTTCAGATACCTGGAGAAGTAATATCAGGTTCAGAGACTGGGTGAGGAATGGGAAGCGGATGCTTTTGCAATTGCAAGGAAAACTCATTACATCCTGAGGCAGAGTGAAAACAAGAACCAGCAAACTGCAGCTTGGCCCCTAACATCAACCTTCCTATCATGTGCCTTTGTACCTAGATCTCTGGTTTCAGCATTCCTAGGTCACACTAATAGTAATAATAATGATGATGGTATTTGCTAAGCTCTTCCTATGTGCCAAGCACTGTTCTAAGTACTGGGGTAGATACAAGGAAATCAGGTTGTCTCACGTGGGGCTCATAGTCTTAATCTCCATTATACAGATGAGGTAACTGAGGCACAGAGAAGTTAAGTGACTTGCCCAAGGTCACACAGCTGATAAGTGGCAGAGCCGGAATTAGAACCCACGACCTCTGACTACCAAGCCCGTGCTCTTTCCACTAAAGCACGCTGCTTCTCACCACCCCACCCCACCACTAATCACCACACCACACTCCGTCTCCCTTCCCTGAGGTGTAAAGTCTCTCATCCCTATTGATTCTTTGCCTGCCCTGTGTAGGCTGTGGCCTTTCTAATCCTCACTGGAACACTCAAGACATAAAGTTCTGAGTCTGTAGGTCCTGCGTAGAGACCAGCGTGGAATCTCCATTTCATAGACAAGGAAACATGAAGCAGCAGAAAGGTGAAGGCATGATAATTATAATTTTATTAGTATTAATAATAATAGAAATGGTGGTATATGTTGGGCACTGGCCATGTGTCAAGCACTGTTCTAAGCACTGGTGTAGACACAAGTTAGTTTAGATGTAGTCCCTGTTCCAGATGGGGCTCACAGTTTAAGTAGGAGGGAGGAGAGGTATTGAATCCCCATTTTACATTTGAGGAAACTGAGGCACAGAGAAGTCAAGTACCTTGCCCAAGGTCACACAGCAGAAGAGAGCTGGAGGTGGGATTAAGCATTTACCATTTTTTAAGCAAAGGAGTAGATAAGAGAGTGGAAAACAATAGACAAGATTATCAAGTCAGCCACAATCCCTTTCCCCACCAGTCTGAGGTAGGGAGAGCAGGTGTCTTATCCTCATTTTACAGATGAGAAAACTGAGGCACAGAGAAAAGTTATGCAGTAAACAAGGGGCAGAACCAGGACCAGAACTTGGTTTCATGCTCTTTCCCCTAAGCCATGCTGCCTCTCACTGATGGCAAAGGAGGGGCAAAGTTAGGCGGAAATTCCCAGTCCGAGTCTCCAGACAGGACCCCACTTTGCTGAGGTCACTGTACCTTCAAATACTGCTACACCAGAGAAACCTGAGGACCCATCCAATTCAATCCCAGCTTGAACTTCATCACGGGACCAATACGTCCCAGAACCCAGCAAAGTGCAGAAACTGGACCACTTTAAAGGGAATCCAGGGGAAAACCCAACACATTGGCCTCACAAACACCATTACACTACTTCTCCAGTCCCATCTTAGATCAGCCTCTTAGTCTCCTTTCCACCCCAAAAAAAACCATTTTCTTCTCCAAGTGCTTTAACACTACAGGGGCAAAGTCAGAGGCCTCTGGGGATGTAGAGAGAAAGGGCTCATAGATGGGCTTTTTCTTTTCTTCAAGGGTCCAATCTTCAATGTGACCTGAAATTTGCATCAGTGAAATGATCAACTTCCTCAGGCTGTACACCTAGGTCACTCACTGACTGCCCACCCCTCCACCCCCAGATTGTGAGCCTGTTGTGGGCAGGGATTGTCTCTCTCTACTGCTGTATGGTACTTGCCAAGCATTTAGTATAGGGCTCTGTACACAGTGAGTGCTCAATAAATACGATTGAATGAATGAATGAATGAACATGAACTCCTTAATTTCCATGATAGTCCATGATCACGCTCTAGGAAGGTGGCTCTCTGAAAGATAGAGAAAATAAAAATGTCTCTTCTCCCCAGACTCAGCCATAGAACTCTGGAATAAGGTTGTCCCCCACATAACCCTCCCCACCCCCCATCAAAGAAAACCACTAATTCTATTAAAATAATCTCAAAATCCCCAGTTGGAGGGCTGGTAAGGCAGAAATTGAAGTGTTACCTGACAACATGGGGGAAATGAAAGGTTATAATCACCTAACCTGTGTTTAAGGGAGAGTGTTCCTGGCAGAGGAGCAGATGAGGCTATAAACGGTGTTGACGGATGAATAAATGCTGAAGTAGCTCTGCAAAATGCCTTATGTACTAGAGAGAGAGAGAGAGAGAGAGAGAGAGAGAACTGTTTTGGGAGATCAGCAGTGGAAAGAATCACCGGCACAAATGCCCAAGGCCTAGAACTGAAGGTGACCCTGTGAAACATGGGGCAGGGCAACTGAAAATAAATTTGAGTGTCCATGCCTCTTCTGGGTGGGGCTTCCATTAGAAATGGTGCAGTTTGTTAGCTGCCCTAAGCTTCTTGAGTTCTGTGAGCCAAATGGCATGGGGAGTGGGCAGAAGTGATGGGAACAGGACAGGGGGAGCAGGAAGCACTGTTAAGGGGTTTGGAGCACTGTAAAGTTTTGGCTGGTTTTTAAATCAATCATATTTATTGAGCACTTAACATGGGCAGAGCACTGTACTACACACTTGGGAGAGTACAGCATAAATAACAGAGTTGATAGATGTGTTCCCTGCTCACGAGCTTATGATCTAGAGGGGGAGACAGAAATTAATAATAAATTAATTAAGGATGTGTACATTAGTGCTGTGGGGCTGAGGGAATGGTAAATAAAGGGTGCAAATCCAAGTGCCAGTGTAATAATTATAATAATAGTATTGGTCAAGCACTTACTATGTGCCAAGTACTGTTCTAAACACTGGGGGAGATGCAGGGTAATCAGGTTGTCCCACATGGGGTTCACGGTCTTAATCCCCATTTTACAGATGAGGTAACTGAGGCACAGAGAAATTAAGTGACTTGCCAGAGGTCACACAGCAGTCAAGTGCCGGGGCTGGGATTAGAACCCACGACCTCTGACTCCCAATGCAGAAGGGAGTGGGAGAAAAGGAAATGAAGTCTTAGAAAGGCCTCTTGGAGGAGATGTGCTTTTAGTAAGGTTTTGAAGGTGGAGAGAGTGATCGTCTACCAGATATGAAGAGGGAGAGCACTCCAGGCCAGAGGCAGGATGTGGGCGAGGGGTCTAGCTATCTGTGTGCAGCCTCCTCAAATCAGTGGTGCCAAAGAGCTTCTTTCTCTAGGGCCATTGGGAGGTCGGCCCTGTCACAGTTTGGCCTTTCTCTCTGAGGAGACATCCTCCACCCAACCTTCATCTTCCCCTTGAAAAAACACCTTGAGGAGGCACGTGATCCCGAGGCAGCCAGGGAAGGAGAAGCTTCCAAGGGGAGGGGAAATTGATTGAGGGCCAGTCCCACAGAACCTGCATGTTACAGGGAGGTCAGGATGGAAGTTGCTACGGGGAACAGAGGACAGAAGAGAAGCAGCGAGAACTAGTGGGAAGAACATGGGCCTGGGAGTCAGAGCACTTGGGTTCCAATCCTGACTCCACCCCTTGTCTGCTGTGTGACCTCGAGAAAGCTACTTAACTTCTCTGTACCTGTTTCCTCATCTGTAAAATGGGGATTAAATACCTGTTCTCCCTCCTATGTAGGCTGTGAACCCCCTATGGGACAGGGAATGTGGGAACGTGTCTGATCTGCTTATGCCATATCTTCCTCAGTACTTAATAGAGTGCTTGGATTCTAGCAAAAGCTTGACAAATACCACTGTCAAAAGTCCGGTCAATAACTCGAATCTTCCTAACGCTCTTCCACTGTCACAGTGCAACTAGAAACCTTGGACTGAATGGGGGTGCTCCCTTTCCTGGTCCTAAATCTGGAGGAACACAAAAATAAAAATAAAGCAGGGCTGGGGATAGAGAAGAGGAATCCGGGGTGGTTGCTGAGACAGTCAAGACCACTCACTGGGAAAGGTGTGGGGAAAGGAGTTTCTAAATGGAAGGAAAATTGGCAAAGCTGCAATCCATTGTCAAAGGAAATCTAAGACAAGGTTTGAGGGATTCTTGCTCTGATGGAGAGCATTGGAGTGGTGAGGTTGGACCTTCCTCCAGTTTCCATAGGATGCCAGGCCTGATCTAAGTCTCTTGATCTCTCAGGGATCATTTTTTTCATTTTTACCACCTGCCGCACGGTTTCAGAGAAGCCAACATCATGAGCATTTTCGAAGAAGTTAAGGCATATATGGTGGAAACTACAGTGGCAGGCAACTCCTCCCCACCGCTCCAAGAATCTCTTTCTCCCATCAGTTACTGGCCCTCACCATCAACTCTGCATATCTAGGCAATCACACCACAGAGAAAATGTCCACTTCCTGGCAGACACTAGAGAATTGTTGGGAATAATTAGATTGCAGACTAGACTGTAACTAGATCCCACTAGAGTGTCAACTTGGCAAGGACAGGAATCATATCTCCATCTTCATTGAAAAATTCTCTCCCACGTGATCCCACTAGAGTGTCAACTCGGCAAGGGCAGGAATCATATTTACCATCTTCATTGCAAAATTCTCTCCCACGTGCTGAGTACAGTGCTCTGCTCACAGTAAGTGCTCAGTAAATACCATTGACTGAATGATTGATAACAGAAAGACCTCTGCAACGCATTCATCCAATACACTATAAGCTTCTCACAGGCAGGGATTTTGCCTTTTACTGTCATTTCTACTGGAATGCCTTAGTTGTGTTCTTGAAGAACTCTGTGTCATGGAAAAAAATTGTGTCGACCCGGTGGGGAATTCATAGGTTAAGGAATATATGGTTGGACGATACCACCCACCATGGTTGACGTTTTTCAATACTTACTCTATATTACAGTTCGGGCCACCACAAGCAGAATGTTTTACATTCTCGTCACTCATTATGTCGTATTAAATTCTGCAGATTTGCAAGAACACTGAGAACCCAAAGTTCTGAATGGTTTAGGACAGTTAAGACTGAGGTAGAGGCCAGGAAACAAAACAGCCACATATAACCATTTCTCCCTCCACCCAATCTGCTTGTGCCAACACGTGGAGCTGCTGTTGAGGGAGGAAAGAACTTCCCTAATAGTATCATCTGACTTCCAAAACAGTTATTGGAAATGGGTATTATAGTAGAAATGACTCTCCTTCTATTGTTAGTGCCCAAGTCAATAATACTGTGCTCTGCCCACGGGCGCTCCCCAAACACTCATGGTGAAGAACAATGCTCAAGTGTTGAATTTGCCTAGTAGGGTTGTGCTCTGGCAGTTTCTAAATCAGTTGGTTTCCCAAGGAAGCTCATGCAGATCCATGATCTAAGGTCAACTGTAATAATAATTGTTGTATTTGTTAAGTGCTTACTATGTGCCTGATACTGTACTCAGCGCTGGGGTAGAGACAAGGGGATTGGATTGGACACAGTCCCTGTCCCACATGGGGCTCACAGTTTTAATCCACATTTTGCAGATGAGGTAACTGAGGCCCAGAGAAGTGAAGTGACTTGCCCAAAGTCACACAGCAGACAAGTGGTGGAGCCAGAATTAGAATCCAGGTCCTTCCGACTCCCAGGCCCATGCTCTATCCACTGGCCCACGCTGCTCCACGTGTCAGAAATGGTCCACTTGGGCTCTCTTTGGTGAAGCTGCATTCAAGGATTCATAGGAAGCTGAAAGTTTGCGGTAGACTTTACTGCATCATTATCATCATGATACACCACATCGTCATAGTTCAGTAAGATAGGCGCACAGATGATCTTAGTAATGACCTTAAGCACACACTCAAGAAGGTACGCAGAGAGTTTAGATCATCAATACAGCATTATCTGTCTACAATTTATTTTAGTGTCTGTCTCCCCTGTTGGATTGTAAGGTTCTCAAAGTAAGAGATCAGGGTTATTAAGTCTACTGTACCCTTCAAGGTGCTCAATACAGTGCTCTGCACAGAATAAGTGCTTGATAAATTCTATTGATGAATTGATTGGCTTTCACTCTGGAAAAAAAAACTGAAGTTGTATCTCAGAGAAACCCGAAAACAAAGCCAAATATCTCCATCAACAGTGCAGAGCTGAGAGTAGCCACTGAATTCTGCTATCTGGGAAGCACCTTGTCCCCAAACAAAATGTAGGACTAAATCCAAAAAGCTGTGCAAACTCTAAGTTTTATAGCATGTGGAGACACCAGCCTTCTTTCTGGCTGGTAGATTAGGCCAGCCTCCATCCTGTCCAGCTCCTTAAATTCTGCCATTAGCATCACATGCAAATCTGACAAAATTGAATGCAAAGGCAGGATTGCCCAGAAACCACATCCAATAAAATGGCAGCCAGATGGAGAAGCAGCAAGATCTAGTGGTTAAAGCATGGGTCTGGGAATCAGAAGGAGACGGGTTGTAAACCCAGGTCTGCCACTAGTTTTCTGTGTGACTTTGGCTAAGTCACTTAACTTCTCTGTGCCTCAGTTCTCTCATCTGTAAAATGGTGATTAAGATCGGGACCCCCATGTGGGACTTGGACTCTGTCCAACCTAATTAGCTTGTATCTACCCCAGCGCTTAGTAAAGTGCCTGGCACATTGTAAGTGCTTACATGTCATAAAATAAAATAAAAAAATTGGACAACTATCCTTGCCGCCACAAACCTCCAACTGGGCTGACCACGCAGGAGAGGATGACAGCAGCACCTCAAGACAGCTCCCGGATTTGGAGCAGTCATGGGCAAAGATAGGGAGGGCAGGAAGAAAAAATGATATGAAGGCCAACCAAAGCACAGCTCAAAATGATTTGCATTGCTATGGGAACAGCAGCAGCACACCCTGAGAGGCAGCAGAAAGGTGACTCACTCGTGCAAAGGCATCACACAGGCCACAGGGCACCGGGGCAGAGCCACGAATGACAGGAGACCCAACCCACGGTAATTACTGCAGTAACCCAAAGGGGAGCCACTGCGGGGTCACCTCCAGGGCACAGGCCCTCGGCCACACCCATCCAGCTGCTACAGCAGCATGAGCAGTAGCAATATAGCCCCATAAGGAACAGCTACAAGGAAATCACTGAGATATTTATTAAGTGTCTGCTATGTGCCCAACACTGTCCTAAGTGCAGGGGTACAAACAAGATTTTCAGTCAGACACACTCCCTGTCCCACCTTGGGACTTGTAGTCTAAGAGGGAGAATGGGTCTTTAATCCCCATTTTATAAGGAGGGAACTAAGGCAGAGTGAAGTTTGGTGGTTTATCCAAGGTCACACAGAAAGAAAGCGTTGGAGTTGGGATTAGAACCCAGGTCTTCTGACCCCTAAGTCCACATTCTTTCCACCAGATTCACCTTTTTCCTTCTCTCATGCGGTTTCTGATAACGCCATTATGTCGGTTTTCAGTGTAAACCAAGTCAATTAAAATCTGGCAGAGAATGGCAACTTTTTCAAGACAGCTTTGCTATTTCTCTTCTCCTCCTTACTACAATTTCAGAAATGGTACTCCAAAGAGAACGGATTTCCAACAGACTAAATGAAACCGCGGGAAAAAAGGTTACAAAACAAAAATATAGACTCTTCCCTTGGAGGTTTCCATTGGTTAATAGTAAGAGCATTGCAGACAGTTTCAAAGCCCCTTTCTGGAAGCACAAAAGCTAAAGGTATCTATTAACAGCGTGGCCCAGTGGAAAGAGCCCGGGTTCGGAAGTCAGAGGTCATAGGTTCGAGGCCCGGATCTGCTACTTGGCAGTTGTGTGACTGTGGGCAAGTCTCTGGGCCTCAGTGACCTCATCTGTAAAATGGGTATTAAGACTGTGAGCCTCACGTGGGACAACCTGATGACCCTGTATCTCCCCCAGCACTTAGAACAGTGCTCTGCACATAGTAGGCGCTTAACAAATACCAACATTATTATTAACCCTCTGAGCCCCGGCAGCCACATTAGCCACACTCAGGGGGCTGGGCACAGTTGCTCTCATGCTGGAGCTTCTGTTCTGCACAGAATGCTGGGTTTGCAGCTCTGACAACTACCTTGAAGAGATCTCCGATAATAATAAAAAGAAGAAGTTGTATTTATTAAGTGCTTACTAGGGGCCAAGCACTGTACTAAGTGACAGGATAGAATCACGATGAACAGATCAGACACAATCCAAGGAGGAGGGAAAACAGCGTTTTGTTCCTATATTACAGATGAGGACAGAGGCACAAAGCTATAATGGTGCACCCTGAGCCAGGGATATCTTTTCTTCCTAAGTCTCTGCCTCCCATTCCTCTTTCCCTCACTCCCATTCTGCTTCCTATCAGCACTGGGAATGCTATTAGTGATCTGGTGGTCAGACTGGCCCTGGCAGACACCACACAGACATAGTATCTCATATATCACCCCAGACTTGCAGCCCAACATAATAACGACATACACCATTTGGTGGAAGTTCATCTGAGGCTACCTGAACCTAAAACATTTCTCCAGGGCTTCTACCTTGCTTGAGACCCTGCATTCTGGAATCCATGCAGGTCACTCTCAACATGGTGCCACAGCTGAGCTCCAAAGCCAAAGGGGAGGGAGATTTGTAGTTTAAAATCAAAAAGACAGGACATGAAGGAGTCCAGTAGTGTATCTGTACCAGTCAAGTGCTTAGTATAGTGCACTGCCCACAGTAAGCACTCAATATGATTGAATGAATAAATCAGTCACATTCATCGAGTTTATGTGTGCCCTGCACACAGTACGCACTATACTAAGAGCTTGGGAGAGTAAAATACAATAACATTATATTTCCTGCCCAAAATGAGTTTACAGTCTAGATGGGGGACTACTGAGCATAAAACTGGACCAGTGGCCATCCTACTGGATGCTGCTGCTGCTGGGAAAGTCTGAATGCTGGGCTGTCCAGCGAGTTTTCAGGCCTTCCCTCCCAGGATGCTGGTCAGGGTGGGATAAGAACTCTCAGCTCTTTTTGCCAGCTCCCTGGGGCTGAAGGAATTGGCTCCCAGGCAGCTGGGTAGGAGGCTGCCGGAATTTTTAGAGGAGTTAGGCCAGGGAAGCCAGATGGGCAATTCCAACATCAAGTTCTGGAAGGCAACAGATGCTCCTCCCATCCAACATGCAATACCGTTCAAATTCCTTCTTGGAGTCATCAAATATTCTTCCAAAAGCTCAAGGCCTATGTTTTATAGTTCACTAGAGTTTTTGCCAACAAGGGCCAGAGATCTTGCCTCCTGGCCTTTTTGGTCTGAAAACAGGAAGCCTAGAAACATGGCCTCTGAGTAGTTTCCATTTCTCAGCATCCCTGAGTGTCCAGGGAGCTGAGACCCAAGGTTTCTCCAGTCTCCCAGGACACCGGGCTTCTCTGGCTGAGGTCCCCTATCACCAATCATATTTATTGAGTGCTTAGTGTGCACAGCACTGTATTAAGTGCTTTATCACATCTCTACTGAAGACCATTTCCTGTCCTGGGGCCATGGTTACTCAGTATCTTCATATGACCAGTTGAAAGGTTTCTCATTATGCTAAAGGCAGTGGTGAACCCCCAACTCCAGACAGCAGAAAGCCACTTCTCCCCATGTTCTTCTGCCCCTCTGGGGGAGCCAAGCCTTGCTCTGACCAGGAAGATATACAGATGCCAGGAAATGAAGGGCAGGTCCTTCTCCTGGTGAGAACTCTGGGATCATTACTCATCCAGGTTCAGCTTTCTTTGTGGCTGGCTCAGGTGCTGGTGAAAGATATTGCTAACGTAATTAACACTTAGTCTAAACACTCAGCAAGGGAAGCAGTTCTCATCAAGGGGCCTGAGGCGATGGAGCTTCTTTCTCCTTCATCTCCTCTCCCCTCATCCTCCCCAACCTCCCTCTGAATTCCTTTCAAGGTCAAGCTTCCAACTTTGGGGAAAAACATTTCCTGCAAATGTGTCTTGCCCATCGCACAGCCTTGCAAATGGAGACTAAACCTTTCCCAGTCCACATAACCACCCCATCCCTCATCTAACAATTTTAGACCCGCACAACAAAAATCCTTTCTTACCCCTAGCAGCTTTCTCCAAATTTCTGTCTATACGAGTCAGGCGGAGAGAGTCTAAAATTTCTAAAGTCTGAAAATGTAATTTATTGGTAGCTGGGAGACACTGAGGGACAGACAAAAAAAAGGATTCTCTCAAACTCCAGTGGAACAGGCATATTCTCAGCGATTCGTGAAGTCAGGGAAGTGACTCTGGACTCGGTTTCTCTGTATAAGAAGTTGATATCTATTATTGATATTAATACCGGTCCCCCTCTTCTAGACTGTAAGCTTCTTGTGGGTAGGGAACGTTTCTGCCAACTCTGTTGTATTGTGCAAGCACTTAGGACAAAGCTCCACACCCAGTAAGAGCTCAAATACCACTGAGTGATGGATGGATTTGGGCAGCTTGCATTGAAATCCTCTCTGGTGGAACCCCTCAAAGCATAAAACACTGAGGGGATGATGAAAAACCCCATTGACTCAGACTTCCAAAAGAATTTCAGTTCTTCGGCTCAGAGTTTGGCCACCTTTTCACGGAAGAACCGAAAACATCGACATGGCAACCTGGGGATACAGCACTGAGGGGAGATGGAACCTCCAGCAAGTATCTAGATTTTTAAAAATTAGGAAAAAAAAAACCCAAGGGGAAACAGGAGGAAACCATTGGGGCTAGGCAGGCTACTGGACCAGTGGAATTTTCCCTCTTTTCTATCTGAGACCCAAACCTGAAAATTAGGGTTACTTTATAAGTAAACTGGAAAGTTCAGGTGATACTTCAAGTCAGTGAGCACATGGGGGCAAAAGTGACACTGCAGACACCTGGCTTTGTTTATCCCCATCCAACGAAAGAGCCAAAAAACCCCAGGGAAACTATGTGTCTGAGACACTGTGTCTCCCTCAGCCCTGGTTGATCTAGGTTTGGAGTAATTACGTAGGCTGGCCACCCTTTCGGACTATGCCCACTGAGAATGTGTGTGTGAATGGCCATGTGCAATAGGGTTTGGGAGAGCGGGTTGCCCTGTATCCAAATCCCTCCTCGTTGGGCTGTGTAAAATGAGAGAAGATGGGTGTTTCTCTTTCAGATGCACTCACTTCGCAGTCTGAGAATGTGTGTTGAAAACGAAATTCAGCAGCCGATTCTAAGTGGATGAGGCCAAGGTGGTAGTTGAAGGTTTTGTTCCAGGTGATTTATTATTCTCCTTTATCTGTAAACTCCTATGAAGGCTCTCCACTGAATATCATGAAATTGGCTGTGAGAGCCCGGCAATCTGATAGGGTGAAGACCATTCCAAGAAGTGATTAATATGCCATAATTCACCCATTGGAACTCGTTAGCTACCTCATCACCCTCCATCATATGAAAATATGCTTGAAAGGCCAGGAAAAAGGAGAAGGGGAAAAAAAACCCTTAAAGACAGTATTACTTTTTAAAAATAATTTTGTAACTCATTTCATTTGAGATAAGCCTGAATACATTAGAGACTTTAGAACATAATCCCAATATTAGCCTAATCACTTACATCTGTCAAACCTGTCATGATGCAAATTGTACTTTCTGAGAGATCCCCAAGCACTTTCCCAAACAAAATCGTGGTACGGCAAATGGAGATCGGAGCTGGCCGGTAGGCAGGGGAGGGAACCGGATCTCAAGTCATTATCCAAATGGAAATCTGGCCAAAGCACTAGGATCACACCTTTGTCATTAGAGGTATTGTCAGCGTCTGGCACCAGGATTTTGAGGGCTGTGACCAATCTCTTGGGCCATCCACCCGAACAGCTCGGGGGTATCTTCTCTGCCACCCACTCCCCAAGAACCTTGGGGGCACAGAAGCATTTCTTTTACTTCTGGAGACCTCAAGTGTTTAGTACAGTGACCAGCACGCAGTAGGTACTTAATCCATGGTAGTTTTTGAGCCCTTACTGTGTGCAGAGCACTGTACTAAGTGCTTAGAAAAGTACAAATAGAATTGGAAGACACAGTCCCTGCCCTCAAGGAACTTACAAACTAGTGGGGAAGGCTGACATTAAAAAAATTACAGCTAGGGGAAATCACCAGAGTATAAAGATATGGACACGAGCGCTGTGGGGCTGGGGTGAGTATCAAAGGGCTTTGGAGACATTGACCTAGGTGCATAGTTAATACAGAAGCGAGAGGTTAGTCAGGGAAGGCTTCCTGGAGGAGATACGATTTAAGTAGAGCTCTGTAAGTAGGGAGTGTGGTGGTGTATCGGGAGAGGGAGTTCCAGGCAGGAGGGCTGACTTGAGCAAGGGGTCAGTGGTGAGACAGACAATATTAAGGCACACTAAGAAAGCTTAACGGATGCTGTTGGCTATGATGGCGATGATGATTTTGATGACGAATGCCCAGGTAAAAATCAGATCTATCAGAAACATGCTCAGCTCACGGGAACTACTTCATTGCAACTGTTTTAGTTCCACGTAGTGTTTCCCTGGAGTGACTGTGGGGATCTTGGTCTCTGCATCATTCCCATCAGTCAATTGTATTTACTGAGCACATACTGTGTGCAGAGCACTGTACTGAGTGCTTGGGAGAATACAATGTAGCAAACACATTCCCTGCCCAAAACAAGATTACAGTCTGGAGGACTTGAGCTCGTCCAAAGGCAAAACATGCAGGCAGATGGAAAGGAGCAGAAAATGGGATGGAAGAAAGTAATGTGAGGTGCAGAGGGTTCAGACTGGGAAATATCAGGAAGGTTAAAGACACAGCCTAAGGTAATCTAGAGAAAATGGCAGAAATGGGAGGGTGGTCTATAAAAAATAATAATAATAATACTTAATATTAATAGGTTTTTTAATGGCATTTGTTAATTGCTTACTATGTCCCATGCACTGTATTAAGTTCTGGGGTAGATACATGATAATCAGGAGTGACACAGTCCCTGTCCCACAAGGAGCTCACAGTTTTCATCCCCATTTTATAGGTGAGGTAACCGAGTCACAGAGAAGTTAAGTGATTTGCTCAAGGTCACACAGCAGACAAGTGGCAGAGCCAGGATTAGAACCCAGGTCCTCTGATTCCCAGGCCCATGCTCTTTCCAGTAGGCCACCCGGCTTTCTATTTTTTAAGCAATTTCTATGGGCCAAACACTGTACTAAGTGCTGGGGTAATCAAGTCTGACATGGTCCCTGACCCACATGGGTCTTATACTCTAAGGGGAAAGAGAACAGATCATTCATTTCCATTTTACAGATGAGGAAACTGAAACACAGAGAAGTTAAGTGATTTACCGGAGGTCACACAGCAGGAAAGTGGTGAGTCTGGGATTAAATCCCAGATCCTCTGACTTCCAGGCCAGTCCTCTTTTCACAAGGTAATTCTGGGACACGTACCAAAGGCTTCCCAGAAATAGAGAGGCAGCATGACCTTGTGGGAAGGACAGAGGACTGAGAGTCAGGAGATTCCGGTTCTAGTCCCAGCTCCACCACTTACCTGACCTCAGGCAGATTACTTAACCTCTCTGTGCCTCAGGTTCCTCTTCTGTAGAATGGGGATAAAATACCTGTTCTTCCACCTTCTTAAACTACGAAACCCTTGTGGGACAGGGCCAGAAACCAATCTAATTATCTTGTATCTACCCAAGTGCTAGGCAAGTACTTGGCACACTAATTGCTGATGAAATGTCATCATTAAATACCACTGGTTGTCTCGACCTTCCCTCCAAGGATCTTTGGGACAACTGGTGTCCTAGTAAACCACGAAGTGATCAGGATTGCCTGTCTCCATAGGTTAGAAAGAGTCTGATTCGTGGTCAGTGCCACGGAGGAAAGTTTTCCCAGCACCCCATCTTCAAGCATCAAAATCTCCACCTAACCCCAGCTCAACCATTTTGCTCCTCTCAAGCAAAGCTACTCTCCCATGCCCTGAGGCTCATCCTGTTCCCTCTCCCTCAGCTCCCTCCACCATTACATCCCATAGACCATTGCAATCCCCATCTTCGAGGTCCTTCTGAAATCACATCTCCTCCAGGAAGCCTTCTTGGATTCATCTCTCATCTCCCCAGCCTAAATCCCCTTACAACTAATTTAAACTTCTGCAACATCTTACTTACTTGCATACTCACACCCAACCCCCACCCCCAGAGCACTTACGTACATATCTTTAGGGTCTACTGCTTCTTTCTACCTGTAATTAGTTTCACTGCCTGTTCCCTCCCGGACTAGACTGTAAGGGCAGGGATTGTGTCTTTTCATTCTAGTGCACTCTCGTAAGTGCTTAGTACCATGTTCTTCGCAAAGTAGGTGCTTAATAAATATACTAATTATCAAATGAATTGAATGGAAACTTCTAGGCTAAATTAGCCATCAGGATATTGGTTGTAAAAACTCATCATCAATAGTATTTTTTGAGTGCTTACTATGTGCAGAGCACTTTACTAATCGTTTGGAAGAGTACAACACAACAGAATTGGCAGATACAATCCCTGCCCATCTCTGGCTTAGAGTCTGGAGGGGAAGACAGATGTTAATATATATAATTTATAATATAGAATTTAAAGATATGTCCAGAAGCACTCTGGGGTTGAGGGTGGGGTGAATATCAAATGCCCAAAGGTCAGAGATCCAAAAGATGACGCAGAAGGGAGCGGGGAGGTTTGAGATGCAGCCAAAGCAATTGATGTCCGCTTCTTTCATGGATAGGTATGGTTGGATGGGCTTATAATGGACACATTTCCTGCCTACAAAGAGCTTATTACCTGTATACCAATTCCATCCATTTGGTTGCTGTTGAACTTGGCAAAAATCACAACCTTTCAGAGCCTCAATCTATCTGCCAAACAATGATAAGATAATGTGTCTTTCCTTTCCCCCCACCCCGCTCCCAGGCCATTTCTGTGATTCAAGAAAGATGTTTGTATTGAGTTTCAAAGAAGAACCTAATATTACAAAGAGTAATACAAAATCTCTTTAATACAAAGAGAGTATTAAAAGATAATTGAAAGCATCATTTTGATGTTGCTGACTATATTTCTGGACAGCATGTTATATACTGGGTGGGAATTTCCTGGTCATTAGAACATTCACTGCAGACGTAAACTGGTTGTGAACAGGGAATGCGTACCAACTTTGTTATATTGTACTCTTCCAAGCTCTCAGTACAATGCTCTGCACACAGTAAGTGCTTGGTAAGCACTTAATAAATATCACTGATTGACTGACAGAAAGTGCCCCCGACTGGGGTGCAAAGATCACAAGATTCTGGATGGTGTGGTGCCAGCCAAGTGCCTGCCCTCATTGATATCTCAAGGATGCTGGAATTTTGAAAAACGTCTACCTGGGGATTCAACCCGGTGGCCCCGGCCGGCCAAATGATTTCCAAAGGATCTCCTATCCTTCTTCACCTACCCCCTTGCCCATCTGTGGGGCCTGCATCTCTTTTCTCTCTCTCCATCTCCCACTCCTCTTCATGGGGTTTGGGAGCTGAGAAGCAGTGGGGAGTTCCCTAGGGGCTCCTTGATAGACAATTACTCCCCCCACCTCCAAAGGTATACTGAAAACATATCTCCAAGAGACCTACCCTGACCAAGCCCTCTTTTTCTTTTCTTCCACTTCCTTCTGCATTGCTCTGATTTGCTCCCTGTATTCATCACCCCCTATGTCATCCAACCCCATAGCACTTACGTATATATCTGTAATTTATTTGTATATATTAATGTCTATCTCCCCCTCTAGACTGTAAGCTCGTTGTAGGGAACGTGTCGCTATATTGTACTCTCCCAAGCACGTAGTACAGTACTCTGCACACAGCAAATTTTCAATGAATTGACTGACTGACTGAAAGAAAAATATCCTAAAGGAACCTCAAAAGAGATGAAGATGGTGCCAAATCAAACCCAAAGGAACGTAGAGATCTGAGAATGGCAGACAGGCCAAAACAACCTATTCCAGAGCTGAATGATTTCTGTGGTTTAGTGGAAAGAGCACAGGCTTGGGAGTCAGAGGAACTGGGTTTTAATCCCAGCTTTGTCACACCTGCGGCATGACCTTGGACAAATCACTTAATTTTTCTGTGCCTCACTTTCCCCATCTGTTAAACTGGGATTCATTCAGTGTTTTCCCTCCAATTTAGACCATGAACACCATGGAGAAAAGGACTGTGTCTGACCTGATTTTCTTGTATCCGCTTAGTATAGTGCTTAACACATAAGTGCTTAACAAATACCACAATTACTATTATTAAGAGGAAAGACCAAACAGAGATTTAAGCAATTTCCTGGTAAATCTGATGAGTGAAGGCAGACACGTAGGTGAATTCAGACTAAACCACTTTCACAGGGAGTCCTGCATGAATTACCTAGATGGCTACCTAAGGATGGTTAGACACAGACACTGCCACATCAAAGTCAGTTGGCCCAAAGTTGTCTCCTTCCCCTCCCTACCCAGTCCACCACACAACTCTGCTCCTAGGTTTTTTTGTTTTGCTTTTTATGTTATTTGTTAAGCACTTATTATGTGCCAGGCACTGTACTCAACACTTGGGGAGATACAAGTTAATCAGGTTGGACAAAGTCCATGTCCCACATGGGGCTCACAGTCTGAATCTCCATTTTACAGATGAAATAACTGAGGCACAGAAAAGTGAAACAAATCGCCCAAAGTTACATAGCATACAAGTGGCAGAGCTGGGATTAAAACCCAGGTCCTTCTGACTCCCAGGCATATCTACTAGACACACCTCTTCTTCTGGGTGCCAGTTCAGTGGGATTCAAGCCATAGTCAGCTCAAGGTAAGGTTCAAGATATATGGGAGGATTATAAATGAGGTCATTTTACTGTTAAGACCCCATTTATTCAGCGTGTCACTCTGCATAATAAAAAATTATGGTATTAAGTGTTTACTATGTGTTAACCACTGTACCCAGCACTGGGATAGATACATGGCAGTCAGACTGGACATAGTCCCTGTCTCACATGAGGCTCACCATATAAGAGGGAGGGAGAATAGGTATTTCATCCCCATTTTACAGTCAAGTAAACAGAGGCCCCGAGAAGATAAGTGACTCAACCACTGTCCCCCAGCTGGCAAGCGGTGGAGCCGGGATTAGAACCCACATCTCCTGACTCCCAGGACCGTGCTCTTTCCAATAGACCTCCCTGCCTCATAATACAGGAAACCAAATTGAACAAAACTCATTCTCCCCCAACCAAGGGACCCCTATTCAGCCCATCCTGGGCTGACAGAGCCCGAGGACTCTGGATAAGGAGCCAACAGTACGTATGAGGGTCCCTAGGGGTGAAAAGTCAAAGGTGACACTCCCAGACCCACTTAGCCCCTTAATCCTGACAGTTTAAACCCAATTTTAAAGTCTTCAAAGTGGATCTTTGATCAGAAGGAAAATGTTGTTTAATTGAAAAGCCTGCTATTCTGAAACAGCTGGCCTTTCCCCAAGAGGCCGCAGCTTTAAAAGGCTTCCCAGTAATGTGAGAGCCTCTCAGGTTTAAACTGTCAGCATCATGAGAGCTGCTATAGGCTCTCAGCTCCAGCGGGGACCGAAAGCCTGCCTAGATGGCAGGAAGGTTCATTTAAAAATTAAATAGCCGCTTGAAGAAAAAATTCGACAGAAAGAATACCTAAAATGATTTTCCTCTAATCAGGTTGCCCCCTGGCCCCAAAGGAGGCTTACCTCCCAAACAGAAGTTTATTTCTACGGTGAGTCTGCGCCTGCAG
The DNA here is from genome assembly GCF_004115215.2 of Ornithorhynchus anatinus. NCBI lineage: Eukaryota > Metazoa > Chordata > Mammalia > Monotremata > Ornithorhynchidae > Ornithorhynchus > Ornithorhynchus anatinus. Next base: position 51,404,490 of record NC_041736.1, read on the forward strand.
GACTGGTTTCCCTCTTTGTGACGGTCCCCGGAAGACAGAACGCCAGCCCTATGGGACGGCGTTTACCCAAACCGCTTTGCGTTTCTGTGGCGCAACCAGTTGCCTCAGCGGGAAGACAGAAACGAACCAAGACTTGTGTGGTTCCACCTGCGGTCCAACCTGGTCCTGCCTCATTGTCCCACACAGACCTCAATAGTATTGATTGAGCGCTTACTATGTGCAGAGCACTGTACTAAGCACTTGGGATGAACAAGTCGGCAACAGATAGAGACAGTCCCTGCCGTTTGATGGGCTTACAGTCTAATCGGGGGAGACGGACAGACAAGAACAATGGCAATAAATAGAGTCAAGGGGAAGAACATCTCGTAAAAACAATGGCAACTAAATAGAATCAAGGCGATGTACAATTCATTAACAAAATTAATAAGGTAATGAAAATATATACAGTTGAGCGGACGAGTACAGTGCTGTGGGGATGGGAAGGGAGAGGTGGAGGAGCAGAGGGAAAAGGGGAAAAAGAGGATTAAGCTGCGGAGAGGTAAAGGGGGGATGGCAGAGGGAGAAGAGGAGCTCAGTCTGGGAACGCCTCTTGGAGGAGGTGATTTTTAAGTAGGGTTTTGAAGAGGGAAAGAGAATCAGTTTGGCGGAGGTGAGGAGGGAGGGCGTTCCAGGACCGCGGGAGGACGTGACCCAGGGGTCGACGGCGGGATAGGCGAGACCGAGGGACGGAGCAGAGGGAAATGGGGGGAAAAGAGGGTTAAGCTGCGGAGAGGAGAGGTGAAGGGGGGGTGGTAGAGGGAGTAGAGGGAGAAAAGGAGCTCAGTCTGGGAAGGCCTCTTGGGGAAGGTGAGTTTTAAGTAGGGTTTTGAAGAGGGGAAGAGAATCAGTTTGGCGGAGGTGAGGAGGGAGGGCGTTCCGGGACCGCGGGAGGACGTGGCCCAGGGGTCGACGGCGGGATAGGCGAGACCGAGGGACGGTGAGGAGGTGGGCGGCAGAGGAGTGGAGCGTGCGGGGTGGGTGGTAGAAAGAGAGAAGGGAGGAGAGATAGGAAGGGGCAAGGTGATGGAGAGCCTTGAAGCCTAGAGTGAGGAGTTTTTGTTTGGAGCGGAGGTTGATAGGCAACCACTGGAGTTGTTTAAGAAGGGGAGTGACATGCCCAGATCGTTTCTGCAGGAAGATGAGCCGGGCAGCAGGACGATTGGCAGAGAGTCCCACATTCCCCGGGTTGGATCCAAGGTCGAAATCCCAATGGATCCATTTCAAGTTTCCATCAGAAAGAATAGTCGTGGAATTCTTGACCCAGGGATTCCATCATCTAAGCTCTTGGTAGGGACTGTCTAAAACTCTCACCTGCCGCTGTTCAGATGGGAACCTTGCCACTGTTTTGTGAGGGTCAGGGTATCACACCAACTTCAAAAATGTGGTCGGGAAAGGGCTGTCTTTGGAGAAGCTGGTATCCCCAGGCATCTCAACAGAACCTAGAAAGACTTAAGCATCCTCCATTGTGAAAATCAATGAGACCCATCTATGCCCTGAATTTCTGGACTGGGCTATATTTTCCACCACTGGGTTTTTTTTTAATGAGAAATCCCCTTTATTTACCAAAGCCAAAAGCCAGAATTCATTCATCTCACTTCCTTTCTCCTGCAGAAAAGGAAAAATCAAAACAATAAAACTTTGCATTTCAGGGAGAGAAGGAATCAGACAGAGACAGCCCCAGATACCTACCTGGTAACTGGTGAGATATTCTAACAGGTAGAAAACCCAGAAAAGAGCTGAATTCAGATTTTCCTGTCTTCTTCCAGGGTGAAAACAGTTATTTTATTATTATTATTATGCTATTTATTAGATGCTTACTATGTACCAAGCACTGTTCTAAGCCCTAGGGCAGACGTGAGGTTTATTAATTTGGATGCAGTCCCTGTCTCACATAGGTTTCACCATCTAGATAGGAGGGAGTAGGATTTAATCCCCATTTTTACAGATGAGGAAACTGAGGCATAGAGAGTGAAGTGACTTGCTCAAGGTCACACAGTAGACTAGAACTCAGGTCCTCTGACTCTCAGGCCCACGCTCTTTCCACTAGGCCACGCTGCTACTCCATAGTTACCCTGTGTTTGGGCCATTTGCAAACATGCACGTGTGTGGTGAATGTAAAATCAAGTCATCATAGGTATATCCCAGTCTAGTTCTATCAATGCCAGCAGACGTTGGAAGAGCCGCTTACGAAGCCTATTTTCTTGTCTTCCAATACACCATATAGAGATGATCATTTTCTAAATACATTTTAACTCGCGTTCAATTACATTTATTGTAGTGGGAGACATATATAAGCTGTATTGTGTGCAAATGCCTGTATAGCTTTATTTTAATGTCCGTGGGCTCTCTCGGTATGCTTTTGTATTCGGTACGTGTGGCAGGATTTTTATTAAAAACTATCTCTCATTCCTAATATAAACGACAAGCTCCAAGTGCCTACTAGGTATGACTCATAGAAAGCACGACTTCTCTGCATCTTTTACCCAAAAGAAAAAAAAAATCCACATTAGGGTAATTTCCCTCCAAGGAACAGCGCCTCTTAATTCCGAACATTTTAGAACATCTAAAATCACTTTCCCCAAGCAATTACAATTTCACAAAAACACTCTTAAAAACATGACAAATTTTCCCTTCCCAAACGGAGCTAAATGCCTGGAGCTTTCGACTCATTTATTCCCCGTTCCCGAACCCTTCTGCTAAAGTTGATTCCTGTGGGAAAAAGCGATCGACGTCTGATAGGAGCGGCTGTGGCCCGGGCCTATCGGGCTAAGACTATTGTTTCAGTTCTCCCCGGCAAAGCTGGCCGTCCACAGTCTGGAAGGAAATACCCTCTTCCGTCCCGGTCTGAAACGGAGCCTCCATCCTAAATCGTGCCAATGGAGGGGCTCGTTTCAGAGGTGCCACAGACGGAAACTCTAGTACGGGCTGGAATAAAAAACAGGCCATCCTCTGAACACACTCAGCATCATTTTAAACTTTTTGACTGGAGAAAGTGACCCTCTAACATAGTGGCCTCCTTGCTCCCATCCCCCACACTCTTCAGGAGAGACCCTAAATGCCCAAATGACTAAGAAATAGGAAGCACAAGGTTGGCAACCGGCCAGTTGAAGTTGGCAAGGCCAACAATAAGCGAGGCCTTGGTGTTACCTTGCCTCCTTGCTCCCTCTAGTGGCCAAATGTCTATCACGGGCCTCGAAAGTCACTTGCATCAAAATGTGGGATTAGAGACATCAATTGAAGGTATTTATTGAGCGCTTTCCGTGCGCAGAACGCTGTACTGAGCCCTTGGGAGAGTACCGTATAACAGAACTGGTAGGCACGTTCTCTGCCCAAAAGGAGCTTTCAGCCTAGAGGGCGATATGAAAGCAAAAGATGACATTAAAATTTCCCCTCTGTCCTCCCCCTTTTCCCCTAAAAATAATAACGATTATAATTATGGTATTTGTTAAATGCTTTCTATGCGCCAGGCACTGTACTAAGCGATAGGGTGAAGACAAGTAAACTCGGTTGGACACAGTGTCCCACATGGGGCTCACAGTCTCAATCCCCATTTTACAGATGAGGCAGCAGACACAGAAGAGTCATATGACCTGCCCAAAGTCACACAGCAGACAAGTGGCAGAGCCGGGATTAGAACTCATGACTTTCTGACTCCCAGGCCCGTGCTCTATCCACTATGCCATGCTGCTTCCCAGCAAGAGCCTCTACAGGGCCAGTGTAGAAAGAGTACTACTTTTCTTTTCAACCCAGAGAGGGGATGGGAACACCAGAGTAGAATGTCTTCATCAAATTCCAACAATCCTCCTCAATCTTCTAATTGGACTCCCTGCTTGCAACCCCTCAGCTGATCAGAATTTTTTAGGCATGAAGCCATGCATCAACAAAATTACTGTCGATTGGTTGAGGATGGGGAAGGAAGGAGGTGCCGGATACGTTTTTCCAGTTTTGCAACAGCTTTGGCCCTCAGTGTGAGCTGATCATCCAATTTAATGCTTCCCATTTGTTTCACTCAGAGCCTTCTGTGAATTATACTTTGGAGAGAATACTTAATTCCCGCTCTACCACTTGTCTGCTTTGTGACCTTGGGCAAATCATTTCACTCCGCTGTGCCTCAGTTCCCTCATTTCTAAAGTGGGATTTAAGACTATGAGCCTCATGTAGCACAGACACAGTGTCCAACCTGATTAGCAGATATTTATCCCAGCATTTAGTACACTGTGTGGCACGTAGTAAGCATTCAAATATCATTTTAAAAAACCTCTAAATGAAGCAGCATGGCTTAGTGGCAAGAGCATGGGCTTGGGAGTCAGAGTTCATGGGTTCTAATCCCACCCTCCGCCACTTGTCAGCTGTGTGACTTTGGGCAAGTCACTTAACTTCTCTGGGCTTCAGTTACCTCATCTGTAAAATGGGATTAAGGCTGTGAGCCCCACATGGGACAACCTGATTACCTTATATCTACCCAAGCACTTAGAACAGTGCTTGGCATATAGTAAGCGCTTAACAAATACCACAATTATTATTATTACTCAACAACTCATTTATGCCTCGCTTATAAATTCATAAATTGTCATAGATTCAGAGAAGTCTCTTAATTTGGGTTCTCTTCTCCCACAAACCCAACTCGCAAGCCAAAAGGAAAATGCCTTGGCCATTTCCTTCCAACAGAGCCAAAATCCTGATCTCTGGTGGGAGATAGGGACAGTTGAAATAATAATAGTAATGTGCCAGTCACTGGACTAAATGCTGGGGGTGGATACAAGCAAACATAGATAATTTCAAAAACGCATTTCACAAAATAGCTTCAGCCTCCTCTAAGGAGGCTGTTAGTCTGCCATGCAGCCTGGTTTTCATTGGGGCTGTCCCCTGTCCGGTGTTGAATAGGCAGCATATGCCTTTATGACTGGTCATTTTAAAGAGCTCCATCGCCCTTCCACTCCTTCCGCTGAGTTCCATGATGTGGAAGTGGAGCTTCTGTTCACAGAGATCTGAGTGCGGAATGCAACGGCTTTGAAGTTGGGAACTAGGAGTGAAGGGAGAAATGCTCTAGATTTGGAAAAACCAAATGTTGCATATGACAGCAATACATTAGTCTGTGTGTCTGGCAGATACACAGATCATCTCTTGCATCCCAGTGTCTCGTAGCCAAGAGGACCGGCAGTGGCCACCTTAGCCTCCTTCCCAGCTGACCGCTCAAAGAGCTATCAACAGGTAGGAAAATCAGCTGGTTTAATTTCATCTCCCTTTTCTACTTTGCCTCCTGGAGATAATGATGAACAACGAAACAGCTAAAAGGAAGACAGAGGAAAGAGAAGAAGAGGAAGGAAGGGGTCTCGGGACAATTCATAAGGCTTCAAGCTCCTACTGGGCACTGAACAAATCTCTAATGTTATACTTTCCCAAGTACTTATTTATAGTGCTCTGCACATGGTAAGTGCTCAATAAAAACCAGTGATTGATTGATCATCTACTGGGAAAATTAGAATCACCATCAACAGCATTTATTGAAATTCTAGCAGGTAAGGAGCTTGGTGCTGGGAGCTGGCAATTATAAGGATGTAGAAGACTTGATTCCTGCCCCCGAGGAGTTTATAGTCTAAGGAAAAAGACCTAAGTGGATTGATGTGCAAAATTAAGGAGTGTGAGAATACATATAGTAAACATTAGCAGATAAATATAATTTGATTGTTGATTGTCAAATATAATTCATCTCTACAACAGGCATAGTTAATAATCCATAGCCACAGCCAATTTTACTTTCATTTTCATGTTAGATGATTTGACATAGATCCCTAACAATTTCAGTATAAGTTATTTGGTTATACTCATTGTAAATTAAAACAGTGAGTTTAAAAACACCTAGAAGAAATAAAGGTGGTTCTTCACAATATTCAGTCAAGAGTATTTGAGTGCCCGAGTGCAGAGCACTCACTGTATTAAGCGCTTGGGAGAGTCCAAGACAGTAAAGTTGGTAGACACATACCCTGCCCACAACAAGCTTACAGTCTAGAGGGGGAGGCAGCCATTAATATAAATACTTTAAAATGAATAATTTATAAATAAGCACATAAGTGTGGTGGGGCTGAAGATGGGGTGAATACCAAATGCCCAAAGATCACAGACCCAAATCCATTTATGGCACAGAAGGGAGAGAGAGCCAGGAAAAAGAGAACTTAATCAAGGAAGGCCTCTTGGAGGAGATACATTGAGTACATGTGAAAAATAAAGAACTTATGAAGTGAAACTGCTCTGAAGGAGAGATTAAATATGTTTTCATGAAATACCAGTTCTTGGCTATGGGTAATTTTAAAAATCTTAGGTTCAAATTGGTTGACACTGTTACATAAGTCTACTGCTTAATGACATTTATAACTCTGTAACAATAGGTTTTGTGTAAATTACTGCTGAAGCTTAATATTTCTGATGATGATATATGCAGTAGAGTGATGTCATGAAGGCAAAGTTTGTAAATTATGGTCTGTCATGTTGCTTTAAATAGGTGCATTTCTTGAGCCAATCCACTTGATGAATATAAACTCAAATGAACCTTGAATCTCTTCAATTATTCTTATTTAGAATTCATATTCCTTTAAACTTCCACTTAACTCGAAGCACAATCTCTCCATTATAAATCAAACACAACTTTGTCTCTCCTTAAGAGCAAGAATGCTTAAAATAATAAAGTAACACCTATAATCATAAATGATCATGTTTCGAGGCACAAACCTACAAAAGATAGAGTAATTCATTATACAAATTCAGAGACAAGATTCTGAATGCTTTTCTAACACTGGGCATCTAGTCCAAGAAGCGTATTTCATTTAACTGCTTCACCAGGAGACGAACTGATTTTTGAATCGACGGGGTCAATTTAAAGCATAAAGATTTGTAATGTTTGTGGCCAAGGGATCAGAGTTCTAAATACCCCTCTGACTTCCCTGGATTTATCCTGAGGGTGCGGTGCCCTTGTTTACATGATTAGACTGTAAGCCCATCAAACGGCAGGGACTGTCTCTATCTGTTGCCGACTTGTTCATCCCAAGCGCTTAGTACAGTGCTCTGCACATAGTAAGCGCTCAATAAATACTATTGAATGAATGATAGCTTCCCTGTTTTCCTGACTTTTCCAAGTGTCATCTTCAACTACCTTATTTTTATACTCCCAAATCCATTCGGAGTACTCTTTCTCTTCACATTTCTATTTCTGTTGTGGGACCCTACCAGAAAAAGAACACTAAGTAGCTGCTGACCAAACTGGAGAGAAGTCTCTATCTTTTCCGGCTGGTCCAATGATGGTCCTGCTAGATTGTAAGCTCCTTGAAGGCAGGGATTTTGTCTACCAAACTATTGTATTTTACCCTCTCAAGTGCTTAGTACAGTGTTCTGCACCCCAGTAAGTGCTCAATAAATGCTAGTGATTAAATGCCAGGGCAGCAGCGGGAGAATCAGTAGTTTTGTCACATCTCATCTATTTATGCATTCTATCTTTGCAACATTCGACTTGCCTTTTAGACACCCATGGGCTGGGGATTTACATGTTTTAATCTCGGTGTTTATGGCACAGTACTTCTAACTGGTTAATTGGTATCAGAGCAAATGTTTTCCTCTCCACCAAAATAAGTCTCTTCTAAAGCTTCAATTGCACATTTTTTATTCTATCCCTCATTTGAAATGGACTCTCTAGAGCTCCCACACTATGCTAAATAATCTTTAGTTCTCACATTTTCAAATCTGTGGGTTTATGCTTTAATGGCTTTGATGGGCTTACGATTCAGCCTGGTTACTTAAACCGTTTTCCTCCTGTTCCTAAAGTCTGGGCTCTCATCCTTACCAGCCTCTACCCTCTGATGCTGAAAGGATTGATAATCCAAAATGTTTTCATAATTTTGGAAGCATATGTTTCAAAATTACATTCCGATATATCTCTTGCTCTGTTTTTTAGTCTCCCATCTGTACTAAAAACTAAGAGATCTGTAAAAGTCTATTCCAGGGGGTGCAAAGTCAGTGCTCCCCCCAAGAGTCAGTTCTGCAACACACAGTAAAAAGCATCGCTCTCTCCCTCACTAGAGCCATTTACGCATCTTTCCTTCGAATTCAACCAGGACTGTTATTAATTGGCACTAAGCAAGAGTAATAAGGAACTTCCAGAAGATTGCAGCACAAGGAGTCATTCCATTTTTGCAGAGGGATCTGTTTATTGAAGGTTGCCCACCGGTGAAAAATAAAAGGCAAAGAGATAGCAAATACAGCGTGGCATGGTTGACCAGTTCAGAAGCCTTTGAGCTTTCTGATGTTTGATCCTAATTAAATGTACAACAAAATGCCCTTTCAAAATTCCTGGATCGTCCCAAAACTCCCTCGGGCTTGAGAAAAAAAAAAAAAGTAAAGTTACACAGAAAGGGAACTGGAAAGCCAGAAAAGTCAAACCCGAAATATGGAAATGAATGTTTCACCCAAATATACCATCTCTCTTCTCTCCTTCCACTCTAATACATCTAACACATCACACTCTTTGTGACATCCATGATGCATTTATTGCCAAAGTTATGACAAGCAGCTCCCAATACTGCATCAGCTCATGTAGCCTGGTGGAGAGACCACATGTCTGGGAGTCAGAAGATCTGGGTTCTAATCTCAGCTCTGCCACTTGCCCACCGTGTAATCTTGGACAAGTCACAACTTCTCTGTACCTCAATTTCCTCATCTGTGAAATGGAGTTTCAATGCCTGTTCTCCTTCCTTGGACTGGGAGCCCCATGTGGAGCAGGGATTGTGTCGTACCTCATTAACTTGTATCTACCCCATCGCTTAGAAGAGTGCTTGATGCAGAAGTACCCTCCTCCCCAACCCACAGCACTAGTGTATATATGTACATATTTATTATTCTAGTTACTTTATTAATGATGTGTATATATCTATAATTCTATTTATATTGATGCTATCAATGCCAGATTACTTGTTTTGATGTCTGTCTCCCCCCTTCTAGACTGTGAGGCCGTAGTTGGATAGGGATTTTCTCTATTTGTTGCTGAGTTGTACTTTCCAAGCACCTAGTACAGTGTTCTGCACACAGTAAGCGCTCAATAAATACGATTGAATTGAATGGATGAAATGAATGAGTAAGCATTAACAGAAATCATAATAATGAAAAGAATGCTTCCTTTGTGCAGAGCACTGTATTAAGTACATGGGGAAGAAACAAAACAATACTGTCGTAGGTACGTTCCCTGCACACAAAGGAGCTTGCAGACCAGCAAATAAACCTCAAATATGTACCTAGTGTTTTGGGGCTGAGGGAGGGGTGAATATCAGTCAATCATATTTATTGAGCACTTGCTATGTGCAGATCACTATGTTGTCTTGTTTTGTTATGATGCTGTCGTTTGTTATGATGTTGTCTTGTTTTGTTCTGTTTTGCTTTGCAGTCTGTCTCCCCTGTTTAGACTGTGAGCCCGTCATTAGGCACGGATTGTTTCTATCTGTTGCTGAATTGCACATTCCAAGAGCTTAGTACAGTGCTCTGCACATAGTAAGTGCTCAATAAATACTATTGCATGAATGAATAAACTTGGGAGAGTACAATATAACGATATAACAGCCACATTTCTGGCCCACAATGAACTTACAGTCCAGAGGGGGAGACCGACATTAATATAAATAAATTACAGGTATATATTTAAGTGCTGTGGGGGCTGGAAGGGGGAATAAATAAAGGGCGCAAGTCAGGGCAATGCAGAAGGGAGTGGGAGAAAAGAAAAGGAAGGCTTAGTTAGGGAAGGCCTCTTGGTGGAGATGTGCTTTCAGTAAGACTTTGAAGCAGGGGAAAGTAATAGTCTGTCAGGTATGAGGAGGTAGAGCATTCCAGCCCAGCGGCAGGACGTGGACAAGAGGTCGACAGAGAGATAGACAAGATCGAGGTACAGTGAGAAGGTCAGGTGAGCCATCTGTGGAATGGAGGCTGAATCCAACCTGATTATTTCAATATCTACCCAAGAGGTTAGTTCTTAGTAAGTGCTTAACAAACACCACAATTATTGTTATTCTCCTCAGAAAGGAAGACGCTGTTTAGCTATTCATGTTCAGTGGCGGTGGATTTCACTATCAAGGAGCTATTTTTCTCTTCCTTTCTGAGCTGCTTATCACCATGATGCCCGAGCACTCAGGAAGAGATGAGAGATTTGCAGAAAAGGTGGCACTGACAGAAAAGATAAGTCTCCCACTAGACGTGTTTCTGGAATTTGGAAAGGTGCCCGGTACCTGTGACATCTGGTAATAGTCCTAAATCAAGGCCTGAGGCACAACTGCTTTCACTCTGCTCTCAGCTTCTTCTAGTTTACTCTGCTCCACTTCCCCTTTTGGGCCAGGGAATGCAGGCACAGAGAAGCAGCGTGGCTTAGTGGAAAAAGCCCAGGCTTGGGAGTCAGAGGTCATGGGTTCGAATTCGGACTCCGCCACATCAGCTATGTGACTTTGGGCAAGTCACTTCACTTCTCTGTGCCCGTTACCTCATCTGTAAAATGGGGATTAAGACTGTGAGTCCCACTTGGGACAACCTTGTATCTACTCCAGCACTTAGAACAATGTTTGGCACACTGCTTAAATACCATCATTATCATTGCTCCCATGCTTGCCCAGTTTCTCTTCTTGGCTCAGGCTTCCTCCAAGGAAAGGGGAAGACATATTTGTTCCCCTCGGGAGACCTTCACCTGCTATATGACTACTTCTCTTTGCCAGGCAACTTTAATCAATCATCAGTATTTACTGAGCATCTACTATGGGCACAGCACTTGGGAACTACTACTACTATTAATAATAATAATTGAGGCATTTATTAAGCACTTACTGTGTGTCAAGCAGGGGACTAGGTGCCGGGATAGATACAAGATTAAACAACTAGGACAGTCTCTGTTCCACACTGGGTTCCCAGGCTAAATAAGAGGGAAAACAGGTATTAAATCCCCTTTAATAGAGGAGAAATTGAGGCCTAGAGAAGTGCAAATAATGGAGAAAGCCCCCGGGGAATTGTAAAAAGGTTAGCAGGATGCCTGGGGCTCTCTTCATTGTATGCACTTCTCTGGGCCTCAGTTTCCTCATCTGTTAAATGGGGATTTAATACCTGCTCTCCCTCTTGGAACATTCATTCATTCAATAGTATTTATTGAGCGCTTACTATGTGCAGAACACCGTACTAAGCGCTTGGGATGTACAATTTGGCAACAGATAGAGACAATCCCTGCCCAATGACGGGCTCACAGGGTTTGTAACCTAGCTGTTTATCTTGTATCTATAGCAAAGTCTAGTGCACTGCTTGGCACATGGTAAGTGTTAACAAATACCACAATTACAATGATTGTTATTATTATTATTATCGTTACATGTCTTTTGGCAAATTTGCAGCTCCAGGCTCTGACAGGTATAGAGTGCCCAGTGTGTAATATCTCTACTCCCCTCTAGACTGTAAGCTAGTTGCAAACAGGGAGTATGTTTACCAATTCTGTTATACTGTACACTCCCAAGTGTTCAGTACAGTGCAATGGAAACAATAAGTGCTCAATAAATATGATTAATTGATACTTGGCTTAGAGAATCACCTCAGGCAGAGAAGAGTCTCTCTAGGGTTCTGGGCTGCAGGGCCACACCATGTGGACTCCTGCTGGACTTACTACCTAGGCAAGATCAGTCCCCTTAGAAAGTTAATCCATCATATTTATTGAGCACTTACAGTGTGCAAAACACTGTAACCAGGATACAGCCGACTCACCTAGTTTCCTGAGGATGGGTCCTGATAGCTCTGCATAGCTCTGCATGATAGGCAAAGACCCAGCAAATGTATTGGTGCCTTTGAACAAAATATTTTAGATGAGTGTAGGCTTTTCGTGGGCAGGAAATGAGCCTGCCAACTCTGTTGTACTGTACCCTCAATAAATACCATTTAAAGATGGGTGAGAGGCAGCATGGTGTAATGGATAGAGCATGGGCCTGGGAGTCAGAAGGTCATGTGTTCTAATCCCAGCTCTGCCACTTGTCTGCTGTGTGACCTTGGGCAAGTCACTTTACTTCACTGGGCCTCAGTTACCTCATTTATAAAAAGGGGATTGAGACTGTGAACCCCACTTGGGACAGGGACTGTGTCCAACTCCATTTGCTTGTATCCACCCCAACACTTAGTACAGTGCCTGGAACATAGTAAGCACTTAACAAATACCGTCATCAGTATTATTATATATGGATGTGTAAATTCACACTCAAATATATGTTACTTTATAGTGTCCTTTGCAAGCATTAATAATGAAAAGACTAGTTTACAGATGGGTAAACTGAGGCGGGGATACATTCAATACCATCTAGTCCCAAAATCACAGAGTGATCTTCCATCTGGTGCAAGAAAGTCCAGTTAGCCTCTTTCCTGATTGGACCAAGAGGATTCAGTTGGTCTCCTTTATCAGGTGAAACTGGTTCCTCTCTGCTTTCTATTTCTTCAATTGGTGAGGACCCCTCCCACCCTAGCCCCTATCTGGAACACAATCTGATCTTCCAAACCCGATTTTGCTTCCTGAGTGGTTGCAGGACTCAGAAACTGAGAAAGCCATATGTGCCAGTCGTCTCCACAGTAAATGCTTTAATCACCCCTGATGCTTTCACCCTCCAGAGAGGGCCTATCACAAGAGCCAGACATGCTCCTGATCGATGATGGCAGTTTGCCCCAGATGGGTCTCCTATGATCTGACTTTAATGAAGAGTTTCTGCTCATGCATTACAACCTGCTATGCTCACCTTAACACAGCTACGCTGGTGGGACATGGGAGGAGAATGAGAGACAGCCAGATACCCAAACAGCTGCTATACAGAAAGTTGCAAAGGGAGAAATGAAAGCAAGGAGGGCAGAGGAAGAGTTTTAAGGACAAGTTTAATCAAAGCCTTGGGCGATGCATCATGCCCACTGAAAACTGATAGTCAATTGCTAAGGATAGACTTGCATGGAACACTACCAAGAAAGGAGAGGCTTTCTTCAAGCAAAATCTTAGTAAAGAAAGAGAGACAAGGAAACTAAACCCCCGGGTGCTGTAAACCTTAAAGATGGCCACACAAGGGACAACGTTTTTGTGTCCGTAATATGGGTGGAACTGTGGGTGCCGCATCAGTCTTTTCACACATTCCCTCAGAGGTGAAATTCAAATCCGAAGGACAACTACACCCAACCTAAAATCAGTACTTTCTCCTGAGAAGGTGTGTTGAGCATAAATAGTAGCCCAGGTGTGCTTAGGTGCAGTCCTTCACCAAACAGAGAATAGCTGACGGCCACTGTTGGTTCAAGGCTGGATCTAAAATTGATCAAAGACCATGAGAAGCCGGAGTAGACTTGGGAATTCCGTGACCCAGTGGAAATCATGAGATGACTGGGAACCCTTGTCATCTGACCCTAAAACAAGTTGTCCAGGGCAAATGTGGGAAATTTGAAGGGCAAGGGATCCTCCTGCCTTGACTAGCTGAGGAGCATCTGCCTGGCCTGGAAGTAGAGGGCTGTCACAAGTGGTAGCGGACCCTTAAAGCCATAGGCCTCTATTCAGGCCTCTATTCCTCCTCTTGCAAAATGGTCTTGCTAATATTAGTTCATTAAATGGAACGTGTGGCAGACCCGGCTCCCAAACCGGTGGACAAGGACCCCCGTAAAAGAGAGTACAATTCCGACTCTTCTCTGAGCCACTGCAGGAGTCAACTGCCCGAAAGCTACAAGTTTGAATGTTGTGCCAAGACCTGTACTTGGAAAGCACCTTCACAGACCTAGGAATTTGGCCTGGAGACTAGAAATCCATACTAAACAAGTCTAAATTCTTCACGGGACAAAAACATTTTCTCATATTTATCTGCTAAGCAAATGTATTTCCAGATCCTAGGAGCCTTGGATTGCATCCAGAACTGTTGCCGTCCAGGACCATCCGTGAAGAGACATTACTGTCCACTGGAGATGGGCTGAGAGAGGCCCTTTGGAAACTAAGGACTCTAGACACAACTCAAGCAGGAAAGCATAAGTATTCAGGGATCTTCCACTCTGATTATGTGTCCTCTCCATCTGCTTCTGATCATTTTATAAAAACCTATAATTCAAAGGGTGGAAAAAATGGCCCCTTAGATAGCGATAAGAAGAGAATGGGATGATTTTATTTGTCATAGCTCGTGAGCTAGTGAACTGCAGCTCTTAAACTATTAGATGAGAGGTGTGCAAAAAGGCAAGAGAGCAATACCCACAACCCTTCGGGGAAAGAGCAACTCTACTTAAATACCATTTGTGGTTCCATTACGGAAAGACCCACAGTTCCTTCAGACCCTCTCCCCACTCCTGTCTCCTGCTTCTCCTTTCTCTCTCAGCCCTAAATCCTGAGTTAACCCCCTACACACAAGAATGATCACTCACATACCTGACCTCTCACCACGTGGAAGGATTTACAAGTCATCAGTTTACAAGCTGATTAAAATAATTCCACTCCTCACCATCCACAACTACCAGCCCTGGGGAACTCCAGCTATCTAACAATAATAATAATAATTTGTATAGTATTTGTTAAGCACTTACTATGTGTCAAGCACTGTTCTAAGTGCTGGGAGTAGATACAAGTTAATCAGGTCAAACACAGTCCCTTTGCAACCTGGGGTTCCTAGTCTAAATAGCAGGGAGAACAGGTATTGAACCTCCAAGTTACCATTGAGGAAATTGAGGCAAAGAGAAGTTAAGTGACTTACCCAAGGTCACACAGCAGACAAGTGGCAGAGTTGGGATTAGATCCCAGGTCCTTCTGACTCCCTGGTCTGTGTTGTTTCTAATAGACCACGCTGCTCTAATACTGATAATAGTAAGTAAGCATTTACTATGTGCCAAGCACACTATTAAACACATCGGTAGATACAAGATAATTAAGTCAGACCAATCGCTGGAGGAAGCAGAAGAGGTCTTCAATTCTCATTTTACAGATGAGGAAACTGAGGCAAAAAGGGAAGTGACTTGCCCAAGGTCACTCAGCAGGTAAATGAGAGAGATAGAATTTGAAACCGAGCTCACGCTCTTTCCATCAGGCCACACTGTGCTCAGGAACAGCAAGCTGAGACTAACTGCACCTCACTTTCTGAAAAGGCAGGAGTCTCCTCAGGATGAGAGACACGTTTGGGATTTAATGTTGCCTGAGCATGATGGTTCTTTGAATCCAACATCTTCAGAGCAAAAAGGCCAAGATACAGTGGCCATTTCCCACTGATCCTGTCCTACATGGAAAACATAACTGAGTCGACGGCAGGGCAAACTCCCTCCCGAGGATCAGTAGTGGAGGCAGCTGAGCCTGGCACTGTACTAATTCATCTTTTCCTTTGGCCGCTGTCATCCGACTCTGCACTGCTATGGGCCCCCTACTTTCTCATCTCTGGCATCAAGATCGACTCTGTGACTCTGGCCCCCAGTCTCTCTACCAGTGAGTGAGCTGGCCAAACTCCTAGTTTTCTCAAGGAAGAGAGAGAAGAAGGGACTGATTTAAAGAGCAGAACTACAGAAATGCTCTTTAAAATCATCCCGTCCCCAGTGATGCCTGCTCCAGAGGGGTCCTGATCCCCACGGCTTTTTGATCTCAACCCAGGACTCTGACAGAATCCAAGAATAAATACCATTCAGGGTTGAAAAGCTCCCAAATGGTAGCTTCTGGACCCTTCCCAGTCTACATTAAAATCTTTTGCTCCTTTTTTGTCCTGGCAACCAAGTGAAAAGTTGGCCCCTCTGCTGTACTCCAACGCTTTTAATGGAGTCTCACGGTGGGCAAGCTGCCCCAGCTCCTCAGACTCATTGGGAAGCCCCTAGTAGGGAGTAGGTGTGTTTTGGAAATCTTTATAAAATCGGTAGGATGAAATATTTTTGAACCGTAAGCCCCTAAAGAGACAGGGACCGTGCCTAATTCCCACTTCATATGTTTTTTCCCCACACTTAGTACGATCCTCTGCACAGAGTAAGAGCTTAATAAACATCATTAATATTATTACCACCACCCCTTTGTTTCATGGTATTGAAGTGCTTGCTATTTGCCAGGCACTGTACTAAGCGGTGAGGTAGGTACAAAAGAATCAGATTGAACAGAGTCCATACCCCATATGGGGTTCACAGCTTTAACCTCCATTTCACAGATGAGGTAATTGAGGAACAGAAATGTTAAGTGACTCATCAAAGGTCACCCAACAGTCTAGTAGCAAGTTAGTATTAGAACCCAAGTCCTCCCAGACCCATGCCCTTTCTGTGCTGCTTTTTTTCTTTTATTTAAGAAATTTATTTCTTATGGAAATATTTCATATTTATTCATTTATTTTATTTATTTACTTGTTAAGCATATACTAATGTGCCAGACACTGTACTAAGCACTGGGGCAGGTACAAAATAATCACGTTGGACACATTTCATGTCCCACACTGAGGCTCAAAGCTTTAATCCCCATTTTACAGATGAGGTAACTGAGGCCCAGAGAAGTTCAGTGACTCATCCAAGATCACAGAGCAGACAAGTGGCAGAGCTGGGAGTGGAACTCAGGTCCTCTGACTGCCACTAGGCCAGGTGGCTGCTCAACGTATATAATAATACTAATAATTTTGGTATTTGTTAAGTGCTTACTATGTGCCGAGCACTGTTCTAAGCACTGGGGTAGATAGAGGGTGATCAGGTTGTCCCATGTGAGGCTCACAGTCTTCATCCCCATTTTACAGATGAGGTAACTGAGGCACCGAGAAGTGAAGCCACTTGCCCAAAGTCACACAGCTGACAGGTGGCGGGTCTGGGATTAGAACCCAAGACCTCTGACTCTTTTCACTAAGCCATGCTGCTTCTCTTCACTGTTGGGTGTCATGGAAGAGAATACAGGATTGCAGTCATTACCCCCACCACCAATCATCTCCCTACAACTTAATGTAAACTTCTTTTTGGCCTATTATTACACCAGCTGAAATCATAACCATCTGCCAGAAAGGTAGGAATGTTGTTACTGTTGGTTCAATTGTTTGAAGGGTCGGGGGAAGAGAGCAGGCATCCTCAGCAACTTCTGGAATTTAAGGGTTTTCAGCCTATTTGCTCCTGTAATGCTAGATCTGAGAATTTGGCGACTTAGCCCTAAGCTTTTCCCTCCCCCCACCCCCAACCAAAAAATTTTTATGGTTTTACCATTTAAAAGTATATAAGATTGCAACCGCAAAATTGAAGTTCTCTCTTCCAGAGACTTTTATGTACTCCTTTAACCGAAAACAGCTTCACATAAAAAGATCCAGTTTTACAAGTCAGCTATACCCAAAATAGTAACTACTGCCTTAAGGTCTATTATCCTTTTGGTCCATGAAGGATTTAGGGAATATAATTCCCATTAACACTACTACTACTAATAATAACCTGATTTATAAAGTACCCCCTGCCAAGGCACTTGTGGCACCATACAATTATATACCCCACTTAAAACATTATAAAAGCCTAATAAACACAACTTAAAAGCAATCCTCTTCTAAAAATAAGATGCCCCAGCCCCCGCCCCCTAAAAAATGACATGACGGAAAGGGTTCTCTGTGAGGTTGGCAACTAGGGAAGGGTGTTTAGTGAAGGAGGGTGGCATCATGCATGTGTATGTGTCCGACCTGATTTAACTTGTATCATCCCAGGGCTTAGTATGTTGCCTGGCAACATTATTGCTTATTTATTGCTTAATAAATGCCATTAAAAAAATTCCCACACTGACCACAGGACCCTAAAAAGCTGAACTACGAGGATACATTGAATGAAGCTCTT
This sequence comes from Ornithorhynchus anatinus, assembly GCF_004115215.2. Classification (NCBI taxonomy): domain Eukaryota; kingdom Metazoa; phylum Chordata; class Mammalia; order Monotremata; family Ornithorhynchidae; genus Ornithorhynchus; species Ornithorhynchus anatinus. The sequence continues at coordinate 51,422,319 of NC_041736.1, forward strand.
GGCAGGTGATCATCCACCCCAGCATTTAGCATAAATAATCAGGTTGAACACAGTCCATGCCCCATAGTAAGCACTGAATACCGTTATTATTATCATTATTAGCATGAACAATGAGTTTTCCAGCTCCTTGGTGCCTCATGACACAGACCTGCCATAGCGTGTCTTCAATATGCATCCTGGCTAGAACACAATTAGGAAGCTAGGGGACCTTCTTCAGACAACACACGCCGGTTGGGATTCAATGTGATCCATCAGTGACAGAAACTGCTTGCAACCACACAACATCATAATGGGAGTAATATACAGGTGCCTGATAAGTATTGTTTCTGCTCCTACGACACTAAAACTTTCCCTAACGTGAGGTCTGGTGAGAACGCACCCCTCGTGGTATGGGAGAAGTTGGAGGGATGGTCACTTTGTATATGGATTTTTATTTGGGTCGAGCCTAAGAAGCCCAGAAACATCTCCGGTCCATAAGCAGCAGGGCAAGCTGTCAGGGACACATCTAGAAGTCAGTCAGTCACTCAACTGCATTTACTCATGTGCAGATCGTTGTACTAAGCACTTGGGAGAGAACAGTATAACAGACACATTCCCTGTCTACAACAAGATTACAATCTAGAGGGGGAGACAGGTATTAATATAAATAAATATTGTACCTAAGTGCTGTAGGACGGTGTGGGGGCAGGGGAGAATGAATAAAGGGAGCAAGTCAAGGCAACACAGAAGGGAGCGGTAGAAGAGGAAAGGAGGGCTTAGTCAGGGAAGGCCTCTTGGAGGAGAGAAGATGATGCGAAACAGACCTCTCACTTTGGATCCTGTAATCTGGGACCTATGGGACTTTTGTTCCCATTGGCTAATGTGGCTATGCAAATGGCAAAGGGCCCGGGGATGGTGGGCACATTCAGATTTTTAACCCCAAAACTCGATAATGGTCTATGCACACCATATATTCAAATTCTAAAAAACAATCTTGAATCCCTGCTTCAAAAATTGCCGAGCTTCTCCTGGAGATGTGCCTGAAACCCAAACACCTCTCCGTGACTTTAACAAGAAGGAACATGCTCTGGATTGGAGTCGATGAGAACCAGACAAGTTTGATTTTAAACGACGGTATGTCTTCCTGAAAAACAACCCCAAACAAGCAGTGCTCAGAGTGGGAGAGATGAGCACGTTCTAGTTCCAGCGTGAACAGACCACTTAATCGAGCTTTCCAATGAGGCCAATGTTGGGCAAGTTTGGACAAGGCTAAGGGGCCCTCCCATGAAGAATTACCCCTTAGTGCCCTCAGAGTATCTGCCCAGGCCCCCAGAGTTAAAAGGAGCCCAAGTGGCATTAAATAGAGCCCATGTGCAGCTCTTTGGAGAGGAGGCCTGAGAGTCAAAAGAACCTGAGTTCTAACCTCAGCTCCAACACTTGCCTGCAGTGTGACCTTGAGCAAATCACTGCACTTCTCTGGGCCTCGGTTACCTCATCCGAAAAATAGGGATTAAGATTGTGAGCCCCACGTGGGACAGGGACTGTGTCCCACCTGATAAACTCGTATCTATCCCAGCACTTGGTATAGTGCCTGACACGTAGTAAGCACTTAAAGACCAAAATTGTGGTCTTTGTTAAGCACTATGTGTCAAGAACGGTACTAAATGCTGAGGTAGGTATAAAATAATTGGGTCCCACATGGGGCTCACAGTCTAAGTAGGAAAGAGGACAGGTATTAAATCTCCATTTTGCAGATGAGGAGACTGGCCCAGAAAATGAAAGTGACTTGTCCAAGGTGACATACCAGATCCTCTGACTTCCAGACCCGTGCTCCTCCCACCGGGCCATGCAGGAAAGTCTGCCAATTCTGTTGTTTTGACTCTCCCAGGCACTTACTACAGAGCGCTGCACATAGTAAGCACTCAATAAACACATTCTGTGAAAATGGCCTGTAAACCTCCAGAATTCAGGCATACGTAGCTCCAGTATTGGATCCTTAGAATTACAAGTCCCAGGAGTACTCTGAGACTTCAAACCTCCCACCGCCTTTCCTCCTTCCTCCATTCTCTCTCGTCGCACACAACCCCACCCCCACCTTTTTAGTTAGTGGTATTTGTAAAGACCTATGCGCCAGGCACCATACTAATTGCTGGGATATATACAAGCTAATCAGGTTGGACACAGTCTATGTCCCACACAGGGCTCATAGCTTTAATCCCCATTTTACTGATGCAGTAACCCAGGCGCAGAGAAGTTTAGTGACTTGCCCCAAGTCCCACAGCAGAGAAGCGGCAAAGCCGGAATTAGAACCAAGGTCCTCTGACTTTCAATCCCATGCTCTTTCTGCTAGTATATGCTGCTTGCCTCTCCTTTCTCTTCCCTCCCACCATCCATTTCCTCACCTTTCTCATTCACCCCTCTCTTTTTCATTTGGAGTCACTTTCTCATACCCCACAATCCACCCTCAGCTATTAGGAAACCACATTTATCTTGGAACCCTTGTAAATCTAAATCCCTTTAGATTTCTCTCTCCCCGGAGTAACAGTTTGGTTACCTCGCTTTCTATTTTTCCTGTTCCCCATACAGGACTTTGTTTCAGAATGATAGTGGGTTCCTCCTTTGTACCTTCCCAGAGCATTTAGTATAATGCTAAGATCACAGTGACTGACCCTGACCAAGACAATTTTTAGCTGAGGCTTGAAACTGAAATTGATCTTGGATGCTTCCATTCTCTTGCAAATAAAAGTTACTTTTGTTTAACTAGTGCTTTCAGCACTAAGTGCTCATGTCTTTAAAATCACTGTCAATTTATTCCTAATATTTAAAACTCGATTAAAAAGAAATTTACAATCAGAATTAGATATTGGGCTGAGTTGGATTCTTGACTTAAAAATACTAGGTTTTCACAACAAACATGTGTTGCTATAGTGACAGAGTAAGCCTATGTAAACTTCAGACATTCATATTCATAGAAACTCCTGAAGCAAGACTGAATGTTTGCCATAACATCGCTGCTCTTGCCAAGTTTCAAATAGTGCATGAATTATGCCAAAAATAAATGGGTGTGACTAATACAAGCTCAGAACATCAAAAAAACAAGTTTTTGCCTTTAGGGTAACATTTGTTGATATAGAAGATGGGTGTGTAAAGCATACTTTTTCCCCCATAAATCCATCTGCTTTATTTACACTTCCTAAAAGATCTACATGCACAATTCTTTCCATAAACTGTACAACTGCTAGAAATCACGTATCATTTCAGTCTGTGACACAGTCCCATTTGAACGCTCACTCGCTTCCTTTGTACTCTTGTTTCATTAAGAGCATACGAGCGCTAAAGCCAAAGAGTCTTAACTCTTATGGTCCCAGATAGAAACGCTCCTGTTACGTAGTCGCCGATAGCCCCGGGACCAGTGATCCACTTCAAGAATTAACCTGCAGTGCTCCCAAGCTATAACAGATTGGTTCCTGGACCGAGCTTCTCCACCTGCCTGCCCTGACCCCCGCCAAGGTCAACCCACAAAGAATTCTCTCTGCACTTAATGTGCTCCCACCAGAGGCAGAAACATGCCGCTAATTACTGCAGTCACACTTCTTAATTCAACCGGTATCAAACGGCTCACTGCGGAATCTCGAGTGGCTTAGGGTCACCTCGCTATCTCAGGCAGGTCACTAAGTCGGCATTTATTTCCTGATGGGAGATAACTTTACAAGGGAGCTGTTCCAACCTGAATGGTGATCGACAATAATTATAAGCGATACACCCTCTCTGACTCATGAGATAGCATTAAGAAACCAGGATTGGGACATTGAGGAAACCAGAATTGGGACATTTAGCCAAGGCAGATAAGCCTTTCATCTCCACTGGCTCGTTATGATCGACTACCGGTTATATCTTGATTTGCCCAGAATAAAGAGCGTGGGAGTTATACAGAATCAACGTTTCCCACATTTTACTGCGATGGTAATGCTATCCCCAAAAGTTAGGCATTTCTATAGGGGTGTAAAATGTAATTTTCCTCCTAAATGTCAGCTCCCTTGGTCTTGCTGAAGCATAAATTCATGGAAATCCAAAGATGGCATTTGTCTATGGTCAGCAAAATGAATAATTTTTTGTTGGCTCTGGCAAACAATTTCTCAAAGTCCTTGGGTAAAGTGGTAGAAATATAGAGACTGTGAGTAGAAATATGGAGACTGTGAACTCTCTCTAGACTCTGGGAGCATTGTGGGCAGGGACTATGTCTGCTGATTGCTACAGTGTACTCTCTCAAGTGCTCAGTACAATGTTCTGCACACAGTAAGCATTCACATACTATTGATTGACCAAAAAAACCTTCCTATTAATCCTGCGAGCTCCTCAGGAACAGAGATCGTGCCTTCTAACCTTGTTCAACTCTTCCCGATGCTTAGTTCAGTGCTCTGGACAGTGTAAGGGCTCAGTGGATATTACTGGTTGACTTCAGCATGTGACTGCAACCAACAAGTTAGCCTGACATCTTATACTAGTTCAACAGACTTCCATGGCTTCTTGGGATTTTTTTTTTAAAAAACCTATTAAATGGGAAATAACTATGCACAATAATAATTAAGTCAGTTCTGCTATAGAGCAGGGGTTGCATTCCTTTAGAATCCACATTAAAGAGAAATCTCAGTGTAGCATTCAGACCTCCTCCAGTGTATGTGTTAGCACAAAACCATTTCTTTCTACCACCTAACAGGCAGAAATATTCAGTCAGAAGAACGTTCTCCGATTCCTCAGCAACATTCTAGCCAAAACGTGTAATGAAAACGCATATGGTGGCATCTGGGATTTGCTAAGTGCTTTCCATTTCTCCAAAGCATGTTCCTGCAGGATACTTCATTCTGTCCTCATGACATCCTTTAAAGGAAGGGAGAAGAGGAAGTTGGGCAGGAATCTCAATTTCAAGACTGGTGTTGTGATTAAGGTCAAATTTATCAATCAGTGGTATAAAATGAGCTCTTACAGTGTGCCGAGCGCTGTACTAACCAATTGGGAAAAAGCACTACTTCAAGTTGGTAGATGTATTCCCTGCACACAAAGAGCTCACAGTGTAGGGGAGAAGCAGACATTAAATGCATTACTGATGGGAAAATGGGAAAGTATAAGGGATGTGTACGTAAGTGTGAACAGGGAATGTGTCTGCCAACTACTGTTATATTATACTCTCCCAAGAGCTTAATACAGTACTCTAAACACAGTAAGCACTCACACATGATTGAGTGATTGATTGGGGTGAGCATCAAAGTGCTCTAAGTTTGTAGGTAACACAGAGGGGAAGGCGAGTGGGAGATAATGAAAGAAAGAGAGAAAGAGACACTTGGTTACACTCCATTAATATTGTTTAGTATTATCCAAAGTAAAAAGAGTTTGATTGACATCTTTGTCAGACATTTCTCAAGACCAGACTGTGAGTACAACGATCTTTGAAAGCCATGTTCAAAAAATAAAGAAGACATGAGTCACTAGACGCCAAAATCTCCTTCTTTCCTCTGCTTGTCCATCCTGCCGAAAGAGGAGTGGGGGAATGAGGTGGGTAGGGGAGTAAATAATAATAGTAATAATGGCATTTGTTAAGTGCTTGCTATGGGTCAGGCATTGTACTGCATGCTAAAGCCCATGTGCTCCAGAGCACTGCCAAGATTGAGAATTAGGTGTGTAAGAAATGGAAAGAGCAATAGCAAGGTAGCCACTTTGATCCGTTAGGTCAGTAATAGCGATGGGGGCCATATTTCCCTGCTCATGTTGCAGAGGAGATAACTGCAGACAAGAAAGATTAAGTGACCCACACCAAGAGTCTTATAATAAATTTGAGTCAAATCTTCTCCATCAACACTATCATTTCTATCATCATTTTCATCATCAGTCTTCAGTGGTGACCTAGAGACGGGATTCAGTTTCAAACCCATTGCATTATACCATCTCACAGATACTGTGTGAACAGGGACAAAACACAGGCTATACCCTATTCACACCATCTTATCCTAGAAGGAACTGAAATTTTCCCCATGGAAATTACAAAATTACAAAGACAGGAGATTTGCAAGTGCTTACAACCTGAAATTTCAGAGTCTGTTTAATAATAATAATAGTGGTATTTGTTAAGTGCTTGCTTTGTCAGGCACTGCACTAAGCCTTGGGGTAAACACAATGTAATCAGGACCCACATGGGGCTCGTAGTCTAAGTTGGAGGGAGAATAACTATTAGATCCCCATTTTGCAGATGAGGTAACTGAGGCACAGAGAAGTTAAGTGACTTGCCCAAGTTGACACAGCAGACAAGTGGCAGAGCCAAGTTTAAAACTCAGGTCCTCTGGCTCAGGGCCCATTATTCTTTCCACTAGACCATGAAGCTTCTCTCCATTGATTATTTTGGAATGCCATTTGTATTTAAAACAAGAGTAAGTAACTACGTAACTACATGTGAACGTGTATAGATGGATGGATTGATGGATAGTTGAGAGATGAATGAATAGATTGATTGAAAGAGGTGTTCTAAATTTTTGAAAATGACATTACTGACAGTGGAATCCTGTCTATGCACACAGATATGGCTGAAAAAGCCTAAAGGCCATCAGCAACTCACTCCACATTATATGATTCCTCACCCCACGATGTGCTCTGTCTTTGCGATGACTGCTTAGTGTCCTAATCATCCCAAAGTTACCACTCAAGAAGAATAACCCATTTTCTAATTGCTACTCCCTAGGATGGTCCATCTGCCAAAGAGGTCTCCTAGCAATCCATCAACTTAGGCAATTTTGGAATCTTTTCTCCCCTTCCGCATTTGTGTCTCCTTCCAGTGCACCACTCTTTGAGAATCCTGCTTCTGCCAATCATCCAGTGGTGAGATAGAAAAGGCACCATCAAGTCAACTCGACTTGTCTGACCACACCATCTTGAAGTTGCCTAAGGATCTTGGTGAAACAGTTGCTCGGGGCTTAACAACTGCCGAGATCCAAGGCTGGTGGTGAGGTCAAATGCTTTTGTGAAGTCAACAAGAATGGAGGTCTTGGGGTTAGTTCCTGTACTTTTCCTGTTATCTTCTGAGTGGCAAGACTGTATTTCTTGCGTGGCCTTTCGGCATGAACCCACGTAGTTAATTATATTAATCGTCGGTCTGCCCAGGGGGATTCTAGTTAGGATCTTGACAGTGGTGGGCAGCAGAAAAAGAATGGGTTAGTTTCCCCCCACTCTACCCCGGCCTTTCACTTCTCTTAAGATGGTGAATGTGATGGCATCTTTGAAGTCCAATGACATCTCTTCAGTGTTTCATATGTTGAGGAAAAGCCACTTACACAATAGCAATTTACTGCTTAATAATTGGCCCATGAAGGTCCCATGAAATCTGACTTTTAAATGTGTACACCAAGAATACAGTGTAATCACATGAACAGCATGCTGGGAGACAGTCTTGCCTCAAAATAATGACGAACGACAGGGTACCCATTGAGAGGAGGGGTGGAGGGTGATGGAGGAGGGACTGAGGGATGCAAATTAACTTGGGCCCAGAAAGCGTGAAAGAAATTGGGCCAGACCTTTAAAAAAAAAAAGGCTGCAGGCAAGTGAGAATTTTGATAAAATTGAAAATTCAATTCACTGCACCGCTATTCATTTCCTCAGGCTATTGATGCCTCTGGCCAGGAGGAAGTGCACTATCACGATGCTAGCAAGGGTGAAAAGGCTCGGGTAAATGAGGACAGGCCTGGCCAAACATTTGGCAGGTGGATCGATATTTTGAACCTGCATGCAAGGCAGACTTAGACATCTTTATTAATGCCCTGGGAGGGAGGACAAGAAAGAGGGAGAAAATAGCACCTTAATAAAAATGGTAAACAAACAGTCGCCATCCTGGATAATTTCAAGAAGAGCAAAAGATCAAAAGAGGATCCTCAAGACAAATGACCGAAAATCAAACACGATTCAGGAGATTTTTTTAAAAAGTCAGCCAAAGGCGGGGGAAGAAGAACCACCAATCTTATTGAGTGCTTACTGTGTGCAGAGCACTGTACTAAGCACTTGGGATAGTGCAGTGTAACAGAGTTGGAAGACACGCTCCCTGCCCACAGTGATTTTATGGTCCTGTCGGTCAATTCTTCTGATTAGGACTTGGGTGAGTATAGACACTGGCTGTTGAGTGGGATGGCAAACAGCTCATTGCATGAAACAGGCTGAACCTTATATCATTCAGACATTGCCACAAATCTAATTCACGATGGCAGCAATTTTTTTTTTTTGGAATCACAGCTCTCTCAGTGTCCCCAGAGGCTGGCACAGGAACAGGTAGACCTGAGGGCTCACCCTCCCTAACTCAGAATAGCTAAGGGAGGGATGAAATTCCAGAGGAAAGGGGGATTCATCCAGTCACCTATCTTCCCATGGATGATTCCCAAGGACAAAATCACTTCCCAGTCACACTCACCCACTCCCACATATCCACAGGTGAATTTCACCATCTTTGAATTTCCCCCTCTAGACCATAAGCTCCCTGTGAGCAGAGAACGTGTCTACAATCTATTATATTATAATAATAATTGGGGTATCTGTTAAGTGCCATACACTGAACTAAGCACTGGTTTAGGTACAAGATAATGAGGTCCCACTTGGGGTTCATAGCCTAAGTAGGAGGGAAAACAGGTATTGAATCCCCCTTTTACAGATGAGGGAACTGAATCACAGAAAAGTTAAATGGCTTGCCCAAAATCACATAGAAGACATGTGGCAGAGCTGGGATTAGAACTCATGGTCCTCTGACTCCCAGGCCTGTGCTCTATCCATTAGGCCACACTGCTTCTTTTATTGTTTTGAATATTTACATCTTTCCTGAGGATCCAACATCTGACCAGCACTCCCTCCCGCTTATTGTTGGGCAGAGTCTCCATGAGTGCCAAGCGTGTAATTTTCTCCAGCCCTTAGCACATTAGGTGCTCAATCAATATTATTAAAGAATGAATGCTACCAACTCCTAAGCAGAATACAGTCAAAAATCAGTCAACTGTAACTAGGTCATCACTACTTGCTACACTATAGGAGTTAGTAGGGCATTTGGGAAGCTGAATTGAATCTTCTAGGCTAATAATAATGGTATTTATTGAACAGTTACTATTTGCCAACCACTGTGATAAGCACTGAGGTGATACAATATACAGATTAGACACACTCCCTGTCCCACGTGGTGCTCACAGTCTATAAGGGGGCAGAAGAACAAATTGATCCCCATTTTACAGATGAAGAAGTTGAGGCACAGAGAAGTTAAGTGACCTGCCTAAGCAGGCAAGTGGCGAATTAGAACCCAGGTGTGCATCCCAGTCCTGTCCTCTTTTAGCATACACACAGCTGCAGAGTGACCAAGAAGAATCAAAATGGCTTCCCAGAATTCCTAATATTCCTAGAGAGTCTAGCTCAAAAGGTGTTTTCCAAGCTGTCCATCAATGAGCTGCCACTGAACCTCTTCCAAATAAACAGAAAGGGAAAATTATGGATGGAAAGAAATGCAATCTCTCCAAGTAAGGCCGTCTCTTAGCTCTCAACAGGCCATTTCACTTCGGAGCTGGCGTGACCAAAAGCAAAGCTCAAATTCCCCAGGTGGATAGAGCCAGTCTTTAACTTTCTGTATGTGAGTTAGGTTCATAGACTACTCTCTATGCCAACCCCCTTTGGCATAAAAAGGTACCCTCTGGCATCCCTCTTGTTTCTCCCTATTCTTAATTGCTGCCAACATCCTCATGTTTTATCTATTTTTATTTGAATTGCTGATTCAGGGATTAGCCTATCTCATGCACATTCCGTCTTCCCAAACCATTGGAAAGCAGTAGTTGGGGTTGTGAAATGTCAACAAGACATTTGAAGCAACATGGTATAGTGGATAGAACATGGGCCTGGATAAGGACAAGGATGTAGGTTCTAATCCCAGTTTAGCTGCTTGTCTGCTGTGTGACCTTGGGCGAGCCACTAAACCTCTGTGCTTCAGTTACCTCATGTGGTAAGGGGATTAAGACCCTGAGCTCCATGTGGGACAAGGACTGCGTCCAACCTGATTAGCATGTGTATCTACCCCAGCACTTGGGACAGTGCTTGACACATAGTAAGCACTTAATAAATACCATTATTATAGCATAGACACAATTAATCAATGGAATTTATTGAGCACAGAGCCTGGTTCTAAGTGCTTATGGGGAGCACAATACAAAAGGTTGGTAGATGAGATCCCTGCCCACAAGGAATTTACAATCTACAGGGGGAGACAGATGTTAAAGTAAATTAAAGATAGAGTAAATAGTAGCATTTAATCAATCATATTTATTGAGCACTTACTGTGTGCAGAACACTGTATTAAGAGCTTGGAAGAGTACAATTTGGCAAAGTGGGTAGGCACATCCCCTTTCCATAACAACCTTGCAATCTAGAGGGGGAGATGGGTATTAATATAAATAAATTCCAGATATAATAACAATAACAATAATGGTATTTGATAAGTGCTTACTATGCATCAGGCACCATACTAAGCACTGGAACAGATACAAGCAAATTGAGTTGGACGCAGTCCCTGTCCCACGTGGGGCTCACAGTCTCAATCCCCATTTTACAGATGAGGTAACTGAGGTACAGAGAATAATGGTGATGATGATGGTGTTTGTTAAGTGCTTACTATGTACCAAGCACTGTTCTAAGCACTGGAGCACTGTTCTAAGTGCTGGGAGTAAAGTGACTTGCCTAAGGCCACACAGCAGACAAGTGGCAGAGCCAGGATTAGAACCTATGACCTTCTGACTCCCAGGCCCATGCTCTATCCACTATATCATGCTGCTTCCCTGTACATAAGTGCTGATATATACATACATACGTGCTGTGGGGCTGAGGGAGGGGTGAATAAATGGTACGAGGGTAGCACAATCCTAGTTCATGCAATAGTATTTATTGAGCGCTTACTATGTGCAGAGCACTGTACTAAGCGCTTGGTTGACCAAGCGTAGTCACCACTCTAGGTAACCATACATTGCTTGAGCCAGACTTACCCTATGGGAGAAAGCCCTGGCCTGGGAGAGCTTCGTGGAAAAAGAGCTAAGTGCCTAGGAAGAAGCCCAGTTGCAAGGAGTTAGAGAGGAAACTTTCCTGCTTCCTTCCTGGTTTCCTTCTTATGAGAAGCAGTGCGGCCTAGAGGAAAGACTACAGGCCTGGGAGTCAGAGGACCCAGGTTCCAATCCTGGATCTGGATCCCACCTGTGTGACCTTGGGCAAGTCAATGAACTTTTCTGTGCCTCAGTTACCTCATCTATAAAATGGGGATTAAAAGTGTGAGGCCCACATGCGAACGCCTGATTACCCTATATCTACGCCAGCGCTTAGAACAGTACTTGGCACATAGTAACCCCTTAACAAATACCATCGTTATTATCTGTCACCTACCCGCCACTTGACCCTGAGCAAGTCACAACTTCTTTGTGCTTCAATTTCATCATCTGTAAAATAGGCATTAAATACCTGTTCTCCCTCCCTCTCAGACTGAGAGTTCATGTGGGACAAGGATGCGGTCTGACCGGATTATCTCATTATCTACCCCAGCACTTGTGACACAGTAAGTGCTTAACCAGTACCATTATTATTTCGAATTATCACCAGCTTTTTCTCACCAGGCTCCACATGACTGAATGGCCAAGAAATTCCCCCTCGCCACCCCCCACCAGTCCTCCTTCCGTTCTTTCCCCAAGTTTTGAAGAGCAGCATGGCCTAATGGATAAGACACAGGCCTGGGAATAAGAAGGACCTAGGTTCTAATCCCGACTCTGCCACTTGTCTTCGGTGTGACCTTGGGCAAGCCACTTCACATCTCTGCACCCCAGTCACTTCATCTGTTAAATGGGTATGAAATGACTGTGTCCAGCGTGATTGGCTTCTATCTACCCTCACGCTTAGTACAGTGTCTGGCAAAGACTAAGCGCTTTACAAATACCATTAAAAAAAATGTTTTGCCTGGGCAAGGGCATTTGAGCTGTCTCTCCTGCTGGGTTGTCAACTGCCGCTAATATAGTCCTCACTGCTGTGGCTCATCACTGAAGGGGCCTCTAGTGTAGTTCTCCAAGTAAATCAACTCTAGTGCTGAAGAGTCTTTGGGACGCACCCTCCTTAGTATTGTCAATATTAACGACAGCCCGAAGCGAATGTGCCACATGTTAAAAATATACTATCAGGATGATAAAGATGTTCTCCCATTTTAATAGTTTATTCACACACTAAAGATAACGGAGCAGAAGCTGGAAGACAGTAAACCAATTCTGACACATCAAAAGCCTTCTCTTATCTGGGTGCGTTCTGGTTTTGAGAATACTAGTGCCATGTGAATTATGAATATAATTATGAGTTTCTATAAATGTCATTGTTTGATAACAGAAATGACTTTCCCAGAAAACATAGTGCCATTTCCTTCCCTCTGTTGCCATATGTCATTCTGATGGAAGGCTTTGAAGAGACTCAGCTGATACCCACATGGCAAAAATCCTTAATGGCATTATAGTTATGGGAGAACGTGCTATTTAAAAGTACTATCAAAGGACAGAACGATGAAACATCATCACAATCCCCAGGGTTTCTTTTTTTAAAATAATTCAGAGGAGATGAGGAAAATCATCCCATATTGCTGGCTCGTAACAGAAAACTACATCCTGGCAAGTCAGAAGGGAACTGATTAATAGAACTACAATGCTTCAATAACAAGATTAATACTTGAGCTCTGGGTGGGTTAGAACGTCTAAACATCCTTGGATATTTATTTGGCTTAAACAAGATTTCTCTTTGGTTACTTATTGCTGCCTCTGATTCCATTTAGGGAATCTTTCTTCTCCACCTGGGTTCATTCTGGGTTCCACCGAGGCTGGAACAGCTGGAAGGCAGGTGCCAGAGAAAGCTACCAGATGTGCCTGCTTGCAACTGGCCTAGAAATTTTCCCTTATCCAGGCAGACATCATGGGGACCACAAAACTAAATCTCTCCACCAAAGATCCTTACCCTCTTTTGGAAAAAATGTAAAATTATGATATTCGTTAAGCACTTACCACAAGTCCGACCCAATTTGCTTGTATCCACCCCAGCACTTACTACAGTGCCTAGCGCAGAGTGCTTAATAAACACCATAATTATTACATGTCTAGTACTGTTCGAAGTAATAATAATAATAATGTTGGTATTTGTTAAGCGCTTACTATGTGCAGAGCACTGTTTAAGTACTGGGGTAGATACAGGGTAAACAGGTTGTCCCACGTGAAGCTCACAGTTAATCCCCATTTTACAGATGAGGTAACTGAGGCACAGAGAAGTTAAGTGACTTGCCCACAGTCACACAGCTGACAAGTGGCAGAGCTGGGATTCGAACTCATGATCTCTGACTCCCAAGCCCGTGCTCTTTCCACTGAGCCAATAATCTAATCAGATTGGACAAAGTACCTTTCCCATATGGAGCTCAAAATCTAAGTGGGAGGAAGAACAAGTATTTAGTTCCCATTTTACAGATGAGAAAACTGAGGTCCAGAGAAGTGTGGCTTTTTCCACTAAGCCACATTGCTTCTCAATCATCAAGGAGCTTAAAGAGCACTAAGAGAAAAAGGAATTGAATCTTGGTCCATCTTGAGTTAGTAGGGAAGGAAGGACTCCAAGGCCTCCTGGGACAAAGGATTGTGGGTGAGAGGCACTTAGTTGGAGAAGCAGCGTGGCTCAGTGGAAAGAGCACGGGCTTTGGAGTCAGGGCTCAAGAGTTCGAATCCCAGCTCTGCCACTTGTCGGCTGTGTGACTGTGGGCAAGTCACTTAACTTCTCTGGGCCTCAGTTCCCTCATCTGTAAAATGGGGATTAAGACTGTGAGCCCCATGTGGGACAACCTGATTCCCCTATGTCTACCCCAGCGCTTAGAACAGTGCTCAGCACATAGTAAGCGCTTAACAAATACCAACATTATTATTATTATTATTAGTTGTCTCAATGCTCTGGGCTCACCCATGAAACCCAAAACCTTTGGGATTCTGAGACAATGACCAATATCGTTCCCAGTAAGGGCAGTCTTGCCCAGTAGCCATTGCTTCTAGCTGTCAGGCTGATGGGACCAGATCGGCCAGTTACATGGAACATTTCTAGGTCCACTCTGCCTCCTACTGCTTCTGTGGGATATATTTCTGACCAAAAATACCTACAGTAAAAATTTGAAAAACGGACACGTCCCTCAGACTGTTTAGAGGGGAACGAAGCTTTTCCATTACCCGAGCAGGAGTTGGGGAAGGACCAAGGAAAGGGGGAAGGGAAGAGGAAAGGGGGAGCAACAGCCCTACAAGTCTAGTCCAGAAGCCAAAAGCTGATTTCTCCAGGGACTTCAGCCCAGAGCTCCAACACCAAGACCGTGGGTCCGGGGCTTCCAGCTCCAGGTGGGAAGGGCCAGGGGCTGGTCACTCTGGGACCTCCTGTCAGTGAATCTAGCCACTGTGTCTCCCTGACAATCTTGGGTTGCAGCCCAGGACTAGGCCAATAGGCTGGAAATGTCCAAAATGGCAGCAGAGGAGTACTGTCCCTTACCCCTGTTTCCCTCTTTTCCTTTGTCCTCTCTCCCGCTCTCTGGCCCCACCCCACCAAACCAAAGCACATGATTAGGCAATGAACTCAAGTAAGTCTACACCGGGGCTGGCCAAGCCTCATAGGCAGAAGAGCCTCGCACCCAGTTTCTGGGTGAGAGCAGAGAAACTGGAATGGCGAGCAGGCCACCGATGCCGAAGAACTGGAGCCTCAGCTCGCTGCAAGCCAACCTCGCCATTGCAAAATAATAAAGTCTATGTCCATGAGTGAGTAAAGAAAAGCCGCATGTGGCTCACAAGCCACAGTCCACCCCTGGCCTAAATGATCCATTCAAACATCTGCAGTACAAAAACGGGCTCTTAATCTTCGCTTCCACTGATTAAGACTTTCAGATCCTCCACTTCTCTGCTGTGTGACCTTAGGTAAGTCCCTTAACTTCTCTCTGCCTCTGCAAAAGGAGGATAAGATGCTGGCACTCCTTACCCTTTTGATTGTGAGCCCCATCAGAGGCTGGGACTGAGCCTAATTCTGAGCACATTGTAACTATCCCTCTAGACTGTAAACTCATTATGGGCAGGGAATGTGTCTGCTTATTCTGTTGCATTGTTCTCTCCCAAGTGCTTAATACAGTGTTCTACACATGGTAAGCACAAAATAAATATGATTGATTGACTCTCCAAGCCCTTAGCACGGTGTCTGACCCAGAGTAAGTGCTTAATATTAGGGCTTTTTTTTAATTTAAAAAAAAAGGAATCTATTTCAGGCACTTTTGTGAGTCAGGAAAAAAGTATCAGTAGGGATTCAAAATAATAATTATGGTACTTGATAAGCTTTTTCTACGTGCCAAGCACAGTACTAAACAATGGGATAGATACAAGCTAATTAGGTTGGACACAGTCCCTGTCCCACCTGGAGCTCACACTCTTAATCTACATTTTACAAATGAGGTAACTGAGGCCCAGAGAAGTGAAGTGAAGCCCATGGTCACGCAGAAGGCAAGAGGCGGATCTGGGATTAGAACCCAGGTCCTTTTGATTCCCAGGTCTATGCTCTATCCACTAAGCCATAAATCTGCCCACTGACCCAGAAAGAGAACAAACACATAAATTTGGAATACCAAAGGGACAGCTCGTCTCCTATCGCCACCAGACTTCTATTCCGAGCACCTTCGTCCCAGTCTCCAGGACCAAATCACCGAGTTCCCCCTTATCCCAGTCTCCCCTCTTCCAGCCAGGGGTGGGCCAGGAAGCCAGAGGAAAGAGACCTGTCATAGAATACATGCTATCAGCCAGTACTTTCCGGTTTCATTTTTAACACAAAGAAAGGAAGAAGGTGGTACCAGATTTCCTTCTCTCCCATTGAAACCAGGGACATTGTTCTCATCCCTTTCTGTCTTGAGTCTCCACCAGTGTCATATCTAATAAGAAAAAGCATTAGCCTCTGAAGTTCTACAAGCTCTCACCTACTGAAACCTTCAGGGGAATAATAATAATAATGTTGGTATTTGTTAAGCGCTTACTATGTGCCGAGCACTGTTCTAAGCGCTGGGGTAGACATAGGGGAATCAGGTTGTCCCACCTGGGGCTCACAGTCTTAATCCCCATTTTACAGATGAGGGAACTGAGGCCCAGAGAAGTTAAGTGACTTGCCCACAGTCACACAGCCGACAAGTGGCAGAGCTGGGATTCGAACTCGTGAGCCCTGACTCCAAAGCCAATGCTCTTTCCACTGAGCCACGCTGCTTCTCATAATAATAATGTTGGTATTTGTTAAGCGCTTACTATGTGCCGAGCACTGTTCTAAGCGCTGGGGTAGACATAGGGGAATCAGGTTGTCCCACGTGGGGCTCACAGTCTTAATCCCCATTTTACAGATGAGGGAAATGAGGCCCAGAGAAGTTAAGTGACTTGCCCACAGTCACACAGCCGACAAGTGGCAGAGCTGGGATTCGAACTCATGAGCCCTGACTCCAAAGCCCATGCTCTTTCCACTGAGCCACGCTGCTTCTCAGCGTGAATCTCCATAGCAAAATCAGATTTATCCAAATGAGGCTAATTAATTCTTCAAATCGTACTCTAAGAACGGTTTCCTTCTCCCTTGACCATATCTCTTAATTCCATAAATGTGCAGTACAAATGAGAGTCAAGCCAAGATAGTCCTGAACTAAACATAACTACCAAACTTTTAAAAATGGTTTTGAGGTTTGTAATAAATACAGAGGGCATGGTGTCCGCAAAAATCTCTATGTCTGATGTAGTAGTAGTATTTAGTATTCAGAGAAACAGCATGGCTCAGTGGAAAGAGCCCGGGCTTGGGAGTCAGAGGTCAGGGGTTCGAATTCCAGCTCTGCCACATGTCAGCTGTGTGACCTTGGGCAAGTCACGTGACTTCTCTGGGCCTCAGTTCCCTCATCTGTAAAATGGGGATTAAGACTGTGAGCCCCACATGGGGACAACCTGATTATCCTATATCTACCCCAGAGCTTAGAACAGTGCTCTGTACACAGTAAGTGCTTAACAAATACCAACATTATTATTATTTAGTGAGTGCCTATTTGATGTGGTAAGCTGTACCAAGCACTTGGGAAGTACAGAAAATAAAGAAGTCAATCAATTGTCATTTAATGAGCACTTGCTATGTGCAAAGCACTGTACTAAACAATTGGGACAGTATAATAAAATTGGTAAACAACTTCCAAAGTGTTTATACTCTAATGGGGGAGAGAAACAGAAAACGTTTTGGAAATAGGTTTGGATTTTGAGTTCAGTCCAAGGTGATGGTAAATAAAGTGGGTACTTTGGATCTTCCTTCTGGGTCTTGTCTTACGCTGTCAAGCCGTCTCCGACCCGTAGCAACACCATGGACACATCTCTCCCCGAATACCCCCACCTCCACCTGTAATCATTCTGGTAGTGGATCCATAGAGTTTTTTGGTAAAAATACAGAAGTGGTTTACCACTGCTTCCTTCCGCTCAGTAAACTTGAGTCTCCACGCTCAACTCTCTCCCATGCCGCTGCTGCCCAGCCCTGGGGGAGTCTTGACTTGTAGCAGATTGCCCTCCACTCACCAGCCACTGCCCAAGCTAGGAATAGAATGGGAAGGCCTCTGCTTGACTCTCCCTCCGGTAGTCGAGACTGACAGAGTACTGGAAACTCTCCAGGTGCAACCCTGAGAGGGGTCTTTCTGGGTAATTAACAGAAAACTAAAGGAAACACAATTAATGGGATAACACTATTTTTGTGAATCAAAAATATTTTTTAAATGAAGAAATAATAATAATAATAATGTTGGTATTTGTTAAGCGCTTACTATGTGCCGAGCACTGTTCTAAGCGCTGGGGTAGACATAGGGGAATCAGGTTGTCCCACGTGGGGCTCACAATCTTAATCCCCATTTTACAGATGAGGGAACTGAGGCCCAGAGAAGTTAAGTGACTTGCCCACAGTCACACAGCCGACAAGTGGCAGAGCTGGGATTCGAACTCATGAGCCCTGACTCCAAAGCCCGTGCTCTTTCCACTGAGCCACGCTGCTTCTACTGTTTTTTAGAATCCCAGCCAGTTACATTATCGACATGAGAGGCCCAAGACTTGGTTCCCCTTAGCTCCGAAACAACACTATTACTTCATTTTCCTCCAACTGAAGGGATCCAAAATATCTTTCCAGAACTGCTCAAGAGATCTGAATTTGACTGTTAACTCTGGGCTCTGAAATTCCCTCAAAGATGAGTCATTCCTCTCTAATCTATGTTTCCCTTGGAATAAAGGTTCAGAACTCTCACACGCTTGCTTCTCCTCGGTTCCATTTGCCCATCTCAATTCCCTTTGGCGATCGGAGGGGTCTGGAAACTTGCTGAAGCTTTTCAGCGAGGTATAAACAAGTTCAAGGTCAATCTTCCCCAGATCAGGCAAGAGACAGTGGAGTTCCTGGCTTCTGCATGGTTTTCTCTTTAAACATTTGTGAAATACAATAAATGTGGTTTGGGGAGCCCCAAGGTCGATTCCAGAGACGTGAGCAGACACAATTTACCAGCCAGTGATTCATCTGACTGGGGGAAATGTTGCTCCCTGTCCATCCTGAGCAGGGATCCTGAGCATCCCTGTCCCACTCAACAATGTGAATTAGTTAAACACAACCCCACAGAGTGAGTCAGGAGCTTTTCCACCCTTGCTAATGAATAATTACAACTGGCTATAGTGGTAATCAGGACTTTGGGGAGCCATCAAGGAATTTAATCAATCAACTGTATTTATTGAGCACTTACTGAATGTAGGGTACTGTGCTAAGTGCTTGGCAGAGTACAACACAATAATATAAGACACTCATTCCCTATTCTCAACAAGCTTACAGTCTAGAGGAAGGACTGTAAACTCTGGAGGAATTATCATAGTCCTTTCATTACCTTGGACTCAGCACCAGCTAGACCCTTACACGACCAAAGAGTCTATTTTTGGACTCTTGACTAAATCAGGAATGGTGAGCTTGGAAAGAGAATAGTCACAAATAAAGGAGGTTGAAAAATAAGACCTTAGAGGAAAAACTAAAAGAAGTGGGAAAGAGAAAGAGAGGTACTGATGATATTTTAAAACTCTCTAAAAATACCCAAAGGACTTAAAAAATGGTGACCAACTATTCCCCATTTACCCTAAGGACAGTCACTTTCCAGTCCAACACCCTACCTAAGCCTCACTCCAAAAGAGGCGTTACTGAGCAGATGCATTTGGGGGTCAGAGGACATGGGGGTTCTAATCCCATCTCCTCCACTTGTCTCCTGTGTGACCTTGAGCAAGTCACTTAACTTCTCTGTGCCTCAGTTACCTCATCTGTAAAATGGGGATGAAGACTGTGAGCCCCGCGTGGGACAACTAGATTACCTTGTATCTACTCCAGCACTTAGAACAGTGCTTGGCACATAGTAAGCGCTTAACAAATACCAACATTATTATTATTCAAGTATAGCCATAGTCCCAGCATGCACCACCCATGTGCAGCAGTATCCCTGAAGTCCTGCCCTCTCCACTCCCTAGTGATGGAGGTAATGGAGGCCAACACACCGGAGTCCAAGGCCAACCAGCTCTTTGGTGGCCGGGCTTTTTTCTCTTGTTCCATTGTATGTGTGCATTTCCAGACATCCTCTGTCTCCCATGACTCCCAGGCAGCCCCTTGTGTTCTGCATCCAGGAAACATTCAATAAATACTGATCCCATTCACATCCCATTTAGAAATCATTGATCTAGTTGTTATTCTTACAGCTCAAGCTGTCTTTGGGGAAGATTCACACCCTCTAAACACACGGCTTTGGCTCAGTTGGAAGGTTAAGAATAACTTATTTCACTGACAATTTACCATGGTCCCTAAACATGCACTATTTGAAAGTTGAGCTACTCTATAGTAATTAGGACTGATCCTGAAAAATAACACAGATTTTGTTGTGCTTATATTTTTCATAACACTGTGACTACCAAAGTAGATTTAATATCAACCACAATATCAAATGTTTATCTGAATACACTAAAATGACTTAAAATATTTTCTGTGATCAATAAAAATCAAAATATGCTTTGAAAGGAATATTTGAAAAGTCTGGTCATTTTAAAATATCATCATCTATGGTATTGACTGAGCCTTTACTGTGTGCAGGGCATTATACTAAGCACTTGGGAGAGTAAAATACAATAGAATTGGTAGATGCTTTCCCTGTCCCCAAACTTACAGTTTAGAGGGGGACAGATAATATAAATAATTTCTAGATATATACATATCATTTTTTTCTTCTTCCTACTTTGTAAAGAATCTGAAGTTTCCCTGGGTAGCAGGCACCATAGTTTTTGTTAGCTGTTCTGCAAGTTTGGCATTCTTCTCCCTTCATTACAGGGGAACTTGGCCACCCAGCTCTACCCCTAAGAAGCTTTGCCTTTTGAGGGACTTTGAGTGCAAGTCTCTTTCCTCTTCACCTACTCACTAACCCACGTATCTTCTGCCTTGAAGTATAAAGATAAGCCCCAACACCCAGAGCAGGGCCTCTGCTTTCACCCAGCAGATGAGCAGAGAAAGGGGAATATCAGGCAGGAAAGTTTCTCTCAGAAGTTTCTTGTGTGCTCCCACTCGGTATTACACTAGACATTTTCCGCATTGGGAGTCTGAGCGTCTGACTCAGGCAGTGAGGAGAAGTGAACAAACTTGGTAGACAATCAATCGTATTTATTGAGCGCTTACTACATGTAGAGCATTGTAGTAAGAACCTGAGAGAGTACAACATAATAGTGTTGGTAGACAAGTTCTCTGCCTTCGATGAGAAATCCTTGCTGCCCTTGACAGGCAAGGAGCTATATAATATTGACCAGGGAGCAGAGTTTGAGACACCCTGGGATTTAAACTAGATCCTCTCTAATTTAACTATATGACTTCTGCCTCTCTTTCCTTTCTGTCACCCATGTCTGCAAACCCTAAACAACCTTCTGAAGGTAGCAGCAGAGACTACTGGAAACAGCACTGTGATAGGGATCAGGATGGTGAAAGAGTCTGAAATGAAAACCTTTTAGTAAGCTGAGCTCTCTCTGCCTGGAAACATCCTATTGCCTTTGGTGTCACAGACAGGAATGTAAACAAAACATAAATGTGCCATTTGTCACTATGGAAAGTCCTGCTTGGGTCAGAATCCAGAACTTGACCTGCCTAAGGAGCTCCAAATCCCCAAGTTCACTCTCTTGATGAAAATAGGATGAAGAAAAAAAGGCAAAGTTTTGCAATTATTTGGGGGGATTTAAAGGCAACTCACCTAATAGCAACGAAGCACCACTGAATCCCAAACTTGCTCTTGAAACCCTCAGATAGTGTGCGGTTATGATTGGTGACAGTCCTTAAAAGAGAGAACCTTTTCCCCTTCAACTTATGTCAACTTCCTGCCTCCCAGGAAAAAGAAAATCCTAACTACATTTTCCCCAACACTCCACCCATTCCACCCCCAGCTTCTTCCAGTTCATTGGACCACGCTGGCAGTCCTACCTGTAACAAGTCCTAGGCAAAGAGGCAGGAAGACCCTTGAAGGATAAGGACCGTGTGTAATTCCCACCTGAGTATTCTTGCCTAGTGCTTAATGTAGTGTTCTGTACCCATTAAGTGCTTAATAAATACTATCATTATTGCTACTGGTGAAAAGAAAGGGAGGATTTCTGCTGAGAAATGCAGGAAATGAGATTGACTAGCTGTAATGAGACTCTGAGCTGGAGAGAGACCCCCTGAAGTAGAGGGAATCCTGAAACTCCCTAAGTTTCCCTTACAATAGAAAATTTTGAATGGAGTTCCTCTGTTATGAATTACAGATTTAGTCGCTCTTGTTGGCATTGACTTTAAAAATAATGAGGATAAGAAAATCCAAATTTAATAAAAATTAAAATCCCCTTCAAGGGGCCCAACAAAACGTAATAAATGTCAGAGTTATTAGTTTTAAAGTCATTTTCAGGAAGAAAAAAGACAAACCGTGGAAGTTCTTCGTCGAGGGAGGGAAAAGTTTTGCATGCTACCACCGGGGGGCGCTGCCACCTAAGATTTGGGTAGAAATTCTTTCTAACATCAAGAGAATTTCTCTCTAGGCAAAGTAATACATCTGGAACTGCCTTTTTTCCATTTGGGGCCCATGAATAGAAGACTACATTTCTTTCAATCAACTGAATTCCTCATTTCAACTTCACCGCTACTGACCAGATTGACATTTAAACCTGGAGACAGCCGACTGCCTCACTCCACAAGGACCAAAGGTCTTACTTTTGCCTTTTTGAGAAAATGTCACCGGATTTCATCTCCCCTTTAACTGACAAGGTGCCACCTTCAGTTTTGAGAATGGTCAAATAGACTTTCGTTCTGTGTCCAAAAAATGAACATAAACCTTTTTCTTTTTTTAATCATATTTGTTAAGCGCTTACTATTCATTCATTCAATAGTATTTATTGAGCGCTTACTATGTGCAGAGCACTGTACTAAGCGCTTGGGATGAACAAGTCGGCAACAGATAGAGACGGTCCCTGCCGTTTGACGGGCTTACAGTCTAATCGGGGGAGACGGACAGACGAGAACAATGGCACTAAACAGCGTCAAGGGGAAGAACATCTCGTAAAAACCGATGGCAACTAAATAGAATCGAGGCGATGTACAATTCATTAACAAAATAAATAGGGTAACGAAAATATATACAGTTGAGCGGACGGGTACAGTGCTGTGGGGATGGGAAGGGAGAGGTGGAGGAGCAAAGGGAAAAGGGGAAAATGAGGCTTTAGCTGCGGAGAGGTAAAGGGGGGATGGCAGAGGGAGTAGAGGGGGAAGAGGAGCTCAGTCTGGGAAGGCCTCTTGGAGGAGGTGATTTTTAAGTAAGGTTTTGAAGAGGGAAAGAGAATCAGTTTGGCGGAGGTGAGGAGGGAGGGCGTTCCGGGACCGCGGGAGGACGTGACCCAGGGGTCGACGGCGGGATGGGCGAGACCGAGGGACGGCGAGGAGGTGGGCGGCAGAGGAGCGGAGCGTGCGGGGTGGGCGGTAGAAAGAGAGAAGGGAGGAGAGGTAGGAAGGGGCAAGGTGATGGAGAGCCTTGAAGCCTAGAGTGAGGAGTTTTTGTTTGGAGCGGAGGTCGATAGGCAACCACTGGAGTTGTTTAAGAAGGGGAGTGACAGGCCCAGATCGTTTCTGCAGGAAGATGAGCCGGGCAGCGGAGTGAAGAATAGACCGGAGCGGGGCGAGAGAGGAGGAAGGGAGGTCAGAGAGAAGGCTGACACGGTAGTCTAGCCGGGATATAACGAGAGCCCGTAATAGTAAGGTAGCCGTAGTAAGGTAGTACTAGTAAGGTACTAGTAAGGTAGCTTACTATGTGCCAGGCACTTTACTAAGCACTGCGGTAGGTATAAACTAATCAGGTCAAATACAGTCCCTGTCCTACATGGGGCTCACAGTCTCAATCCCCATTTTACAGATGAGGTAACTGAGGAACAGAGATGTTAAGCGACTTGCCCAAGATCACACTGCAGGCAAGTGGCCAAGCAGGGATTAGAATCCAGTTTCTTCTGAATCCCAGGCCTGTGCTCTATAATCTAGGCCACACTTCTGTCTCATTTCACAGATGGGAATGAAACACAAAAGAGTTAAAGTGACTTTCTCAGCCAGTCAGAAAGTTAGGTCCATCATTAGACCTGAGAAATGGACCCGGAGTCTTTCTGCCCAGTCCTCTGGCCTCACCACTTGCCCAAACCAGAATATCTTAACATATATATGGGGGTGGGGGGAATGGTGGAAGGAGAAATTAAACTCAGTGCCCAAAATTCAGATCATCTTTGAATTGACCTGTGCAGACAGTGACCTGGTACATTTCCAAAATGCCTGAAAATTCATAGCAATGCCCTTTTTGAAGGGAAGCAATCAGGTTACCGATTGTCACGGATCATGATAATGCCAGGAAAAATATCTGCAACTCATGTTGGTCAAATGGAAAATCTCAAGATGCCCTCCGTTTCAGAAACTTGATTGAATTATTCTCCCAAAAATCTCACAATATTCCAAGTGTTCAGGACTAGCAACATTTAAGCAAACTAATTTGTGTTGCAAGCTGTCATTTGTTATTCTAAACATGTGAAAGAAATATAAAAGAAGTTCAACAACATCCCTCTCAAGTAGACTTGATTTTAGTGACATAAATACACGTGGAACAAGGGTTCCAATAGCCAGTTTTCTCTAGTAGGTTTAGTATGAGCCAAATAAGAATAGCATGAGCCGTATAATTAGAGTCAGGCCAGTTGTTACCCCCCTACTGGGTGAGCTCTCCCCAAAGACAGCAATTTAGAGTGTCTTTTTTAGTACAAGCTTATTAGCACATGATAAACAAAACTGAATTAGCTGGTGGTGAGATTAAATGTTCATTTTGAAAGAGGAGAAACAGGGGAGGGAAAACTTTAGGGGTACTCAACACTGTGCAGAAAGCTACTGGGGAAGGATTTGAAGACACGCATTTATTCACAAAAAGAGAAGGCAGTTTGACTTACAAGGAGTTACCCAACAGGCTAATTCAGTCACTTTGAAGATCTGAGGGCAGAGTGCTGGAGGGAGTAAAAAAAAAAAAAAAATTACTGCACAATTTCCAACAAGAAGAAAATTCACTTTAAGGAAAAGGACAGCTGTATGGTCCTTGAGTCCGGATTATATCACCCACACCCACCTTCAAGCAAGAAAATTAGAGTTTAGGGGAAATTGTCCTCCCACAGTCTGGATAATACAAAACAGCTAGGCCTGGCTCTGGACTCAGACAGCCCATAGTGATGACATCCAACTTTATTGTCCTGGAATTTCAGGTTCCTGAGTTTCCACAAGAGAAAAGCAGTGTCCAAATGTTTTAAAAAGATATCAAGCTACACACACTGAAATCTCAGCTAGGTTGTAAGCTCTCTGAGGACAGGAATCCTGTTTACTAACTACTATACACTCCCCCAAGTGGGTAGACTGTTAGCTCCTTGGGGGCAGGGAATGTGCCTACCAATTCTATTATACTCTTCCAAGCACTTAGTACAGTGCTCTGCACATAGTAAGTGGTCAATAAACACAATTGATTGTGCTCTGCACAAAATCATCACTCAAAAATCATTTTTATTGTTATTGATAACTGTGGTAATAATGATATTAATAATAATTGTGGTATTTGTTAAGCATTTATTATGTGCCAGGTATTGTACTAAGCACTGGGGTAGATTCAAGGTAATTGGGTTGGAAACAGTCCTTGTCCCACATATGAGGTAACAGACACAGAGAAGTGAAAAGACTTGCCCAAGGTCATGCAGAAGACAAGTGGTGGAGCTGGGATTAGAACCCAGGTCCTTTTGTCTCCCAGGCCAATGGTCTATCCACTATGTCATGTTGCTTTCTCTTGTACTTATTCAGTACATATTACAATGCGTAACACATAGTAAGCACTTAAATAACACAGTTATTATTACTGGGTCCTCTGACTCCCCAGCCTGTGGCCTTTCCAGACTAACTGCTTCCTTTCTAGGCTCTGTGGGTTTGCAGTCTCATCTGTTTTGAGATCTATCCAGAAAGCAGTCCAATACAGCCCAAACTATCCATTTCCTATTTCATAGCACCCACAAGTCAGAAGATTTAGAAAGGAAGGGACCGGTTAAGCCATATTGCAACCAAAAGGTTTAATTTAAAAAACAAACAACACAAAAATCTTGTATTTTCAGAATATCATCAAGAGCTGCCACCTCTTCCAGCTTGCTCAGGTATATCATACCTTTAAATAATGCTATGTTTAAATATTGATCAAGCAATGTGGAGAGTTGCCTCTTTCCCATCTGTATTTATTGCTTTACAACCACTCCTAACAGCTCAAGCATTCTTACTTACTAGTAGTTGGACACTTGTTGGGCATGTACTCCGTGCAAATCACAGCCCAGGCTGGGCATTATAACTTCCCCAATTCCTAAATGAATTAAACCGTGTATGTCTTCTGTATCCCTCATCCTGGTGAATTTGAATTTTACTGGAGAGAGTGAAGCAGGGCAGGAGCTGGAAAAATCTTGGTTCTCTAGCTTCCATTTTCTCGAACTTTGGATGTACCAGAGTAACTTTAATGATGTCTCTCTATTTTAGTTCCTCAGACTGCAAAGTGGCAATAATCCCAACTAGTCTTTGGGGCTGCCAATGTGGCATCTGGTTTTCCCAGAGAGTTGGGGTGAAGGGAGGGTGAGGGAGGAGAGGAAGCGGTAAAGCCCTGATGGTTTCTATGGCAACTGCCGGAAAGCACCATCCCATTCCACAGCAATAGAACTCAATTTCAAGGCCATTGTTCTGGGATCCCACTTGCTCCTCAGCTACTCCTACCATCCAGGAAAAATGCCGCATTTGGCTATTTTCACAGTGTCTTTTCCAGAGAGCAAGATGCTAAGTATCAGACACATTATTTTTAATCATTTACAACCAATATTGGCTAAGAGTTTAAAATCCTGCTCCTCTAACAGATGTGCCCTACTGTTTGTTTGTTTTTTAATTTTATGTATTTGCCCTTATCTTTTAGTTTGGTTTAGGGTTTTGTGGTTCATCACTCCTTATGTATCTACCAATAATCCTCTCTCCTCATTTATATTCTTAGGTGGCATTTTCCCTGTGGGCCAGAGAATGAACTGATTCCCACCCTAGTATTTTTTCCCAGTGTTTAGTACAGTGCTCTGCACAAGTAAGCACTTAATAAATGTAATTACTACTAGGTGGCTGGGGGGTTTGGGGGGGGACTAGGAAAGGGTGGAGGGGAGGAGGTGTTCTCCCCAGCCAGAAAAAATTAGGCAGATTTCAGAGAGGAAAAGAGGGAAAGAAAGAGGAAGAAAGCAAGAAGAGGGGACACTAAGCTCCAGTAGCATTTGTTAAGCAACTATGTGCCAAGCACTGTACCAAGCTCTGGGTAGAGTCAAGATGATCAGGCAGAGTCCCTGATCCATGTGGAACTCACAGTACGAGGCGGGAGAACAGATATTTCATCCCTACTTTACAGGGGAAAACTGAGGCATTGAGAAGTTAAATGTCTTGCACAAGGTCACACAGCAGGAAGTGGCCGAGGGCAGGATTAGAACCCAGGTCCTCTGGCTCCCAGGCCTGTGCTTTTTCGACTTTCTCCTCCTCTTTCTTCCCTGCCAAGCAGGCCCAGCTTTTAATTATCACAATAATAGAGATGGGGCGGGGAACCTTTGAAGGCTGATCAGTTTGGTAAAATGTTCAGAGGGAATGGAATTTCCTACCGGAAAGTCTGAGACACCAAGAAGTTTGAAAAAGGCTGATCGAACAGTGGCAGGTGGACATAGGCACTCCTCCCCCCCCCCCCCACCAAAGCTGAGGTGGTCCTCAAAAGCAGGCGATTCAAAGCATCAAATAAGCCCTATCCAAATCCAAAAGAACCCCACCATATAGGAGAGCAGGAGTAGGAAATTACAAAAACCCAGAGATAGCAAGGAGAGACACGTCAAGGACTATTGTGTCAAGAGGGGGGAAAAAAACAACCCTTTCCAATTCTGTGACTTCTTCCCTGACATTCAGTGTCTTGACCATTCAGGGGGAGAGAGGAAATGAAAAAGGGAAAGAGTGCTTGGCAGAGGCGGGGAGAGGTCTGGGTTAAAATTAGCAATAGAAAAGCTATTTTATGTTTATAATTACTTTTATTTCAAAGGGAAATACAAAGGGGTTGTGTTCTAGCTCTGAGGAAATACAGTTTTGCCTTTCACTTCAGCACTCTGCCCTGATTCTGCAGGTCTGTATCACCCAGGAAACTCTGCTCTCGTTCCCCCTCCCTCACTTTCAACGGCCCCCCTCTGGCCAAGGCATCACTAACCAGTCACAGAGCAGAGGAAAAGGCCTGTCTCTTTCCTGTCTCCACCCTGAGATTCCAAGGACCTTTTGCTGTCCCCAAGAGACTTCTTGGAATACTGAGACTAAATGTTAAACTAGGGAGACAGAAGGCAACATTTCTTTTTATCAATAGTTTTAAATGCCTTCTCCTCCAAACCTCTTCTCAGAGATACAAACCAATATCAGAATGTTCTGAGACACGTTTCACCATCTCTCTCTTCCAATCAAGAGAGTTTATTAAGGACTCACTCTATGGAGTAGACTATACTAAGCACTTGGGAGCGTATAATAGAGGGAGAAGACACAATCCCTGCCCTCAAGGAGCTTACAGACAAAATAATTTACAGGTAGCAGGAAAATGAGATTGGAAAAAGGGCTATTTGTGTGTGATTCCTGGATCAGACCTCTCACAGACCTCCCTGCCTCCAGTCTTTCTCCTCTGCATTCCGTATTTCATTCTGCTGAACAAATCACTTTCTAAAACGTCATCCTGCCACATCTCTACACAGCTCAAAAACCTTCATTCCTTTCCACATCAAGAAGAAATTCCTGACCATTGGCTTAAAAGTCATTGGCTTAAAAGTTCTCTCCCCTCCTCCCACCCCCACCCCCCAAATTTATCCTCCTTTCTCTCCCAACACACCTCAGCTCCATCCAACCTACTTATTGTGTCTCATTCTTACCTCTCTTGCCATGAACTTTTTTCTGTCTGGAATTCCCACCCACTTCACTCTGACAGAACACTGCCCTCCCCATCTCTAAACTCTTTCTGAAATTACATCTCCTCCTGAAAATCTTCAACCCCCCACCTTATCCGCCCCCCCACCACTTCCGTGTCACCTAAGCACTTGGTTACACAACCGCGCTCCTCACCCCCAGATAGCAATTTTGTACACACCCTTAAAATTCTGTTACTTCCACTTACCTATAACTGACCTTAGAGCCTATCTCTCCTGGTGGATTGTTAGCTTTCTGAGGACAGGGATCATGCCTACAAACTTATTATCCTCTCCCATGCTCTTAGTTCTGTGTTCTCTGCAGAGCAAGCGCTCATTAAATTCCATTAATTGATTTATCATGGAGTTGAGTACATAGAGGAGGTAAAGAATTATGGATTTGACTCCTCTCACGGCACTCTGCACCTTTTAGCCATTATGCCAGGTGCCACCCAGCCCCAGTTCCCCTGGCTGCTATTCCCAATAAAACAATTAAACCACCATTAAGAGCATTTCCAGAGCCATAACAGAACCAACCAATTCATCGAGCATCATAAAACCTCACAGAAACAAAGATAAGGGTCCCAGTAGGGTGAAGGGGAAAAGGAAATGGACTTAATAAAAAAAAAAACCCCAACCGCTGGAATTGTCATTAAAAAGACCAAAAAAAAAGAACTGCAAGTCTTAGCAGCAAGGTCTTAAAGGGGCCTTGGGAAGTTACCAGGCCAGACCAAATGGGCCAAAGTGATGGAAGACTTGTGGCAGATGGGTGCACGCATGGATACCAGATTCAGTGGAAGAGCCTCCATGAGTTGGAGCTACTTCCTCTTTTGGGTCTCGTGATGACTACCCCAGTGCCCTCTGCAAGGCCCCCAACCACCTGTGAGGAAGCAGAGGACAGAGGAGGGCAGCAGAAACCAGTAGAGCACAGTGTGGACCCTCAGTGACAGGTCACCCTAAAGAAGCAGGTGATTGTGCCCACATTACAGCCAGAGACTCCCACTCATGGGTACAGCAAAGTTTTAGCTCTTATATAGAGGAGGGAGGCCTAAGCAAGATGAGCCCAGTGCTCCATTCCACTTTGGGCAGTTCACGTCTGGTCCTGCCCTAAGATATTCTGGACCACAGGGTGCAGTGTTGCTTAGTGGAGAGAGCAAGGGCCCAGGAGTCAAAGGACCTGAGTTCTAATCCCAACCTCGCCATTTATCTGCTGTGTCCTGAGCAAATCATTTAAATGTCTCCGTGCCACAATTACCTCATTTGTAAAATGGGAGTTGAAACTGTGAGCACTTTGTGGCACAGGGACTGGATCCTACCTGATTGTCACATCTACCCTTGTTTGGTGCAGTGCTTGGCGCACAGTAAATGCTTCACAAGCACCTTTTTTTTTTTTTTAACACAAAAGGATGGTAGGGAGTCCAGTTGTTCTGGGAAGGAACCTCTAGGTTGGGATACAGGGTGATCCAGTATTCCTCCATTCCTCTAGGATTCCCCCCAGTTCTTCTCCCATATGGCCCAGAATCCCCAGGCTCAGCAGGAACTAGCCTGGTCTTTCTCCGGATGATCTCCGGTCTGATCCAGAGGAATTCCAAGCCCCTCACAATCAGCAAATCTCCCCAGAACCTTATCATGCTATCGTCCATGGAAGTTCCATACTAGATTCTAAGACAGAGCCTTCTCTTAAGGTGTATACATGCGCTCTGCAAACCTACCTGTAATGTATTCTAATGTCAGTCCCTTCTGCTAGGTTGCATACTTCAGTATACTGTCCCAAGTGCTTACTAGAGTGTGCTGCACACAATAAGTGTACATTTCAAGTGCTTAGTACAGTGCTCTGCACATAGTAAGCACTCAATAAATACTATTGAATGAATACCATCCATTGGTTGATGAGCAGGTTTGACCAGTCTCTCTGGTTTGTTTCTTCCCAATTGCTCTTCTCTTTGGGTGGAAGAGTAGCACACATGGGTCAAAGCATAAGCAAGAGATTTTAGGAGAGAGAATAAGATCAAAGGCATTAGTGGCGGGAGTAGGTTTTGAAGGCAAGGAGGAGATTTATTCCTCTGAGACAGCTAGCTAGAAACGAGGAGAAAGAGGAGCTGGGGAGGGATGAGGAGGCAAAGGAAGGGATGCTGGGAAGGGCACGTCCTATAGTTGCTATCAAAGAATCAATCATATTTCTTGAGTCCCTATTGTGTGCAGAGCACTGTACTAAGCGCTTGGGAGACTATGATAGAATTGAAAGATTTGTTCCCCACCCACTAGGAGTTTACAGCCTAGAGACTGTTTCTAGTTTACAAACAAGTCATTCTTCAGGGGATGTGTGGGTGGATGTGGGGGCGCGAAATGGGGGCTTCAGGAGAGATTTAAAAGTTTGGAATAGCCCATGGGGACCACCGGAGGGGGAAATCAATGAGAGACATCCAGGAGGATCAGTGAACCAAGGGGACCTCTCAGGATACCAAGTCAAACAACTCCTTATCAGGTCTCGGGTCAAAGAGCAGTTCTATAGGTTTGAATGACAGTCAAGAGTATTAATTCCAGATTCCATGCATGCTTATCTGCTAACAGCCACGTGGGGAGAGGAAAGCATGAATCAATGAAAGCCAGTAAAGTAATAAAAGATACTGGAAATGTCAGTGCACAGAGTGTGTGATTAGGAGCCAGAAACTTGAAGTTCTGCTTGGCCTCTAGAGGGTTGTGGACAAGTCACATCACCTCTGTAGGGAGAAATGTCCCTATCAAAAGAAGGAACACATTTACCTAAGCTCCTTATGGGCACAGAACATTCATACCAATGATATATTGTACTCTTCCAAGTGCTTGGTACAGTGCTTTGCACATAGGTGCTCAATAAATATGATTTATTGATTAGAGAGTTAGCAATCTACTAATGATGATTGAGCAGTTAAAGCAGTCTACTAAGTGTTTGGGAGAGTGCAAAAGAATTGATAGACACAATCCACACCCTCCAGGAGTTGAAGGAAACGTTAATTTTTTTAAAGGACTTTTCTAATGGAAAAGCCCATTCTGGCCTGATTATTGAATGAATGAAAATCAAATGATAAGAGTATGGATCCATGCCCGCTTCAGCAATGGATCAATTGCTGGAGCAATAGAGCAGTCTGTTTAGAGTTCCGAGGAGAACTCTGCCACCACCATGAGCTCCTGACCGACAGGTATCTTCCCCACCTGCCATTAGATCGTGGCTTGTGCTTCATCCGGAAGCTGCTAGTTGGGCGGTGGGGGGTTGGGGAGGGCATTTTGTTGTTCCTCAAATAAGGCCACCACTGCAGCGTGGATCAGTGGAAAGAGCCCGGGCTTGGGAGTCAGAGGTCATGGGCCTGCTGTGTGACCATGGGCTTCATTTCACTTCTCTATGCCTCAGTTACCTCACCTGTAAAATGGGGATAAGACTGTGAACCTCAGGTGGGACAACCTGATTACCCTGTAATAACGTTGGCATTTGTTAAGCGCTTACTATATGCAGAGCACCGTTCTAAGTGCTGGGGTAGATACAGGGTAATCAGGTTGTCCCACATGAGACTCACAGTTAATCCCCATTTTACAGATGAGGGAACTGAGGCCCAGAGAAGTGAAGTGACTTGCCCACAGTCACACAGCTGACAAGTGGCAGAGCCGGGAGTCGAACTCATGACCTCTGACTCCGAAGCCCAGGCTCTTTTCCATTGAGCCACGCTGTATCTACCCCAGCACTTAGAACAGTGCTCTGCACATAGTAAGCACTTAAATACCAATAATACCATTATTATTATTATACAGATACATTCTAATAAGACACTTTGAAAATTGGATGTATAATAATTTCTACCTTAGTGGGGGCCACGCCAAATGCTACTGCTCTCTCATTCTGTTTTGTTTGCAAACAAAAATATAACACTCACTCTTGAGATACTTAAAATAGTGCACCAGCAAAATCTTGGTTAGGAATGGCCAGAGCCCCAAAGGTTGTGGCTGTTTCCCCTTCTCCCCAATAGATGGAGCATAAGATCACATGAATGCTGGACTCCAGGGGTTATGGGAGAGCTAGCCAGACCCAAGTAGCGTAATGGGAGAGAGAACCTGGGGTTCTGTGCTCTCAGGGAAACTGGCATAGGCTAAAAATGGAAAATCTTCCATTATTATTATCATTATTATTATTGTGCCATCGAGTCGTTTCCGATTCATAGCGACTCCATGGATATACTCTCTCCAGAAACATCCTGTCGTCTGCCATAATCCCTAACCTTTCTAATGGTTCTTCCCTTGTCGTTGTTATGGTCTCTATCCATCTAGCTGCTTGTCTGCCTCTTCCATCTTTTCCCTGGACTGAACTTTTGCTAACAGTGTCTTTTCCAGAGAATTAGTCCTCCTGATTAGATGTCCAAAATATTGCTAAGTTGTTTGGCCTTCCAAAGACCACTTTGGTTTAATTTACTCTAAAATCCATTTGTCTTCCAGGCCGT
This sequence comes from Ornithorhynchus anatinus, assembly GCF_004115215.2. Taxonomy (NCBI): domain Eukaryota; kingdom Metazoa; phylum Chordata; class Mammalia; order Monotremata; family Ornithorhynchidae; genus Ornithorhynchus; species Ornithorhynchus anatinus. Next base: position 51,455,413 of record NC_041736.1, read on the forward strand.
CCATGGTATTCGCAGAAGGCTTCTCCAACACCATATTTCAAAAGAATTGATGTTCTTTCTAACCTGTTTTTTCACTGTCCTTATTTCACTGTTCTTTATTAAGTATTCCTAATAATGAACATTATTTCTTAGGCACGCTTCCGATGCAAATCTCAGGGTGAATATAGCACCTGTTTCCTCAATCTCCTCCAGCAAACAGCCACGCTCTAGGGATCTCGATTTACTTAGACTTGGATTACTCAATCATATTTATTGAGTGCTTACTATGTGTAGCACTGTACTGAATGCTTGGGAAGAGACAATACAACAGAATTAGCAGACACTATCCCTGCTCATAACATGCTTATGGTCTAGAGGGATGTGAAAAAACTCTTCCCTGTTCTTCACTAAATCATATTTATTGAGCACTTACTGTGTGCAGAGCACTGAACTAAGAACTCTGGAGAGTACAAGACAGTAGAGTTGGTAGACATGACCCATGTTGTCAAGAAGGGCAGAATAACCTGGTGCATAAAACACAGGCCTGGGAACCAAAGGACCTGGATTCTAATCCCAGATTCACCATTTGCTTGCTGTGTGACCAGAATACATACTTGATATACTGTATACTTAATATACAGTAAATGCTTGACACATACAGTAAAAAGCTTACAATCTAATTGTGAGGGGATGGAGATGTGGCTGCATTGCTTTTGCTAGCATGATTTACCACTATGGGTAGGAGATGTCTACCAATTCTGTTATATTGTACTCTCCCAAGAGTCTGGTACAGTGCTCTGCACACAGTAAGCGCTCGACAAATATAATTTACTGATTCTGACATTTAAACTTACCATCATTTTACTTCCTATCTAATCCTGGCTCTTTCTATGCTTCCCAGTACTTTATACATCATTTTTGCCTCTCTGGTTCCCCATTAGATGGCTCACTCCTCTTGAAAAGAGAACATTTCTTTCATGTCTCTCGGACTTCCTAAAGAGTATAGTACGTTCCGCTCAGTGGAGCTCAATAAATACTAACTACTACTAACAGAGACTATGGTCAGGAATGAGAAATGAGCTTTAATCTTGAAACTTCTGGATGGAGAACCTGTGCTGAGGAACTGATTACAGTGCTAGTGGCTTTCACAGGGCTTAAAAATAATAGCAATAATAATAGTATTTGTTGAACATTTCTATGTGTCCAGCACTGTATTAAGTAAGCCTGGAGCTAGGGGCTCACAAATCTGATCTCCAAAGCATGATTCGAATATGTATTATGAGCTGAGAGTTGGGCTGATTTTAAAGTGATTAGCACTGCTGCATTTAGATCCTAAAGGACTGGCAAGAGCCTGATTGGAGAGTTATTATTTTCCTGGATTTAAATTTATAGGTGTGGAGACCAGCAGATGAAACACACCTGTGTTTATGAGGCTTAATTCTTTGTACTTTCATCCTAAAAAGCTCGTCCACATAGGAGTCAAAACATAATGAATCCTACTTATTGAGCATCAACTCTGTGCAGAGCACTGTACTAAGCATGAGAGAGAAGGCAGTAAAGTAAACAGGAACTTAAATTTGAAATCCCTGGTGCCTCCTGAGTTTACACAGGTCTGTGCCCTCCCTGCTTCTTAAGCAGAACCCTGACTCTTATCTTTGATAGGATCCTCTTACACTGATGATTGCCTCTGGTTTCAGTCAACAGCAGTTAAGAGTCACCTTTGTGCCTTTTACCCAATATCAGGGGTGTGGTCAAGAATCACTTGTTAGACTTTGAACCCACATAGTTTTTCTGAAGTTTTTTATTTAACCTGGTGACAAGAGTAAATAGTTTGTTCCTCTTGCCAGCTCAAGACTTGGAAATGGCTTCCTGCAGCAAGAAACTTGGCCCCAGGGATTACCTGACAGTAGTTCCACAAGGAAACAGAAACACCTCACCATGAGCTTTAAGGCACTCAGTTAGCTCTCTCTCCCTTCTACTTTACCTCACTCATCTCCTTCTACAATGCAACCTGCTCCATGCCTAATAATGCCTAACCTACTCACTGTACCTCAATCTTGTCTACCCTGCTGCCAACCCCTTGCCCAAGTCTTGCCTCTGGCCTGGAAATCCCTCCCCCTTGATATCCACCAGTCAACCACTCTCCCCACTTTCAAAGCCCACTTAAAATTAAAACCCACACAAAACCCACTCCAAGATGCCTTCCCTTATTAAACCTTCATTTAATAACAATAATAATAATAATATTTGTTAAGCACTATGTGACAAGCATTGATCATTTCTCTTATCCATCCTCCACTCTGTGTCTACTATGCACTTGGCTGTGTACCCCTTAAACACTTTGATATTCACTCTAGCCACCTACACTCTATATTTCTCCTTTTATATTTTTTTAAATGTCTATCTCCAGCTATAGACTGTAAGCTCCTTGGGTCTACCAACTCACATGCATTGTGTTTTCCCAAGCGCTTAGAACAGGGCCACTTATCTCCTCTAGACTGTGAGCTTGTTGTGGGCAGTGAGCAGTGAATGTGTCTGTTTATTGTTGTATTGTACTCTCCCAAGAGCTGCACACACTAAGTGCTCAATAAATACCATTGAATGAATGAATACAGTGTTCTGCACTCAATAAGTGCTCAATAAATACTGCTGATTGAATGATTGACTGTAGTGACTAGAACTATTTTATGAAGTGAACACAAACAATTAAAATGGATTAGGCAAGGAGTCTTTCTTGGCTTGACATTGTTCAAAAATCTTTACTCCTTTCATCAGAATCGCTCAGTTATTCTGAGATACTGGTTTTTAGAATAGATGTCAATCACATGATTTCTCTTCAGCTTCAAAAATCTATTAACAGTTTGTATACTTACTGTGGGTAGAGCACTGTACTTAGCATTTAGGAAAGTACAGTAGAGTTAGAAAACACAATCCCTCCCCTTGAGTTGACAATCTAGGACAGAAATAGGGAGGAGGGTAAGATAGACACTATATAAATTACAAAGAAGAAGGGAATGGAAGGATGGGAATATGGAAAACCAAGTACTTAAATATGTGTTAGATACTCTATCCTAATCCTCCTCGAACTCTCAGCTGCCTTTGACACTGTCGACCATCCCCTTCCCCTCCACACCTTATCTCACCTTGGCTTCACGGACTCCGTCCTCTCCTGATTCTCCTCTTATCTTTCTGGCAGTTTATTCTCAGTCTCCTTCGCAGACTCCTCCTCCCCCTCCCATCCCCTAACTGTAGGGGTTCCCCAAGGGTCAGTTCTTGGCCCTCTTCTGTTCTCCATCTACACTCACTCCTTTGGTGAACTCATCCACTCCCACGGCTTCAACTATCATCTCTCTGCAGATGACATACAAATCTACATCTCCTCCCCTGTTCTCTCCCCCTCCCTTCAGGCTCATATCTCCTCCTGCCTCCAGAACGTCTCCACCTGGAAGTCTGCCCGCCACCTAAAACTCAGCATGTTCAAAACTGAACTCCTGATCTTCCCTCCCAAGCCCTGTCCTCTTCCTGATTTCCCTGTCACCGTGGATGGTACGACCATCCTTCCCGTCTCTCAAGCCCGCAACCTTGGTGTCATCCTTGAGTCAGCTCTCTCATTCACCCCCACACATCCAATCTGTCACCAATGCCTGCCGGTCTCACCTTCACAGTATTGCCAAGATCCGCCCTTTCCTCTCCATCCAAATGGCTATCTTACTGGTACAAGCTCTCATAATATCCCGACTGGATTATTGTGTCAGCCTTCTCTCTGATCTCCCTTCCTCCTGTCTCTCCCCACTCCAGTCTATTCTTCATTCTGCTGCCCAGATCATCTTCCTGCAGAAATGCTCTGGGCATGTCACTCCCCTCCTTAAAATCCTCCAGTGGTTGCCTATCAAACTCTGCACGATAAAGCTTCTCACTCTGGGCTTCAAGGCTCTCCATCACCTTATCCCCTCCTACCTTTCCTCCCTTCCCTCTTTCTACTGCCCACCCCGCACACTCTGCTCCTCTGCCGCTCACCTCCTCATTGTCCCCCAGTCACGCCTATCACGCCGTCGACCTCTGGCCCATGTCCTACCACTGTCTTGGAATGCCCTCCCTCCTCACCTCCGCCAAACTAACTCTCTTCCCCTCTTCAAAGTCCTACTGAGAGTTCACCTCCTCCAGGAGGTCTTCTCAGACTGAGCTTCCCCCTTTCTCTCTGCTCCCCCTTCACTTTGCCTCAGCTAAGCCTCCTTTCCCCCATTTCCTTCTGCTCCTCCCCCTCTCCCTTCCCCTCCCCTCAGCACTGTGCTCATTTGTATATATTTTTTACCCTATTTATTTTGTTAATGAGGTGTACATCCCCTTGATTCTATTTATCGTGATTAAATTGTCTTGTTCTTTGTCTGTCTGTCTCTCCCGATTAGACCATAAGCCCATCAGTGGGCAGGGATTGTCTCTATCTGTTACCGACTTGTACATTCCAAGCACTTACTACAGTGCTGTGCACATAGTAAGCGCTCAATAAATACTATTGAATGAGTATGTACTGAAGTGCTGAGGGTGTTTTAATTATGATATCTGCTAAGCACTTGCCAACGACTCCTATATGCTGGGGTAGATACAAGATTATCAGGTTCCACATGGGCTCTCAGTAGGAGGGAAAGCAGGGATTGAATCCCTATTTTAAAGATGAAGGAACTGAGGTACAGAGAAGATCACACAGCAGGTTCTCTGACTCCCAGGCCCGTGTTCTTTCCAACAGACCTCACTGCTCCTAAGATATGACCTAAGAGAAGATAAATTAAACTGGCTCACATTCCTAATCCCGATTTTACAGATGAGGCAACTGAGGCCCAGAGAAGTTAAGTGACTTGCCCAAGGTCACCCAGCAGACATGCAGCAGAGCCGAGATTAGAACGTAGGTCCTTCTGACTCCCAGGCCCATACTCTATCCGCTAAACCACGCTGCTTCTCCTAGCCTGGAGATCTCTGGGTTGAAGGTGATAGAAATACCAGTGATCTTTAGATTAAGTTTGGAAAGTCCAGACAATCCCTCTAAATCATCCATGGCCACTGTACCCAGGTTCTGCAGATTAAGAAAATGCCTGGACAGAGGAGCAGACTTCATTTGAGACACAGGCTCACCAGAGCAGCAATGAATGATGAGGATTAAGCAAGAGCAGGAAGTCTCCATTATCCACAAGATGGGGACTTTCCTTCCAATAGCTCCCAACCAAGGTCCAAGGCGTCCACATTCTGCTCATCCCCAGAACTGCCTGAGGTCACAGATATGAAATCACTAGGGTGGGCTTAGTGATAGCAAGTGGACCGGACCTGGCACCAAGGCCAAAGGCTGGCAAGTATCTACCCAAAACTCACAACAAGGACAGAGGAAAAGGAGAGAAATGTTCATGCTTGCCAGGATTTTTCTCCTTTTTTAAGAGTATTAATCACACTGGGCTCCTGGTTGAACAGCACAGCAGTCATTAGTGGGGCATGAAAAGGGAAGGGGAGCGGGGAACAGACCTGCAACAACTCTACATTAAGAAACCCGACAATATCTAAGTCAAACAAGTAGCAAACAGATGACTATCATTACCTTCATCCTATCATAGTAAAACAACCACCAGTGCTTAACCTAAGGGACCTGGGCCAGTTCTAAAGGCCCAGGCCATTCCAGTCCTCCCCTATCCCAATTCATCGCTTTGGATTGGGGAACCTTAACTCAAGTTTGACCTCATTTCTAGGAGTGGCAGAGTCACCCATGTTTGGTCTCTGCACTGTTCTCCCGTGTTGGTGGCAGGGATGTGTAGCCCCAGGAAGTTCATAGATCCTTCCAGTCATGTAGTCTTGGGGGTCCCACAGCCCCCAAGCTATCCTGAAGCTGAGGTCTCCTCATTCCACGATGACATGGAAAGGGGAGGATGTGAGCCATCCCACTTGAGGCCATCTTTCTGAGACCGAGGACCGGTCCTGGGACAACCCAATGGGCCTTGAAGAACTACCCATGATGCTTGTAACCCCGGGTGGCAAGCAGCAAGCGAGACTCTCGCCCTCTAAGTCTACATAGAGCAGAACGTGAACTCCGAGCAGTGGCTGAATCAACCGTTCCACCACCCAAGCCCAGCAAACCTGAGAAGGAGGGGAGGAGAGGCAGGAATACGGGCCATATCTCCCTCAGCCACAACCCAAGAGATGGAGAGGGAAGTCATCCACAAAACATGGCCCCTGAAGCCATGGACAGCTTGTCTGTGGGAAAACTAATAAATCACAAAGCAGTATGTGGCCTAATGGAAAGGGCACAGGATTGGGAGTCAGGAGGCCCAGGTTCTTGTCTTGGCTCTCCTGTTGTATGACTTTGGACAAGTCTTAACTTTAGGCCTCAGTTTCCTCATCTGTAAAATGGGGAAAAAAATATCCATTCTCCCTCTCTCTTGGGTTGTGAACTCCATGTGGGACAGGGAGCAAGTCCACTCTGAATCCCTTTTGTCCACCTCAGTGCTCAGCATGTAATATGTACTTCATCAGTATCGTTACTGTCATCTATTACTGTCATTTCTTGAATGAATGAGTGAATCATCATTATCATTCCTTCTTGGACTACAACAAAGTAGCAAAACTCCAGTTGGCTTCTAAGTGGTGGCTTCACTTTCCAATGGTTGTAAGCTTCCTGAGGGCCTTGATCATATCTACCACCTCTATTGTGTTATTGTACTGGGAAAGCAGTGTGGCCTAATGCAGCGTGGCTCAGTGGAAAGAGCACGGTCTTTGGAGTCAGGGCTCATGAGTTCGAATCCCAGCTCTGCCACTTGTCGGCTGTGTGACTGTGGGCAAGTCACTTAACTTCTCTGGGCCTCAGTTCCCTCATCTGTAAAATGGGGATTAAGACTGTGAGCCCCACGTGGGACAACCTGATTCCCCTATGTCTACCCCAGCGCTTAGAACAGTGCTCGGCACATAGTAAGCGCTTAACAAATACCAACATTATTATTATTATTATTATTATTAATGGAAAGAGCACAGGCCTGGAAGTCAGAGGAATTATGTTCTAATTCCAACTCTGCCAGTGACCTGCTGTGTGTCCTTATGCAAGTCACTTCACTTCTCTATGCCTCAGTTTCCTCATCTGTAAAATGGAGTTTCAATATCTGCTTTTCCTCCTACTTAAACCGTGAGCCACACCAAAGACAATAACTCTATCCAACCTAATTATCTCATATCTATCCCATTGCTTAATATAGTGCTTGGCACGTAATAAGCATTCACCAATACCATTATCATTATTACTACTAATAATAATATTGTTACATAGCCTGCAACAAAGTAGCATAACTCCAGTTGGCCTCTAAAGAGTGGCTTCAGTTTCCACTAAATTGTAAACTCCATCTCTGTTATACTGAACTTTTCCAGGCTCTTGGCACAGTACTGTACACAGTAAGCACTCAATAAATACCACTTGAAAATAAAAATTGAAAATAAAATGAGGGAGGGAAAACGAGAGGAAGGTAGGAAGAGGGGCACGAGTAATCCAATTTCTGATTTGGAAACCACTATCAGGCAAGGAATTGCTCAGGAAAAAAATGATCAGGGGGTACAGAAGGGGAACTTCCTCATTTTTCAGCCTCTCCACTGAGTTGAGAACTGTGGTTCAGGAAGACCAAATGTCTGGGCCCTGAGCAACAGTGAGTCAGTATCTCAGCTTCTCACATGTGGCTTATTCACAGTCGTCATTTGGTGTGAGAGAACAGAGCTTTAAAAAATGAACATGGATGAGAAAACCCACCCACCCATGACACACAGACTTCCAATCCATCCACTTCAGGTGGACGGCCTGTGAGTCAGAAAGAGACTCTCTGGTCCTCGCTGTTTGCCTCTCTAGACATTTTATCCAATAGTCACTGAGTCAGAATAAGTGGGTTTAGCAATTAAAATCTGTGTGGAGGCTGCACTCAAAAGGGCTTGAAGGATTTGAAAATAAATATTCCTCCGCGGCAAATCAAACGACCATTGTGAAAATTTGAATGCAATATTTATGAAGACAGTCTGTAGTAGCACTCTCACCAGCTAATCTATTTGATTTCAGAACCGAGCATAAAGGGCTCTTTTTTGCTTTCGGTAAAGTCTGAGTTAATTCAGAGTAGAATGGTCTAAGCAGCACAATGGGCATTCATATCATGTTCAAAGAAATATCTATTCCACTTATGAGTAAACAAATTTCTTCCAGGAACATTATGCAGCAAAGGAATATCACTAGACAACATAAAGTCAAACAAACTACCGTGTGTTAAAACAACAGAGACAGTGAGTCAGGGGGTCAGAACGGAAGACATTTCTGGGCAAAATGCTCATTCAGCCTTCCACTAACCCCCTGGGGTCTTGACATTCCGGCTTTCTGAGCAACAGTGAGTTATGTCCACTGGGTATTCTATAACAATCACTGGTCCCCACCCCAGTCTCAGATCAAAACTGCATCAGTGTCCCCTGAGCCTTTTGAAAGCTCTAGTGGGAGAGAATCTTCTGCGAAGAAATCGATTCATTTCCCCACCATGTGTGTCATGAGAGGCAGGGAGGAGCAGCCTCTTCTGAGCGGCCTCCTTGCTTTAAAGACAAAGCAAAAGTGACTCACGTGTCGCCGTCTTCGAAAGAGAATACAACCTCAGAGCTATTTCAGTTGTCTCTAATGGAGAGTCTAGAAACATCCAGACCTCCACCCCGTGGAAGCTGGGGGTCTGGGGGACGACAAGATGGGCAGCTCTAGATTCTATACTGGTGATCCTGGGGCGACACAAATCACACAACCGAGTTAGTTAAGCGGCAAGGTCACTAGGAGGAGAGGTGGGGAGAGAGAAAGATCTGTAGAATCTGGCAACATTCTGCAGTTTTCTCTTTCCTGGGCCAATTCAGACAGAAAGACTGAGCAAACATATTTTTATAAAACAGGAACTGGATCAAGCCCAAATCTACACTTTGGGGAAGGTTCAAAAGAGAGTGGTTAACTTTTGTTTACTAATTAGAATCGCCTTTTAATTTCCATATGCCTATAAGCTTCCTGTTTTTCAGGAAGAAGTCAAACAGAAATACCATTGAAAACTTTGCTCTTTCAGTATTTCCCCTTTGTCCAAAGATAGAAATTCAGAGTCGTGATCAGAAAGCCCTCAGTTCATGATGTTTACATGAGATTTACATTTGCATGAACAAAGAAAGCTTCCATGAGTGCCCTAATAAGGACAAAAAAAGAAGCCCTGGGAAATTCGCCCGATGGTAGTCATCCTCAGCTACAAGTCTAATTAATGTTTATATTTTAGAGAATTTTATGTGTGAGACCTTATCGGAGAACAGGCCAGGCCAGCAATGGTTGTACAGCTGAATCTGATGCTTAGCCCTCGATGCCAATTTTGTACTCCTCGCTACTTAGGGGCAAAACTCCTCCCTAACTAACTCACCTCTGTTGGTAGCTTGGCAGGGGAGAGGGAGAAGATGGCAGGTGTCAGGGTTCACTACAACATGGCACCTTCTCCTCCTTGACTTAATAATTATGGTACTTGTTAAATGCTATGTGACAAAGACTGTTCTAAACACTGGAGTAGGTACAAGTTAATCAGGTTGGACACAGTCCCTGTCCCACATGGGGCTCACAGTCTTAATCCCCATTTTACAGATGAGGTAACTGAGGCCCAGAGAAGTGAAGTGACTTGCTCAAGGTCACACAGCTGACATGTGGAGACAGAATTGGAACCCAAGTCCTTCTGACTCCCAGGCCCATGCTCTATCTACTTAACGACTCTGACTTCCTAATATATCCCTAGATGGTAAGCTCCTTGAGGACAGGCATCATGTCTACTTATTCTATTGTACTTTCTCAAGTGTTTAGTACAGTGGTCTACAGTCCTCCCCCTCCAGACTGTAAGCTCAGTGTGGGCAGAGAAAGTGTCTATTTTATTATGTTGTACTCTTCCAGGTGTTTAGTAGGGTGCCCAGCACACAATAAGCCCTCAATAAATACAACTGATTAAATAAATTAATTGGTAATTTGTCTGTGCAGACACAAGTAATGGCTTCATGAGGGCTTCTAAATGGTCTATGGGGCCACCCAGGACTGCAATTTACAGTTAGGACATCATTCCCCAGGTTGGTAGGATCACATAGCCAAAGTTGACTTTAACAAGGGCTCACTGTTCCACCCATAAATTTGAGTCATGTGGGTGGCACTAAAAAGTAATTTAGCTGCTCTGGTGAAGACAGATTTAATCTGCATGTTTAGGGGGCGGCGCTTGAGGGTAGTGCACTGGAGTTCTCTCCCTAAATCTTGCCTCCCATGGCCTGTCAAAATGGCCTGTCGCTCTATGCTTTAGCAAATTCTTTAAAGGAAACAACACAGAATTTGTAGGACCTCTCTTAGTCACTTTCATGGACTATGGAAGAAGCCTGAGAGCAATGAAGACAAGCACTGTAGGTAGAACATCAGTTTTGTTTAGGTTTTTTTTACCCGCACAACCAGACAAGATGGAGGGGAAGGAGGAGGTGAGTTTGGATCGCTCCTTCTGTCTGAATCTCTTTTCTAAGTCTCTCTCCATCCTTTTTCGCTCCCTCCTCCTTCTCCCCACCCTCTGTGCTTGGATCCGGCCCCTGAAGCCACACCCCAACCCACTGTGAGATCCAGGAAATATGATCGCTTGAGAGATAACTACTCAAGCCTATTCAGAGGCAGATCCAAACTTGAGTGGAGGATTTTGGCAATCCCTTGGTGCATGTAAGCCATTGAAGTTTAGAACAAACTGACCCCAAAAGAGTCAAAGGAAGCTATTGGAGTCAAATCTAAACACCTAGAAACAGTCTTCAGAAAAGGTGGAAAGAGTCACGTGCTGCTCCTGTCAAATTTATTCGAATGTATCCCAGGGACTTGGCTTCCTACAGCAACTCAGAGGCTCTGCCTCATGAGGCCAAAATTTACCCCAACGTCAGAGTCAGAATGAACCAGAGAACTGCCTCTGTTGTATGGGATTCTCCCAAGTGCGTAGAAAAGGATTCTACACACAGCAAGCCCTTGATAAATACCACTGACTGTTTGAAGCAACTGTTTTAAGTATAGGAAGCATTATTGGATGTGAGAGGTAGCCAATCCATCTCTGAGAAAAGAACAAAAGAAGGACGACTTATGGCTCATTGGACATTGGGAGAGTTTTATATCAAGGTGTAAGCATGAAATTCCAAAGGCTGAGGCTTGTTAAACCTTGAAACTGGTCACCAAGGAAGACTGCAGAACTTCCTTACTGGAGTCCTTATAAAATAGGAATGGTGATTATCTGTCCCAGATGGCTTAGTACTAAGCTTAGGTACACTTCTGCAGGACAAAGAAAACAGTCCATCTGCTAGAGCACGGTGGGAGGGCAAATGTGCTATGTAAGTTTACTGAAGATGACTATTTTGACCTTTTACACTCCCGTGACATTCCACTTGGGAAAATACCAGATTAACTCACGAGGGAGTCTCTAGATCTTAAATTTGTTGTGGAAGGGAATGTGGCAACCAATTCCATTGTATTATACTCTTCCAAGCAGTTAGTACAGTCCTCTGCACACAGTAAGCGCTTAATAAATACCACTGATTGATTGATAAGGGCTGCTACTGTCTCCCACAGACTTTAGAAAGGACACAGTTGGATTTCCACACCTAAAAAGTCTTAGATGTTTGACACTGCGGATGAGGCACTTTAGCCATATTGTTAGAATATAGCTCCTTGTGGGCAGGGAGAGGGGTCACTTCTTTACTCTGGACTTCTCACCTAGCACAGTGCACCTTGCTAACTGGGGAGTAAATAAATTCTAATATTACTATCATGTCCCCCAGGCAAACACATGGGGGACTCTAAAAGCTATTTTTAACACTTCATTTTGTTTTCTCATGATTATCTATTGGCCAGATCTGCAAATGACCTTTGGTGCTTTCCTCTAACACAGCCATACCACCCTCTAACTCCGCTGGCCTGGGAGATATAGAACTCTGATGGAAGAACAAACAACCTCTCACACAGCAGATCTGCTTATGACCAGGGAGAGTGAGCCCGTGGAGTAAGAGACAAAATGGCTCAGGTTCAACTAATGTGGGGAGAGCTGGCCCAGTTACACACACAGTGAAGCTCCTCTGCCACATCACAGACTCGTTGGGGCTGCTGGTTTTTTTCCTCTGCATATCAATCTACTCTTTACCTTCACCTGCACTAGATCCAAGAGCGTGGTTATAAGTCATTCCAGAAACTCCAAAAAGACTTGGGCTGACTGATCTTCAGGCCAGTGGATCATGGTTACTTCTCTGACAACCCTGATTTCAAGATTCCACATTCAGAGGGTAGGTTGATAAAGTTAGAAATTGACACACAACGCACACATCTGAAAAAGAAACACAAATTGGCTAGAGAAGCTGCATCCAGTGGGATTTTCCTTAAAGTTACTGGAAAAGTTACGGAAATATGATAAAAAATAAAATGGGAAAACATCAGCGTTCCTCATATGAGCACCAAGTAAATCTAGTCAAATGAAACCCAATCTGGCCAGAATTCTTTGAAAGTCCATTTTGGAGAAGCAGTATGGCCTAGGGGGAGAAGCATGAGCCTGGAAGTCAGGGGACCTGGATCTAATCCCAGCTCAGCCACTTCTCTGATGTGTGACCTTGGGCAACTCACTTTAACTTCTCAGGGGCCTCAGTCTCCTCATCTGTCAAATGAGGATTCAATAACCATTCCCCTTGCTACTTAGATTGTGAGTCCCATGTGGGCCATGGACTGACTCTGACAGGATTATCTTGTATTTACCCTAGTGCTTAATACAGTGCTTGGTACATAGGTAATTAAATTCCGCAAGTATTATTATTTTCAGGGCTCCTTTAGCCTTGTTAGGGAAGGCAAGACTGCTAAATTTGTCCATAGCGCTATCAAACACCGATGAGGGAATGCTGTAGCCGGCAGCAAGAAAAAGGGAAACCACTGAGGTTAAATATAGGACTAGGAAAGGAGTGCCACAAACAAAGTCAAACCCCATTAAAGAAAATAAGAAGAATGCCCGATAACACAGACCCAGAGTCATTAGATAAGTAGCAATCAGATTTTTTTTAAAAAAAGAACAAAAAGGAAACAACCATTTAGATTGCAAGAAATGGTAAAAGGAATCAATTTAGACTTGAAATGAGTATGTGCCTTCTGCATGGTGTTTCCTAAACGGTAATTACCCATGCTGTGTCTCCACTGAAACAATGCATTCTGGACTAAATGAGACAATTCCCAAGCCAATGAGTATCTAGGCCTTAAGAGGCTGTGAAAGTAGAATCATTTTCCCCCCACTATATCCCATTTGGCAGCTCTTGCTTAGCAAGCTGAGAGCTGGAAGCTGCCTGGGTTTCTGAGATGAGAATTTTCCTCTACTAGTAGAGGCTTTTAGAATTCAGAGAAACTTGGCTTTTTTTCCACATGGCATAGGCCCATAGATTCCAGAAAACAGTGAAAACCATTTTTCTTCATACTTTGAACTACAAAATATTGCATTCAGAGGAAGCCATCACCCAGACTAGACCTCATGCCTAACCGTCCTTGAATTATTTGCTTTGGGGACCTTTTTCTCCTGTACCTTCACTTCTTCCCCCTTTCCATCTCCATCCCTTTCCAGCTCTGCTTGAGTTATTTTGAAATTTCTGAACACCCTGGGATGCATGCAAAAAGAAGTCAACCCCTTCAATATATATATTGTATTAAGGAGAGGACTTGAACCTCTGTATAGACACATATATATATGTATATATACATATATATGTATATATATTTATATATATCTCACACACACAACCACAACAGTCCAAAAAGCTGGGATCACCAAAGATGCTGTTACCATACAACCCAAAATGGCCAACATTCACACACCTCAGCCATTGACCGTGGTCACGCTGGGGCAGAAACAAGTGGTTTGCCTCAGCACACTCCTTCCAAACCTGCTACATGACCCATCGGTAGAAGATGTCTCCCAAAAGAGACAGTCGATACTCAGTATGAGCCACAAGGGGTTGTGGCGACTGCAGATAATGATTCAGGTTGGACTCGATCGAGAGGCTGAAGTGGGAGAGTTCAAGAAGGTACGAACTAGCTCCATAAGCTCCCACCAATGCAGTGGGGCTGGAACAGGGGCTGCTGTCACCAGCCCGTCGGAGGAAGCCCATTGTGCCGGCCCTCTGTGGCTGGAGCCACAGAAGCCATGAAGCGGCTGGATTTTTCTTCTGATCATCAGTGCCTGAATGACCCTCAGCCAGCCCCAGCAGAGGCTAGAGGCGGTCCTGCTACCCAGGAGAAGTCAGGGTTCAGCGTGCTGTGTACACGGTAAATGCTAAATAAATACGAATGAATGAATGATGGGCAGGATGGCTAACCTGGGGGGCAAAGGGCTGGATTCTTTTCATATTTCTTTATGCTTCTGGATATGTTATTTAACTATCACTATTAATGAGCCTATATTGATCCATTTAGGCCTCTATGATCTTCCCCAATCAACTGTAAGCTCCTAAGGATTACACCTTTTTCATCTTTCCTATCAGTGGTAGTTATTAAGCACAGAACATTGTACTAAGCACTTGGGAGAGAACAGTACAATAGAGTGGCTAGGCAAGATCCCAGTCCACAAAGAGCTTAGGGACTTAATAAGGAATGATAATATTTGTTAAACACTTACTACATGTGCCATAATCTGTCCTAAGCACTGGGGGAGATACAAGATAATTAGGTCAGATAGATTCCTTGTCCTACATGGGAGAACAGGTACTGAAGTCCCATTTTATGGATGAGGAAACTGAGGCACAGAGAAGTGATTTGCCCAAGGTCCCACAGCAGACAAGTGGCAGAGCTGGGATTAGAACCCAGGTTCTCTGACTCCCAGGTGATCTTTCTACTAGGCTACGCTGCTCCTCATCCCAAAGGGCCAAGAGAAGTACTCTAAATACAGAGTGCTCAGTTAACTTTGCTCTTCAGAACACTTGTACACACAGATTAGTCCCGCCGGGGGTACTCTGCTCCTCAGAATTAGCACAGCTACATCTGCTCGATCCCACCATTTTTTGATTATCTGCTGTGATGAGGGGCAAGGGAAGCATGGATAAATAAAATCCTTAGATAGTCCAAATACATCACTGCAACTATTGATGTCAACCTCTACCACTCCAGATTTTTATTAGAGCTGTAAAAAAATTTACACGAAATTAATTTTCACTTCCTCTTCCTGTCAGATCGTCATCATCATAATAGTCTTTGTTAAGCACGTGCTATTCGTTCAATCATATTTACTGAGCGCTTACTGTGTGCAGAGCACTGTACTAAGCACTTAATGTGCCATACACCAGGCTAAGGACTCTGGAAGATACACTTATCACAACTCTCTTACTTCCTCCTGCCAGTAATTTAGTTTAATATTCATTCATTTTGAGGGCTTACTGTGGCAGAGCACTGTACTAAGCACTTGGGAGAGTACAATACTTAGCTGTGTGACTGTGGGCAAGTCACTTAACTTCTCTGTGCCTCAGTTTCCTCATCTGTAAAATGGGGATGAAGACTGTAAACCTCACGTGAGACAACCTGATTACCCTGTATCTACCCCAGTGCTTAGAACAATGCTCTGCACATAGTAAGTGCTTAACAAATACCAACATTATTATTATTACAATACAACAACAGACATATTCCCTGCACACAACAAGCTTACAGTCTATGTCTGTTGCCCCAGCTAGATTGTAAACTCCTTGAAAGACAGGGATCATGTCTTCTAATTCTACCGTATTCTCCTAAGAGCTTAATATAGTGTTCAGTACAGAGTAGGTGCTCAATAAATAAATACTGGTGATGGACTGATTGACAATACCATTAAGAGTAAAACTTAGTCCAAATCCAAAATTCAGCTGTAACAGTCAACCTTCTCAAAACTATTACCTCCAGTCTGTAATAGCAAATCAGCACAGTTGATGTTTAATCCACAAAATGTGACTATAAAACGCAAGCCCGAATTTTAAGAAAGAAAAATCAATACTAAAGCAGCATTAGGCTCACGAATTGGAGCACAGAAGCTAAGAAGTGCAGACACCATGCTTTTCAAAACAGCATTAACTAGTCCATGTTGCATATTTCTGACTACCACAAGGGATAAACCGATAGTGCTTTATATGCAGTTAAAGAGTTAGCCTTTCTATTAAGGATCTAAAGGTTTCAGAACCTGACTACTATTTTTCCTGAGTTGCAGAATTAATATTGCCCCAATGAATCTATTTAATTTCCTTTAAAAAAAACCATAAAAAGTAAGAGAAAAGTCTCTAGCTCTAGATCCTGATGGTTGTGCAATTGGGCTTGGAAGAACTCCACAGGTTTTAAATAAAAACGCTCTAACCCATCTCATGGAGGGGCTGTGAGTATTAATTAGTTTGTGTTCACAAAGTACTTTGAAGATGAAAAGTGTTCAATCTTATTATTATTGTTATTAAACTGCACCACCCCATCATAGAAACAGAAGACTAAAAAGGTAAACCCTACTCTTCGTAGTTTCACAAGGTGTTTTATGCCTTTCTCATAATGCTGTAGGCAATTACCACGGTCACAGCTGTGATCTCCCCAGTTGACGCAAGAGCAGAGCCTTGCAGACAGTGAAGGTGAACAGCAGGGCTTAAAGTGTGGCCTCGTGGATACATCATGGTCCTGGGAGTCAGAAGGACCTGGGATCTAATCCCAGCTCTGCCTCTTGTCTGCTATGTGACCTTAGGCAACTCATTTAGCCTCTCTGGGCTTTTATAAATTATTTGTTTATACTAACGTCTGTCTTCCCCTCTAGACTATAAGCTCATTTTGGGCAGGAAATATGTCTACCAACTCCGTTATAGTGTACTCTCCCAAGTGTTTAGTACATTCATTCATTCGATCATATTTATTGAGCTCTTACTATGTGTAGAGCACTGTACTAAGGGCTTGAAATGTACAGTGCAGCAATAGAGACAATCCCTGCCCAACAATAAACTCACAGTCTAAACAGGGGAGACAAACAACAAAACAAAACAAGTGTTCTGCACTCAGCAAGCACTCAATAAGTATGATTAATTGATTGATTGAACAAAATGAGAGAAGTAATGTGAAAGTGCCTTGGAAAAACAAAAGTGCTAGAGTACTTGCCAGTTATTTTTGACAGCTCCAACCAGGAAAAAATAGATTCAGCAACTGGACACCATGGCAATGGGAGATGTACTAGGATTCAGCAGATTGGCACCTTTCCCAATAAAATTTTAGGATAATAATAATAATAATGATTGTGGTATTTGTTAAACTCTTAGTATGTGTCAAGCACTTTATTAAACACTGAGGTAGATGCATGAGGTCAGACTCAGTCCCTATCCCACGTGGGGCTCAAAGTCTTCAGAGGGACAGAGAACAGGTATTTAATCCCCATTTTATAGATGAGGAAACAGACACAGAGAGATTAAGGGATTTACCCAAAGTCACCAAGCAGGCAAGTGGCCGAGCTGGGATTAGAACCTGGTCCTGTGCTCTTTCCACTATGTTGTGGTGCTAGAACTAGGAATATCCCAAAATACAGAAATCCACAGGTACCCAGGAGCCCAGGAGACCCAGATCCACCACTGACTCACTGGAAGTGGGGATGATGTTCATTCATTCATTGGTATTTATTAAGCGCTTACTGTGTACAGAGCACTGTACTAAGTGCTTAATTGCTAACTGCTTCTACCTACCCCATGATGATCAGTGGAATTTATTGAGATCTAAGTGTGAGCGGCCCCCTCTCAGGACCGCAGTCAGAGAGTTTCCAGTACTCTACCAGTCTCGGTTACAGGAGGGAGAGTCAAGCAGAGGCATATCTCTTCCATTCCTAGTTTGGGCAGTGGCTAGTGAGTGGAAGGCAATCTGCTACAAATCAAAACTCACCTTGTTGGGCAGCAGCGGCATGGGAGAGAGTTGAGGGTGGAGACCCAAGTTTACTACATGGAAGGAGACAGTGGTAAACCACTTCTGTATTTTTACCAAGAAAACTCTGTGGATACACTACCAGAACGATTGCAGATGGAAGTGGGGCATTCTGGGACAGATGTGTCCTTGAAGTCACTATGGATCGATGATGACTTGACAGCATAAGGCAAGATAAGAACTGTGTGCAGAGTTCCTGGCAGAATACAATAAGAGCAAAAGACAAGTGCCTTCTCTCAAAAAGCTTAAAATCTAAAGGGAGAGACAAACAAAATATTTACAAATACAGGGACCAGGAGAAAGACAATTGTGTTTTAAGTCCTTGGGAAAGAATGTTCTACAGATTCAAGTGTTCACTTATGAAATGAAACCAAAATTCATTAGATACACACACACACAATCTAACAAATTATCCAGAAAAATTTAGTCTATACTTTGGCTTCATTTATCCAGTGATTTTTAGGCCACTTGAAATTATCCAGGTAATTGGCAGAGCACAATGGTGAATGTATGACTTCTCTACAATTTTGAGATAAATCAGGATCCGTGCATGGTGGAGGTAAGTGAAACAATGCCATGAATCAAGCTTTTGATTTTCTTATTTCAAACTTCAGGAAGTAGATATTCTTCCAAGAGGTCTACTAGGTCCTTGTTAAGGAATCATTTTTATGGCTTGACTGTCACCAAACAATCACAGAAGAAAAGTGTGTACAGTAAGCGGTTGTTTGCCCTGAGGAAAACGCAGATGAATGGCCCAACACACTTCCCTGTCACAGGAGCAGTTCAACCGGTTCATCGGTTCATCGAAACTGGACCTAAAACTCAGGGGCAGGAGACACGTGGGGCTCTGCTTCGGGACCACAGGGAGCCACCCCAGGCATTTCTGGGAAGTGTGGTGGTGGTAATGTTGCCCTCTTACCTATAGCGTGGCCACTGATCCGCCTAGCCTATACCAGATAGAAAGACACGAGTGCCCTCCCACGCATTCTTCCAGGCACACCTCGGGGGGCTGTGTGCCCACTCCTGCAGTGCTTCTCTAGGGGTGGAGGGACATCTCAGACCTTCACACTGCTTCAGTGACAGCAATTCCCCTTCTGGGTCAGGGTCAACTCTGGTGCTGCCTCTGAGCCCCGGAATGAGGTCGCAGGAGCCATGACAGTGTGAGGTTGGGTGTGGAAATAAAAAAAATTAACTGGACAGAAAAGTGTCCCGTTCCAAGTCAGTAGCAGGAAGAGGACAGGCCAGTTGAAAACCAGATGGTACGGTATATAACCAGATGAATGGCCACCCTACTCAAAGGACAGCTTTCCTTAGACTAGGTGTTCTGGAAACATCAAGATCTAGGGGCCTCCCAACCCCACTTGTCTCCTCTCTGCGTTGCTCTGGCTGCTTTCCCCTCCCCCACAAATTTCAACTTCCCATACTATTTTTAGTCTGAAAGTGAAACGCTGGAAAAATTGAAGAGGGAACAAAATGAAAATGGAATATGACCAAACACAGTTGCAACCATAACTATAGGGTTGGGAGGTGGAAATGCTATAATACGTTTTATTGGCCAGCTTCTGATCCACCACATTAAACACAGTTGTATTACACTCCCCATTGACTAAGTAATAATTACGTCCATTGTTCCCTGTGGACAGGAGAGGATTCCTTTGCATCCAACCAGGAGGGAGGGAGATAATTAACACCTTGTTGCATTTTTTTCTGCATGTTTACAGAAGAATGCTTTTAATATTCTTTCCAGCTCATTTTGCCTTGCTTAGAACACATCACTTAATAACTAGCTCGATTCTCTCCAAGTCTGTATCTGTGAACATGCGACACAGTGTGTTTTGAAACCCCAGAGAAGATTGAACCGAACCCCTGGTGTGCAGAGCTCTATTCCCCACAGTTGATTCTAGAGACCCGATTGGATGAAATCAATCTAAGTGGTTCTTTTCAAACCACTGCTACAAATATTTGGCCTCTCGGTCATAAAATCCATCCAATAAAAATGTTTTAACTAAGAACAGAGGAAACCAGCCTCTGCAAAAGATGCAGTTCCCATAAAAACACAGATTCAAGGCCCTCCACATTAACTAAAAGGTCATCCTCTCCCCCATGGTAGCTTCTGAAAACATACTTGCCTCTGGCTAATGGAAACTCTTCAACCTTTCTTCAAAAAAACATTCCTCAGTGACAGTGCAGATGTGCCTGGACACTCCAAACACAAAAGCTCTTTTCTCAAGTTGTTGCGCTCAAGTTCAAAGAATCATGAGTTTGGAAGCGACTGCTGAAGGTCATTTAGTTCGGTCCCCTGCCACCATGCAACCATTCACTATTTGATTCCTAGATAACGCCAGGAAAGTAGACTCCAGATCAATCAATCCATCAGTGGTATTCATTGTGTGCTTACCATGTGTAGAGCACTGTGCTAAGGGCTTGGGACAGTACAATATGACAGAGTTTATAGACACAGTCCTTGCCCACAAGGAGTTTAAAATCTAGGGAGGGGTGGGATCCTGGTTCTGGTGCCAGAAAATTTCTCCTTATGAGTAAATCCTTCCCATTACAGTTTAAACCCCATTTCCTCAGTAGAGATGGGTCCACTGGCTAAAGGTAGGTGCCCTCTTGGAAACTGATTTGATGATCGTTTTTGTACTAAATATTCCCCCTAGTATTTATTTTTATTTATATTAATGTCTATCTCCACTTCTAGACTTTGAGCTCACTGTGGGCAGGGAATGTGTCTTCCAACTCTGTTGTACTGTATTCTCGCAGGCACTTATTACAGTGCTCTGCACACGGTAAGCACTCAATAAATAAAATTGATTGACTGGTAGATTGTAAGCTCCTTATGAGCAGGGAACATTCATTCATATTTATTGAGTGTTTACTGTGTGCAAAACACTGTTCTAAGCACTTAGGAGAGCTCGCTATAACAACAGATTCATTCCAGCTCACAACGATCTCAGTCTAGAGGAACAGGTCTACCAATTCAGTCTCTGCTCTCCCAAGCACTTAATATAGTGCTCTGCACACAGTGAGTGCTTAAATATGATTGATAGATTGATACTATAATGATAATTATGGTATTGGTTAAGTGCTTACTATGTGCCAAGCACTGTATTAAGCCTTGGGATAGATACAAGCTCATCAGGTTGTCCCACATGGGGCTCACAGTCTTCATCCCCATTTTTATAGATGAGATAACTGAGGCACAGAAAAGTTAAGTGCCCAAGATCACACAGCAGACAAGTGGTGAAGCCGGGATTAGATCCCACACCCTCTGACTCTCAAGCCTGTGCTCTTGCCACTAGGACACGCTGCTCTCGGCTCAGGAATTTGGTGAATCACCCCAGTCCAGGGAGAAAAAAGGATGGACCTTAAAGATATCAGACAGTTGGCCAGAAGGAAACCTAAATTTCTCAGTTTTCCTAACCTGGTAATCACTAGGAGATCAAATTTTTCAATAACATAATAATAATAATGGCATTTGCTAAGCCCTTTCTATGTGCAAAGCATTGTACTGAGTACTGGGGAGCTACAGTACAGAGTGGACACAGTTTCAGGAGAAGAAAGAACAAATAAAACCCTTCACTTTAAACAATGGGGTTTTTTTTACATCCCTACACATAGCTAAACATAGCATGGTCTAATGGAGAAATCCTGGGAGTCAGAAGGGCCTGGGTTCTAATCCCAGTTTCCCCACTTATATGTTGTGTGACCTTGGGCAAGTCACTCCACTTCCCTCTGCTTCAGTTACCTCATCTGTAAAATGGGGATTAAGGCTGTGAGCCCCACGTTGGACATGAACTGTGTCCTACCTGATTATCTTGCATCAACCCAGCACTTAGTACAGGGCCTGGCACAGAGTAAGAGCTTAACAAATACCATAGAAAAAAATATGTTACTGACCAACAGTGCAACAACAGACAAGTAAAATATTGAATCCAGGACAGCATGTCCTCTAAAGGCCTGTCAATTAGAGGATGGCAACAGCGTGCAATCAGTCTTCTAGACTGTGAGCCCACTGTTGGGCAGATATTGCCTCTCTCTGTTTCCAAATGTTACTTTCCAAGCGCTTAGTACAGTGCTCTGCACACAGTAAGTGCTCAATAAATACGATTGAATGAATGAATGAATCAGCGTCTAGACCCATCTCCAAGTCGACAGAACTGTAATGCGGTCCAACCCGTTCTCTGACTGTGATTCTTGGGCTTCCCACAGATGCCAAATCCAACTCCTTTGAACAATTCCAATCAGCATGACTTACTCTCACCCCTCAACATCAAATGGCAATACAAGATCGCAAAAGATGAAGTACTGGAATGAAGTCAGCTTCCTGTCATTGCTCACCTCAATATGGTTACACTGGGTAGGACATGTGAGAAGAATGGACTGCTTTAGGATACCCAAAATAGCTACTGCATGGTGAGCCTAAATAATAAAAACAGTAACTGTGGTCTAAGTTAAGCGCTTACTATGTCCTCTAGACTGTAAGATAGTTATGGACTGATAATTCTATTGTATTGTGCTCTCTCAAGCATTCTAAATACCATGGGTTATGTGGTCAACAATGTACTAAGTGCTGGAGTAGATACAAGGTAATCAAGTCAGACACAGGCTCCTGTACCACAGTCAAAGTAGGAGGGAGAAGAGGTATTTAATTTTACAGATGAGGAAACAGTGTTTAAATGACTGGCCCCAGGTCACATAGCAGGCATGTGGCAGAGCCTGGATTAGAACCTGAATCCTTTGGCACCTAGGCTCAAGAACTTCAGATAATGCTGCCTCTCAGCTGCAGCATGCAGTGTACTGCAATCTGGGCAAGAGCTTCTCTTTTCCATCAGAAGGAAACAAGAAAGCAAAAGAAAAAATGGTACTAACAGCCATAATCAGACCAACTCAGCAAGAGACAGTGCCTGGGTATGCAGAGTGGTAGGGACTTTGGATCCCACCTTCTCTGTCTCACTCACCCAGAGCTCACTTCCACTGTCAGTGACATCTTCAAGTAACAAGGACACACAAATAACCACACATAAATCTTCTCAGATTTACCACTAAGGAAATTCCAAAAAGTAACCTTTCCCATCAACTTTCCCAATTTTCAGTACAGATTTTTCCAGGACTTTCAGTCTCCCTTTCCTTCTCTGGGTCTCAACAATGAGGTCAAAGCCCCCCTGGTCTACTCTGCCTCCGGCTGGCAGATAGAAACAACTCTGTCAAAGAAGTCCCGCCTCTCAGAGCTTCAGCTTGAGCTGTCAGTCAATGGCATTAATTGAGCGCTTACTGCATGGAGGGTACTGTACTAAGCACTTGGGAGAGAATGATACAATAGAGTTGGTAGACATGAGCCCTTCCACAAGGAACTTACGGTCTAAAGGAACCCCAAAATGCTCATGACCACTATTTCCAAGAGAAGACATTTTCATATTTAGAAACCAAACCCAAGATCCTGGGAGTTTGCTAAAACTAATGTTTTCGATATGCTGTCCACCCCCGAGCATGTGTTAGCCCAGGATGAAGCAGCCTGGAAATTGCTCAATAGAATATTTTGTCTTGTGGCCAAATCACGCAGAAGGAACCAGAAATGTATTGGCGATGCCTGTCGGTGGGTTGGAAAGTTAAAATCAAACCTGATCCAGCCACTCCCACCTTAAGCTCTTCTTTGTTACACACCTTTCTACAGGCTGGTGGGAGATGCCCATATTTCCCAAGCTGTGATTCATTTCAATTCCCCTATCAGAGCTCCACTAGGACCTAAAACTTCAGAGGCCAAATTCCTGATAATCAGTGATATTTACTGAGTACTTACTGGGTGCTGAGCACTGTACTAGGTGCTCAGGAGAGAACAACACAGTAGAGTTGATAGATATGCTCCCTGCCCACAAGGAGTTAATAGTCTAGAGGGGGAGACAGGCATTAAAGTAAATTGTAGATAGGGTAAATGAGAGAGTATAAGTCCTTAAGTACCCTGGGGCTGGGGATGAGGTGAAGAACAAGTGCAGAACCAAGGCCATACAGAAGGGAGGGCAAATAGGAGAAATGAGGGCCTAGTCATGGAAGGCCTCTTGGAGGAGGTGCATTTTAGTGGGGCTTTCCTACTGCCAGGTAGGGAAGGGGAGGGAGTTCCAGGCCGGAGAGATGACATGGGCTAGAGGTTGGCGGCAAAACAGACGAGAGTGAAATACAGTGAGTAGGTTGGCACTTGTCTAAGCGCTTAGGAGAGTACAGTACTATGGAGTTGGTAGCCATGACTCCGGCCCTCAAGGAACTTACAACACAGTGGGGAAGACAGACATTAAAATACATTGCGGATAGGGGAAACGAAGAGTACAAGAATATATAGATAAGTGATGGAAGTATGGGGTGAATATAATTGCTTTAGGCATACAGACCCAAGTGCAGAGACCATGGAGTGAATAAGGTAGGGGGAAAGAGTTAGCCAGGGAAGGCTTCTTGGAGAAGATGTGATTTTAGGAGGGCTTTGAAGTTGCCAAGAATAGTGGTCGGTCAGAATGAAAGGGAAGGGAGTTGAGAGCAGAGGGAAGACGTGGTCATGGAATAGGAAGTAGGGCTGAACTTACTGCCGCCACCTCAACTGCTATTCCGTTTTCTGAATTTCTGAGCTCCACACTTCCCTTCCAGCTTCTTCATGTTCTCCCAGTTTCAAACACGCTGGACTGGGAGAAAGCCCCCTCCAATTATATCAAGCATCCTTCTTCCTGGTCCTCCTACGGTGATTTCTGAAGACCCAGTCCCTCCTCAGATTTAATGGAAGTGAGGGGGCCTCTCGCCCAACTGAACAAATTATGAAACCAAAAAGCATCACAGGCAATATAAAAATATTCCCATAAAGCATCTTTCAATCTGCTTAATAAACCCTTACAATAAACAATATATTGCCTCTGTGTGTTTCTAGAGGGAGGACTTAACCAGAGGATCACCGAACCCAGGCTATTCAAGGGTCAGAAACTGTCCTCCCACATACAGGAAGGGGGTGGTAGCCTACTTTTCTGGTGTCTGGGGGAGAGTTGTGTCCTTTTCTCCCACTCCCTTCTGTGTCGCCTTGACTTGCTCCCTGCATTTATCCTCCATCCCATCCCCACAACACGTATGTATATATCTGTAATTTATTAATGTATTTATTTACTTATGTATATTAATGTCTGATCTCCCCTTCTAGACTGTGGACTCGTGGGCCAGGAATGTGTCCGTTGTTGTATTGTACTCTCTCAAGTGCTAAGTGCTTTGCGCACAGTAAATGCTCAATAAGTACGATTAAATGAACCTTCCAATTCTTCCCTCTCATGGTTCTTCCCTAATGTCCAGCCTGCACCCGCACAGTGGAAAGAATATTTTAGGCAGCACAATCGGCACGCTGACAGATAGACTCCTCTAGAGACTGCAGGATAGGCCAACAAAAAACTACATGAAAGATGAGCCTAGCTCTCACAACAGCAACCTTCCAACAAGAGGTGGCATGGCCTAGTGGATATAGCATGGGCCTGGGAGTCATAAAGACCTGGGTTCTAATCCTGACTCCACTACATGTCTGCTGTGCAAGTCATTTCACTTCTCTGTGCCTCAGTTTCCATATCTGTAAAATGGAGACTAAGACTATGAGCCCCACATGAGAAAGAGACTATGCCCAATTTGACTGATTAGCTTATGTATAAGCATTAAACCCCAGTGCTTAGTACAGTGTACGGGACATAACCCAATTAAAAAAATGCCATTAATGTAAAACAAAAAAATTTAAAAATTAAAAATACCATTAAAAAAAGAGCCTGTCGACAATCTGTGGGAAGACCTGGGCAACTCATTGCTGCTTCCCTCTATCATCAGCCAACTAAGTGGCAGAGAAGCCCAGAAGAAGGCTGCACCATGTGTCTGTTGGGTGACCTTAAGCAAGTTACTTAACTTCTCTGTGCCTCAGTTTCCTCATGTGGAAAATGGAGATTGAACCTCCCTTCTCCCTCCCCTTTAGACTATGATCCCCATATGAGACAGGGACTGTATTTGATCTGATTGTATACTATCAAACCCAAACATTTAGCTTCATAAATACCTCACATTATTGTAACTAAGAATGGCACAGGACTCCAGAGAGATGGGTTCTGATCAAAATGTCATAGCAGTTGTAGTCGAGGCAGCCCAGAACTCAGCAACAGGAGTCAAGGGGATGGGAGCACATTAAGTAAAAATATGGATCATAAAGGAGTCAGGTGCCACATTCGTACCAGTTGGGGGACAGAACACCTGAAAACTAGACTGTCCAGGATAAAACCAGATAAATGGCTGCCCTATTTCCGAACGTAACCCCAAATCCCCACTTGGAACTCAACCCTCCACTTAGCCTGGTTCTGTAAGATCGAGATGGAAAGATATGGGGTCAGTAGAAGGCATTCGGGATTGATATTCTTTTTTAAAACTGCTTTCCAAATTAGAACATTACATGATCTGTGAAAAAGTGTAAATCAGACGGCATAAATAGAATTACGGAATTTGGGAAGGTGTAAAATAATTGCCCGAGGCTCTTCATCAGCCTGAGATAGTCACAGTTGTTCTACAAAGCAATCACTCAGTCAGTTTGCACTCTAAACTTGAAGTCTTTATCATGGTCACCCGTAGTTACTGAGCACTTTCTGTAGGCAAGACCCAGTATTAGGGAGTCAAGGCAGTGTCTGCTCTTGTGAACCTTTCATAACCACCCACTGGTGATGATACAAAGCCATCCGTTCAGAAGTCATCCATGAGTTAGCCACTAAATAAAAATAAGATGCAGTGTTTAAGCAGTGTCTCACAGCAATCAAACACTACTAGTCAGGCACTAGTCCAAGGAGGAGAATAGTATTAATGATTGTGATAAGTCCTTACTGTGTACCAAACACTGAACTATGTACTGATGGAACATACAATTAAATCAGATCTGACAGTTTCTGTTCCACAGGAGCTCAAAATCTACAGATATTGTCTCCCCATTTGGCAGATTAGGAAAGAGGCACAGAGAAGTTTAGTGATTTGCTCAAGGTCACACAGAAAACGAGACAGAGCTGGAATTAGAACCCATATCCTCGGACTCACAGGCCCCATGCTCTTTCCACTGGATCAAACTGCCTCTACTCTGACCTACCCATAAGACTATACAGGGGTTTTGAGGGAGTAATGAAGGCATGCATGAGGCTGGGACTAAACCAGGACAGTTGTACTAGTGGAAATCAAAATCTCTTGGAAGGACTCAAAACAGCAACAATACATTGTTTGACCCACTTCAGTGATGTCACTCTGGCATTTTTCACTTTAGCTAATAAACAAGTCACTTTGCTCTATTCAAAACAGAACCAAATAATACTTTATAATATATAAGCAAAGGGAGTTTTTGGCCTTGTCCTAACCCAGGCTAAGAGTTCAAGCAAGTGGTGACTTTCAGGAAGTAATCTTAATTGTTATACGTCTCCTTATTCAGAAACAAGACATTAGAGCTGGCTCTATGGGGCTCAGTGACAAAATGATGAATGCTAACATGGATAGCGAGGTGTCTCAGAGGACCAAGAGCTGTTATTACTATTAAGATTCAAGAGAATTTCCTGGCAGTAAGGGCTGTTAAACACTGGAATTAGTTGCTGAGGGAGATCTGGAATCTCCTTCTCTGAAAGAACAGGAAAGGTTTCCATTTGTCTGCCTGGAGGCAGGGGGTTGGATTCAATGACCCCTGAAGTAAGCAGTGGTTCATGGGACTCAGCTTCAATGGATGTCAGTTGAAACTAGACTCGAAAAGAAGAAAACTAAAATGCATTTGCACTGAAGATACCAAGTTGGCATCTGGTGTCAATGCCTTTCATGCCAAACAGTAGGCCTTTCCCCAAGTTCCTTTGGCCTAGGAAGAGCGACTGTAGCAGTGAATGAAACCATGAGATCAGGCAGTGTGTGGTGCTGTATTCGGGCTGGGCAGGCAGTTACTGAGCTTGGGCCAGTTGTAAAGGGCAACTCAAGGGAATGCCCAGAAAGTGAGTGGAAGAGGACAGGAGAAGCTGACAGAGTGAATTGGTGAATAGGAGGCCACAGGAATAATAATAATAATGCTTTGTCATGAGCTTATCGTGTTACAGTCATCGTACTAAGCACTGGGGTAAATTCAAGATAATCCTGTCCCACATGGGGCTCACAGTCTAAGTAGGAGGGGTGAACAGGTTTTGAAACCCCATTTTACTGATGAGGAAACCAAAACCCAGAGCAGTTAAGCGACTCATCTGAGTCACATGGCAGGTAAATGGCGGAGCTGGGGGTATGACCCAAGCACATGCTCTATTCACTAGGCCACGCTGCTTCTCTACTGGTCCAGGAGGTGGAAGGATGTTGGTATTTTCACATTCTGCTAGGTGGGCTTAATCTAGGGATCCCAGTGGCTTTTCCAAGCACTAAGTGTTTACCATAAGATCGAAACATTCTTGGACCACAACTCCAGAATTTAAGACATCTTCAGGAAGACCCATCTCAGTTCAAGACCCATGAGGAAAAAAGGCTTAGAATTTGGAAGCGGGCTGACATCCACACAGGGTGCCCAGATGGCCTCTTCACAGCTAGTTCCCCCCCAGCCCCCACCCTACCCCAGACACAGCTGGAAATGGGCTCTTGCTCAGCTCCAGTCTGGGATAGGATCACCCACCCCCTGCAGGACTGATTTCCCTCTTGACACGTCTGTCTCTACTGGGGGCTTTTTGATCATTCATTCATTCAATCGCATTTACTGAATGCTTACTGTGTGCAAAGCACTGTACTAAATGCTTGGGAGAGTACAATATAACAACAAATACATTCCTGCCCACAATGAGCTCACAGTCTGGGGGGAGAAAGACATTAATATAAATAACTAAATTACAGATATGATAACTATGTCAGGCACTGAGGCTGGGGCCAGTTAGTAATAACAATAATAATAATAATAAATAATTGTTAAGAAGTTACTATGTACTAAGCACTGTGGTAGATACAACATAACACAATCACATCCCACAAGTCTAAATAGGAAGGCATGGCCTATTGGAGAGAGAGCACAGGCCTGGGAGTCAGAAGGACCCGGGTTCTATTCCCAGATCTGCCAAACGTTTACTATGTGCCCTTGGGCAAGTCACTTAACTTCTCTGTGCCTCAGTTTCCTCAACTGTAAAACGGGGATACCTGTTCTTCCTTCTTAAACTGAGATCCCCATGCGGGACACGGACTGTTTCTGATCTAATTAATTTATACTTACCTCATAGCTTAGAACAGTGTTTGGCACATAGTAAGGCTCAACAAATACCATAGGAAAAAAGAGAAGAGGCTTTGGATCCCCACTTTTCAGATGAGGAAATTGAGGCACAGAGAAGTTAAGTGATTTGCCTAAGTTCACAACAGAAAGTGGTGAGTTAGGATTAGAACCCAGGTCCTCTGCCTTCTACGCCCCTGCTCTTTCTACTAGGCCACACTGTTAAGTAGGTCTAGCCTCTTCTGCTTCTCCAGGAAGGTTGCTCTGTAACCTTTCTCTTCTTTTCCCCTCAGTGGTGTTAATAGAGTATTTACTGCAAAAGGAAGACTGCACTGGGTGCTTGGGAAAGCAGCATAGAGTAAATAGACACGGTCCTGGCCTTTCAAGGAATTTATGATCTGGCTGGAAAGATAGATCTCCATCCTAATTTCTCTTCAAGTCTTAAAAAGAAGAGGAAGTCCCTCACTTTTCCTACCCTTCTCCTTATGTGAACTCACCAGGCAGCAGATAGAAGCCAGTCAGGTGGAAAAAGAGAGCAATCAGAACTATAATTGTTGTAGTTATAATTAGTTATAATAATTACAATTAAAAGTGCTCTTTTTTCATATCTAATCACCCAGGATGGTTCTTTCCTTCTTGTTTCTTCACAAAAGTTATAGAATTTGATCAGACTCTGGCTCATTGCTTAGAGTGAAATTTACCCCAACTGTACTGCCTGGTACATGATTTTTTTGAGGTTAATTTACAGTTTGGATTGTTGAATTCCCACTTACCACTATTTCATTTATAATAAATCATCTCTAGTGGAGCTTAGCCTGAGCTTCACCCCTCCACTCCCCAGTTACTAGATTTAAATGTGAACAATTCCTTTGCCACAGCCCCTTAACTTAGGGGAAGGGAGGATATGGGGGCAAAAGTGGGCAATCTGCCTAGTTCCAGGTTCTAGAGACCCAGCTACCTATACCTCAGACAAGATTTTCCCAGACCTTTATGCTCTGAGGATGGGGAAAGTCCATTAACGCCACCATATTCACTCTATCTCCATTTTGCCTCTTGCTGCCAATCCTTTACTCACATCCTCCCTCTAGCCTGCAACTTCTCCATATCTGACAGACCACTACTCCCTCCACTCCAAAGCCTTACTAAAATCACATCTCCCAGAAGCTCTTGATTGATTTCCCCAGCCTATTCACCCTTCTTCCTGAGCTGCCTATGCACTTAGGGCTGTTCCCCTAAGCACTTTGATATTCACCCCTCCCCACCGCCCTTATGTACATACCCCTATTCTCTGCTAGAAGGGAAATGGGGGGTAGGGAGGGAGGAAGAGAGAGAGAGAGAGAGAAACGGTTTTACCGTACAAACACAAACAGGCACATTCATAGCAGAGTTTGGGGGGCAGTCTTGGAGGCAAGGTGGTGCTGTAAGGCCCCAAACATTTCTTTTGTCTATGCAGCCTCTCATCCTATTTTTTGTTTATCATGAAAATTCAGCTTGCCTCCTATAGGAATATGACCAAAATAAGACTTCCCACCAAAAAAAAAAAAAGCCTCTCCCCAAAACACCCCTTATGTCCTGTCTTGTGAAGATAGGTTATCTTGGGTTATCTTCTAAATCCACAGTAGTTACCCTATCAGAGCTATTTTTTAACTAGTTCCCTGTTTTCCTTCCAAAGGTTTATCTTCTGTTGTGCTTTAGGGGAAAATACCCAGGGAGCAGGACCCTTTTATAGGGCTCTACACACACCTCCCACTCAGTGGGTGCTTAATAAATGTTAAATAGTGATAAATCCTCACTGCATTTCTATTGATCTGGAAACCATAGGTTTAAATTGCAGCAAGAGTACAGATGAAAAGGAAAATGTCTTTACTGAGAGGGTGAGTCAAGAATGGGACAGGTCACCCAGGGCTATAGACTACTGCTGGAGAGTTTTGAAAATAATAAGAATAATAATGTTGGTATTTGTTAAGCACTTACTATGTGCGGAGCACTCTTCTAAGCACTGGGGTAGATTCAGGGTCATCAGGTGGTCCCACATGAGGCTCCCAGTCTTAATCCCCATTTTACAGATAAGGGAACTGAGGCACAGAGAAGTGAAGTGACTTGCCCACAGTCACCCAGCTGACAAGTGGCAGAGCCGGGATTCAAACCCATGACCTCTGACTCCCAAGCCCGGGCTCTTGCCATTGAGCCATGCTGCAGTCACCCACATACCCACGGTTCAGGAGTTCGCCTGCCTAGAAGTAAGGGGCTTCATAAGACTGCTTCTGGTGGCCCTTTCACCTTGGTTCTGTGGCCCTTTCCTCTCCATCCAAACCGTTACCACGTTAATACAATCACTCATCTTATCCCAACTGGATTACTGCATCAGCAGTAGGTCCTTTCTGACCTCCCAATCTCCTCTCTCTCCCCACTTCAGTCTATACTTCACTCTAATGCCCAAATTATCTTTCTACAGAAATGTTCTGCGCATGTCACCCCTCTTCTCAAAAATCTCCAGTGGTTGCCTATCAATCAAGCAAAAACGTCTCACTATTGGCTTCAAAGCT
The DNA here is from genome assembly GCF_004115215.2 of Ornithorhynchus anatinus. Taxonomy (NCBI): domain Eukaryota; kingdom Metazoa; phylum Chordata; class Mammalia; order Monotremata; family Ornithorhynchidae; genus Ornithorhynchus; species Ornithorhynchus anatinus. Next base: position 51,487,136 of record NC_041736.1, read on the forward strand.
CTCCATCACCTTGTCCCCTCTTATCTCACCTCCCTTCTCTCCTCCTACATCTCAACCTGCACACTCTGCTCCTCTGGGGCTAACCTTCCTCTGTGCCTCATTCTGACCTGTCCATCGATCCCTGGCCCACTTCCTACCTCTGGCCTGGAACACCCTTCCTCTTCAAATCCACCAATCACACTTTCTACCCTTTAAAGCCCTACTGAAGGTTCACCTCCTCCAAGAGGTCTTCCCAGACTAAGGCCCCCTTTTCCTCAGCTACTCCTCCCCTCCCCATCGCCCCGACTCGCTCCCTTTACTCTACTCCTCCGTCCGGTCCCACAACACTTGTGTATATATGTACATATCTGTAATTCTATTTATTTATATTAATGTCTGTTTACTTGTTTTGATGTGTATATATCTACAATTCTACTTTGTTATATTCATACTATTGATGCCTGCTTACTTGTTTCGATGTCTGTCTCCCCCCCTTCTAGATTGTTAGCTCATTGTGGGCAGGGATTGCCTACTTCTGAATTGTATTTTCCAAGCATTTAGTACAGTGCTCTGCACACAGTAAGGGCTCAATAAAAATACAATTGATTGAATTGAATGAAGGACTCTGGGACAAAAGGGCATAATGGGACTTGGTTGCCTCAGAGGCCAGATAGGGACAATACTTGCCACAGTGTTTTTCTTTGAGAATTCCTTTTTGGGACATTCACACACATAGACAAACACTCCCAGAACTTACATATTTGAGCATGTGCATGATATGGCAGGAAATTATTAAGCTTGCAAAATGCTTCTATAGTGAAGGAGTCTGGGGAACAGGAATCTAAGAAGTCTTACAGCACACACGGGATTTAAACCAGCTCAGTGCATTATACCTGGCGGGCACACCACAGAGAACCATGTTTCTAGTTTTTACAAGGAGCACAACATGTTGTATTAATCCATTCAGAAGACAAATTTTCAGTGACAGAAGATACCCCCAAAGCCCTACATACAAGTCTTGTCCAAGTTACAGTTCTCAATTGCTAGTGTGAAACTAGTCTTTACAGTACATAGCACGCTCAATGAAACACAAGATTTGGGGGATATAAAAGTCTAGTTTACCAAATAAGTCAGACTACTTTTAAGATAGAGATTAAACTCTACCCTTAACCGATTCAATTCAGTTGAAAAATTAGTATTTCCCTCATAGCTCAATGCAAGTATTTCAGGTAGGAATGAAACTGTGCACAATAGCTTTTAAAATGGAGAGCAGAACAGCCAAGACCCAAACAGAATAACCCACACTTCTCACAGTGGGCTCTGAAAACACATCTTCATTACCAGCAGAGTGACTCAGAAGACAGGTCACGTGTTTCTGAATGAATTATTCAAGGCTTTAGGAAGCCAAACATTTTCTTGTGGAATCTGCACTTTTACCCTGATCCATATTGCATGTTGGAACAGGCGCAGAGAAAGGGAAATCATGTTTAGACAACAAACTTAACGTGCAAGAAAAATTAGCTTTAAAAAGTATTCATTCTCTGGGAATCATTTGAAAACAAACAAGTAGAGTAGTCTGATCTATTTGCTCCTTTGTATTGTGCCTCTGAAAGTCAAAATATCTCTGCCCCTCAGATCCACCAACTGGAACGTGGACTCACTGGGTGGCTTGTCCACTTGACCACCATGTGGGTAGAGTGCAATATGATTGTGTGTTTTGAAGGTTTTTGAAAAGCAGCATGCCTACTGAATAGAACATGGGCCTGGGAGTCAGAAGGACGTGGGTGGGGACGTGGGTTCTAATCCTGGCTCCACCACTCGTCTGCTGTGTGATCTTGGGCAACTCACTGCACTTCTCTCTGCCTCAGTTACCTCATCTGTAAAGTAGGAATTAAACGTGTGATCCCCATTGGGGATACTGATTGTGACCAATCTGATTAGTTTGTAATTACCCCAGTGCTTAGTACAGTAACTGGCACATAGTAAGAGCTACAGAAATACCACTTTTAAAAAAAGGTAATTTGAGACACTCAGCCTAAAGAACTTCTTTTTGCTACTTCAATCTAAAATTGGATATATGGACTGAACTCTGGATTGCTCAGGCCAGCTCAGCAGAGAAGAGCCTATGCAATCTTCTCCTAAGAGCCGTGAAATGATAAAGTCAATATATCAGTGAAAATGACTTGAAAAGAAGCATAAGCCTGAAATTGTCACTGGAGTGTTCAACTTATTCCCTTTTTTCCCCCATCGTGTTTACCAACATAGGTAACATCCCATTTACATCTTCCCCTAGGCCAACTGAACCAGATTGGTTACTCAGATTCATTGGCTGTTTGTTCTTCAGAGCAGGCCTAGTGAGAGGCCATGACCACTCAAGTCTCACTTCTTTCCTCCAATTCTGAGTTCCAGGTGGACTACTAATCAGTCACCACCACTTATTGAGCACCTACTAGGTGCAGACACTGTACTAAGTGTTAGGAAGAGTATGATAGAGTTGGTACGTGTAAACCTTCCCCTCAAGGAGCTTATGATCTAGTAGATTCATCCAAGCTGTCTAATTCTAACACTCTCTTCATATTTCCTCTCCCCATTTACTATTCCCACTTACTCCCTGGAAGTATCTCTAAGGCATGGGGATTGCTAGGGTCGCAGTTCTCCAAGAATCTTGAATCCCACTTTGGGAAACATAAGTCAAGATGTAGCACAAGGTCAATAAAGCACTTTGAATCACTGCAGAATTAGTCCAGGGAAATAATAATAATTATTATTATGGTATTTGTTAAGTGCTTACTAAGTGCCAAGCACTGTTCTAAGCACTGGGGTAGATACATGGTATTCAGGTTGTCCCATGTGGGGCTCACACTTTTAATCCCCACTTTACAGATGTGGTAACTGAGGCACAGAGAAGTTAAGTGACTTGCTCAAAGTTACACAGCAGACAACCGGCAGAGGTGGGATTAGAAGCCACCTCTGACTCCCAAGCCAGGTTCTTTCCAAAATAGCCCCAAATTCCAAAATCACCTCCACCTAACTCCTCTCTGTATTTTAGAATTAGCAATTAGCAATTTAGGCTGAAAAGTTTTCATCTGGAAAGTAGAGAGTCAACCAGTAATACCAATATCTCCATCCAAATCTATAATGCTTTCAGTTTGACATTCTCTCCTTGACTGGAAGGCACATTGTTGGGAATATCCTGAGCATTTATCCAATCTCCACCTGCAGAAGTTAGTTCAGGATGATTGTAGGACAGCCAGCTATCCACAAGTAACATCTAAGCCAGAATATCAGGAATGTGAAAATTGCAAGTTAATATTACGGAAGTGTTTATTTTCAGTCTTTTCCAAAACAGTGGAAAGAAACCAGCATGCACAATGAAGAAACCATACAGAGAGGTTTGTATCTCATTGTTGCCTTGTTTGAAGTGAAATGGATGTCAACCTCCAACTAGCTTAGGGAACTTGGATTTCTAGAGGAATAGGAGTCATTGAAATACTCTGAGCATCTGAGCATCCCTTGAGGGCAGGGACAGTTTCTTTTTCTTTTTGATACGGCGCTCTTTACAGGGTGTTTGATCCATACTATGGTTTGGTAAATCAAAGCTGCCAATTACAATACTATTGGTATTTGCTAAATTCTTACTATATACCAAGAACTGCTCTAAGCATTGGAGTAGATACAATACTATCAGATAAGATCATTATTATTACTTTCATTAATTTTAGGTGATGTTCACAGGCTGTGTGATGTTCACTATTATCAGTGGTGATGAATAAGGTCAGTCAGAGACTTCCACTGTGAAGCAGTTTAGGGGCAAATGATATACTGCACATGGGGATGTGGGGGGAAGAGGGGTAGAGAGATGAACAGAGAGAAGAGTAGCCTCTTCTCTAGACTGTAAGCTCCTTGTGGGCAGGGAGCTTGCCTACCAATTTGATTGCACTGTATTCTCCAAAGCACTTAAAACAGTGCTCTGTACTCCCTGGTAGCCATCAGTCATATAAGTAAAAAAGTCCCTTCCTTCAGTCACATAAGTAAAAAAAAGTCCCTGCCTTTGGCTGTCACAGCTCCACTCAACACACCCACCTATAGAAAAGGAGCTTAAGATTTGTCTTCTGAATATGCCTCAACCTCTCCTTCTAGGCAACAACAGACTGCTGAGGAGGCTAAGTCTACAACACAAAGAAGGGAGACAAAGTAGACATGAAAACATACATGAAGTTATTAAGAAAATATGGCAGCAAAAGCCCTGAGAGCCCACCCCCATGTCAGCACAGAGTAGAACAGAATAGTTTCACAGGAATTTGTCAATCAGTAGCATTTTCTGAGCACTTACTGTTTGCAGAGCACTCTACTAAGTGCTTGGGCGAGAACCATACCTTAGAGTTGGTAAACATGATCCCTGGTTATAAGGAGCTTACATTCATTCATTCAGTCGTATTTATTGAGTGCTTACTATGTGCAGAGCACTGTACTAAGCTCTTGGAAAGTACAATTGGGCAACAGAGACAATACTTACCCAACAACAGGCTCACAGACTACAAGGGGTGAGATAGACAACAAACTAAGTAGACAGGCATCAATAGCATCAATATAAATAAAATTAGATATATACACATCATTAATAAAACAAATAGAATAGTATATATGTACATATATACACAGGCGCTGTGGGGTGGGAAGGGGGTAGATCAGAGCGAGGGAGTCAGGGAAGGGAGGAGGAGCAAAGGAAAAGGGGGGCTCACCCTGGAAAGGCCTCCTGGAGGAGGTGAGTTTACAGTGTAGAGGTTCATTGAACAAGATTAATCAACCATCCACCTATTTCCCCTCAACTTTCTACTGCTTTGGGAAAAAATTAGTGGCTGGAAAATGTAGGCAATATAGTGAAAGTACAAATATATTGTCAGATTTTGAACAGAGAACTTTTGAATGCAAAACACAATCTAAAATGAAGCCGGTTTCTGTTTTTTTCCTTCCAACACTTCAAGTAAACAGGACTTCTCTGCCCTTCTTCAACTTCCCAGGCTGCTCTTTTCAGTGAGGGCTGCCCCTTCTCTATGCTGCTATTGATGTCATCAGGAAACCAACTGAAAGGGAGCCTGAGGAAACAAGCCACATGGCTCTGTGTGCTCTGGCTGTTGGACTTCAAGTTCTTTAAGATGTTTCGAATCACGATTCCAAGCCACAGGACTGTACTTGATCTCCATGTGGTGTAGAGTGAGCTGTTCTACCAGGGTTGTTGGGGGAGGGGATGGGAAAAACTTCATGATACCTCTAAACATTTCCCCAAACACTCAGAACTTTAATATGGAAGTTCATTTTAATGCCTAAAGGAAGAAAAGTGGGGAAATTAAGCCAAATCGTAACCTAAGCCAAATGCCTATAGACTCTTAGATGGCTTTGCAAAAATTAATAATTGGGGTATTTATGAAACTCATACTATATGTCAAGCACCAAACTAAGTGCTGGGGTAGGTACAAGATAATCAGCTCCCACCTGGGGCTCACAGTCTAAATACAAGGGAAACGGGTATAGAATCACCATTTTTCAGATGGCGGAACTGAGGCACAGAGAAGGTAAGAGACTTATCCAATGTCACACACAACACAGGCAGCAGAACCCAGGTCCTCTGACGCCCAGTCCCATGCTCTTTCCATTAAGCCACGCTGCTAACCTAGAGACTTACTTCCAGACAACCACTCCACAATACATGCAACCTGCGGCTATGACTTGCACTACTTGCAGATATGACCCAGCACCAGGAAGTCAGGGAAAGGGTCAAGTTCAGGGTGTGTGAGTGTGTGTATGTGCTGGCACACACATGCCCAAACAAGCATAAAGTGGTGTCTAGGTGAGGAGCAGTAAGGTTGCTAGGATCAGGGAAGAGGAAGGGATCAGGGAGCAATTAGCAGGGTAACATTCACTTATCCTTAGGGATCAATCAAGTAGCAACTGGTTCCGGGGAAGAATTTAATCCCATTTTAAGATTAAGGAAAAACAAACCCCACAATACAACCATCATATTGCAGCCACATGTTCAAGGAATCAAGGAAATACAACCTGGCAATATTAATGTTTCACAAATTATTATAAATATGTAAGCAAAGTTTCTCAGCTGCACAATCAAGGCTCTGAGTTCATGTACTCACATATCAGCATGACAATCCAAGGACATCCATCAAACAGTAAAGTTAGGTGTCTCTCTTCTAAATTTAAAAGCTCTGTCCAGCTTGCTGATTGGCTCTCATTCCCCAGTGATTTGAGGCACTTAGGCTTCCGGGAAATGTAGTACTCAGGTAGCAGGTGCTACAAGAATAAGTTTCCTACTTCCTTTGAGTCATTTGATCCTCATTCCACCTTCAATAGGCGAGTGAGCTTTATCAAAGTAACTGGAATCTGTCAGCAGTAGGACTTTTAAGTGAATCCCCGCCACCCTGTTGGTTTATAGTCACTGAATTCCAACAATTAGCTTATTCCTACAAAGAGGTGTCCATGCAACTCACGGTGGCAAAGACACCATAGGAAAAACAAATTCTTCTTAAAAAAGCATGGGTCCTATTGACTGACATTTCTCCTGATTCTTAACTCACTTGTTTTTCCCCTTCAGCACTTTAAATTACTGTAGATTCCTTAGTCTTGCAAATTACCTAAGAGCCATAGTATCAAGCCCTATAACAACCAAGCATGGGCAGAAAAGTTGCAGCTGAACTGAGTGAAGTTCTGATTAAAACCAGGAGGTTAAAGTATAAGAATTCCATCTGAGTGCACTATTCAATCAGTAAAGGGTCTTTTAGTTGTTTTCTCACCTCCTGTCTATTCTCTTCTCTCCTCTCCCTAAATGACCTCTCAGGGTCAGCTCCTCTAGCCCATGATTCTCTATTTTTGCCCCAAAGAACTCCATTGCTTCCCTTTGCGATAATTTATTTTAATATCTGGCTCCCCTGTTAGATTGTAAGCTACTTGAGGGCAGGGATCATGTCTACTAACTGCACTGTACTCTCCCAAGTGCTTTGTACTTGGAGAAGCAGCGTGGCTCAGTGGAAAGAGCATGGGCTTTGGAGTCAGGGCTCATGAGTTCGAATCCCAGCTCTGCCACTTGGCTGTGTGACTGTGGGCAAGTCACTTAACTTCTCTGTGCCTCAGTTCCCTCATCTGTAAAATGGGGATCAAGACTGTGAGCCCCACGTGGGACAACCTGATTCCCCTATGTCTACCCCAACGCTTAGAACAGTGCTCGGCACATAGTAAGCGCTTAACAAATACCAACATTATTATTATTATTATTTTTATTTGTACAATGCTCTGCAAAAAGTAAGTGTTCAATAAATACCATTCATTCATTGATTGACATGTAAAATATTCTTCTTTTCCCAAGGCTTTCCCCTGACTTTGGACCTTCCTTTAGATTTTCTGTTAATATCTTCTGGGAGAGGCAAGAGAAGCCAGTTGTCTACACAATCTGCTGTCTGGGGTTAATAAAGCCTCTCGTGGCCTGCCTGATTTGGATGGAACCTATGCTTGAGGTGTTTCCTGAGATACAGGTCTTTTCTCCTGTCACAGCCAAAGAACAGCAGTGAGCTGTTCAGCTGGATTGTTTACAGGGAGAAAGCAAAGAGAAAAACTCTGATTAGGAAACAAATACAAATGCAAGGACAAGCAGCCCCAAAGCAAATTGAATACCATCCAGATCACCTACCTCTTCTCATCTTCATATCGAAAGAATGTCTGAATTCACAGACCAAATGGTACCTTGTTCCTACTACTAGAACTAGAAACGTTGTATAGAACTTCAGAACTCTGCTCCTTGCTTGCTGTATGAAGATTTGTTCTTCCTGGTGCCTGGAATTTGGGCAGAAGGAGCTCTTCCTGGGTGATGTGAGGATTGACAACTCATTTTCACTTATATTTTCCCTTCCCCTTCTGAAAATGACAGTAAACTTGACAAACTGGTGGAGGCAGTAGTCTTGAGGTCTTTTTATCTTTTAATAGAGTTTGTTAGTTAAGTGCTTGGCACATAGCAAGCACATAACAAATGCCATCATTACTACTGGGGAAGCAGCATGGCGAAGGGGATAGAGCATGGGCCTGGGAGTCAGGACTCAGGAGTTCGAATCCCAGCTCTGCCACTTGTTGGCTGTGTGACTGTGGGCAAGTCACTTAACTTCTCTGTGCCTCAGTTCCCTCATCTGTAAAATGGGGATTAAGACTGTGAGCCCCACGTGGGACATCCTGATTCCCCTATGTCTACCCCAGCGCTTAGAACAGTGCTCGGCACATAGTAAGCGCTTAACAAATACCAACATTATTATTAGGTCATGGGTTTTAATCCCAGCTCCGCCACCTGTCTGTTGTGTGTCCTTGAGCAAGTCACTTCACTTCTCTGTGCCTCAGTTCCCTCATCTGTAAAGTAGAGATTAAGACCACAGGCCCCATGTGGGACATGGACTGTGTCCAACCCGATTTGCTTGTATCCACCCCAGGGCTTAGTACAGTGCCTGGCACATAGTAAGAGCTTAACAAATACTACAGTTATTCTTGTGGGTCTCAGAACAGAAGGGAATCTGTCAATCAGTGGTGTTTATTTAGCAATTCTCTGTGCAGAGCACTGTACTACATGCTTGGGAATTTTCAGTTTAATAGAATTGGTAGAAACTATCCCTCCATACAAGGAGTTTAGAGTCTATGGGAAATAGCAAGCCAGCCAAATTAAAATGGTGCTGGAGAAGTCACCATTCACTTACTAGTCTTCTCCCAGATTTACAACCTCCATTGAAAAGGTCCATCTCTTGACAGTTTTTCCTGGAAAAAAATGTACTGATTGAGGAAAATAGAAGTTTGCAAATACTTCCAAGGCAATGTGTCCAGATCTCTACTAGATCGCCCCTGGTCTCTGAAATTTTGTGTATTCTTTCTACCATCCACACTGCCAATGGGAGTAATTCACTGGTAGGGGGGATTCAAATTTCACCACTCAAAGATCAAGCCTGCCCCAAGGCCAAAATACATTAGGATTTGTAAGAAACTGAAGAACACCTTCACAAAAGTGTTAAACGAATCCAGGTTGTGACCTATTTTTTTAAACTCATTTCCCTCCAGACTACTTGAATTAATCTAATATTATTTCTCTAGGATAGATATGGCTGAGGAATATAAAGGCAAGCTTCATTCATTTTCCACACTCAACTTTTAATTTCCATGAAACTGTGGTCTAGTTGGATAGTCCAAGTGTGATTGTTGGATCACACAGAATGGAAATTTGATTTTATATCACTTCAGCATTTTCACTCCTTAGGTACCTGACACTAAAGTCACTAGGTAAAGAAAATTATAAAAGGATAACTATGGCACACATAAAATGGTTCTCAAATGGACTCCATTTACTCTATATATTAAATAAGTGAAGTGTTTTTTCCATGAGTTCCCAAGAAGTAATTCATTACTCTATACACCAAAATTTTAAAGTAGGAAGAGGGAAAATTTCCCACCTAACCACTCTATCTCAAGAGAGGGGTCCGGATACATTCATGGAATAGAAGTCTGTAATGGGCTACTTAAAGGAAAGTTGGGGATATTAACTTTCTGGAAGCAGTGAGACCTTGTAGAATGAGCAAAGATTAGATGGGTTCTAATCCTGGTGCTGCCGCTCACCTGTTGGGTGACCTTGGGCAACCACTTAACAACTCTCACCTGCAAATACCTGTTCTCTCTTTTATTTAGATTGTGAGTCCCATGTTGGACCTGGATATCTTGTATCTATCCCAGTATTTAGTCCAGCGCTTGGCACTTAGTAAACACTTAACAAATTCCATTATTATTATTAATAGTAATTATAATAATAATATTTGGGCTATCCTAGTTAGGGGGTATGTAAAGAAAGGCAACCATCAGATGATTTCCTCAAACTTCTGTCTCCAACTATAAGCTAGATGAACCATTGGTCGGGCCCAGTAATGGTGGTATTTATAATCAACTGCTTTTCAAAGCAGACCAGAGAGAATTGGGATTAAGAGATAAATAAATCCTTTTTATATATTTCTATTTGCAACTACAACTGATCATGGGGGAGGGCTTTGACTCATACACAAGTGGGAGAAGCAGTTTGATTAGAAATAGGCCTTTTTCAGATGAGAAATAGTACTTTTTCACATGCTTTCTCCATAATTTCATGGATCAAAATGAAGCCATGACATGGGAACTGTTGTGAACTGTATGTCAGAGCACACAACTACACAGTAGGAATTTAATGCGACGGAGAGTCATGCATCCCTTGGGTCTCTCCCACTAGATTGTGGGATCCTTGAGGGAAGGTACTTAGAGGGTGAGGAGTTAAGGAGAAGCAGTATGGCATAATAATAACAATAATAGTATTTGTCAAGCGCTTACTATGTGCCAAGTACTGTTCTAAGGACTGGGGTAGATACAAAGTATTCAGATTGTCTCATGTGGGACTCACAGTTAATCCCCATTTTACAGATGAGGTAACTGAGGCACCGAGAGGTTAAGAGGCTTGCTGAAGGTCACAGAGCAGACAAATAGCAGAGCCGGGATTAGAACTCACATCCTGGGACACCCAAATCTGTTCTCTTTCCACTAAGCCATGCGAGTTAGAAGGACTTGAAGTTCTAATCCCAGCTCTACCACTTGTCTGCTGTGTGACCTTGGGCAAGACACTTGCCTTCCCTAAACCTCAGTTACCTCATCTGTAAAATGGGGATTAATATTGTGAGCCTCATGTGGGACATGGACTTTATCCAAATTGATTAGCTTTCAACTACCCTAGTGCTTAGTACAGTGCCTGGATAGGTGTTGCCAAAGTGTTGAAGTGGCAGTAGAGGGTAAAAATAGAATGGAGAGGTGAGAGATGAGTCAGGAAAGACCCCTTGAAGAGATATAGCCTCTGCTCCAAGATTCCCACCCTTCTTGGCAGCCCTAGAGGCAATCCAGCCCATGCATTGAAGTCCCCAATGAAGTAGGCTCCCCTCCAGTCTAATTCCAACAACATAGGTGACAACCACACAAGTGCAAAATCACCTATTGTGTGGCAGTGCCCTCCAGAAGTGATTCACTTCCAGTTGGCCCCAGGCACACAACCTCTCCTGCCGCGTCTCAGCTGCCACTTTTCAACTCCCCCCCAGCCACCAGGTGGTCTGAAGCTGGAGGGCTGCCAGGGCCCTGGCAAGATATCCAAATCCTAGTCCAACCTAATGAGGCTCAACTTTGGCTTCCCTTTCCCCAAAACCCTATCTCCTCCCTGCCTGTGCCCCAGCATTCTCCCATACCCAAGTTGCCTGCTCCTAATCCCAGCTCTGCCCAAGAGAACCAGTTCTCTCTCTGGGAAATTCTAAACCAAGAAAGGGCATTAAAGGAGGTGTGTTCACTTCCAAGCAGTTTCTTATTTTCTTGATGACTTCAGCCTACACGTGCCATAAATTTCCTTCTTGTCAGAGAAATTGCTCTTGGGCTTGAGGGGATTTCCATCTTGGAAAGACTCTGAGTGTTTCCCGGACTAATAGCCGACTCTGCCTCTAACACAGACAAGGGTCTAGTTTCAGTTAATATGCAACAACCAGATAGCCGAGGAGAAGAGACAAATTCATTTGACTTTTCCTAAGCAAATATTTTTTTTTTTTCCAGAGACAAAAAAGGTTCATTCTTCGCAGCACACTGGTCTGAACAGACACAGGCTAGTTTGGAAATCTGCTGAGCAGGCAGATTTCAAAAAGGTTTGTTGACAATCAACACCCAAGTGAATTTACAAGGCAGAAAACGTCAGGAGGAGTCCACAGTCATGTCTGGGGAGCAGAAAAGACTCTGACTTTCAAAGCCAGGAGGGGCGAATCAGTGAACACGCAAAGACAGCAATTGTCCCGAGACCTGCCTGGGCAAGAAAGAAGTGAAGGATCAGTGTGTCCAAGTCAGAATGGATAGTCTGCTGTTGGAAGCAAGCTATAGAAACCTGAGCCCTTCCCTCTCTCCTCTCCATCCAATAAACTTCCGGAAACTGGAGAACTAATCCCTGTTGCAGTCAATTGGAATTAGACTAAGTGCTTTTCCAACACTGCTCTGTGGCCTTTTGGATATTCCTAAACAAAGCAGCTGCAAATTGCAAATCTGCAATGTTATTTATTGGGCCCTTACTGTGTACAGAGCAATTTACTAAGCGCTTGCGAGAGTACACTATAACAGAGTCTGTAGACAGGTTCCCTGCCCACAACAAGCTTACAGTCTAGAGGGGGAGACAGACATTGATAATAAGAAATAAATTACAGATATGTACATAAGTGTTGTGGGGACGAGGGAGGGATGAATAAAGAGAGCAAATCCAAGAGCCAGGGTGATGCAGAAGGGAGTGGGAGAAGAGGAAATGTGGGCTTAGTGAGGGAAGGCCTCTTGGAGGAGACATGCCTTCGATAAGGCTTTGAAACGGTGTGGGGTGGGAGGGTACTGATTGTCTGACAGAGGTGAAGAGGGAGGGTGTTCTAAACCAAAGGAAGGCTGTGGGTGAGAGGTCAGCGGTGAGATAGATGAGATCAAGGTATAGTGAGTAGGTTGGCATTTGTGTGGGCTTTGTGGGGGCTAGCATAACTAGTTATTGGTAGGCACAATTGCTACTCTCAAGGAGATCACTTACTATGTGCTGAGCACTGTTCTAAGGACTGGGGTAGATACAAGGTCATCAGGTTGTCTCACGTGGGGCTCACAGTCTCAATCCCCATTTTACAGATGAAGTAACCAAGGCACAGAGAAGTGAAGTGGCTTGCCCAAGGTCACATAGCAGACAAGTGGCGGTCCCGGGATTAGAACCCATGTCCTCTGACTCCCAAGCCCTGCTCTTTCTACTGAACCACGCTGCTTCCCAACAACTTACCAGTAACTCACTGTGTGACCCAAGGAAGGCCTGCCAATGATGCAGTAATCATAACAACACACAGTGTTTCCCATACATCAGAAGGGTGGTTTTCTAGAAAATGTTCCCTGTAGGACCCAGAGGGCAACAAGCAAGGAGACAGCCAGGGGCAACACACTGAAGTGCCTACAATAACTTTACCCACAAAACCCATTTGTGGCTAAAGAGACCATAGCAGAGTGACAAAATACCATAGACTAGCATTTTTTGTATTTATTAGGCCCTTACTATGCACCAATCCATGTACTAAGCACTGTGGTAGGTGCAAAATAACTGGGCTGAACTTTATCCTCCTTGGAGCTCATAATCTAAGGGGGGGGGGGGAGAACAGGTATTTAATTCTCATTTCACAGATGAGGAAACTAGGACCCAGAGAAGTTAAATAACTTACCCTAGGTCACACAGAAGGAAAGTGGCAGGGCCAGAATTAGAACCCAGGTTCTAATGGTCTAGTGGAAAGAGCATGGGCCTGAGGGTCAGAGGACCTGGGTTCTAAGGCAGGCTCCTCCAATTGCTTTCTCTTTGACCTTGGACAAGTCACTTAAATTATCCAAGCTTCATTTTCCTCATCTATTAAATGGGAATTAATTAGACTGTGAGCCCCACGTGGGACAGGAACTGTATCTGACCTATTATCTTGTATCTATTCTTAAGTCTTCTGACTCCCACTACAGAATTCTTTCCATTAGGCCACACTGCTTTGCAAGTAGCCACTTGGGTCTCCGCCACCCTTATTAGGCCACAATTTTGAGGATTCCTGCTGAGCAGGTGATTCTTTGGTGAGAAAGCTTCGCCCAGATAACCTAGACCCAACAGGCTAGGCAGTAAGGTCATTATGGTTAGGGAAGAGGTCTGCTAATTCTATTGTGTGGTATTCTCCCAAGCATTTAGTACAGTGCTCTGCAGCTAATGTTTTGTAAATATACCTGATTGATTGATTTCCCCTACCTCTGACTATTTCACCCCCAAACCAACCTGAGGGGTGAGTGGAACTACTCTGGTCAGGAAGGATCCCTAGAATAGGGAGGGTATAGAATACTATTACCGTCCCACAGAATATCAAGGGAAGGATCCCCAGAAGAGGCTTTCTGTGATCCACTGAGAAAACAAGATCTTCCTCTGAAGAGGAGTTATCCAGTTAGCCCACTGCTATCCACCCTCAGTGTACTTACCTTAAGAAAACATGGAAACCTCACTCAACACACAATTGGACTATTTAAGGCTTATTATAGTAACAGCAGCAGTAAATTAGCCATTTCCTTTTTCTTTGTTTCTAATCTCCTCGCCCAGCGTGCCTTCCTTTTTACAGGTGAATTAAGGGACTTGGAACAAGCCTCCCTCTCCATTCAACCTTTTGTTCAGGGAAACGTTTCTCCCATGTGATTCCCTCCCCGAGAAATGCACACACGGGATCTTCAGTACACATTGTGAAATCAGTGAAGGAACACTGTGTTCAGACTGTAAGAAATGAAAGAAGGTGAAGTAGTAAAGAACAGGAATGAAAAGAGCAAGCTTTTAGTAAGGAAATGACATCAGAGTTAATCTAAAACACCTGAAATGTTACACTCCCTCATGGTGCGCTCATAGCATGCACATGCATGCAGTACCTGTACAAATATGTGTACTTGAGCACACACACACGTGCTCACTCCTACCTCTCAACTCTGTTATAGTGAACTTCCCAAGAGCCTAGTACGGTGCTCTACACACAGTAAGTGCTCAATAAATATGACCGCTTATGAATTTGCATACATGCTTCCTAATTTTCACTTATTTTAAAGGTGGTAGTTAGACATTTCTAAGAAATGCTCATCAACAGCATATGTTGGCATTATTGCCCAAACTAGTGAAGTAATATCACTTTTTTTAAAAAAATCTTTTTTAATGGTGTTTGTTGAACGCTTACTTTGTTCCAAGCACTGTACTAAACACTGGGGTAGATACATGCTATCCCGTTTGGATATAGTCCATGTCTAACATGGGACTCACAGTCTTAATCCCCATTTTACAGATAAGATAATTAAGGCATAGAAAAGTTAAGTGACTTGCCTAAAATCATACAGCAGAGGAATGGCTGAGCTGGGATTAGGACACAGGTCCTCTGACTCTGACCTGTTATCATCATTGTATTTACCGAGTGCTTATTGTGTATGCAGAGCCCTGTACATAGTGCGTGGGAGAATCCAATGTAACAGAGTTGGTGGATAAAAATATTAATAATATAGTACTTGTTAAGCACTTACTGTGTGCCAAGCACTGTTCTAAGCACCAGCATAGATACAAGGTAATCAGGCTGTCCCACTTGGAGCTCACAGTCTTAATCCCCTTTTACAGGTGAGGTAAGTGAGGCCCAGAGAAGGTAAGTGGCTTGTCAAAGGTCACACAGCACACAAGTGGCAGAGGTGGAATTAGAACCCATGTCCTCTGACTTCCACTAAGCCACACTGCTTGCCCACAACGAGTTTAGTCTAGAATAATTCTATGGACAACATTCAGTATTTTGACTTTTTTAAATTTAAAAAAAAGTATTTCAAATAGGTTAAAATCTAAGTTTTTAATATTTACACACATTTTTCCTGTGTCCCATGTTGCCCATTCCTCTCAGCACCAATCAAACTACATGACCATTGGCTTTTGGACATTCAATCAATTCTCTCCCTCCTATTAATCTACTCTTTTCTCACAATACATCCCAACTCAAGGGCTTAGTTCCACTCAGCGTAATCTACTCAAGGTGGCTAGTCTCATCTCTCCCCTCTGATCTCCTGTTCAACCCTGTTCTCTTGCTTGGAACTCCCTTCCCCTTCACATCCAATAGACCACAGTTGTCCCCATTTTCAAAGCTCTTCTGAAAGCACATCTCCTCCAGCAGGTTTTCTGCACTTAACTTAAATTTCCCCAGTTTTTAATCCCCATTGCTACTTAGGCACTTCTGAGCCACCTGAGCACTTTTATTTGTATCTTAGCTACCCTATTTCTTAAGTACTAACTCATATACATATTCCCCTCTTCTTACTTTCTATTTGTCATTTATTTTAGACTCTCTCATCACCAGATTGTAAACTCTTTGATCATACCTACTAATTCTATTGCCCGTTCCCAAATGCTTAGGAAATGTTTTGCACAAAGTAAGTGCTTCATAAATCTTATTGATGAAATTTAGTAATTTATTACAATCAGCTGTTATTTAGGTAGATTTTTCCACTTATGATAATACAAAAACTCACAGAAAATGTGGTCAAATTGGTGATTTTAGAGGTACAGAGTTAAGAGCTGTTGTCTGCTTCTTAGAAACTTCCCTCAGTCACCAGTGATATTCAAGCAAAAATAAGAGAATAAAGGATCACATAGCACAGAACACAGAGAAAAGCCAGCTTCAAGTTGTCAGGTGTCGAGAGGATCGGAAAGACAGACTGGCAACGGTATTGACTCAGCACCTACTGAATGCAGAGCTTTCTTTGATAGTTGCTGTCAGAAAGCTCTCATTGACTTCTTGGACACATCACCCTGACTCTTCCTAAACAAAGGATTCATCAGTTCTGTCCTTCGCTTTCTCCTTCTACTAAACCAACTTCTTTCTCTCACAAGAATATCATCAAACTTAAAGACTAAGGAGTAGCTGCATCAAGTAAGCATAAAGGACATCTGCAGAAAGGCATTATTGTCTTTGTTGGGATTACTTTTTTAGTTCCCAGAGAGAGAGCTTCTTTCCTCCAAAGATCTATAGACACCAGGAGAGAGTGCTCTGGAGAAAGAAAGAAGTGCATTTTTTCTTTCTCCAGAGCACTCTCTCCTGGTGTCTATAGACTAAAGAGAGACTGACTCTCTTTCCTGGGGTGACTGGATCATCCCAAACTTTATTTATGCAGCACATCTCAAAGTGCTTTCTATAAGCAACAATTTCTCTAAAGGCGAATATTGACATTAACAAATATAGACTTTAATTATCCTTTAGTAACATCAATAGAATTATCTGCCTCCATCTAAGGTTTCCTGTTGTTAACCGGAATAGCCAATAGGAAGGGGCTTTTAAAGAGCAGAATCGCCAGGGAGGAGCTTCAAGGCAAAAGCTTCAGCCAGGTTCTACAGTCTCAGGCTATTTAGGGTCTTATAAACCATAAGTGCAATTAAAAAAAAAATCAATGCTCTCAACAACTGGAAGTCAATCCAGTTACTTAAGCGCTTTGGTAACATGTGAGACCAGTGACTCTTGAGTGGTCTGGCTTCAGTGCTGGACCCCCTGCAGACACTGACTTACTTAGCAGGCAGACAAAAATATAGTGAGCTGCAATAATCCAATCAAGAGAACATGAAAATATGGACAATAAATCTCCAGCCCTGCCCCAGTTAACAAAGGACGCAGTCTGGCAATCTTCCTTTAGGCCTGGGTCCGTTGAGTAGTCAGCTCAATAAAGCAGTAGCCTGGGTTTACGCCAACAACGGAGCAGTTCATTTTTTCCTCCATTAGATTGATCTCAAGCTCAGGAGCCTGGAAAATGCCGAGGATGGTTTTTGTTGTTGTTGTTGCTCTTCTGTTTTCTACAAAAACAACCGGACTCACTCAAAATGCTTCCTTTAGCCAACCGAGGCCTGGCTCGGTCACAGGGATCGGGGCAGAGAAAGGAGAGGGGGGAAATAGTGTTGAATTTGCAAAAGCCATTAATGAAAGCCACCAGAAATAAAGAGAAAATATCACTGATGACATCTAATTCTCCTTAAATTGCAAGATCCCTCTCCCTAACTTTGTAGGTGTCCTCATTCTCTCACCCACCCCCATGAAAAGCACGAGCCCCTCACACCCTCAGCTTGTCTGTCCCAGTACCAAAAATGGATCATTCGTTCTTTGCAATGTGACAGTCTTATTTTCGACAACAGTCTTATTCAAGTATAAATGCAGTCTGTGAGGCAGCTGCTTCGAGGGATTTCACTCAGAGGTGGGTTTGGGGTGAAACCTGGGAATTTGTTTCTTTTTTAATGGTATTGATAAGAATTTACTGTGTGTCAAACATCATTCTAAGCTCTGTGGAAGTTCTGAGTTAGTTGGGTTGGATGAAGTTCCTGTTTGGCATAGAGTGAACAGAAGGAGGGAGAACAGGAGAAAGGAGGCTCAGAGAAGTTAAGTGAGTTGCCCAAGGTCACACAACAAGCAGTTGACGGAGCCAGGATTACAACCCGAGTCTTCTAACTCCCCGGGCCATGCTCTTTCCACTAGACCATACTGCTTCTCTGTTTTGGGATTTGGGTGAAATAGCTATTTCTGGGTAAATCCCGATGCTTTATTGTTCCTGAGTTGTGTGACCCTCCTCAATTTTAGGGGATGTAAATTGCCCCTGAATAAGCTTTCCTACAGAGTCACTCAGGCCAAAGTCACTCAGGCCAAACCAATCTTTCCTTAATGTGCTACTAACGTAAATTGGAGCAAACAATTGAGTGTGCGGTGGATATTTATTTATTCATATCTAAATCATCCTGGGCCAACCAACTCTGAGACCACACCATTGCCACCTCTAAGGCAGGAGTTATTTTCCTTTCTGAAGAAGTCTGTTGCAGAATTGGCATTCAGAGGTCAGATGCAATGTAACCCAAGAATAGCAGACTGTTTGACCCCAAGTTCCCAAACAAGAGCACAGAGAAGTGAATTGACTTGCCCAAGGTCACATAGACAAATGGAGAAGCCGGAATTGGAACCCAGGTCCTTCTGACTCCCAGACCAGTGCTTTATCCACCAGGCCATGCTACAACTGCTCCAACTGTTTTCTCTGTTTTTCCCCAGTCTCATTTGAGTCTGTGTTTTCTCCTTACCAGCTAGTGTGTCAAAAAACTGTAAATCCTTGTAGGTAGCCACTCATTGGTTCCTGGGAAGGTAATGTGGTGCTTTCTGTCTTTAAGGTACTCAGAGGAGCATTAGTTACTAGGTCTCCATTAGCTCTGCTGGAGGGTAAGCAGGAAAGAAAGAAGTTGAACATTGTCCCTGTTGAACAGATAAGGAAGCTGGGAGATCAACTGACTAGCTCAAGGCTACCTTCAGAGATGGGGTCAGTGCCAAGATGAGAACTCAGAAAACTGTCTTCCTTTTTTTATGACATTTGTTAAGCATTTTACTATGTATCAAGCACTGTTCTAAGTGGAGGGGTAGATACGAGTTATCAGGGTGGAAGCAGTCCCTGATCCACATGGGAGTCACAGCCTAAATTGGAAGGAGGAGGATTTAATCCCTGTTTTACAGATGAGGTAACTGAAGCACAAGAAGTTAAGTACTTGCCCATAATCACTCATCGAACAATTGGCAGAGCTGGGATTAGAACCCAGATCCTCTGACTCCCAGGTCCGTGCAATTTCCACTAGGCCGTATTGTTTCTCCATTCAGCACTGCAGTACTGTCTGTGCTTTTCTATGGTGACTTTCAAAGGGGTTGGATTTTCTCAATGAATTATCACAATATTAGAGTTACTCCAAGCCATGGAATAACAGACTTGCTCTGTATGACTATTTACAGTTTATTCTGTTTGCAGATTATCCCTATCAGATGCTTTTGCACCAGCTTCCTAGCTTGTTTGGTTAGCTGTTATCTGCAATCTCTACGGTCATGCCTGTTTCAGGAACTGATGTTATTCCCAAATGAATGTTCCAACAGAAACTTCCATTTCATCCACACTTATCATCACTCTTTATTCATTCACTCAGTTGTATTTATTGAGTGCTTACTCTGTGCAGAGCACTGTACTAAGTGTTTGGAAGAGTACAATATAAACAATAAACAGACACATTCCCTGCCCACAATGAGCTTACAGCCTAGAGGGGGAGACAGATAATATAAATAAATAAGTTACAGATCTGAACATAGTGCTGTGGGGCTGTGGTGGGGGGTGGGGGGGTTGGCGGAGCAAATAAAGGGAGCAAGTCAGGGTGATGCAGAAGGAAGTGAGAGAAGAGGAAACGAGGACTTAGTCAGGGAAGGCCTCTTGGAGGAGAAGCACTTACTATTTGTCAAGCACTGTTCTAAGTGCAGAGGTAGATACAAGCTAATCAGGTGGACATTTTTCCTGTCCCACTAGGGGCTCGCAATCTTAATCCTCATTTTACGGATGAGATCAGTGAGGGACAGAGAAGTGAAATGACTTGTCCAAGGTCACTTAGCAGACAAGTGGTGGAGTCAGGATTAGAACCGAGGTCCTCATGACTTTCAGGCAAATGCTGCTTTCCCTGGAGAAGTTAGAGACATGGGAGGGCATCTTTCCCCACCAACCCCTAGTCCCAGCCAGGAAGTAGGATTATTCTGTCTGCCCCTAGGGATATGGGAAGTGGGGCCTCTAACACTAGGTATGGCACTGAGCACTAGCAGTGCATGTCTCCAACTGACAGAGGATGAAGCTTCCCCAATCATCTCCCAGATTTTAGGGATCAGCATGGCCTAAAGAAAAGAGCAATGCCTGAACTCCAGGGGAGCTGGTTCTAACCCTGGTTCTACTACTCAGGTACTGCATGACCTCGAGCAAGTCACTTAACTTCTCTGTGCCTCAATTTCTTCATCTGTAAAATAAGAAAACTGTTTTTCCTCTCCTTTAGACTATGGGACAGGGATTGTGCCTGATCTGATTGTATTGTGTCTCCCCCAGTGCTTATTATAGTGCTTGGCACATAGTAAATGCTTAAGAAATATTATTATTATTACTACTACTATTATTATTATTTCTTCTGAAGCCATTTGCTTCCTTGTTTGGCTTCAACTCTGTGAGAAGCAGTGTGGCTTAGTGGACAGAGCACGGGCCCGGGAGTCAGAAGGACCTAGGTTCAAATCCTAACTCTGTCACGTGTCTGCTGTGTGACCTTAGGCAAGTCACTTAACTTCTTTGGGCCTCAGTTACCTCATTTGTAAATTGGGGATTAAGACTGTGGGCCGCACGTGGGACAGGGACTGTGTCCAACCTCATTAACTTGTATCTACCCCACATAGTAGATACGCATAGTAAGCACTTAACAAGTACCATAATTACTATTACTTATTATTAACTCACTTTTTACCCTGGAAGTTGAACAGTGGCTGCAAGATGGCAGAGGAATCGATAGTGTTTATTGACAGGCATTTAGCTGGATAGCCCAGTACTAAAAGGTTTGTTCTTACTGAACTACAAGTCATCAAGTCACTGACTGCAGAAGCATCCAGTTCTTAGAACTACCAATTTGAACCCAACTTAGTAGTAGTCAAGCAAAGCTATTTCCAATGTCTAGATAAAGATGTTTTAAAAAATGATCTTTAATATTCTATGTGCACTTGAATTGCTGTCTGAGAGCTTTAGTATTTAGGGAACCAAAGACAATTGAAAATGTAAGAAGAACTAAATTAGAGCCAAAATTGAATTAGCCCACTTCCCCACAGGACAGAGTATGAACAGGCTGACACTGGCTATGGACACATTTATATGTCCATATATGGTGGGGAGAGAGATGTCAAGGGACAGCTCAATTTTAACATGTCTAAAACAGAATTCCTTATCTTCCCACCCAAAGCCTGTCCTCCCCATCTTTCCCATCACTGTAGACACCATTATCCTCCCTGTTTTACAAATCCATAATCTTGGCATTATCCTCGACTCATCTCTCTCATTTAATCTGCCACTATCACCACACCACCAAAATCCACCCTTTCTTCCCCATCCAAACTGAGCCAAGCATTTGAGCCAAGCACTTATCTTATCCTGCCTTGACTACTGTAATAACCTCTTTGCTGACCTCCCTGCCTCCTATCTCTCCCTTCTCCAGTCTATGTTTCGCTCTGCTGCCCAGATCATTTTTCTGAAAATAATCAATCAATCAATCAATCAGTCCAAGTCTCTGTTCTTCACAAGAACTCCAGTGGTTTCCCTCCCACCTCCACACCATACAGTAATTATCATTGGTTGATTGGTAAATGTCCAAAGGATAATGGATATTATTGTACAACAGCATTAATTCAGACCCCACTAATCCAAAATTCTTAATAATTTAGACAGAGTATTTGCCCCCTATTTCAATCAAATAGTGGTATTTATTGAGTGCTTACAGTATGTAGAGCACTGTATTAAGCGCTTGGGAAAGTACAATACAATAGAGTAGGAAGATGTGATCCTTTCCCACAAGAAACTTACAGTCTATGGCAGAAACAGATATTATAATAAATAAAACTGTTGTCTCTAGTCTAGCACTTAGCATCATTATTAAGAAATGCTAGCACATATAAACAGTGTTATAGAGAGTGTTTAGACTTGTACAGTTCCAGCTTCCAAGAAGCCTGTATTACGTCATCTAGCCGCCTCTGGCTCCTGAAAACCAGTGTCCAGTGCCAGAGCAGTGCCCCAAGGGATGGACAAGGTTGGGGTGGCTAGGCGCTTACTGTGTTTCAAGCACTGTTCTAAGCGCTAGGATAGACGCAAGTCAATTAGAGTGAACACAGTCCCTGTCCCGCATGAGGCTCCCAGTCCAAACTGGAGGGAGGTCAAGAGCACTATTGCACAGAGAAGTTAAATGACTTGCCCAAAGTCATACAGTAAATAATTGGAAAGGCCACAGTTAGAATCCAGTCCTCTGGCTCCGAGGTTTGTACTCTTTACACAAGGGAGTGCTGCTTTGTGAGCATCACATAGAAAGGATGATGCACGGAAATGTTACGAAGAGGTAAGGGCAATCAAGGGAAGATGGAGAGGTGAAAAGAAGGAGTGTTCATGCTGGAGGGAGGTTGGGAAAAGAGGGGGAGGGAAATCTGTGTGATAGAATGGAGATCTATGTAAATAGGTTCCTGATCAAGCCTGCACTTATGTTGTCCCAGCCACTGTCCCCCATGATCCCTGCAGTTTTGGAGGGCTCTACCTAGACCTACCTTTCCCTGCCAATGTCCCATTCTCCACCTCAAACTCAAAACCCTGAATCCACCCACTTAAAAAAAAAAAACCTTCCCATACACTCCCCATCTTGTCTCTGTCTCAACTGTGCCTTGGTCTGCTACCAGTTCTCCATCATGGTGGCCCCAAGGGGAGGAGGAAGCAGGAGACACACTTGAAAAATAAAACATGAGGGGGTTCAGGGTAGAGGAGTGTGAGGGATGGTGTGGGGGGTTTGTGCAAATTCGAGTGCTGTCTCCCCATTGATGTAAGAAGGAAGGGTCAAGGGGTTTTTCAAAGGAAGTTTAAAAAATTGTGGGGAGAGTGGGGCAACAGAATTGAGGGGTTGGGAGAGGGCAGAGCGAGCCAGGGAAATGAATGGTGTCTCTGGCAACCCCTGGCTACAAAAGGGAGATTCTCAAAAGAGAGAGTCTCCCTGACAGAGGCAGCAAAAGCCGGAAAGCCAAGAATCTGACTTGTAAGTTCTGAAAATCACTCATGGTCGTCCCACTTGGAAACATTTTGTTCCATTTCAGGGACAGAGAGGAGGAAGAAGAAAGAACACTGACTCTTTATTTCTGATCCATAGCATATCTTCAAGCATTTTAGAAGCAAGTGCAACTTCTAGAGTTTCAAATCTTCCACTTAATTGGCAAACAACCATTTCATTTAGTCAAAATTGTTTCGTTCCCTCTCAAGCTCTGAGCACTGCTCTGCTCTTCACACAGTAGTCATGCAATAAATACTATTGAACAGATCAACACCATGTAGCACTATGTCACTGTGTCACTGTGCCTACCACACAAAGGAAGTGGCTGTGATTTCTGGAAATAAGTCCTCTCGGCAGAATTTTGCTCTCAGGCAGGCACTTGCCCTCAAATTTCGAAGCCCAAGGCCTAAGGAATTATCAAATGATTCTTTGAGTTCTTACAAGAAAAAGATTCTCAAGAAGAAAAATGTCTAAAACCGTGAGTTCTTTTTATTTTCATTCATTCATTCATTCATTCATTCATTCATACTTATTGAGCGCTTACTGTGAGCAGAGCACTGTACTAAGTGCTTGGGAAGTACAATTCAGCAACAAATAGAGACAATCCATGTCCACAAGGGGCTCACAGTCTAGAAGGGGGGAGACAGACAACAAAACAAGTAAACAGGTATCAGTAACATCATTACAAGATATATACACATCATTAATAAAAAATAAATAGAATTATAATTATAAATATGTACATGTATACACAAAGTATTTTGATCTGGATGAATAGAAGGAAGCATGACTAATATGCTGTTTGTCAGCTTCCTCCTTCCATCCTGTCTACCAATAGCCCCAGATCGATCCAGTGGTATTTATTGTGTGTTTACTGTGTGCAGAGCACTATACTAAGCGTTTGGCAAAGTACCAACTAAAGTTGGTAGACATGATCCCAGCCCATCTACTGTCCCCGACAATTTTTAAACTGTGAATCTCTCAAGAATGAGGGACTGTGTCTAATTCACAACTGTGTATTCTTTCCCAGAACTCAGTATGGTGCTCTGCACATGGGAAGTGCTCGATAAATATTATTTCTTTTACTACTAGAGGCTCTTTGTCCCTTTATCACCTATTTCAACTACAATAGTGACTCCCTCTCTCCCCTAAGTTAGATTGGCAGGGATCATATCTACCAACTCTCCTGTACCCTCTCAAGCACTTATTTCAGTGTTCTGCCCAAAGTAAGCACTCAATCAAAATTATTGATCGATTGATTTAGGTTCTAATGTATCAGTGCTGAGGAGGGAAGGCAAAGAATGAAGGCAGCCAGGAAACATTCTGCTAGGAGAAGACACTCTCCTATTTATGGATTGATGCTTTTCAAACTACAGCTTCTAGACTGTAAGCTCATTCTGGGCAGGGAATGTTTTTGCAAATTCTTTTGTATTGTATTCTCCCAAGTGCTTAGTACAGTGCTCTGCACATAGTAAGTACTCAATAAACACCAATGAATGATTAAGTGCCTAGTATGAAGGCATGTGCCCTGGAAGTGAGTGTGTGGGGGACTGAAAGAAGGTTCAAATGGGTGGATTCAGAACCATATCTAGACCTCTTCAACCTTCCTTGCCACCCACCATGGAACAATGCCCAGCACCCCTTAGGCATCTGATAACCGACTTTGATTATGATCAGCAAAATGAAAAAGTACTATCTACAAGGCGATGAAGCAAACATCCGGCCATTCCTGGCATGAGGCAAGCAGCTTGCAGTGGAGGATATACATCTGCAAAAACTTGTCAGCCGGAAGAGAGGACTTGTATTCTTCAGAGCAAAATATGAAACAGCAAATGTCATTGTCTTCCTCTTCCAGGGTTCACATGGCAAGCAACAGGCCCACGGATCATCAACATTGACTTCTACCTGAGCAACGAGAAACAAACACAATGGATTCATCCAAGAATCCAACAAGGATGTCTTACCAATTACATCATTGTCTGGATGAAAACCTGAAGGATGTTTGCATTGCCCAGCCCTGCCAGATGAGGAGGGCTGCATAGTTCTTTGTTTGACATACTGCAAACTCTCAGTTCAGTTCAGTGACTATTAACTAACAATATAATATTAAGAATTATGGTATTTGTTAAGCACTACCTAGGTGCCAGGAACTGTACCAGGCACTGGGATAGATACGGACCTTTAACTCTCTCCTTAGGCCCCCTGTTCCTCCCCCTCCCCCATCTCTCACCCCCAATGATCTGGCCACCTATTTCCTCACGAAAATCAACACGATCAGGTCTGAGCTCCCCAAAGTCACCCCTCCGCCTCTCCCCTCCCCCCCACCAACCCCCTCCCCTACTTTCCCATCCTTCCCTGCAGTATCCTCAGAGGAGATCTCCTCCCTCCTCGCAAGTGCCACCCCCTCCACCTGCGCCTCGGACCCCATTCCCTCTCACCTTCTTAAAACCATCGCCCCTGCCCTCCTCCCTTCCTTAACTTCTATTTTTAACCACTCAATCTCCAAGGGCTCCTTCCCCTCTGCCTTCAAACATGCCCACGTCTCCCCCATCCTAAAAAAACCCGCTCTTGACCCCACTTCCCCCTCCAGTTATCGTCCTATCTCCCTACTACCCTTCCTTTCCAAAATCCTAGAACGAGTCGTCTACAATAGATGCCTAGAATTCCTTAACTCCCATTCTCTCCTAGACCCCCTCCAATCTGGCTTCCGTCCCCTCCACTCTACCGAGACTGCTCTCTCTAAGGTCACCCATGACCTCCTTCTTGCCAAATCCAATGGCTCCTACTCCATTCTGATCCTCCTTGACCTCTCTGCTGCCTTTGACACTGTCGACCATCCCCTCCTCCTCCATACCTTATCTCACCTTGGCTTCACGGACTCTGTCCTCTCCTGGTTCTCCTCTTACCTCTCTGGCCGATCATTCTCGGTCTCCTTCACTGGAGCCTCCTCCCCCTCCCATCCTTTAACTGTTGGAGTTCCTCAAGGGTCAGTTCTTGGCCCTCTTCTGTTCTCCATTTACACTCACTCCCTCGGTGAACTCATCCGCTCTCACGGCTTTGACTACCATCTCTACGCAGATGACACGCAGATCTACATCTCCGCCCCTGTCCTCTCCCCCTCCCTTCAGGCTCGCATCTCCTCCTGCCTCCGGGACGTCTCCACCTGGATGTCGGCCCGCCACCTAAAACTCAACATGAGCAAGACTGAGCTCCTCATCTTCCCTCCCAAGCCCGGTCCGCTCCCAGACTTCTCCATCACCGTGGATGGCGCGACCATCCTTCCCGTCCCGCAGGCCTGCAATCTCGGTGTCATCCTTGACTCGTCCCTCTCGTTCACCCCACACATCCTATCCGTTACCAAGACCTGCCGGTTTCACCTCTACAATATCGCCAAGATCCGCCCTTTCCTCTCCACCCAAACGGCTACCTTACTATTACGGGCTCTCGTTATATCCCGGCTAGACTACTGTGTCAGCCTTCTCTCTGACCTCCCTTCCTCCTCTCTCGCCCCGCTCCGGTCTATTCTTCACTCCGCTGCCCGGCTCATCTTCCTGCAGAAACGATCTGGGCATGTCACTCCCCTTCTTAAACAACTCCAGTGGTTGCCTATCGACCTCCGCTCCAAACAAAAACTCCTCACTCTAGGCTTCAAGGCTCTCCATCACCTTGCCCCTTCCTACCTCTCCTCCCTTCTCTCTTTCTACCGCCCACCCCGCACGCTCCGCTCCTCTGCCGCCCACCTCCTCACCGTCCCTCGGTCTCGCCTATCCCGCCGTCGACCCCTGGGTCACGTCCTCCAGCGGTCCTGGAACGCCCTCCCTCCTCACCTCCGCCAAACTGATTCTCTTTCCCTCTTCAAAACCCTACTTCAAAATCACCTCCTCCAAGAGGCGTTCCCAGACTGATCTCCTCTTCCCCCTCTACTCCCTCTGCCATCCCCCCTTTACCTCTCCGCAGCTAAAGCCTCATTTTCCCCTTTTCCCTCTGCTCCTCCACCTCTCCCTTCCCATCCCCACAGCACTGTACTCGTCCGCTCAACTGTATATATTTTCGTTACCCTATTTATTTTGTTAATGAATTGTACATCGCCTTGATTCTATTTAGTTGCCATTGTTTTTACGAGATGTTCTTCCCCTTGACGCTGTTTAGTGCCATTGTTCTCGTCTGTCCGTCTCCCCCGATTAGACTGTAAGCCCGTCAAACGGCAGGGACTGTCTCTATCTGTTGCTGACTTGTTCATCCCAAGCGCTTAGTACAGTGCTCTGCACATAGTAAGCGCTCAATAAATACTATTGAATGAATACGGAATAATATAATTAGACACAGTCCCTCTGTACCACACAGGGATCAGGATTCATTGAGAATTGAATCCCTTTAGAATTCAGAGAACTTTAAGGGGCACCAAGGGGATAGAGGGCCAGTCACAAAGTGGCTCCACACCTAAGCTCCAGGTCAAGAGATAATTATAATAGAAACAATTCCTGGACAGAGAACTGTGCACGTAGGTACATACAATCTAGTGTCCCCACTTGATTGTAAGCCCCTTGTGGGCAGGGATGCCTCCTACTTAGACTGTGAACCTCACTTGGGCCCAGATTATCTTGTACCTACCCCTGTGCTTAATACAGTGCTTGACACAAGGTAAGTGCTTAACAGATATTATGGTTGTTATTATTATTATTATTGTTACTATCATGTCTACCAACTCTATTGCACTGTGCTCTACCAATCACTTAGTAAAGTGTTGTATACACAGTAAGTACTCAGAAAATACCATTAATAGATTAATTAGGCCATCTGTAGCCTTTACAGAAAGTCTGATAGAAGTGGATTGATCAGATGAGGTTTGAGTAGAAGGTGAAGATCCCGTTCACCCTAGTGTGGAAGGGGACTTGGCAAAGATAGGGGATGGGTTGAGTTTTGAGCTTTGAACAGGCATCTGATCTGGCATATGGAAGGTTGAACCATGCGAGGAAACCTCAGGTCCGTGGCAGACCAGCTATGAAGCTAAGAATGGGGCTCTGCTCTGCACACAGTAATTGTTAAATAAATAAGATTGTTTGATTGCTGACTCCTGCTTGTTGACAAGTGGGAATTTGACTGGAACTCTAAAGTTAGCAGTCTGACCTGCAGGAGTCTCTTGCCTGCAATACAATGACAGCCATGACTTCCAGAATTGAAACGTGGCTTTAATGGCTTCCAAAATGAAGGACAGTACCTGCTCATCAGAAGTAACTCTTACAGAGGATCAGGTGACTTCTCTTTTGCTTACCTTTAATAACAATTAAGGTATTTATTAAGCACTTACTATGTGTTAAGTGCTGGGATAGAGGTAAGATAGGTGACACATTATCTCTGTTCCATTCAGATTCATAGTTTTAAAAGTAGAGTGTGGTAGCAGCATGGTGTACTGGATAGAGCCCGGGCCTGGGAATCAGAAGGCCATGGATTCTAATCTCGGCTCCACCACTTGTCTGCTGTGTGGCTTTGGGCAAGTCACTTCACTTCACTGTGCCTCAGTTACCTCATCTGTAAAATGGGGATTAAGACTGTAAGCCCTATGTGGGTCAGGGACTGTGTCTAAACCGATCTGCTTGTATCCACCCTAGTATTTACTACAGTGCTTGGCACATAGTAAGTGCTTAACAAATATTATTATTATTATTATGTGAACTCGCTGCTGTCGGCTGTCACAATTCACAAGAAACTTCCACGTAAACTGAAGCCAAAGATTTGGGGAGCTGTCTTTTTTTTTCCTTTAATCTTATTAAAATGGATACATTTAGGCAATTTCTATCTTCCAACCCTGTAAGAAAAGGAAAAGACGACTGGAAGTTGAAGAAAATATGGGTTGATTTTGGTTAGAAGATGTCTACAAAGCTCCTCGATTCCATTTGCATAAGAAAAACAAATAAAAATAGTTCAGGATCATTTATACTGATTCCATTGCCCATGTCTGCCTGGAACAAATCCGAGTTAAATAAAATGCCATGGAATCTTAATGACTCTAACCACATTAGCCCATCGTTACACTTGGGTCTTCTACAATGCCTTCTCATTCATACTCCCTCCCACCCCCCTACACCCATCACACTGGGCATTCTACTACTCTTCCCCATCTCTAAAGCTCTTTCAAAATCATATCTCCTCCAGTAAGCCTTCCCTGGTGAATCTCTCATTTCTCCACCTTACTTTATCTCCTGCCTTCCCAGACCCCTTAGATACACATCCCGTTGCTTCTCCCTACTTGTAATTCATTTTAGTAACTGTCTCCACTTTTAGAGAGAGGGCAGAGATTGTGTCTACCAACTCCTTCACCTCACTACCTGTCTGCCTGGGCTCTTGGATTGTCCTGTCCCCTCGTCCTATCGAGCTGTCTCTGACCCACAGCGATACCTGAGACACAACTTTCTCAGAATGCCGCACCTCCATCTGCAGTTGTTCTGGTAGTGTTTTTTGGGTGAAAACACAAAAGTGGTTTACCATCGCTTTCATCGGCACAGTAAACTTGAACCTCCACCCTCGACTCTCTCCCATGCCGCTGCTGCCCAGCACAGGTGAGTTTTGACTTGTAGCAGATTGCCTCCCTGGCCTCACTTGCCACTGCCCAAGCTAGGAATGGAAGGGGAAGGCCTCTGTTTGACCCTCCCTTCTATAGCCAAGACTGGTAGAGTACTGGAAACTCTCCAGGTACAATCCTGAGAGGGGGCAGGGTTACGGGTGAAGGGTAAACTCCAAAATTCAGCCAGTTATGAGGTAGATATGCTAATTCAGAGCTTCTTGGGGATTGGGTTTCAGAGGCAGGATTACTGGTGTATGGCCCCCAAAATATTAGTCCTTTCTGCTTGACCCCATACCGCTGATATAAGACTGGTGCCTAACATTACTTTACCCCATGTGTAAATCCGGCAAAAATTGGGAATCTTCAGAGACCCAGTTGCTAGCATACGGACCTGGGATCAGAAGGATCTGGTTCTAATCCAGTTTTGCCACTTGTCTGCTGTGTGACCTTGGGCAAGTCACTTAATTTTTCTGTACCTCAGTTACCTCATCTGTAAAATGGGGATTAAGGCTGTGAGCCCCATATGGAACAAGGACTTTGTCCCACCTGATTTGCTTCAATCTACCCCAGCACTTAATACAGTGCCTGGCACATAATATGGGCTTTACAAATACCACAATTAATATTATTATTAGCATTCTTAAAAATTCCCTTCAAAACATATGCCTGGATCATGCAGCCAAAGCCAATGATGTCATAGTGATTCATGATTTTGAATTCTATTGTTGCTGATACCATTTTTTTTGGAAAATTTCTGGCAGGGATCAGAAGTAGAAAATGTTTGTGTTTCTGTTTACTTTGAATAAAGGTGACTCTATAATTGTTACTCAGAATCCCACACATTTGAAAAACATTTGGTTTTACTGGTCTGTCCAATTACACAGGAGATGTGGGAAGGCATGAAAACATAATTTGGAGGTTTGATACCTCAAGTGAGAAATAGTGAGAAACTATAGTTCTAGCTAGAGTTTTGCAAACACTCTAGAGTTTGCACCAATTTCCTCAAAATTTAACTTGATCTCACTAAACAAACATACTGTTTTCTCTCTTGGTTTTCTTTTTAAGGACATTCTATATGATCTTCTTATTTCCAAAGTGCCACTCTACTGACCTTTCACTGGCCAGTTAGAGCAGAGAATTAAAATAGATGAATCTGGAGACCAGAGCAGAATAAAATGTGATATTAATAATAAGAATAGTGCATCAATAGAAAATGTCAAAACAAGTAAAAGAAAAAAAAATCCAAGTTGTTTCAGGTACCTGCCAGTTCTGTATGGACCCAAAGAATTCCATCACTCAACCATGAGGTAGCAAACAAAGTAACACACTCAGCTAGTAAAACACAAGATGGATGCAGTGCATCCGTGAAACATACTTTTTACCTGACTTAGCCAGAGGAAAAGCCAGTAGAGTTGGCATCTTAACCCTTACACAAGTCAGTTTTGCTGAGCACAGTTTTATTTTCCTGCGACCATGAAGCTGAAAAGGAAACAAAGAACAGAAAAAGCTGTTGTTATTAATGATAATGAAAACTGCAAGTTCATTTTCTCAAATGCAACTGCAACTATAGATGGTTATCTAAATGATAGGTGTCTTCTTTCTGCAAAGTAGAAAATGCTGGATGTAAGACTGGCTAATTGGGAACATCAGACTTTTTCTTTGTCTTTTTCTCCATCTTCTTATCGTGGTATTTGTTAAGTGCTTACTATGTGCCATGCACTGTAATAATAATAATGGCATTTGTTAAGTGCTTACTGTATGCTGAGCACTGTTCTAAGCGCTGGACTCAGAGCTGGGGTAGATATAAGATCATCAGGTCCTACATGGGACTAACAGACTAAATAAGAGGGAGAACAGGTATTAAATCTCCATTGTATAGATGGCTGAACTGAGGCCCAGAGAAAACAAATGACTTACACAAGGTCACACAGTAAGCACGTGGCGGAGCCGAGATTAGAACTGAGGTCAATCAATCAATCATATTTATTGAGCGTTTACTATGAGCAGAGCACTATACTAAGCACTTGGGAGAACACAATATAACAGAATTAGCACTCATTCCCTGTCCACAATGAGCTCCTCTGAGTCCCAGCCCTGTGCTCTTTCCAGCAGGCCATGCTGCTTCCACATTTTATGGCCTCTACTTATAATAAATATTTTGAACTTTCTGTGTCACCTATGCACTTCATCTGTACCCCTTAAGCATCTTGATATTCACTCCATACCCCAGCCCTCCAGCACGTATATACACATCCTTACCCTCTGCCATTTCTCCTATCTCTGATTTATTTTATTGTCTGTTTCCCCTTCTAGACTGTAAGGACAGAGATTGTGTCTACCAACTCTAGTGTATTGTACTCTCTCAAGCATTTAATAGAGTGCTCTGCACACAGTAGGGACTCAATAAATACCACGTTAAAGATGAAAGAGAGCCTGAAATGAGGAAGGCATTCTTGTGAATTATTTTGGGCAAACAATAAAAAATCCACTTTTAATAAAATTTGCCTGGGATTTTTAAATGTGTGGCCTACAAATCCCTCCTCAAATCCATCAAAGCTCTTCTTGTATTAAAAATCCTCCTGAAATCACAGTTGACCAACACCCTAAACTGCACAAACACCCATTTCCTGCACATATATCTATTTACCTCATCCTCAACATACAAGTAAATAGTTATTCAATTGCACTTTTGATTATTTACTTTGATGGTGCCAGTTATAAATACTTTTATGTTTTTCTCCTCTGTTTGAGGGCAAGGTCCTTGGGGGCAGGGAATGTATCACCTTCTTGTTGCACCTTTCCCAGGGGTTTACTGGGTGCATTCAGCCCAATGGAAGCTCAATAAATACTGTTCCTGTCAATCAGTCAGTTGATTGTGTGTGCAGAGCGCTACACTAAGCGTTTGGGTGAAAAAAAAAATAATAGAGTTGGTAGACACATTCCCTGCCCTATTACTACTACTTTTATGCTGAGGAAAGAAAGGAGGTTTCAAGTTGCAAGCTTGAATATATCTGCAAGCTCCTTGGGGACAGGGAACTTGCATATACATATATACATCTATAGAACTGAACATATATGTATGTGTAAGTTGTCCACATTTATCCAGGAGTGCGTGGGTGGCTGAAAAGGCCACAGTCTCACACATACTGGGCACACAAAAAGGTTGTTTGAGTTGATATCTGACTTGGACTCTCCGAGGCCTTTTTAGAATGACTAGTGTGGATGGCATGGATCTCTTCCACACCCTCTGGAATGGCCTTGCATAAATCCATCCTTAAATTTAGGTAAGGTGTATGTACTTATAAACCGAAAACCCTCAAAACAAAAATCAGCCCATCAGCAGTATCTATCTGGCGCCTTCTACGGACAGTAGCAATGTCGATGGTATTTACTGAATGCCCACTTGGTAAATGGCACTATGCTAAGCACCTGGAAGAGTACACGGGAAGCACAAAGGTCAAGGAGCTAACGCTCTATTGGAGTTCACTGTACTAAGTGCTGGGGAGAGTATAATAGAGGTTAAAGATCAATGCTTTTTATAGCACCATTTGATGATTCAGCTCCTGGATTCTGATCGTACTTTCCTTTTTTTCGCTATGTACATGGCATCGTCATTCCCCGACCAGAACCAGGACGGAACGGGGAATTCTGTTTGAAGCTGCAAGGGTATTGTTTCATTCGTTGTACTGGAACTTCGACACCTTGCACAGTTCATTTATTTTCATTGAAAATTCTAGCCATACGCTTCCTGGAAAAATGACCGTAGGATGAATGGGACGAGGCTTAAGCATTGCACACTCCCAAGGATTTTCATTCCTTGACAGTAGTACAACTCACCGTGTCAGCGACCAACAGGCTATTTATACCCGGTATTATGAAACTCGGTACTAGTCATTCATACTCAGACCATGAAGAGGGCTTATTAAATGGCTCTGAAAGAATTCTGCTGTATTGTGTCAGCGGATAGTTTTCATCATCCCCTTAGGTGCTTTAATTTCAACCCCCTGCGTCTTAGGCGACTCAACGCAACTCTTTCAAACGGCCAGGCCACTGCCCCGTCCTGACATCCTGAAAAAAAAGAAAATTGTCCTGAAGAACTCATCGATCGGAAGAGATGAAATGCGATAAAGGTCGTGCTTGCAACATAGGGGAAGGAAATGAAGAAAGCAGCGCTGGATCTTTAAGAGGCCTCCCCTCCCCGGTGGCGTTCGGGGTTGTTGCTGTCATTGAGAAATAGCGAAGGAGAAGGGATGGAGGAGGGTGAGGTGAGGACAGGCCGAGCAGCTGCCGCCTCCCGGTTGGGGTCCCGTTAATAGGAGAAGAGGAGCGATCGGATGGGAAGAGAGGGAGGGAGACAGGGAGGGAGGGAGGGAGACAGGGAGGCAGAGAGGGAGACAGGGAGGCAGAGAGGGAGACAGGGAGGGAGAGAGAGAGAGACAGGGAGGGAGAGAGGAATCCCTCCCTTTCCCTCTGCCCCTCCTCATTTCCCCTACTCCCTCCCTCTCCCCCCTTCCCCTACCCACAGCACTTGTGCATATTTGTATATAGTATTTATTACTATTTATTTTTATTAACGATGTGTATATACCCAGCCCTTAGAACAGTTCTTTGCACACAGTAAGTGCTTAATAATAATGTTAGTGCTTGGTAAGCGCTTACTATGTGCAGAACACTGTTCTAAGCGCTGGGGTAGATACAGCGTAATGAGGTTGTCCCATGTGAGGGTCACAGTTAATCCCCATTTTACAGATGAGGTAGGTAACTGAGGCACAGAGAAGTGAAGTGATTTGCCCACAGTCACACAGCTGATGTGGTAGAGGCAGTATTCGAACCCATGACCTCTGACTCCCAAGCCCGGCTCTTTCCACGCTGCTTCTCTAACAAAAGCCATCATTATTATTATTATTATCTAGGATTCTATTACTTATTTTGATGGTATTGATGCCTACTTGTTTTGCTGTCTTTTAATAATAATAATGGTATTTAAGCACTTGCTATGTGCAAAGCACAGTTCTAAGCGCTGGGGTTGATACAAGGTAATCAGTTTGCCCCACCTGGGGCTCACAGTCTTAATGTCCATTTTACAGATGAGGTCACTGAGGCACAGAGAAGTGAAGTGATTTGCCCAAAGTCACACAGCTGATAAGTGGCAGAGAAGGAATTAGAACCCATGACCTCTGACTCCCAAGCCCGTGCTCTTTCCATTAAACCACGCGGCTTTTTAGACTGTGAGCCCGTTGTTGGGCAGGGATTGTCTCTATCTGTTGCCGAATTGTACGTTCCAAGCGCTTAGTACAGTGCTCTGCACACAGTAAGCGCTCAATAAAGTGAATGAATGAATGAATAAATGAATGGGAGCTCCTCTTCCTCCAGAGCCCAGGGCCAGGAAAGCGTCAGAATCCGAACCCGGGGCCGGGAAATAAATGAGTAGCTCATTCTCCCCGCCCTCCCCTTCAAAGCCCTTCTGAAAGCACACCTCCTCCAGGAGGCCTTCCCACACTGAGCCCCCCTTTTCCTCCGCTCCTTCTACCCATCGCCCCCACTCCCTCTTCTCTACCCACCCCCCGACCCCACAACACTTGTGCATATAAGTCCCTATTTATTATTTTCTTTTATTAATGACGTGTGCATATCTAAAATTCTATTTATTTTGATGCAACGGACGCCGGCTCCTTGTTTCGCTTTGTTGTGCCTCTCCCCCCTTCTACACTGCGAGCCCTTTGTGGGGTAGGTATTGTCGCTGTTGCAGAGTTGTACTTTCCAAGCGCTTCGCACAGTGCTCTGCACACAGTAAACGCTCAATAAATATGAATGAATGAATGAATGAAAGGCTTCCAAAGTCTTAGGTGTTTCCCACCAGGACGCGGGCTGCGGGGCGGGGATAAAAAGGGGAACAGTTTGCAGAGGAGATTAAAATGTCTCCGCCGTACGCAACGTTATGCGAAAAGAAAAGAAAAGAAAAGAAAAAGGGGCTTTCTCGGCTTTCCGGGGCAGGGAGCATGCCCGGCACCGAGGCCTACCGCCCCGCACGAGTTTCCAACGTGCCGGGAGAGTCTGTTCGGGCGCCGGGCTTTGGCGGTGGCCGAGCGGGGAAGGGAGGCAGGGGAGAAAGGGAAAAACAGAGACTGAGAAGCAGAGAAAGGAGAAGAAGAGAGGGGGTGCACGCAAGGAGCTAGGGAGGGACAAGGGGGGTGCACGCAGGGAGCTAGAGAGGGCCAGAAGGGGTCCATGCAGGAAGGGGCAGGAGCTGGAGAGGGAGGGACAGAAGGAAAAACAGAAAGAGGGGGCACGCAGGGAGCTAGAGAGGGACAGAAGAGGTCCACGCAGAAAGGGGCAGGAGCTGGAGAGGGAGGGACAGAGGGAGAAACAGAAAGAAGAGGGGGGCACACAGGGAGCTAGAGAAGGACAGAGGGGGTCCATGCAGGAAGGGGCAGGAGCTGGAGAGGGAGGGACAGAAGGAAAAACAGAAAGAAGGGGGTGCACGCAGGGAGCTAAAGAGGGACAGAAGAGGTCCATGCAGAAAGGGGCAGGAGCTGGAGAGGGAGGGACAGAGGGAAAAACAGAAGAAGGGGACACGCTGGGAGCTAGAGAGGGACAGAGGGGGTCCATGCAGGAAGGGGCAGGAGCTGGGGGGGGGACAGAGGGAAAAACAGAAGAGGGGTACACCAGGGAGCTAGGGAGGGAGAGTGAGGGGTGCACGCAGGGAGCTAGAGAGGGACAGAGAGGGTGCAGGCAGGAAGGAGCAGGAGCTGGAGAGGGAGGGAGGAAGGGAAAAACAGAAAGAAGAAGAGGGAGGCATGCAGGAAGCTAGGGACGGAGAGTGAGGGGTGCACGCAGGGAGCTAAGGAGGGACAGAGGAGGGTGCATGCAAGATGGGGCAGGAGCTGGAGAGGGAGGGAAAAAGGGAAAAACAGAAAGAAGAGAGGTGCATGCAGGGAGCTAAAGAGGGATAGAGGGGTGCATGCAGGAAGGGGCAGGAGAGGGAGAGGGAGGGACAAAGGAAGGGAGAAAGGGAAAAGCAAAGAAATAGGGTGCACGCAGGGAGCTAGGGAGGGGCAGAGGGGGTGCACGCAGGGAGCTAGGGAGGGAGAGAGGAGTGCACACAGGAAGCTAGAGAAGGGGTACACGCAGAGAGCTAGGGAGGGGCAGAGGGGGTGCACGCAGGGAGCTAGAGGAGGAGCTCTGGGAATCATCTTGCCAAAAGAGATTCTGGTTGTGCTCTTCCCCGCCCCCCATCCGGTTTAGAGGCGATGTGGGATTGGACTAGAGCAGAGGGGAAGAATCTAGGAGCCTCCATTCTGACGCTTGTTCGGGCCTGTAAGAAAAGAAGGGTCTGATGTGGGAAGGAATAGTAGTCCAAAGACATACTCTTCGCACATGGTAAATATCAATCCATGGTATTTAGTGAGTACATATGCAACCCTTGAGCAAAGCCCTGCTAACATCACAGCTCCTACTAGAGACCTTCCCTTATTAAGCCCTCAATTCAATCAATCGATCAGCTTGTTATGGTCAGGGAATAGTCTGCTAATTCTGTCCAGCTCTTAAGACAGTGCTCTGCACATAGTAAAAGCTCAAATACAATTGATTCATTGGTATTTGAGAGTTTATTGTGTACCGAACACTGTAATAATAATAATTGCATCTGTTAAGTGTTTACTATGTGCCAAGCACAGGGATGGATACAAGACAATCAGGTCCCACATGGGATTCACCTTATAAGTCAAGTCAATCATATTTGAGTGCTTACTGTGTGCACAGCACTGTACTAATCATGTGGGAGAGTCACATTCCCTGCCCACAGTAAGCTGCCAGATGAAGGAAAAGACACACAGAGAAGTAAGTGTTTATCCAAGGTCACACAGCGAGCACCTGGCAGAGGAGGGATTAGAACCCAGGTCCTCTGACTCCCAGGCTCGTGCTCTTTCCACTATGTGCAGGCGCTGTACTAAGTGCTTGGGAGGGTACAATACAGCAGAGTAGGTGGGCAGGTTCCCTGGGTAGAAGGAATTTATAGTCCAGAAAACCAAGCTCAATTTCCCTACCTACTCTCCCCTCTGTGTCCCCTTCTTCATCAAATGCCGTCAAGTTGTTTCCTACCCAGAGCGACTCCATGGACTCACCCTCTTCAGAACGTCCCATCTTCTGTCATAAAGTCATTCTGGTCCGTGTATCCAGAGATTTCTTGGTAAAGATGTGGAAGTGGTTTACCATTGCCTTCTTCCACACAGTAAAAACTTGAGTCTCTGCCCTTGTCTTTGATCAACCTTTTGATCATTTGTTCATCTGCCTTTGACTCTTTCCTATGCCGCTGCTGTCCAGCACAGGTGAATCGACTTTGGCGCTTCAGCTTTGAGCTTTCCATTATGGATAGCCTTAAGTGGCATAGCTCTAAGCTTAATCAGTGTATGCAAACTCTCCTGCCACAGTAAGATGTCGATTCATAGGAGAGTCTATGTCCCCTATGGACTCCAATAATAATAACTGTGGCATTTAAGTGCTTACTATTTGCCAAGCACTGTACTAAGCGTGGGAGTAGATATGAGGTAATCGGATTGGACACAGTCCCTGTCCCACAAAGGGCTCACAGCCTCTATCCCCATTTTATAGATGAGGTATCTGAGGCACAGAAAAGAAGTGACTTGCTGAAGGTCACACAGCAGATAAGTGGCAGAGGCAGGATTAGAACCCAGGTCCTTCTGCCTCCCAGGCCCTTGGTCTATCCACTAGATCAAGCTGTTTCTCCGATAGGTACCCTCAGGCCCACTGCACTTGTATACATTACCTTACACTATGCCATTTCCCCTCTCTGTAACTTATTTTAACATCTATCACCCCCTCTAGACTCTAAGCTCTTTGTGGGCAGGGGTAATGTCTACCAACTCCACTGTATTATTCTTTCCCAGGCACTTAGTGCAGTGCTCTGCCCACAGTAAGTGACCAATAAATATCATTAATTGACTGAGACCACACTCTGTGCAGACTGATTGATTGAGCACCTGGGAGAGTACAACAGAATTAGTAGGCACGCTCCCTGTCCTCAAGGTATGTAAAACCTAGTGGAGGAGTTTATCATTTATTTTACAATCTATCTTGAATCTGTTTCCCAAGAACCCCATGCACTTTCACACAGATTACACCATTCAATCTTATGATATCCCTGGGAGGTAGTCAGGTTTTAATAACCCTTCCAAAAAAAATACTGGAATGGTCAAGTGAGCCTGGAGCAAACCTTTTTGGAGCTAAGGATTGGGGTGGGAGGTTGAGATTCACTGATAATAATAATTCCTGAGACTGGGGCTTTTGGGCTCTGAAGAGCTGCTGGGTGGTGATGGGAGAAAGGCAGTTTTAATAAACGTGGTCTTAGTATCAGAAGCAGCTTGGTCTAATGGAGTGACTCCCAGCACGGGCCTGGGAGTCAGAGGACCTGGGTTCTAGTCCTTTCGTTGCCACATTTCTGCTGTGTGAACTTAGGCAAGTCACATAACTTCTCAGGGCCTCAGTTATCTCATCTGTAAAATGGAGATTAAGACTGTCAGCCCCACATGGGACAATCTGATCACCTTGTATCTACCCCAGTGTTTGGCACATAGTAAGTGCTTAACAAATATCATCATTATTACATTATTATTATTGAAATGGGGATTAAGACTGTGATCCCCTCGTGCGTCAAGCTGATTCATTCATTCAATCGTATTTGAGTGCTTACTCTGTGAAGAACACTGTACTAAGCACTTGGAAAGCGCTGATAACCATCACAGTGCTTGACATATGGTAAGCGCTTTACAAATACCATCATTAATATTATTAAAATGGGGATGAAGACTGCAAGCCCTGCGTGGGACAAGCTGATAACCTTGTCTCTAGCCCAGTGCTTAGAAGAGTGTTTGGCACATACTAAGCGCTCAACAAATACCATCATTATTATAATTATTGTTAAAATGGGGATTGACTGTGAGCCCCTCGTGGGACAAGCTGATAACCTTGTATTTACGCAGCGCTTAGAACAGTGCTTGCCATACAGTAAGTGCTTAATACTATCATTATTATTATTATTATTATTAAAATGGGGATTAAGACTGCGAGCCCCACGTGAGACAAGCTAATAACCTTATCTCCACCCCAGCGCTTGGAATAGTGCTTGGCACAGAGTAAGCGCTTAACAAATACCATCATTATTACTAAAATGGGGATGAAGACGGCGAGCCCCACGTGGGACAAGCTAATAATCTTACATCTCCACCCCAGCGTTTAGAATAGTGCTTGGCACAGAGTAAGCACTTAACAAATACCATCATTATTACTCGGGAAGCAGCGTGGCTCAGTGGAAAGAGCTTGGGCTTTGGAGTCAGAGGTCATGGGTTCGACTCCCGAGTCTGCCACTTGTCAGCTGGGTGACTGTGGGCAAGTCACTTAACTTCTCTGTGCCTCAGTTCCCTCATCTGTAAAATGGGGATTAACTGTGAGCCTCACGTGGAACAACCTGATGACCCTGTGTCTCCCCCAGCGCTTAGAACAGTGCTCTGCACATAGTAAGCGCTTAACAAATAGCAACATCATTATTATTCCTAAAATGGGGATGAAGACGGCGAGCCCCACGTGGGGCAAGCTAATAATCTTACATCTCCACCTCAGCGCTTAGAATAGTGCTTGGCACAGAGTAAACGCTTAGCAAATACCAACATTATTATTATTACTAAAATGGGGATGAAGACGGCGAGCCCCACGTGGGACAAGCGGTTATCCTGGTCTCCACCCCAGCGTTTAGAACAGCGCTTGGCACAGAGCGAGCGCTTAACGAATACCACCGTTATGACGACGATTAGATTGTCCCCCGATTAGTCTGTAAACCCGTCCATGGGCAGGGATGGTCTCTATCTGTTGCCGAATTGTCCATTCCAAACGCTTAGTCCAGTGCTCTGCACATAGATAGCGCTCAATAAATGCTATTGAATGATGATAGAGCCCGGGCTTGGGAGTCAGAGGTCATGGCTTCAAATCCCGGCTCTGCCCCTTGTCAGCTGGGTGACTGTGGGCAAGTCACTTCACTTGTCTGGGCCTCAGTGACCTCATCTGTAAAAGGGGGATGTGAGCCTCACGTGGGACAACCCGATGACCCTGTATCTCCCCCAGCGCTTAGAACAGTGCTCTGCACATAGTAGGCGCTTAACAAATACCAACATTATTATTATTACTAAAATGGGGATGAAGACGGAGAGCCCCACGTGGGACAAGCGGTTATCCTGGTCTCCACCCCAGCGTTTAGAACAGCGCTTGGCTCAGAGCGAGCGCTTAACGAATACCACCGTTATGACGACGACTAGATTATCCCCCGATTAGACTGTAAACCCGTCCATGGGCAGGGTTGGTCTCTAACTGATGCCGAATTGTCCCTTCCAAACGCTTAGTCCAGTGCTCTGCACATAGATAACGCTCAGTAAATGCTACTGAATGATGATAGGGCCCGGGTTTGGGAGTCAGAGGTCATGGGTTCAAATTCCGGCTCTGCCCCTTGTCAGCTGGGTGACTGTGGGCAAGTCACTTCACTTCTCTGGGCCTCAGTGACCTCATCTGTAAAAGGGGGACGTGAGCCTCACGTGGGACAACCCGATGACCCTGTATCTCCCCCAGCGCTTAGAACAGTGCTCTGCACATAGGAAGCGCTGAACAAATACCAACATTATGATGATGATGGCATGAATGAATGAATGCGGCGCCCGGCACGTGCGGGAAAGGCGGAGCCGCGGGAGGGGACGAGGGGGAGGAATCTGCTCCTTTGGGGAAATGGGGGGGGGGAGGAGAGGCACCCCCGATCCCGCCACCGGCGGCGGATTGTGCCCGCAGCGTTTCGCAGAGCCCCGCAACCCGCCCGCCGCTGGGGCCGGAGCCGCCCGCAAAACCAGGACCGGCCGCACCGCCGGAGGAACGGGACGCGGAGCCCGGTCCGGGGGAGGGAGGGAAGCGGAGCCGGGCATGCTCAGTGGCTCGGGGGGCGGGCGGGCGGGCGGGGGGGACGACACAAAGTTTTTTTTTTCTTTTGGGTTGCAAGTAGGAAGCTTTTTGCACTCCACCACCTCTGGCCGCTGGGGAAGACGTCATCGCTTCCGCCCCACTTCCTCCTCCTGTTGAGGATCCAATATGGAGTAAAACGGAGGAGGAGGAGGAGGAGGAGATGATGATGATGATGATGATGATGGGGCTGGGACGGGGCGCTCAGCCTTGCTCCCCAGGCGCGCCTCCCCCACCCCCCGGCCGCTGCTGGGGACTGTGATCCTCCCGGTTCGGGGGCGACCCCTCCACCCTAACCTCGGGCAGCCCCCCCTTGGCTGCTGCTTTTCTTCTCCCCATTCCTCCTTCCTACTTGTTTTTCTCCTCCCACTGCCCGCCCCCGACCCAAATCTCTTCTCCCTCCCTCGGACGGCTGCTGGCCCCCTTCCCTCCCTCCCTCCCTCCCTCCCTCCCTCTCTCTTCCTTCCTCCTCCCCTCTTTCGCCCCTCTTGCTCCTCTCTGCTGCTGCGCCTCCCCCTTCTCCTTTCCCTCCCTCCCACCCCTCTGCCCGAGCCCCAGCCTTTCGCCGTGGTCTCCCCTATTCCTCGCCCCGGCCGCCCCCCAACTCCTTTTCCCCCCCCTCTCCCTCCCCTCCAAGCCGGACGATCCTTGGAAATGTGAGGTCGGGGTGGGGTGGGTAGGAAGATGAAGGGAACCAAGTTACCCGCTGCGGGGCATTCATCCAGGTGAACAAGAAAATGACCGAAGAAACACACCCAGACGAGTAAGTTTTTTTTTTCCTCCCCCTTCTATTTATCTGTGCAATTGGAGGCAAGCTGGTCCTGGTGAAGTTTCTGCTCTTGGTACTGTCTGGACAACTAAGAATTGCTGGTGAAAGATTTTTTTCCCCTCTCCCCCAGCCCTTTTTTTGGGGGGGGGCGGTGGAAACTGCAGGGTAGTAAAGGAGGGTCTCTGGCAGGCAGGCAGGAGGGGGAGAGCCGTGGAGACTAAGCGTTGGGGGGAGAGTTGCAGCCGAGTCCGGGTTTTGGGGGGCGGACAGACCCCGCCTGTGTCCGGAGAGGGGTCGGTGGTGGTGGGGGGAGCTGTCCGCCTGGTGCAGAGGTCGGCGGAGGCTGGACGTTTTGCAGAAGAGGGAGGGAGGAGAGAGGAGGGCCGATGCGTTTTCTGTACATGGCCCCAGTCCGGTAATGGTGGGTAAAGTCTTCCCCCTCGCTCCCTCCGGAGCCCCCCGCCCCGTCCTTCCCCCTCCGGGCCGGGGCTCACAGAGACCCCCCTTCCGCAGGCATCGAAGCTCTGCCTCCCTCCTCCCCCCCTTGTCGTGGCTACTTTGTTATTTTTAAGCTTCCCTCTGGCGACTCTCCGGGAGTCCGGTGATACCCTATATCCGCCATTTCTTTTTTTCTTGAATCGCTCTCATTTGCATACCACATTTTCATTCATAAAAAACACCCAGCGAGAGGAGAGGAAATGCCGCGCCGCGGGAGCGGCGGGTGGCATCTCTACGCCCCGGACCTTCGCCCGGGCCGGCATTTTCGAGCAGCCTGGAGGGACCTGGCGTGGGCTCGGGGGGCTCTCCGTTTGTGTGTCTGGGTGTGTTTGTGTGTGTTTGTGTGTCTGGGGGGGGGGGGCGGTGGGGTGCCTGCACGCCCAGCGCGCCTTCGCTGCCCTTCTCCTCGGCCGGGCAGTTAAGGAGACGTGGAGGAGACTGGGGAGCAGAGAGCCAAAGGGAGCGTGTGTGTGTAGAGACTGTGTCTGAAGGAGTTGGCAGTTATTTGGTCCGGCTGTGGGTGTGGATGCCTGCGTGCCTTGCCCTGTGCGGGGGCTCTGCAG
Source organism: Ornithorhynchus anatinus (assembly GCF_004115215.2). Taxonomy (NCBI): domain Eukaryota; kingdom Metazoa; phylum Chordata; class Mammalia; order Monotremata; family Ornithorhynchidae; genus Ornithorhynchus; species Ornithorhynchus anatinus. Next base: position 51,530,764 of record NC_041736.1, read on the forward strand.
CGGGCTGTGGAGCGAAGGGCGATCGAAGGCGCTGCGCAGCCCCCACCGGGCACGGTGGGGCCGAGCTGCCCCGTCCCGCCGCACCCTCGGTTCGGCTCTCTGCATTGTCGCCCGAGACGAGATTCTCTCCCCCCCCCCTTTCACGTTATAATAAAAACAAGTCTGATGATTTTGCAAGCCCTGCGGGAGGCTGCAGTTTCCACGTTTAATCCCCGTCGGCGTGTCTGCGCTTGGCTTCCTCTTTTTCCTCCCCCCTCCGAGGCACAAGTTTTTATTCCTGAGGGCCGGGCCCGGCCCTCTCCCTGGGGGTCTCTAGGCTCAGCCTTTCTCCGAGCTGCTGCCGTCGGTGACCGCCTGTGCGTGTCTATATGTCTCTCTGTGTGTGTATGTGTATATGTGTGTCTTTCTCCCTGCCCTTTTTTTCTGAATAAGACGAGCCCCTTTATTGTCACATGATCCCCGACACATTCATAAATCCGGTGTGAACCTTCAGCCTCTTTCATTCAACACTGCCGGTACCTTAGGCAGCTCCTTTCGCTTTTCCAGCCTTCCCCTCCCTCCCTTTTTCCCTCCGCCCCCGGCTCCCATTGCAGAGCCCAGAGGATACAGTCCTGGGGGGGGAGGGGATATTGGGGGGAGGGAGAGGGTGCAATTCGGTCGGGGGTGGGCCGAGCCCCCCCTGCCCTTGCAAGACAGATCCGCACAGCCAGGGAAAGGGAAGTGACTCAGTTTTGTGCGACAGGAGGGTTTGGGGGGGTGGGTGAGGGAGGAGGTTACATCATGCGGCGGACCAAAGAATCTGTCTCCTGCCCCTCGGTGGGCCAGGGTCCCTGTGGTTTTCCCTAACAAAGATTTAGGGGAGGGGGAGAGGAATGCACAGCTTCTGAGATCCACCCCCCAGGATGGACAACCCATAGGCTGCTGGAGAGTGGGGGGAGACATTTTCTTGTTCTAATGAAGACCGTGAATTTGAGTTTGGAATGCAAAAAGGTTTCTTCCCCCACCCTGGATTTTAGCCTCCATTCCTCTGATCCGCCTGATGCCTGTCTTGCTTGTTTTGTTGTCATTCTCCCCCCTTATAGACTGTGAGCCCGTTGTTGGGTAGGGATTGTCTCAATCTGTTGCCGAATTGTACTTTCCAAACGCTTAGGCCAGAGCTCTGCCCACGGTAAGCGCTCAATAAATATGACTGAACGAATGAATCGTCTCCACTCCAGAGCATTGTACAATGTGGGGGCTATAGTGAGCCCTAAAGTACCACAGTTATTCTCATTACTAACACCTGATCACGCCCAGCAGTCCCGGGGTACTTGGATTTCCTCCAGTTGGTGTTGGCTTCCTTTACCAATGCTTGGCCTTATCAGTTCGTAATGTAGTTTCTATTTCCGTTTGTTTTGGTTTGCTTTTGAATGCTAATTTGAAATGGTAATAAAGGAACTTGAACTGGAAGATTCTTTAAACAGAGTGGCTAGGGAGTGAAATTGAGCATGGGTCACCCAGTGCGGTACACTTCTCTTCCCATTGAGCTTGAATCCCTTTGTAGGAAGGTGGGGTGGTAATTTTAGAGGGAAAGCAGCTGGTAAGGTGTGTTGTAGTGTCTGTGGGGAACGTTCAGTTCTAGAAGGAAAACCTCAAACTCGAAAGTAAAATAAACTTTGAAAAGTGAGAAAGATGTACGTACCAGGAACAATTTTGAGTAATTTCAATGTAGCAAGCACTTTCAGTGGTGATGAACAAACGATTGAAACGCTTCACTTAGAGAAATGATAGTGTGAAATAAACTGGCCCTCCTTTTCAATGAATGGTGCCAAGTGAAATATAGGAAACCAGTGGTGGAAACTAGATATGAGAAATGCTGATTTTTTAGTCCCTTTCCAAATAGATAACATCTGACTGTCAAATTGGCAGAAACCCCCCTCCTCCCACCTTGTAGAGCCCAGAGCAGTTCTGCATGAGCTACTGAGCCCCCAGGATGTCCCCTTAGTTGTAATCCTCACTCGACAAGCACCAGGAGGTCAGGAAGAGTAGCCCGAATGAATAAAATCCAGATCTTCTAATTTCTCAGAAGGCGTTTTAAAAATGAAGCACTCTCCAAATCTTAAAGATCCTGGAATTTCTAGGTTCTCTAATCTCCCTTCCCCCCCCACCCCCACTCCACCCTTTCAAGTCTTGGGCTTGTTGTAAATTGTATGGTTATGTCATGTACAGATTTATTTTCCTAAATTATAAAAATAGTTGTTGGCACAGAACATCTTTAAGCAGTATTTGTAAGACTGGAAAATTGGTGATGAGTTTTTGGAATTTGGCTAATAGCTGCTACAAAAACCAGATATTTCATAAGCATTAACATGATTATAGAAGTTTAGAAGTTCATTGTTCTGTCCAAAATGAAGTGTTCAAATACTCTTTATGGGACTGGTATAAAACTTATTACTCCAATATTTCTGCTATTTCCAAAATTATTAAAATTACATTTAAATAGCATTTCTTGTCTATCCCAGATGCCTAATCAGAAAAAAAATGAGTGAATATTCTGTATGTTTGGGCCATCTGGTCTCAAATGATGTTAAAAGGTGTCGAGGGTTCTCAGAGTGGACTGATTTTTTTTTTCTCCCTTTCAAATAAGAATAGTTACTGGTGGTTCTTTGGTAGGTTGGGCCTACCATAGACAGGCCTGGGTGTCAGAAGGTCATGGGTTCTAGCCCTGACTCTGACACGTGTGTTCTGTGTGACCTTGGACAAGTCACTTCACTTTTGTGCCTCAGTTACCTCATCTGTAAAATGGAGATTGGGAGTGTGAGCCTGATGTGGGACAGGGACTCTGTCCAACCCGATTTGCATGTATTTTCCCCCAGGGCTTAGTACAGTGCCTGGCGCACAGTAAGTGCTTAACAAATACCACAATTCAAAACTGTTTCCAGTAATGGAAAGAAATTATTGGCATTTATGAAAAAAGGGTTATTAAAAGGTGTCTATCTTATGACAGTGTTTTCACTGACTCCTCTATTTAAAAAGATATAAAAGTCTAAAATATTAATGCTATTCTTTCAGATGTCCAGAGGTGGGTTTTTTCCCCCATGAACTGTTTATCAGTTGATTTAAAATTTTTTCCCTTTTTATCTTTGCAGGAAGCATTTATCATTTTCCATCTAGAGAGCACGACTAGTTTGTGAAAGTCTACATTACTATTTATCTCTGATTCCATCTTGATCTTAGAATTGCTTTGGGAAGTAAGCAATATCATCAGTGGTCATTTTTGAGCCCTTACTATGTGCAGAGCATTTTACTAAGCGCTCTAAGTACATTGTACTAAGGAGAGTACAACAAAACAGAGTTGTCAGACATGTTCCTTGCCCACAATTTTAAATCTCAGTTGTTTTTCCTCCTTTTTTTGGAGTTGTTGGCAAAAAGTGTGAATATTTCTGCACAACAGTAGACATTCTATAACAACTACTGATTGACTTAAATTCTGAACAGTGATCTTGAGTCCCCTTGATGAGAACTGGTATGGGAAGAACCAGAAAACTGAATCTAGAAGCCCAGCATGTGCTTTGGGAATCTGTCAGTGTGTGGTATCAGGCTCCAACCCCAACGGAAAGGTTGGCTGGTAGTGCTGCAGGTTGGTAGTGCTGATCCACCTTCTCTTCAGTTGGGAGACGTGGAGGCCACAGAGGCGCCACATCCAGCCATTTGAGCAGCTCCATCCGTGCCATTTACAAGCCTGGCTCATTAATGATAATTGATATTACTGTCTGTCCCCTCTAGTGTGTAAGCTGCTTATGGGGAGTTCAGTGCTCAGTAAATGCCGTTGATTGATTGGCAGGACAAGCTTTTAAATCATGAGGTTCTGAAACAGTCTCCTAATGTCAAAGTTATGCTCACCTTCACACAGGTATGTTCGGTGGAATACTTGAGAATGAATAACAACAGGACACCCCTCTATAGCTGCTGCATGGAGAGCTGAAATTGGGAAACCCAAAAGTAAGGAGGATAGTGGAAGTATTTTAGGGACGCAGTTAAAGCAAGTCTCAGACAATGTGCATCCCAGCCAAAAACTGGGAGTCGGTTACTGAGGATGGACAAGCTTGACATATTGCCATCAAGGAAAGGGCTGGCCCTTTTTGAGCAAAATGCTCTTAGGGAATGAGACCAGAAGGCAAAAGAGAAAACAGTGCAAATATCAAGTGTGACAATAAAGACAGCCTTTTGTATGATGCAGAATGTGGCTAGGCTGGTGGATCCTTTTCCCTCACACTTACAGGTGAATCTGGTTGTCAGTGGTGTCGTCTTTGAATAGGAAGGAAAATTATTTATTTGACGCTGTTTAGTGCCATTGTTCTTGTCTGTCCGTCTCCCCCGATTAGACTGTAAGCCCGTCAAACGGCAGGGACTGTCTCTATCTATTGCCGACTTGTTCATCCCAAGCGCTTAGTACAGTGCTCTGCACATAGTAAGCGCTCAATAAATACTATTGAATGAATGAATATATATATATTTGTGTGTACATAAACACTGAATTGAGCTCTTAGGATGAATGATCCACTTCTGGTGTCTTTAGAACTGAAGTATATATGTCAGCTTGCTTGGAAATGCCGTAGCATTGTATGTCATTAAACCACAATGGTTTGTTGTGGGTGAGCTTACATTTATTTCCCCCACCTGCATACCAACGCTGAATGATTTCATAGGTTCCAATCTCTTTGTCTGTATCCAGGCAGAAACCAGCCCATATCATGAACTGCTGCTAGAAGCGGGCTTACTTAAGGAAAACCCTTGGACTGCCCGAAGGCACTGAACACTCAGTAGCAGCTTTTCGAAGGAGCCTCAGCCCTGGTTGAAAAATGGCCCGGTTCAATGTACTTGTGCCCCAGGAGGACCTAAATTTCCTCCCTAGCTTCAGTGGAACCTGTTTTCCTTTGTTCCATGTCCGGCACTGATACATAGTGTTTCTGACCAATCATAGGGTACTTCCACTGCAGCAGAAGATAAAATTCATTCAATCACATTTATCGAGCACTTAGAATGATCCCCCTATTCTGTATTTAGTATTAAAAGTCATGCACACTTTTCTCAAAAGCTAGTATACCAGACCTTTAGCTATGCTAGACATTACTCTGCTATTTCCCAAGCATATCAGATTTAATTCGCTTGGTGTTTCACTAAGTGCTCTGTGAGCAGGGGTCACAGTTAGGGACTAGTACTTGAAGAAACCTTCAAATAGAGCATTCTCTTTTTTTCAGGTTACATTAGCATGTTGTTCATTTGCTTTGTAAGAGGACAGCAGAAACCAGTGTACTTTTCAGTCATTATCTATTAATATTTAGTTCTTATCACTTCTTAGATGTATTTCAGTGCTTAAATGTTACCAGGTAAGAGTAGCGGGGGAGAGGGGAAGGCAGGCAAAGCCATTGGCTAGAACTGTCATCCAAAAGATATGAGTGAAGCAATTTTTCATTTGATCTGCCCCCAAAATATCCATTTGGGTAATTCAGGTTGCAAAATTAAGTTGTTTGAGATAAATTATCTGTTTGGAATGTCTACATTGAGCAAAACGAGATAATTGCACTTCACTTGGACTCTACAGACCTAATTACTATCTCCTTTGCTACTTTTAACTCTTCCCATTTCTCCCAGGAGTAATCAATCAATGATATTTATTGAGCATTTCCTGCACTAAGTACTTGGGAGAGTGCAACAGTGTTAGTAGACATGATCACTGCTTAGAAGAAACTTAAGGCCTACAGGAAAGAAGCCAGAAAAGAGTAAGGTCAACAATCTTAGGGGGAAGAAAAATGAACTTCTTGGTGGTGGCTAGGGTTTTCTTTTTTTGATGTTACTGTCTTTCTCCTTAAGTTATGAAGGCTGGATGAGTTCTGATGAAGTGTAGAGATGGGATTTCAAACTGTCTGTATCTTCAATTAATTTTCAAGCTGGGTTGTCTAGATCATTAAATGCACAACTTCATATATTTGGCATTGGGGTACATCTCTTGGAAAAATGCAAAATTAACGCCAGGCCACTATATCTTGGAATCAGTTCGGAATCAAGTCCTTTAATTTGAGGAATGGTAGATGGGATTTTTTTTTTAAGATGTAAGAGAAATTTTAATAAATGCATTTCAATCAGGTAAAGAGATTTGGTTCTTTTTTTTAAAAAAAAAAAAACAAACCCCAAATCACCCAACTTGTGAACATCAATATTTGCCAATATTCTGCACTTACAAACACATTTAGTCATTCAGAAGACTAGCTGCCCTGGGAAGCATGCATATTCAACCCTAGAAGAAATCACAGGAAGTAATTAAACATAAAAGGTCAGAGAATGAGGAAGTGGTTGTGTTTCTGATGCGAATAGCATTGTTGTTACTTTGGATCAAGATGATGATGTTTAAGTCTCTTTGGAATGTTGGGCTGCTTCTAGAGCTTGATTGTATTTAAATACAGTCCATTCAGTTTATTCTTTGCGACATCAATCAGTTAGGAATTGAATAGCTTTTTGGTCTTATCAGAGATCTCAAGGAAAACTTGCTAGACTTCAAACTTCTATCTTAGGAAAAAATAAATATGCCTAAAATTAATGGTAAGAATAGATCTTTATCCTTCCAGGGGTTTAAACTTTATACTCCTCCTCTCCCACCTCCCAGTTCTTCTGAATAACTATTTAGCAGATTTTAAAAATTGCACCAGTTGATGAAATACTGACCTGCAAACAAATTTAAATACCTAAGTTTAAAAACAAGGTCAATTTACAAGTTACCCTCATCCATTGTGTTTTAATGATTACTCCTCCAACTGGGTGAGATTTTTTTTTAAAGCTACTTTTAAATTCCTTTGTGAGTTGAGGCATTTTCTTGGGGCGGCACTACAGTGGCAACAGAAACCAAGTATCCCAACTAGCTTGTACCTGCAGTCCACTGGATTAAAAACCATTAATAATACTGATTAGCCAAAACTTTGTTGGATGCTTTGCATAAAGTAGAATTAACAATAGTTTCTATTTGTGTCCTTCCCACCTTCCTTTCAAGGGCTGGTAAAAGCCCCCAAGACCATAGACCTGTGAGGTGAATTTAAGTGTTGGTTCCTATCTTGCAAACTCTGGAATGTAATTTAGAATTATGAAGTACAGCAAAATGAGTATACCTCATTCACCAGTTTTAGTTGTTATAGGAGCTCAGTGGAGATGATGTGAACAGGTACATAGTGGAGAGCAACTTGACCAGAGACCCGAGATGTATTCATATTTGGACATGCACAAAATGAAACACTCATTTGGAGAAAGGAGAATGGGAGCGGATGGGGTAGACCCTCAGATGGTGAGGCTAGACTCCTGAGCCAAGAGGTCTTCCTTAGAGAAAAGGTGTCTCGAGTACATTCTCTAGTGGATAAACCTCTCTTCCCAGCACAAAAGGTGGTATTCATTGAGTGCTCACTGTGTGCAGAGCACTGTACTGAGGACTTAGGAGAGTACAATTCAATAGAGTTGGTAGACATGTTCTCTCCCCACAAGTCTAGAGGATTTGAATCGAAGAGGGTTCATGGATAAGAAAGAACAACAGGGCTTGGTTCATGGATAACAAAGAACAATAGGGCTTTAGTGTAGAGCACTTTATTTTTTGGAATGAGTTAGTTTTTAGCTCCTTCCATTTTAATACAGCTGTATGACCTTGGGCAAATCATTATAACTTGTGTGCCTGCTAGCTCATCTGTAAAATGGGGATTAAATCCTACTCCCTCCTACTTAGACTGTAAGGCCCATGTGAGACAGGGACTATTTCCAACTGAATTAAATCATATCTACCCCAATACTTAGAATAGTGATCAGCACACAGTAAGCACTTAACAAGGACCATAAACAAATACAGTGGATGAAAAGAGAATGTGATGGTCCTTGAGAAAAACTTAGACAAAATATCAAGACCAAGAAAAGGAGAGGACAGGAGAGGGAAGGTGGCATTAAAAGCATTAAAATAATACCACAAGGAAAGAAGTGGAAAAGTGGATTGAGGCAATCTCTTTAGCTTGTGCTGGGTTACAGAAGCTTAGAGTAATAGGGGATTTTTGAGGGTGTTGCAGGTACCAGCTCTGAGCTAATTTGTTCTCAGTGACCAAATGCAGCCTCAGTGAATGCAAACTTCCGTGATAGTAGCGGGGACAAGCTGATCACTCAATCTAGTCTGCAGGCTTCTGTACTCCTGTCTCTGTCTCTCAATTTGCAGTGTCAAGAAGAGGAAAATAGTGAAGTGGGAATGAAGGGATATCTTATATATACCTCAGTGCTTAGTATAGTACTTGACCCATAGTAAATGCTTAATAAATATTATTATTCTTATCATTACCATTAGTAATGATAAGAATAAGGGCCAGAGGAGTTACAGAACTGGAGAGGGATGGACAAGAAGAAAAGGAGATTTTGTTGGAGTAATCCTTTTCCCTTCAATATGTAAACTTCCCCCGTTAGATTCTTCCTTTATTTAAGCTTCTTAAGGGCCAGAATCATGCGTTTTTATTCTCTCAGGAATTTATTACAGTGCTTCACTCTCAGGCAATCAGTAAATACCACTGACTGATTTAACCTTAATCCGAGCTCTACTAACCTTCAAAAGGGACCCTTCCCTTCAGAATCATTAAAATAATAATGTTGGTATTTGTTAAGCGCCTACTCTGTGCAGAACACTGTTCTAAGTGCTGGGGTAGATACAGGGTTATCAGGTTGTCCCACAAGAGGCTCACAGTCTTAACCCCCATTTTACAGATGAGGGAACTGAGGCACAGAGAAGTTAAGTGACTTGCCCACAGTCACACAGCTGACAAGTGGTAACATTTCTAAAGACACAACATGGCTACAGGACTGATGGAATACCACAATTATTAAATTGGGGACCTGGATCTTGGAGGATAGGTTTTTGCAGGGGCATGCCTTTACCCTCTGAGCACAGAACAGTTTCTCCTTAAGAGTGGATTGTTTGGAATGTTGTATTATCCAGGCTTTTTGTAAACATCAAGCTAGTTGGAGCTTGGACAGGTCAGCGGTTTTGCAGGAAGGTATTCTTTCTAAGAAAGATATGTGAAAGGGTTTCTGCAAGTGTGGTAACAAGAACTTGGAAAGGAAAACGTTACTGCACTGAAGGGTTTTGTAGTGTTCATCTGTCTCACCTTCTCTCCCCTCACCACTACTGAATACACTAGAATTATTTGAATAATGAGATGTTTACACAGTTGCTGTAGACTTTGTCTTCCCCTTCAAATAGACCGTTTTCTTAGTTTTCTGGTGATTAGATACAACAGGGTAGAAATGTATTGTAGGTAGCCCAGTGACTTACATTACATGTTCTATAAAGGTCACATTGATCCTGCCATGGTATCACAGTGCTCCTGATCTCCAGTGATGTGTTGGTCTTTTCTCATCTTCAGTGTCTGTGCAGTTAGTATCTCATAAGTATGCCAGGGGAGAACTCTTTAAGGTCTAATTCTTGAGAAGCAGCTAGGTTTAGTCGTAAGAGCACAGGGCCTGGGAGCAGCATAGTAAGTGCTCAGTAAATACCACTGATTGTCAGAGATCTAGGGTTCTAATCCTGCCTTTCAGTTGCCTGCTGTGTGATCTCGGGCAAGTCACCTAACTGCTCTGTACCTCAGTTTCCTCATCAGTAAAATGGGACTGTGATCCCCTGTGGGACAGGGACCTTGTACAATGTGATTAACTTGTATCTACCCCAGCTCTTAGAACAGACTTGGTACACAGTAAGAGCTTAACAAATACCATCATCATTACTAGGCCTACAACTGGGGAGAGAATGTGACTTAGCAAGCACCCTATCTGGCTTTAAAAGATGATTCTGGACCCAATTTGTGCATTTAATGTGGGGAAGCAGCTAGTTGTACTTGTTACTTCCATAGTTTAAAATGTAGAGGGGGAAAAAAGTAAATTAGATTCGAAGCCCCCACAGGTTCCTGAGGAACCCATAACCTTGGAATTGGACCAGCATAAAGGTGAGTTGGTCAGAAAAGATTTGCCCACCCTTTTTACACTCTCTTTAGTTCTCCCCCGTTGTTTTGGGAATTGGTCATACTGTGGATTGATCACAGGTGTTCGAATGTCCCCTGAGCTGTGAGGACTACAACTCCCAGCTGCCCAAGGGACCAGTGCACATGATCAGATATGTCCCTTGAATCCACTTCTGGTTTAGTCTGTGCTTATTTACAACCTGGATACACTGTAGACACTCCAGACCAGGGCTGAGTTTAGGCCATTAATTTCTGACCCATATATGGCTCTCAAGTAGATGAGACCGAAGACAGGAAGTTGCCATTTATGCATACACTCAAGGTTTGGTCTGCACCTGGCCAGCAACAGAAAGTATCTGTAAGACATTTTTAACTTCTAAAGTTAGGCGCATTAGGCCTCCCCACTGGCAACCCCCTCCTCACCTTATGATTGCTTTTGATGTTAACAGCCAAAAGAGTGTGGTCATAGAAAGCAAGAAGTAACATTTGACAATGTGCAGAACCTCATATGAGCAAGGTGGATTCCACAACAGAAATATGGTTATTTCACTGTGTTAGTGTGAGAACTCAGAAGTACATCTCTAGGCTACCAGATGTTGGCGGCAAAAAAAAAAAATTGGCTGAGTGCTCGTTCGTTGGATGTGGATAGGATAGATTTTTTTTTAGTGGGGGTTATTGCCCCATAGATCTTGTATCATTGGAGCATAAATAATACTTTAAAGTTATGTGGTGCTTCTCTTCCACCTACCTCCTGATGTTTCGCAAGCATTGGGGTCAAATGGCAGCAGCCCCATTTTAGATGAGGGAGAGTGAGCTGAGATAAACTGGTTCTTGCCCCCTCAGCCAGGTAAAAACCCTGAAAACCATTTTTCAGTTGAAAAAAAATCCATCTGAAATCTGAATTTGCCCCAGGCATACCTGTTCCTAAGTGCCCATCTAAAGAATGTGGGGATTGTACTGTTGGAGTGGCAGGCAGGTAGTTGCACCTCTGAGCTTGTCCCAGGAACGCTGGTGTTCAAGTCCCTTCTACTGTAACCAAGTTCCCAAGTTCCTCTGTGGTAGCCCCACCCCCAGTTCCATCCTGCCACTTTGGAGAGTCTGGGGGCAATCCTAGAGCCCCAGTGGGCTGGGGGGGGGGGGGGGGCAGTGGCCTCAGGCACAGACACCAACAACTTTTAGCATAGTAATTGTGTAGATAGTCAGGCCAGTCAATCACCTGCAGTCTTCACCATAAAGATATCCCACTTGCACAACTGTAACCTGATGCATTGCAACCCCACTAACCTGAATTATGGCACAAAATATTTGTTCTAAAATTGCCTAATGATGAATCCCCAAAATCCCCATAAATCGAACTGAAATTTGTTGAATCTGCTAGTAAGGTAGGATGACCACGCCTAGATGTTAGACCTAATTTCCCTACCCTCTGTCGTGAAAGTCCCATAGGTGTAATCTGGATGGACTTGTATTCTTCCCCATCCTGAGGATGTGAGAAGAGGCTAGCTTGGCCTGGGGACTCAGGCTCTGCCCTAGGGCAAACCTAGATGCAGTCCTGGACCTGGGATCACTTGGAAACATCCTGGAATGGGGATACGTAGACTGTGAGCCCCATGTGGTATAGGGGTTGTATGTCCAACCTGATTATTTTGCCTCCCCTCTAGACTGTAAGCTCTTTGTGGGCAGGGAATGTGTCCACAAACTCTGTTATATTGTACTCTCCCAAATATTTAAAGCAATGTGGTGTAGTGGATAGAGTGAGGGCCTGGGAGTCAGGACATGAATTCTAATCCAGGGTCTGCCACATGTCTGCTGCATGACTTTGAGCAAGTCACATAACTTCTCTGGGCCTCACTCACTTCATCCGTAAAATGGGGATTAAGAATATTAGCCCTATGTGGGACGGGGACTGTGTCCAACCTGCTTAAGCTCTATCTACCCCAGTGCATGGAATAGTCCTTGGCACCCAGTAAGCACTTAAGTGTCATAATTATTACAGTGCTCTGTAGGCTGTAAGGGTCAATAAATGATTGATCTACCAGCACTTAGTACATTGCTCAACATCTAGGAAACAACTTACAAATACCATAACAGTTATTAAAGCTGCAGAACTGCACTTTTCAGGAACTGGCTGGTCTTCCACTTCAGTGAATTAATCAATCAATGGGATTTATTGAGTGCCTGTTCTAGGCTCTTCCTGGGCCTGGAGCTCACCCCCCCCCCCCCCAATCACCACCCACACCTTTTAAGGGTTAGAATTGGTCTGATCTTTGCTGCCTGGAAACAGAGACACTTTCTGTGCACTTTGACACACATTGTTTGGATGGTCAATGGTGCTCTACCTGCTAATCCATATTAATCTGAAATATTTAATTTTGGATGGGCCTGTGGTAATAAGCACCTGCATTAATTAATTGGGTTGTTTTTGATTGATTGAGATTCCTCCTATTTTCCCAAGGAGATCAAAATAATTTCATGTCTAAATTGTTGTACGTAAGGCAAAGTTTATTTGTTGAGGCCTTGAGAAGTACAAGTAACAATGAGAAGTGAGAAGGCCTAAAACAAAAAAGAAATCAAAACCCCAAGAAAAATCACCTACAGCTGTCCTCCTAGGTTGTGACTGTTTTTTATTATTTTAAAAAATGCTTGGCTGAAACTTTAAAAGCACTATTAATTTTTTCAGAAGTTTCTCTTTGTGATGTAACACAGATGCCTTCAGGATATGAATTTAACCATTTTTAGAGTTAAAGTAGTAAATGATGGGGGGTTTGTACATAAAATGATTAATTCTTGAAGTTTACTTTTTGACAAACATTTGCAAGGAGGGATGAATATCTGCTTGAATGTAAAGGAAACAATGTTATAGAACCATATGCTTTATCTAAAAATGAAAAATGTTGAAGTAAAACAGATGTCCCATGAAAACCGATGCCAAGTTTCAAGATTGTAGCTAGTGATGGAGGAAGTGTTGCACAGAATGTCAGTAGTGTGAGGTTGGAAGATTCTCTTAATTACCAGGAAAAAGTGTCAATGGCCCCTTATGAAGAACCCATTTACCCAACAATTTAAAAGCCTTTTCATTGCTTCACTCAGGGTGTCCGAAGCAGCATTCCATGTGGGTGCATTCAGAGGCAGCCATTCCTAGAGATGTGTAGATTTGGTAGCTTCCTGTGACGTTTTCCTCAGTGTTTGAGGAAGAAAAACTGCAAGATCTTCCAAGATCTTCTTCCCGTTGGCCCTTTGGTGTTGAAGTAATTGGCAAGTTCTCATCAGACTAACAGTCAACCTTACAGGTGGCTGTGGTATTAATACAGAAGTAAACAGACTTCAGAGGAAGCCTGTCAGAACCACCATACATACTCTTGCTATATCTCTGGAGTGAAATCTTCCAAGTGGTGGGGGTATAGCCCTAACACCCACCAATGTTAATTTGAAAATGCAGAATTAGAAGCTGGTTTAATGGTTCCCTAGCTTTTTCCAGTCAGGTACTTTAAAAGTGTGAAGCAGTCCCCTTTCCCTGAAGATAGCTGTTTTGTCCCCCTCTTGGATAACCTCTCTTCTCCCCATCTCTCAAACCTAATAATCCAAAGCAAGAGGCCTGCCCTTCAACACTTCAGCTTTTTCTTCCCTGACCCTTATTTTTGGATGCATCTTGCTGTGCAAATCCTAACCAACGGTAAAGACGTTTTAGCACTCCTAAAATAGCCTGCTTGTTTACTGGAATTCAGAGGAAGATTTGCCCCAAAGCAGATAATGTTACTAATACGTCAAGTCAAGACACATACAGAAAAGTGTTTAGTGCTCAAGTTGAGACATAAAATAATTTAAGGTTATAAGTAAGTTGCTGGGTGTTCAGGCACTAGATTTTGGCATGCAAAGACCTTTGGTGTCTTTTTTCCTTTCCTTGGGCTATAAGCCTGATGCATAATGATTTCAGAGTAGAACTCTTAAACTACAGAGTGTGACTGCAATAAAATGAATAACTCAGGGATCCCTAAAATTAAATCTCTTACTCCTGAAAATACTGAAGGACAGTTGCTATTTTTCTGTGGGTTTTTTTTTTAAAGTAGTGAAAGGACACCAGTTTAGATTTCTATGGGGTTAAATAAGCTACATTATATTCAGACAATTCTGCTCGACTCGTATGTCTTCCATTGCTCATTATTCCTACGTGCAGCCTGAGTGAAACATATCCTACCTCCCTGAGCCCCAGAAATATTTGAAAGCCATTTATTCATTTGTAAAATTGAAGAGCTTTTAAAGTCTAGATTGATTAGCAAATGAATTTAATGTAAAAAAATAAAAGCTGCACTTGATAGTATGGCAGTACTAAATGGTTTTATGATTGTGGTGGTTGTAGCACAGACATAATGTAAATATTAACACATCTCCTTTGATATTAATATTTCCCCCATTTAAATAATTATTATAGCATACAATGCTTTGACTCTATCTCTAAAATAATAACTACAAATCTTGACAGTCCAAGTCAATAATGACAGCTTAATACTAAGCAAATACAAACGCTTTAATACTAAGCAAGTACAAACGCTTAGTGGAGTCCTCTGTATACAATAAGCACTTAAATATCATTGATCCATAGTGGAAAGAGCCTGGGCTTTGGAGTTAGAGGTCATGAGTTCGACTCCCGGCTCTGCCACTTATCAGCTATGTGACTGTGGGCAAGTCACTTAACTTCTCTGTGCCTCAGTTACCTCATCTGTAAAATGGGGATTAACTGTGAGCCTCACATGGGACAACCTGATGACCCTGTATCTACCCCAGCGCTTAGAACAGTGCTCGGCACGTAGTAAGTGCTTAACAAATACCAACATTATTATTATTATGTGTTCATTTAATATCAAATAAAAGCAAACTCACATTAGAGTAAAATTTGTGGTTTTTTCAACTTGGAATTTTCATTTTTGCCTAAAAGTTAAATTGTTCATCCATTCATTCAATAGTATTTATTGAGCGCTTACTATGTGCAGAGCACTGTACTAAGCGCTTGGGATGAACAGGTCGGCAACAGATAGAGACAGTCCCTGCCGTTTGACGGGCTTACAGTCTAATCGGGGGAGATGGACAGACAAGAACAATGGCAATAAATAGAGTCAAGGGGAAGAACATCTCGTAAAAACAATGGCAACTAAATAGAATCGAGGCGATGTACAATTCATTAACAAAATAAATAGGGTAATGGAAATATATACAGTTGAGCGGATGAGTACAGTGCTGTGGGGAGGGGAAGGGAGAGGTGGAGGAGCAGAGGGAAAGGGGGAAAAGAGGGTTTAGCTGCGGAGAGGTGAAGGGGGGGTGGTAGAGGGAGTAGAGGGAGAAGGGAGCTCAGTCTGGGAAGGCCTCTTGGAGAAGGTGAGTTTTAAGTAGGGTTTTGAAGAGGGAAAGAGAATCAGTTTGGCGGAGGTGAGGAGGGAGGGCGTTCTGGGACCGCGGGAGGACGTGGCCCAGGGGTCGACGGAGGGATAGGCGAGACCGAGGGACAGTGAGGAGGTGGGCGGCAGAGGAGCGGAGCGTGCGGGGTGGGTGGTAGAAAGAGAGAAGGGAGGAGAGGTAGGAAGGGGCAAGGTGATGTAGAGCCTTGAAGCCTAGAGTGAGGAGTTTTTGTTTGGAGTGGAGGTTAATAGGCAACCACTGGAGTTGTTTAAGAAGGGGAGTGACATGCCCAGATCGTTTCTGCAGGAAGATGAGCCGGGCAGCGGAGTGAAGAATAGACCGGAGCGGGGCGAGAGAGGAGGAAAGGAGGTCAGAGAGAAGGCTGACACAGTAGTCTAGCCGGGATATAACGAGAGCCCGTAGCAGTAAGGTTGCCGTTTGGGTGGAGAGGAAAGGGCGGATCTTGGCAATATTGTATAGGTGAAACCGGCAGGTCTTGGTAACGGATAGGATATGTGGGGTGAACGAGAGAGACGAGTCAAGGATGACACCGAGATCGCGGGCCCGAGAGACGGGAAGGATGGTCGTGCCATCCACGGTGATAGAGAAGTCTGGGAGAGGACCGGGTTCGGGAGGGAAGATGAGGAGCTCAGTCTCGCTCATGTTGAGTTTTAGGTGGCGGGCCGACATCCAGGTGGAGACATCATGGAGGCAGGAGGAGATGCGAGCCTGAAGGGAGGGGGAGAGGACAGGGGCGGAGATGTAGATCTGCGTGTCATCTGCGTAGAGATGGTAGTCAAAGCCATGAGAGCGAATGAGTTCACTGAGGGAGTGAGTGTAAATGGAGAACAGGAGGGCCAAGAACTGACCCTTGAGGAACTCCAACAGTTAAAGGATGGGAGGGGGAAGAGGCTCCAGCGAAGGAGACCGAGAATGACCGGCCAGAGAGGTAAGAGGAGAACCAGGAGAGGACAGAGTCCGTGAAGCCAAGGTGAGATAAGGTATGGAAGAGGAGGGGATGGTCGACAGTGTCAAAGGCAGCAGAGAGGTCAAGGAGGATTAGAATGGAGTAGGAGCCATTGGATTTGGCAAGAAGGAGGTCATGGGTGACCTTAGAGAGAGCAGTCTCGGTAGAGTGGAGGGGACGGAAGCCAGATTGCATTGCCAGGATTTTGGAATTGAATTTTAGAAGCTTTCTGCACCAATTCTTGGGAACATAGGATATTTAGCATATTGAGACCTGGGTCTTTGTGACTTCTAGGCTCCTTTACTTCTTTTCCTCTCCCTCCTTCCCTTCCCCTGACTTGTAGGGGCTTCTTCCCCAGTGCAGTGTTACAGTCTTGAAGAGGATGGAAAGGGCTCCAAAAGCATGATCCTGGAATTGATAGCAGTTGATGTTTGACCAGTTCCTGGTTGTGCATTTTAAAGTACTAGAAAAGAATGAGGTAGGCAAGTATACATTTTTTTTTTTGGGTGGGGGGACAGGACGGCAGTGGGGAATTCTCCATCACTAAGGTCACCTTCCAATGAGGGAAGTTGCTTATTGGGCTCTATGAAGTACCTCTTGGGCTTTTATGAGGTTTTTTTTTTGTTATAAAAACAGATTTTACAGTAGTCCTTGTTTTTATAAGTTCCTAGATACCTTTGCATTTTTTTGAAACCTTTTAAAGACACACATAGATAACAGTTAATTGTTTATGAAGATGACACAACCAGGACATCAGGCTGAAAAGACCAATGTTATTTTGTAGTTTGTGCAGGTGAAGATAATTCCTTGCTGGGTTGAGGTCTTTTCCCCAGTAAGGTCTGTCTTTGCTTTCAAAAAGGCTTCTGGGTGCCCTCACTTTGAGAAGCCTCTGTTCAAGGAGAGCAACACTCAGTTGCTTTCTGTTTGCTGTAAAGGCCTGCTTAATCCAAAAATCTCCAAAGATCATTGCTCTCCTGTTGGAATGAGGGGTGACTCCTTCCTTTTAACAAATATCACAATTATTATTAGAAGCAGTGTGGCCTGGAGAATAGAGCATGGGCTTGAGAGTCAGAAGGACCTGGGTTCTAATCCTGGCTCTGGCACATAATAATAATAATAATGGTATTTGTAAAGCACTTACTTTATGCCAGTCTCTGTACTAAATGCTGGGGTGGATACTAACAAATCAAGTTGGATACATTCTCTGTCCTGTGTGGGGCTCACAGTCTCAATCCCCATTTTGCAGCCCTCAGCCCTGTTGAGACCTCCTTTCTTCGGCTTGGCCTCCTCCCCTAGGATGCCACTCCCCAGCCTCCTTCAGGGCAAAAGTATTTCACAAAAAAATGAATGGTTTCACTTCAGGCTCTGTGTGCTTTTCTGGTAGTCTTTGAAAATCACTCTGTCCTGGCTAGTTCATGGCTTAATAATAATTATGGTACTTGGTAAAGGCTTACTATGTGCCAAACACTCTTCTAAGCACTAGGGTAGATATGAATTAATCGGGTTGGATACAGTCCCTTCCCCACATGGGGCTCACACTCTTGTCTCCACTTCACAGATAAGCTCTTACTGTGTGCAGAGCACTGTACGAGGCACCTGGGAGAGCCCAGTGCAATAGAGTTGGTAGACACGATCTCTGCCCATAAGAAGTTTATAGACTAGTGGGAGAGAAGAGCAAGAATGGAATTTGATGTTTCATTAAATCCTTTCTAAATCAAAAAATGGCATTTTGTAGACAGGACATTTTGCTGCTACTACTGGAGTACTACTTGCCCTGTTATCTACTTGAGGGATAGGAAGATGAGATATAACATGGTGCTTCTAAACCTCATTTTAATGGGGGAGGAGTACCTACCCAAGATAAACAGTCTGTGAAAGTGTGTCCCTCCATCCCCTCTCCCACACTCACATGGTATCTCCTAAAAGTTAGTGGGAGTGTGGCAGGAGTAGGTCAGTAAAACCTCAGTAGAGCCCTGCACCCCCTCAGCTCTGAACTCCTCAGGCCAGGGGGAGGGGGCCTTGGGCCCTTGACAGGCTCAGGGATCGTGGCGAGTATGTGTTTGTGTGCACTCTGTGCTAGCTAGATTTGAGCAAGGCATGGACCCATTTCAGAAACTTGACTAAAGGGAGGCCCCAAATTTTTGTTATCAGGGAAAACAAACAGGGCAATGTCCTGAATTCCTCAGGTCCAGATCCAAATTTTCACTGGGGTTGTGGAGGCCTTCCATAGGTGGGGATCAAAATATCATGTCCCCATTATTCTTCCACCCTCACCTGTCACCTCTGCAGTCACATCCATTCTAGACACAGTAGCTCAGGCAGTGCCAAGGATGAAAATGTATGTGAAGATGGGGGAAATGCATGGAGGATAGAAATGGACTCTATTGGCCTGGTGAGGGTGGACTCACGATGGCTTCCTAGAACAGGGCCCATTGTATGCCCCCGAGTTTGGCTTTGCCAGAGACATAACTGGTAACCCACAGCATTATAATTGGAAGCTTTTATACTAATAGTTATGCAGCTCAGTAGAGTCAGTGGCGTTAAGTGATTGATATTTAATAACAACTATACACTCGGAGTAATGATTCAGAGGGATTTTTACATTTTTCAGCCTCTTCTCAAAATGAGGCTCTTAAAGGAAAATTTAGGTTGTGTTTTTGGGGCAAGCTTCAAGATTGTGGCTAAAAGTGGTAAAGTATTGAAACTCAACTTTCACTCAGGGTATTTATGTGAGTGTGTGGGGTTTTTGTTTTTTTTTTTGAGTGACAGATATTGGTGTATGAAGTTAGGGCCTTTTTTAAGAGAATTCAAGTTAGGCTTTTTAATATCTTTAACTAAAATCTTCATTGTTGTTAAGTAGAAATTATTGCTGTGAATTGTCAATATCCAGGGCTTCAGTTCTTTCTCTTCAAATTTTAGTAGTGATTAGCCTGCCCAAGTGGCTTCTCATGGCTTCATTTTTTTGTTTTGTTCCCCCTGAAGCTGCAATTAGGGAAGCAGGTGGGCTGAAAATGAGCTTTGAATACCCATCATAGTCGTGGTGTTGGCTCCATTTACTGTGAACAGATTTCCCTATCCATCCTACAGTGGTACACAGAGTGTAGAATCAGCCTTGCTATTAATGTAGGCCACATTCTGATCAAATAGCATGAATCAAAAAATTGCTTAAAACCAATGGTGAGGGGTGTGGGGAGGGGATATCCCCACACCATTAGCAGACTGTTCAGTAACATGTGGCATGCAGAACAAATCTTGAGCAGAATCAATGTTATTTTGACCTAATGCTCTACAGGGGAAATAGTTTTGACCTATGAAAAAGTGGAGCAGATTTTCAGGAGAACTAATGTTTTGAGCAACACTGTTCAGGTAGTTCTGCAGTGGACTGGAATGGGGCTAGAAGGTTGTTTCTTCAGAAAACTAGTGGAGAATGATTGTTACGAAGTCTCTAGTTAGTCCCTGCTCTAGTTGTGTTTATGGAGTCCTTACTGTGTGCAGAGCACTACACTAAGCACAGATGCTTTCCCTGCCCACAACAAGCTTCTAGTTCATGAGTTGTTATGCAAGTGGGTGGATCAGGTAGAAGGAGAACCTCAAATGAAAAGTACAGAAGATGAGGGCTGACCTTACCACTCTAATTGGTGTCATTTTTTTGTGCCACTGTTTCTATTCCCAATATAAAGTGCTTTTCTCCCAGCACCTCAAGTATAGCTTCGGTGAATAAAAACTCTAAGATGGCACATAAAACCTGCCTTTGTTCATAGTCTAAATATGTTAGTAAACCCTCAAATGTATGTATTTTTATTGAACACACCACTGATGGTGAAATTTACCTATGGTAGTGGCTGCGACTAAAAAGCGGATGAGGGGCCCACAGCCCCAGCCTCATTGTGCAGACAAAAACTCTTCTTTGTGCTGACGTGTTTGTTGTTTGCAAGCCTGGCATTGTTTTGCTTTTCCCTTCTTGTCTCATTTAAACTATACTCGTTCAGTTTTTCCCCCTTTAAGTGTTAGAATTATAATAGTCTCACAAGTAGTCTGTATAGAGAAGCAGCATGACTTAGTGGAAAGAGCACGGGTTTGGGAATCAGAGGTTGTGGGTTCTAATCCCAGCTCTGCCACTTAGCTGTGTGACTTTGGGCAAGTCACTTAACTTCTCTGTACCTCAGTTTCCTCATCTAAAATGGGCTAAGACTGTGAGCTCCATGTGGGACAACCTGATTATCTTGTATCTACCCCAGTGCTTAAAACAGTGCTTGGCACATAATAAGTGCTTAACAAATACCATCATTATTATTAATATTACAGCATGACCTACCTGAAAGAGCATGGACTTGGGATTCAAAGGAACACTGGGTACTGATTCCTCACTCTAGGCTTCAAGGCTCTCCATCACCTTGCCCCTTCCTACCTCTCCTCCCTTCTCTCTTTCTACTGCCCACCCCGCATGCTCCGCTCCTCTGCCGCCCACCTCCTCACCGTCCCTCGGTCTCGCCTATCCCGCCGTCGACCCCTGGGCCACGTCCTCCCGCGGTCCTGGAACGCCCTCCCTCTTCACCTCCACCAAACTCATTCTCTTCCCCTCTTCAAAACCCTACTTAAAACTCACCTCCTCCAAGAGGCTTTCCCAGACTGAGCTCCCCTTCTCCCTCTACTCCCTCTACCACCCCCCTTCACCTCTCCACAGCTTAACCCTCTTTCCCCCCATCTCCCTCTGCCCCTCCCCCTCTCCCTTTCCATCCCCTCAGCACTGTACTCATCTGCTCAACTGTATATATTTTCATTACCCTATTTATTTTGTTAATGAAATGTACATCGCCTTGATTCTATTTAGTTGCCATTGTTTTTACGAGATGTTCTTCCCCTTGACTCTATTTATTGCCATTGTTCTTGTCTGTCCGTCTCCCCCGATTAGACTGTAAGCCAGTCAAACGGCAGGGACTGTCTCTATCTGTTGCCGACTTGTTCATTCCAAGTGCTTAGTACAGTGCTCTGCACATAATAAGCGCTCAATAAATACTATGTAATGAATGAATTAATGAATAGCTCCGCTACTTGCCTAATGTGGGATCTTGGGCAAGTTAAGGCCCGATGTCTGTTTCCTCATATATAGATTGGGGATTGTGTACCTGTTTCCCCCTGCCCCCAGACTGTAAGCTCCTTGTGAGTAGGGGGCACATCTACCAACTCTGTTGTGTTGTACTCTCCCATGCACTTAGTACAGTGCTCTGTACAAAGTATGTGCTGAATAAATTGATTAATTGAGCCCCATGTGGTACAGGGACTGTTTCTGCTTTGATTATCTTATATAAACCCCAGTGGTTGGCATACAGTAAATGCTTAAGAAGTATTACCGTTATTATTATTTCCACTCTTTGTAGCTTTGAAATAAGCCTATAAGATAGATCCATCTCCTCTTCTCCATACCCCTCAGAATAACTAATTTTTCCTCTTCTGTATCAAGAAAAGGCCATATCATAATTCTTGTTAAGGAATGAAAGCTTATAGTGAGAAGTTGATCCCCAAATATATTTTGCAAAGTTAAGAAGGAAAGGAGGATATATTTAATTAAACAAGGTGTCCTTTCAGTAGTATCTTAGCTAAAGGAAATCAACTTGATAAAGAAAATGGTCTAACAAAGTTCACCTTTTTACTGTACATAATTTCTCTCTGGAATTAGAGAATTAATGTTGGTCATTCCTTTCTTTACAGGTTTGTTGTCTACATAATACCTTAAAGAGATTTTTTTCAGCCCCATGGAGTTTCTTAAATCCTCTTGAAGGCATTTACCCACCACTTCAGATACTCTTCAGTCTGAACAATCTATCAATTGTACAGTCAACAGGTAGCTGAATGTTACATTTCAGAAAAGGCACACTTTTTGCGAAGTATTCAGATACCCTTCGAGTAAGTAGCAAAGGGCAAAACTTGAAAGCATAGATCCATTACAATTGAAGAAAGATTGTCCTTATCTTTAAAGCAACCTTTATCATTCTATCTGTGGAACAGGTTAACCAATCTGCTCAATTCTTCAATCAGTGGTATTTATTGATATTTATTGAGAGCTTGCTAAGAAGGCAGAAAGGAAATTTGGGAGATAAACTATTCCATTTCAAGATCTTTCTCTTTACCTTGTGCATAAATAACATGCCACAGCAAGTAATTGATTCAGTAGAAGAATAGAGCCAAATAAAATATGTAGTATTTCATAAAATAGATGGGCCAGATTTGTTAAGAATTTTTCAGTATGTGGGGGAGAAGGTTATTATTTCAACAAGATAATTTAACAAGATTACTCCCTTACAGGAGATGTGGTTCCCTATAACCTCCAGGTGACTTTTAAGGGTGTAATTTTCTAAATGCTCTGAGTTAAGTATACACACACACACACACATACTCACACATACACATAATTCTAAAGATGAGAGCACAGTTAAGCCTTTTTTGCACTTGGTCAATGTTGGGGAGCTGACTGCAACCAATGCCTGGCCAAGTGACTTTCTCTGTCAATTTAAATGGTGTTTGGGGAGAATGGTGGGGGAGGAGGAACTGACAGAAAAATTTGCTCTGGGAAAATACAGTATCACTTCCTATTTTGCAAAGTAGAACCACCCAGGGAGCTGAGCTCCTAGCATGACAACCCCATTAGCCACCCGCAAAGGAGAAATAAGACTCACTCCCTTCATCTCCTTCCCCTGACCACCCCCACCCCACCCTTCTAGAGAAGGTTTGATCTTCTTCCATTTATAGAGGGGGATAAGTTTCTGACCACACTAAAGCCATCTGGCCACTCTGCATGTGCCACTGTTCCTTTGGGTGGTAGGAGGAAGCCGTGTGAGCCTTGAGGATAGCACCGATGGAGCTCAGATGTGGTCGCTTAAATTAGTTCAATGTGAGAATGTCATTTCTGTACTTGCTCAGCCTGAATGCATGAACAGTATTATAGAATGAGGCGCAATCACAGAAGAGAAGGCTGCCACGTAGCAGTTTTTCTCACAAAATAGCCTTTGGACTTTTGGGCAGCCAGACTCGTTTGGTATCACTTGACCATAGCTAGGCCTCATCTCCCTGTGTACAGGAGTGTTGTAAAGATCAGGGATTTGATTTGGATTGAATCAATGGTTTTTACTCTTCATTGTTTAAGCAAACATACAGTAATGCAGGGGTCCACTGTTCCAGGCCACTTAATATCACCCTAGAGATTAAAATTCTGCCACAAGCTTTCCCCTCTTTCTCTCCAGTCACTCCACAGGCACCACTACCCACCCCAGACCAGCTGCTTGAAGTCTGTGAAGCTTCCAATAGTCTGCACCAATAGCCTGCATGTAGGCACCGGATTATGGCGTTAGTCACTTTGGGATTGCCCCAGGCCTTGCTTCACTGGCCTTTACAAATCCAAACCCACACTGGCCCCATTTCCCCTTCCCAGCTTGTCTTCACAGCTGTGCTCAAGCCCTAGCAGGCAATCCACTCTCCACCCCTCACCACAGCTCCTGGCATTTCCTGCTGCCTGGGGGTGTTGGGGGGGAGATACTTGGCTTCCTCTGCCAGGATTTCTTGCCCACCAGCCCTGCTGTCCTTGATCTATCCTGCCTCTGGCAGGGGATCCTGGAGCTTGAGGAGGGAAGGGGAAGAGAGGAAAGGGGAGGAATGGAGGAAATGGAGCCAGTGGAGAATTGGGTTTGGTTGGGGTCAGGGAGCAGGGAGAGAGGTGGGGATTAGAGCATTTTCTGGCCCTACTGGGCTCTTCTGTCTGCTCTGTACAAATCCTGAATGCTGCAGCAGCAATGACCCAGCTTACTGGTCCAAAGAGGAGCCCTTTAAAATTCCCCACCCCTTTTCCTCATCCAAGGAATCCCACATGCTGCCCTATCCCTCTGACTTGGCAGTGGTGAGGCAGGAAACCACACTCGTACATGTCCGCATGGAAACACACACACGTACATCAGTACCTCACTCCATCCTGTTCTCCCCCATCTCCTCTCCCTCCCCCATTCTTAAACAAATATACAACCAAGCACATACATGGATGGACAAGCCTATATAAACCCCATGTGCTCATAGAACTCTGAGCATCAGAGACCACTGAGTGGGATATGCAAGAGGGGAATGACCCCAGTGGAGCATAGAAATGCTCTCACGGAAACTATGTCTCTAACTGCTGTGTGAGTAGTGACAACCAGCCAGAGAAAGAGAACAATAGGAGAGAAGTTGGAATGGGGAAGGGAAAAGAGAAAGTGGGAGAGACTGGGTACCTAAGATTCTAATTTGGGCAAAGAAAAGCATTTCTGCTAGTATTTGGAAGAAAAGAGCCCAAACACCCAGTTTCATTGTATGGGAAATAATGGCTCCCAGAAATGATTAGCAGGTCTTGGAGATTTTCATGTTTTCCTAGGCCTGTTGCATATTTTTAGTTAAAATTTGGAAGGAAAATCTACAATTTTGGTTGAAAAAATACTTGGGGATTGGATGAAAAAGTATGAGCACCGGAAACCTGGTGGAAGGAAATTACTATATTATAAATTATTTATATCAATGTCTGTCATCCCCTCTGGCCTGTAAACGCATTGTGGGCAGGGAATGTCTGCCAACTCTGTATTGCATTCTCCCAAGCAATTAGTACAGTGCTTTGCACACAGTAACCGTTCAATAAATACCATATAAACACCATATATAAAAATATGAATACCATATATATTGTATATATAATATACACACCAAACATTATATGTGTGTGTGTATCACCCCCTGCCCCAATCCCAACCCCACCAAATCCACACCTTGCTCCAGAAGACCTTGTTTTGAGGGGGCACATTTTAAATGCACTTCTGTTTACTTTGCCGGTTACAACAAATTATCCTGTTTCATTGGGGTTGCATTCTTGAAAAACCCAAATCTTGGAAAATGAGTGTGCAGTGGTATTCACCCGCTCTGATGTGCCCAGACCTAATTCTTCGGCCCCAATGGTGCATGCTGTATCCTAACAGGCTCGTGTTGCTGGGGCAACGTTCCCTAATTCCTGACACGTTTTGGCAAAAGCATGTAGTGAAAGCAGGCGTTATGGCAGAACGAGTGTACTGTACAAAAGCAATTGAAATAGACAGAATCTAGGCCCCCACAATCTAGGAAGCCATTTACAATCCAAGAGCTATAGGCTAAGCTTCCAGATTGCCTTAATGCTCTGAGTTTCTTTCCATTTTTAAAAATGTCTGGGACAAACTATCTTAACTTTTCTACAGTTAATCCCGTTTGGAAATAGCTCTTTCCTTAAGGATCTCTCATGTGGTTTTTCATTTGGATAGCACAAATAGAAACTGCCAAGTTTCTCTACAACAACTTCTGGAGAATCAACATTTTAGAATTCATTTTGGACAATGTGTGGGAAATTTGAGGCTTTGTAATTGGCTTTTGTGTAAGTAAATTAAGTGTTATAGGGTAGAGTGTTTACTAAGAATATAAACCATGCCAGTAACTTCTTGATGTGCAGAAGTGAAAAATGTTCCAAAGCTGGCAGCTTCATTTATTGTTTTTCTCCATTATACCAAATGTGTGCAACTGTGATTCATTGTCTAGCATTTTTGCAACACGGAGTTCACTTTTTTGTGGATGGAGCTTCATGAAATGAAAACTCCCACTTTATTATTTTTTTGAAATGTCTGAACCACATATGCTAATAATCATTTCAAAATGTTGTTTATTTGGGAATTGAAAAAAAAGTTAAAGGTTCTAATTAAGCTTACAGAACTCAGGAGATACAATTGTAACTTATGGTGCTGCAGTGGCCATGTACAAAGTGATTTAGCAGATTCAGAAGGCTTAATTGATGATTTGCAATTTGTCTATAGAGTACACTTATTCTAATTTATTTTCCTCTAAATTAATGCTCCATTTACATATCTGCTTTTCCTTGCTCCCTAAAGCATATAAGTGGCCAATAGTTTCAACCTTGCAAACAGAGGGAAACTGCTAAAAATAAATGAAATTGAACATTGTTAATATTTAATTTGGAAGCTATCTTATTTAAAAGGTCACATTCTGAATATGGCTTTCTTCCCACCTGTCATGAAAGGAAAGAACTAGGGAATTTTGACTTTGTTTAATTGCAATTTTTGTTTTTCTACATACTGAGATGTCTCATAACATATTTGTCTCTCTTGTTGCAAGGGCAGGTTCAAAATAATCACTTGGAAAAATAACAGTTTTGTACCATACCCTGTGATTCTTTGCCATTTACTAGTGAGTGGTCATGTAACATCAGTGTGGCTGTTGTCTGGCATTCATTGTAATGCACGAGAAGAAACTATTAAAACTCAAAAGACTGTTTTCAAATACTTTTCAAAGAATGACAATGGTTTAATCTATAAATCCTTCAAGTAGGGCCTGATGTTCCAATGTGGTGATTCTCAGGACTCTTTGCTTCTCCTTAATTGTAGCCTAACTTTTGGCCATTCATTTCCACTTACAGGAAAAAAACCTGAAGTGGAACCTGGTTTTGCTACAGAGACTTTATCATTTTACCACTCTGCTTTTGGCTCCCATGTGACCAAACTCGTCGATTACCTAATCACACCAAAATGAAAGATTTGGTGACAGTAAATTCTTTGGCCCCATGATTTTGTAATAAGAGGTGTCAACATTTCGTTTGGAGATTTTATTTCATATTGTACTCTCCCAAGTATTGTGTACAGTGCTCAATAAATACCATTGACTGATTTGTGAGCCAACCTGGGGTGGGCTCTTGGAAGCCCAGTTCTTTGAGGATGGTGGCCGTTGTCATTCCCCTCAGAGTGGGTGCCTCTCAATATAACTGCACCTTTTGAAACTTTACTTTTCACATATTGGAGGTCCTGTTAGGGAAAAAGGCTATGGTTTGCTAGAATAACTGTGTGGCAGTTACACTAGATCCCCAGATTTGATTTTGGGATCAATAGTGGAGAAAGAAGAAAGTCACAGGCTTGGTTAAAACAGGTTGGATTTGTTGTTGTTGTTTTAGTATGGCTAAATAATAATATGTCCTTTAGACTGTAAGCTCTCTGTGGGCAGAGAACTTGTCTACCAACTAACTTTATGTTGTACTCTCCCAAGTTCTTAGTATTGTGTTCTGGCCATAGTAAGCGCTCAATAAATACTATTGATTGATTGGTATTTACCAAGCACTTACTGTGTGCCAGGCACTCTAAGTGTTAGGGTAGGCACAGGATTGTCACACTGCACCCAGTCTTTGTCCCAAACAGTATTCCCAATCCAAGAGAGGGAGAGCAGATATGTAATATCCATTTTACAGGTGAGGAATCTAAGATAGAGATAAGTGATCTGCCCAAGGTCCCACAGCAACCAAATGGCAAAGCCAAGGCTAGACCCAGGTCTCCTTACTCCCAGTCCTGTGGTCTCACCGTTCTCACCGTTAGGCAGTACTGCCTTCTAGTTGATCAGGTGCAGAAATCATTGGGTCAGGACACTGCAACCCGTGTCGCACAGTTATGACAGTGTCACTGCCTCAGTCCATGAACAGATTTTAAGGATGAAACGTTTGGTTTCAATAATTTCAGAGATGAAAGTGGGAATTAAATATCTCTTTTCCCAAGCTCTTAGATTCTGAGCCCCATGTAGGGGAGGGGCTGTGTCCGATCTGGTTATCCTGCAACTACACCAGTGCTTGGCACTGTCCTGTACTTGGCACTTAAATGTGACATTTATTAAGAGTGGAATTTTTCCCTTGAGCCTTTCTGGGACTTCATGCCTTAAAGACAATGGGTGATAGATACAAGCATGTTGCTTTTATGTCCCGTCTTCAGCTTTTTTGATGATCCCACCTGCAGGGAGTGGGTTTCTGTTAGCTTCTATTGGCATCCAAAGAGCCAATCCACTTAAAGAGGCTTAAAACTTGAAGTGCTTTGTGTGAGCACAGTTTTTCTAGGAAACTGAGATTTATTTAGCTGAGGAGGAGGTGGTTCTGCCTCAAAAGACTGCATTGAAATGGAGGAGCAACTGGGAACTAATTTAGTGTTTACAGAGAGTTTTACTCAATGAAGCTTCAGCCTTTTTCACTTTTAAAGCTTTGATAGTGATCTCTACTCTTTCCTGCTGTTTTCCTGAAAAGTCAAGGCACAGAAAGACAGTCTTTTAACTTTAATGAGATGAAAAGTTGGGCATCTTCATTCAGTTGGTGGACTAAAGTTCTAGAGTATATTTTCTGCCTGATAGAGCAGTGTTAACCTCAGAGTCAAATATTCATCCAGCGTCTCCTCAGCTCCTCTGAGGTCTGTTCCATGATGGGGTTCCATATCGTCTTTAAACACCATGAACTTTGTTCATGATTCAAAGATGAATTTGGCCTCACAAGCTTCTTTGAGCTATTTTTAGCGCATTATGAGGTGAGGGTCCTATCACCTCTACTTTGTACATGGCTTTTTTAGCAGAAACTGTTTTGTAAGTTCAGAATCAGTTCAGAATTAGAGACTTTTGAAATATTCCATTTAAAGTTTTCTTCCCTTTCCTCCTCCCCTCACTTAATCTCCTGAGGGTTAAAGAGGAGGGAGAGCGTAACCTATTTCGCAGAAAGCCAGAAAGAAAGTTTTCAGTTATCTTTAGAGAATGCTCTTGTTCCCCGGTATCCTAATCACATTTAGAATAACAATTGTTTACTTCTCTCCAATATTCTCAGGTTTTTGCATGCATATGGTACTGTTTTTTAGTTGTCAGAATTTAGCAGAGAATGTAGAGAAGGAAAAAAAGAAACAACTGTTTTTCTTTCCTTGTGATAGCTCCCTCTCTGAGAGAAAAACCCAGCTAGTTTATCTAATCTGAGGACAGCTGGAGGGAGGCTGGGAACTTAAAAATGAGAATTCCGGATATAGAGACATCCAGTGCCTTGTGTGACTTCACAGAAGTCAGGCCAGCCGAAAGCCAGCCGCCCAGAACAAACCAAACATGGCTACCCTATTATGAGTTCCAAAGCTGGTTCTCTTGGGTGCCCTCCCTGGCCTCTCTAGTGGCCCCGGGGACAACCCGAAAGTCCCCTGGAAATGAGTTTGTGGCCCCTCCCTCTCCAGCCCCACTACTGTGACTCAAATGGGCCAGGCTGCAGATTTCACCACGCACAAGGCTTTCTTTCTAGTCTGTTGCTTGAGGGGAGCTGAAAACGAAAGTTACGCTTATTGAACACCTGTGGCTACTGTTTTTTCTGTGTACAATTGTAGCATTCTTATTACCGTTTATAAACGTGTATGCCTTTTGTTTTCATTTAGTAATAATAATTGCAGTATTTAAGTGCTTACTAGTCAATCGTATTTACTGAGCATTTACTCTATGCAGAGCAGTGTACTAAGTGCTTGGGAGAGTACAACATAGAGCTATTCCCTGACCATAGCGAGCTTTACAGTCTAGAGGGGGAGAAAGATATTAGTATAAGTAAATATACATTAATATAAAATATAAATATATTAACATTAATATAAAAATGATGTTCTAAGCGCTGAAGTAGATCACCAGGTCACACAGTCTCAGTCCCACATGGGATTGTCAGGCTAGGAGGAGGAAAAACAGATATTTAAGCAGCGTGACTTAATAGAAAGGACACAGAACTAAGTTAGGAGCCCTGGGCTTTAATCCTGGTTCTGCTAATTTGCCTGCTGTGTGACCTTGGGCGAAGTCGTTTTACTTCTCTGGCCCTCAATTTCCTCATTTGTAAAATGGGGGCCCAATACCTGTTAGACTGTGATCGTTGTGTGGGACAGGGATTGTGTCCTACCCCATAATCTTGTAGCTCCCTCAATGCTTAGTACATTATGGCTCATAGAAAGCACTTGCCAAGCACAATTATTATTATTATTATTATTTAATGTCAGAATTACTAAGAAATCTGGCAGGATAGTTCATTAAAAAGGGAGACAAATTCCTTCCCACAAAAGTGTAAATAGTCTACCTGAATCAAGGTATATCTTTTTTGTGACAAACTGGTGGTCACAGATGCAACCTGTTTAAAAACCAACGCAAATAAGTCTGCTTCACAAAAAACAAGTAGTTCATGCCACTCATTATGCTACCAAAACAAATACTTTCAGCTGTTGTCTGAACATGTACCTTCAAACTGTAACCTTTGGGCCAAAAGAACTCATTACTGAGTGACTGACTCCATTTTTAGAGTCCTGCCTTCTTCACGCATATTGAGGAGCCTACTCCAACTGTTTGAAAAGTCCAATTTAATCTTGGAAAGACACAGCCATTATTAATGTTGAAGAGCAATCCGAAGTTTCAATAACAATAAAAAGACTTTGTTTAGGATTACCAGTATTATTTCCTTCATTGGGCTGCCTGTGGTGTGTTATCCTCAGGACTTATATTTACTAAAACCTTCCTGTCAGAGCAAACTGCTTGACTTTTCTGATAGGAGTGTGGTGTTTTTTTAATTGGGGGGTGGAGGGAAAGGGAGTGATTAGATGAAGAAGGGAAGATGCCACAGGGCAGGAAGTGATACTTGGACTCTTTCTCCTTCCAATGACAGGATTAATGAGGTGGGGAAAAAGGAAAGAAAGTGAAGAAGGGCACTTAATTTTTTAAGGTATTTGTGAAGTGCTTACTATGTGTCAGACACTGTACTAAGTGCTAGGGTAGACACAAGCTAATCAGGTTGGACCCAGTCCATGTCCCAAATTGGGGTCACAGGTGAGCCCCATATTTACAAATGAGGTAACTGAGGCACAGGAAAATTAAGTGACTTGCCCAAGGTCATGTAGATTTCAAACCCAGCTCATTGTGACTCCCAGACCCATGCTGTAGGCCTCGTTGCTTCTCTTGAAACCAGGAGTTCTAAATGCTTACTGTCCACATCCCAAGCCCTGAACACAAGTCATTCCAGGTCCTCTAACTCTCAAGATACCCAGACGGCCCTTGGCAGAACTACTGTGGAAACCTTGTAGGATCTTGTCTGCGTCCCCTGATCCTTGGAGGTATTGCTAAATGGGTGCTTTAGCACTGAGCACTAACTCCTTGAGGGTAGGGACTGGTCGGACTGCAGCCTATACTAGGCATTCACCAAAAGTTGATGATTGATAAATGTTTAAGGCCCTTTTTTTGCAGGCACGCAAGCACTGTGAATTTAATCAAGATCAGGCTTTGAGGATTGGAAAAACATATGACTTTGCACCCTTGGACCATGAAGCCTTGTCAGACAAAGACTGAAACTATCAATCAATATGATCTGAATGCATGATACCCACCCCAATGTAGGTACAGTAGTAAATGTTTAACCATTAATATTACTATTATTTGCAAATTAAGAATGGAGGTCTGAAAGCTACCTATTTCAAGCCTCAGAAGAGGACACTCAATCACTACGCTAAAGGATGGAGTTAAAAGTGCCATGGTCCCCCAGTTTCCTCAGGATTTAACAGTGTATCTTCATAACTTAATTTGCTGTTAAAACAAGTGGCCAGTTGCACCTTGATTGA
This sequence comes from Ornithorhynchus anatinus, assembly GCF_004115215.2. Lineage (NCBI taxonomy): Eukaryota > Metazoa > Chordata > Mammalia > Monotremata > Ornithorhynchidae > Ornithorhynchus > Ornithorhynchus anatinus. Next base: position 51,562,569 of record NC_041736.1, read on the forward strand.
TTAAAATCACTGGCTTCCTCATTAATTTTGTGGTTAGGTATTAAATCTGATAGGAGATCCAATGTAAGAATGAGAGCCATATTAATTGATAGGGCAGAGCGCTTCAGCACTTGACATTCTTTTTCCTTTCCCAGTTTTTCTACATCAAATTCAAAGTGCAGCTATTCAGACACTGCTAGTAGGAGAGCTATTAGCTTGTTAAATATTTAAAGAACAATATTCTGCATTACAGTGTTCACTTCTCATATATTTTGACACTTCCGATTTAGTTATAATTCAAATAAGTCCCAAAATCTATTTGCCCTCTTATTACTTTGTACACAGCTACCTATACAGCCACAAAATATGGAGTTCAATAATGACTTTAAATAACAGTGAAGCGCTTTGCAAACCTGTTGTGTTCATTAGTATATTGTACATTTTTGTTGGGTCTGAAAATCTTACAAGTCAGAATTTTGTTAAACTCTCAGCTAGTGAAGCCGGAAATGAGTGTGACCGCGAGTGTTTTGTGTGAAATAATCAGGCTTCCAGATTGCTAAAAGTGAGAATGAGAAACCACCAAGAAAAAATTGCACATAATGGTCGTAGCTGGGGAACTGTTGAAAAAGTAAAGAAAAAATAATATACTAATTCCTATTGAGGTGACAAGAGATTTGGGAAGATGATGTGTTGGGTAAAAAAAAAAATTGAGAAGTTAAGTATATAGGGGCAAGGAGAAATGTCATCCTGTGAAGCAACCATTCAGAACTTTCCATTACCAGAAAACATGTTTAGACTCAATTGAGCATTTCGTCTGAGAAACTTTTCTTCTTGTAGAAATGTTCCTCTTATTTTCTGAAACCTAACTGAAAAAGTTCCAGTATTTAAAATGAGTCATAAAAATAAGCAATTGTGCATGAATACCCTCGATTGATTACATAGAAGGCAACGTTACAGCGTTGAATGCTGATTGATTGGTATTTCCTTTCTGTCTTGATCCTCAGTCTCTCTCTGGGGTGGGGTGCTGCAGGGAGAGAAGAGCCATATATCTGCTTGATGCATTTCTATTTTGAAAGAATTAGATGAAGGGAACCTTTCCAAAAATGTAACCACAAATGCAACAACAGCACTGCAGAATCACTATCCTGCTGCATAAGACAGCAAATAATAAAAGCAGAGCAGACCCGACTCAGGGTTTTGCAGTAGGTGTTTTAGTTCTGTTTTTTCTCTCCACTTCCCACCACCTCCTCCTTTTTTTCCCTTCTCGCAGACTCTTCTCTCCCTACCCCACCAGCCACTTCCAGTCACTTTTGGTGCAAGTGGTCTCTGATGATAGATGGAAATCACAGTTGGTAACCCAGGGCAGAGCTCACTTCATTAATGGATTGCTTTTAAAGAGAAACAATGGAAAGATCAACCATGTCCATACAATTCGGGAAACTGTGTTTAGGACTTAAAGTATTTTCTGTAACAGATTTTACTTTTTTAAAGAATGTGGTAGACCAGAGGTAGAGCTAGGTTGTCCATTGACGACACTAAGAAACTCGAGAAACAGCTTTTTGCCAACTCTCCCACGCACATATACAGGACGAAGCAGTGGACAGTCCAGCCAAAAATAAGACTGGTGGTTATAAAAACAATGTGGCCTGGTAATAGAGCACCGCCTGGGATTTGGAAGACTTGGATTCTAATTCCGGCTCTGCTATTTGTCTGCTGTGTGACCTTGGGCAAGTCACATTGCTTCTGTTACCTAACCTGTAAAATGGGGATCAAGACTGTGAGCCATACGTGGAAAAGGGACTGTGTCCAACCTGATTAGTTTGTATCTACCCCAACACTCAGTACAGTGCATGGCACATAGTGCTTAACCAACACCATTTAAAAAAAAAAAGTCAAATGGCTATCCTGAATAGAGAGAATGATTGGCAAATGTCACTCCAACACCCTCCCTAAAAAGTAAAACAAAACAAAAATCCTTAGCACCCAGTGCCCTAAAGTATATGAGAGTGAGGTATTAGATGGCCCAGTTTCAATTTGCAAGAAAAGTTTAATCCACTTAAGGCAAATATTGAAATTCTCCCTCAAACTTTCAAAACCAAGGCAATGAAGTCATTGTCCTTATTTAACTTCCTTGTACAGCTGGAGAGGGGGGTGTGAGCAAGGGTGGGAGAGGGAGATTAGATCACCCTCTTTTTTCTATGCCCCTAGGACTGCATCCCTTATGAGGTGGATGAGCACATGGCTACCTTTCCCCCGCTACATCCCCAAACCTCTTCTCCCTCCACTTTTCCTGAACTCATTTTCTGGAAGGAACAGCCAGAAAGGTGGAGGAAGATTTCAGGAAGCTTAGTGACGTCACTGGCATTTAAAGCATAGTGAAAATTAGATAATCTGTGTCTAGGGTGGAAGAATATATTGAGGTGAGGCAGTTTGTGTTCAAAATGACTTGCCAGCTACTTGTCTCCTGATTTGTTGATGGAATGGTCAGTGGGGCTGCGATGAATACTCACCTCTCTTTTGTCTCTCTTGTATTTCAATGGATAATTTCGTAGGAATTTGGAGTATAGTAAAGTTTTGGGGGTTTGGGGTTTTTTTTTTTGGGTAGATGGATAAAATGTCTCTACACTATTACTAAGAACCTTAAAAGCCACCACCTCCAAGAAGCACTCCAAGATTAGCCCTCACTTTCATCTCATACCATTCAACCAGCTCTCTTAGTTCTGTGTACCTTTATTTGCATTCAGTTATTTCAGTCCTTGCTATTTGGTGCCTGTTTGTAATTTGTAGCTGCTAATCCTCCCCATTAGATTGTAAACTCCTTGAAGGCAAGCTACATCACTTATATACTGGTTAATTCATTGTTTTGCATTTGGGCAACCAATAGATGATGATGACAGTAAATGCTACAGAACTTGCTCCAAAATGTGGAGAAGGATTTAAAACAGTAAGAGGACAACATGCAGTTAACCGTGGGCCAGGTTAAAACTCAATAATTCCAAAATATCAACTGCAAAATAAGTGGGGCATAACCCGTCTTTAGAAAATGGACCAGGTGCTTTTTTTCAGATGGGTATTGGGCTGTGGATTATTATTGTACTAATAATGAATCTTTACATTTCTTAAGTGATGCATATGATCAAAATAACCATTCCATTTAAATATTGCTACCCATTCAGAAAAAAAGCATGGGTAATAAAGGGTTTGTACCTTACACATTGTCTTTTAAACTCTTAAACTAAGAGTTCCCAAGAAAAGCTAATTCACAAAATGTTTGTAGACTGTGTTGCTTTGTATGTGCCACATTTTGGCTTGATACTCTGCTAGAAGACTCACAAAAGAGGATACAGCTAAGGAAAGGCGGAAATAAAGTTAAGCAACTTTGATTAGACATGATATTGAAGTTTTCTTGAAAGTAGGATGAGTGTTTTCAAAATTTCTCCTTATAGGTTAATTTCCCTTCTGTTGGGAGCTGATAGGTGAGTGGGGGGCAGAGGGAGATGGGTTTATCCTTTCTTTGGACTGTGTTAAAAAAGATGTTTCCAACACCGGCTATTGTTCGAAGTTAATCGAGTTGAGTCCATTATGCCCAGAATACGCAAATGCAACATTGATTGCTGACCAAAAGGAACAGGATTTGAATGGCAACATTTTCTTAAAGTAGTTTTCATTTTTAAAATGATACAATACCAGAGATTTTTTTTAAAGTTGGAAGCGTTGGAAACCTCGTTGCCTTCACTAGCTTTCTTCTAGCGTCTCCATGGCCCCCGTGGCTTTCTCTGCCAGATGCCCAGACTTGAGAGTTTCTAATCAGAGCTGAAGAGGCCCAAAAGAGGTGTCTCTCTGCCCAGTCAGCCCTTCCCAGTTCCCATCTTTCCTAAAACTCCTGCTCCATCCCATTTCGTCCCCACACTCAAAATGGACAGCTGCCACTCTCCCCACCGCTCCCACCCCCGAGTCTGAGGAAGAACTCTATGATGGCTCCAGATCTGGCAGATCAGAGAATCAGTGGTATTTATTGAGCACTTACTATGTGCAGAGCACTGTATTAAGTGCTTGGGAGAGTACAGTACAGCAGAATTATGAGACACAGTCCCTGCCTATAGTCTAGAGAGGGAGATGGAGATTAATATGAATAAATAAGTAATTTATAATAGTGTACAGATATATACGTAAGTGCTGTGGGGGTGGGCATGGGGAAAATATAAAAACATCCAAAGGTCACAGATCCAAGTGCGTAGACGATGCAGAGGGATAATGAACCAGGGAAAAGAGAGCTTATTTGGGGGAAGACTTCTTGGAGGAGATGTGACCTTAGTAATGCTCTGAAAGGAAGAGAGTGGTTGCCTGACACTTCTTGCTCACCTTGCTCAGATTTGAGGCTTTCTTCCTCTGCGGGCCAAAGATCCGGGAGACCTGTCCTGGTAGGCGTGATGCTGTGCTTTGCTTAGCTAAAAGCTACCCACACTTTCTGGGCTATAACTCCAGCAGTCCATTACACAGTAATGTAAACCATTCCATTTGAAGGCAGCCAAGTGGAATCAGTCAGTGGCATTTGTTTAGTTACTCACTGTGTGCAGAGTAATAGTAATACTTGTGGTATGTGTTAAGCCCCTACTGTGTGTCAGACACTGTACTAATGGATACAAGCAAATTGGGTTGGACACGGTTACTGTCCCAGGTGGGGTGCACGGTCTTAATCCCCATTTTACAGATGAGGTAAGTAAGGCACAGAGAAAATAAAGTGATTTGCCCAAGGTCACAAAGCAAACAAGTGGTGGAGCTGACATTAGAACCCAGGTCCTTCGGACTCCCAGGCCTGCACTTTATCTATGAGGCCATGCTGCTTCTCTGTATTATGTAGTTCTGTAATAGTACTATATTATGCACTCGGGAGAATAATAATAATGCTGATGTTGGTATTTGTTAAGCGCTTACTATGTGCCAAGCACTGAATACAATGCAGTAGGGTGGGTAGACACTCTCCCTGGGCTCAAGGAGCTTATGGTCTAGAAGCTTGCAGAATCACAACTGCTCAGTCAGGCCTAGTCAGATGTTGGGTAAAGCATGGCTACAATTCTCAGCTTGGCATCGATGCGTATAGGCCCACGCCAGCATGCAGAGTTGCAGCTAATAGCATGTAGTCAGTTGGGAACCCCAGCCTACGGTTGGAAGGAATCCATATTCTGAGAATCTGGAGGTGTACGAATGAGTTCTTACCAGTGACCCTCTAACATCAGACTAGACTTCTTGTACCATTAATTTTTTAATAATAAGGATCACAGTTTTGTTGTATTTGTTAAATGGTTATTATGCACTGTACTAAGAGCTGGGGTAGATACAAGATTATCAGGTTGGAAGTAGCTATCCTATCCCACATGTAGCTCGCAGTCTAAGTAGGAGGGGAACAGGTATTGAATCTTCATTTTTACAGATGAGGAAACGGAGGCACAGAGAAGTTAAATGACTTGCCCAAGGTCACAGAGCAGCAAGTGCTGGAGCTGGGATTAGAATCCAGCCTTCTGGCTTCCAGGCCTGTGCTCCTTCCTTCCACTAGGCCATGCTGCTTCCGTAAAGGTAACTTTAAGTGTATCTTTTTCCTCCACACTACCCCAAGAACTTTTTTCTTCTCACTTGACAAGCATAACCTCTTACCCCTTTGTGTCTTGCCCATCCTCATTCTCCTTATATCATGGAAGCCTGGCATTAGAACCTAGTTCCTAGTTTGTTCTGGGATGAGCCTGAGGTGGCCTTGGGGTTGTAAGTCTGAACTGGACCCAATCTAAAATCCAATTTAGAACCCAACTAGACCCTAATCACAGGGGAGGCTGAGAACCAATCTGGTCTCTTTCAAGGAAGCCTCATACCTCACGGTGTTTGAAGGGAGTTATGTAGCCTGGGACTGGGGAGAGGGCATGAGGAAAACTATCTGCTCAATGCATTTTAATTCATGTGAGACGTCATTTCCTCACCCTTCAGTTCACTCCCCCTCCTTTTTCTGTTCTCTACCTCCATTCACTCCAATTTGGGAATATTTATGTGGTGCTGCCTTAGTTTGATTTGGTTAAAATAAGACCCCCTCATGGGCAAAGTAGAAACCCATGTAGCCTTGTAACCCAAGTTGATGTTTTCTAGGGCTGTGCAGCCCTTCCAAGCAGGGAATTGGGATCTCCGATGGGATGGCTTGAGGAAACATGCAACGCAGCTGCGCTTTTATAGCGAATGACCTGCAGATCAAGGTTTTTGTGTCAGTATCTGGAGCTGCACAAGAACAAATATTCGCCCAAAAATAACATTTAAAAAATAAACTTCCAGCTCTTCCTGTTTTCATAACTTGCCTATTTCCTCTGTGTTGGAGTTTGGGCTCCAGTTGTGTGGATTATTAATCTTCAGAGGATCAAGACCTCTATAGAACTATTTCCTGTACATGTTTATCCATTCTTAAATTATTTTCTCCAATGATAAGAATTTTTCCATAGTAGTGAGACAGAATTTTCCTTGAAGTGGAGGTTTGCAGAGAAAGAATACTAAGGATTGAAGCACTGTATTACTGTCATGATATTTAATAAGACCTTGTCATGTGTCAAGCACTGTTCTAAGCAATGGGGTAGATACAGATTAATCAGGTTTGATACAGTCCCTGCTCATAGTCTGTGAAGGAAAGAGAACACCTCTAGTGAGTCCCCTGAGGGAGAGGGACTGTCTAATTCTCACCTGTGTATTCTCTCCCAGATCTTAGTTCAGGGCTCTGTACAAATAAGCAATTAATAGTACTATTTCTACTACACATCTGGGAGACTAACTTTGGAGGGAGACCCACCACGACATAATTGCTCTGATATTTCGGAACTGAGTAATTTTTATGGTTACAGCCCCAGCTAGATTCAATAACTTCCTTTTTCACCATTTAAATGGGAATCTAGATTTTCAGGCATTGATACCACAGTCCTGTTCTACAAAGCGACAAGGCAAGCATAAAGGAAATTACTATATTCAATCATTCATTCGATCAGACTTACTGAGCACTTTATGCAAAGCACTGTATTAAGTGCTTGGGAGAGTATAATATAGCAATAAGCAGACACATTCCCTGCCCACAACAAGCTTGCAGTCTAGAGTAGGAGACAGACATTAATATAAATACATTACAGGCATGTACTTAAGTGCTGTGGATCTGGGAAAGGAAATGAATAAAGGGTGGGAGTCAGGGTGACGCAGAGAGAGTGGGAGAGGAGGAAAGGAGAGCATAATCAGGGAAGGCTCTTTGGAGGCGATGTGCCAACTGAACACATGAGCACCATCCACTAGATTGTAAATTCCTTGAGAGAAGGGGTCATGTCTGCCAATTCTCTTTTCCTCTCCCAAGAGCTTAGTACAGTGCTTTGCACACAGTATGCACTGAAAATAAATACCAGTCCATACTTTACTACTGCCCAGATCATTTTTCTAAAAATCTATTTAGTCTGTTTCCCTATTCCTCAAGAAACTCCAGTGGTTGCCCATCCACTTCCACACCAGACAGAAACTCTTTACTATTGGTTTTAAAACACCTTGCCCCATCCTATTTTACCTCACTGATTTCCTACTACAGTCCAGCACGTTCGCTTTGTACCTCTAAAGCCTACTTATTCATGCTACCTCGATCTCATCTACCTTGCTGCCGACCCCTTGTCCACATCCTTCCTCTGGCCTGGAGTCCCCCTTCCTATCCAACATTGCGGCCACTCTGCCCACCTTAAGAGCCTTAGTGAATCTCATCTCCAAGTGGCCTTCCACGACTGAGTCCTTTTTCCCCCTACTCTAGGAGTCTAGGATAAGGCCAACGTTATGGGCTTATGAGATGGGGAGGATGGTGGTGCTATCTTCAGTGATAGCAAAGTCTGAGGTTTAGTTTGGTTTGGAAGATGAGGAGATGAGATGAGTTCTGTTTTGGAGAGAAGCAGTGTGGCCTAATGGAAAGAGCACTGGCATGGGAGCCAGGGGTTCTAGGTTCTAATCCCAGGTCCACCACTTGCCTGCTGTGTGACTTTGAGCAAGTCAACTTCTCTGAGTTTCATTTACCTCATCTGTAAAATGGGATTAAGACTGTGAGCCCCATGTGAGATATGGACTATGTCCAACCATATTATCTTGTTTCTACCCCAGTGTTAGTATGATGCCTGGTACATAGTAAACACTTAACAAATACCATTTTTTAATAATTGTGGTGTTGGAGGGATACCGAGATAGAGATATCTTGTAGGCAAAAGGAAATGTATAACTGCACAGAAAGAGAGGTCAGGGCTGGAGAGGTAGATTTGTGAATCATCCGGCTAGAGATGTTAGAGAAGCAATATGGCATACTGGATAGAGTACTGGCCTGGGAGTCAGAAGGTTATGGGTTCTAATCCCGTCTCCGCCACTTGTCTGCTAGGTGACTTTGGGCCAGTCTCTTCACATCTCTGTGCCTCAGTTATCTCATCTGTCAAATGGGGATTAAGACTGGTGAGCCCCATGTGGGGCAACCGGATTACCTTATATCTACCCCAGTGTTTAGAACAGTGCTTAGCACATAGTAAGCACTTAAATGCCATAATTATTACTACTCTCTCAATCAATCATATTTATTGAGATCTCCGTTCTGCTTCAGCTATGCACTTGGATCTGTATCCTTTTAACACTTTAATTCAACCCCACTCAGCCCACGGTACTTATGTATATGTCTGTAATTTATTTTAATGTCTGTCTCCTCCTCTGGAGTATAAGTTCCTTGTGGGCAAGGAACATATCTACCGACTCTGTATTTTCCTAAGTGTTCAGTGCAGTGCTCTGCACACAGTAAGCACTTAATAAATACCATTGATTGATTGACTCCTTCGAAGAGATACTCTTACAGGTGACTGACTTGTGTTTGTGCCCAGGGTGCTTTCCCCACCCTGATATAGACCCCAGGTCCCCCACTCATGCCTTCCTCAGGGGCCAAGACAACACTGGCAACCCAGAGATATCCAGGGCCAAAGTTAATGAGGTGCCATTGGCCTCCAAGCAAAGTAATGTCCTAACTTATAGCAATGAAAATTAAAATGTCTCATCTGATTCAGACAATGCAAGTTCACAAATGCAGACTTGCTTTTTGTACTGTCTTACCTTACGTCTGCATGTGCGGTAGAGAAGGTCAAGGTGGAACCTCTGCTCTAATCACACTGTGTGCACACTCACACACACACACACTCTCTCTCTCTCTCTCTCTCTCACACAGAGACTGTCTTATGTTATACTGTTGTTTGGATCTGTTGTTTGTGGAGCCTGGCCCTGTTTTTGCTTTTCCTCTTATCTCCTGTTCTTCTTGAAGTTTCTGCTTGAATAGAACCGTTCTTTTCAGTCTGCCTCTGTTCCAAATTGACTTCAATTACCAAATTTAACTCAAGGAATCACATCTGTTTGGGTATCTATATGCCCTCCATTCTCCCACAAACCCCTCTCAGAGAAGCTCTGTCGAGTTGAGCAGAGTCTCTATGATGAGACTCTTGGAAGTCTTTCCATTCCCTCAAACTCTGTCCAGCCCCAGAATTTCCTTTCCTTGGCCTTTCTGTTTTCTCTTCCACCTCAACAGTAAGAAGCCCCTTTTATATGCTGGCTCACAACTCTTCAAAGACCACTGAGCCTTGGTGGCCCTTTAGTTTCTTGTCCTTATCCGCTGCCTCCAGCTTTCCCCCAGGACTCTGGCTGTCTGCACTCCAACCAATTGGTTGTCCTTCTTGAAGCTTTCTTTCTGACATGCTAATGGCTTAGTGGAAAGAGCACAGGTCTAGGAGTCAGAGGACCTGGGTTCTAATTCCATATCTGCTGCTTACCAGCTATGTGACCTTAAACAAGTCATTTAACTTCTGTACCTCAATCCCTCATCTGCAAAATGGAGATTCAGTACCCATTCTCCCTCTTAAATTGTGAGCCCCACATGGGATCTGATTAGCTTGTATCTACCTAAGTACTTAGTACAGTGCTAAGCACTTAACAAATGACTTATTATTATTACTGAGTTACATGAGAGAAGCTTTAAAGTTTGTGCTCCTTTGAGGCCTGATTTGGATAGACCCCCACTGAAGAGTCAGGGAACATTATTTCCACAGCATGGGTTGGTCTGACTCTCTGAACATGATCCGCAGGTCATTGTGAGTAGACATAGAGGCTGTGGGCATGTGTGTGGCTTTGATCAAAGCATAAGCCAGTTTCCTCCAGTTTCCTGGAAGAAAATGCCTATTCTCCCTCCCTGTTAGACTGTGATCCCTTTGTGGAACAGGGATTGTACCAGTCTGATTATTCTGTATCAACAGCAGTCCTTAGCCCAGTGCTTGCCACTTAGTAAGCACCAGTGCTTCACATGTTGTGATGATAACTATTGTAACAATTATTTGAGTAATTTTTCCATAAGACCAGGTACTTTCGGAATACAAGTATTCTATTGCGGGAGAACCAACTGTTTGCCCTAAATTTACAGGGAAGCCCAGGGGAACATAGGATTTTGTTATGAGTCCAAAATTTCCTTGACCTAGTGGGCAAGGTTTCCTGGGTAAGGTGTTGAATGGAGCTGTAGAAGAGGGGAATGGAGCATGAAGATTTTGTCTGAACTTCCTGGTTGCGGGACACTGACCTGGAGATTTTGACTCTGGATCACCTCATTGTTGGGGGTCTGACGCATTTACTGTGGGCAAGGAATGTGTCTACCAACTCTGTTAGGTGCTTAGTACAGTGCTCTGCACACTATAAATATGATTGATTTGATTTATTTTTTTTCCTATGTGACTATGTGGCATAAAGCTTCATTGGTCAGTTTCTGTAGGACTCTTAACCTCTTGTCCTCTCCCTCGTGCCTGCCTCTAGGAGGGAAGGACAGAAGGAAGGATTTCTCTAGTTCCTCTGAAAGGAGCAACCGTAATTTTCCATGGTGGTTCACCAGCCCACTCATATTCAGCTGTGCCTCAAGCTATTCGGTAACCGAACACCTACTAAGTCAACCACAGATTCTGAAAGTACTTTCTGAAAGTGCTGCTCAGTGGGGCGGGGGAAAAGACCTTGCAATCCAGCAGTGTGGAAAGACTTTCCCCTTCCTAGGCACAGGGGATCAAAATCCTTCCTTCTCCTTACCCCACTAGCAAAGTTGCTCTCCTTGTGGAGGGACCGGACTCCTCCACCCCCAGGTCTGGCCTTTCCCATTTCCGGCAATGCCTCAGTCTCCTCCTCTGCTTCCCTCATTCTCTCCTTCTCCCCTCTCTCCCACCTCCCTATCCCAACCCCCTCAGCTAAACCACCCAGAAAATGCAAAAATTTAAAGACTGTTGGAGCATTTTAATTGTAATTGTCTGACTGGAAATCCAATTTTGTAGCCCAGTTTTTGTGCTGGTTTTCTGTACCAGGAATGGTGAAACACTTAACATATTTTTGGTAGAAATGGAGAGAAATAGATTTTAAACATCTGAATTTGGATATTGAAAACAAGGACTGCCAGTCCCTAGTTTGTTGTATTTCATTGCTTTGCCCTGCTGTGGGGAGTTTTATCAAGAACCTGCCTTTCTGGTGTCCGCTGCCCCACTCCCTTGTAATGAGGAGAATTTTCAGATGACCCCGGAAGTCCAGGGGAAATGGGCTAAGCTTTTAGTTTGCTAAAGAACAGTGCAGGGAGGTCAACTTTTAAGGTGGAGGAGACTGGAGATTTGTTGGCAGGGACCTTGCCTACCAACTCTGCTTTGTTGTATTGCACTTTCCCAAGTGCTTAGTACAGTTCCGTATCCACTGTAAACACTCAGTAAGTACCATTGATTTATTGATTGATGTTGTGACTGGTTTGTTCTGGGGTTGGGTGATGGCTTCAAAGCAACAGATTAGCTCTCTCAGCCACTCTGCGGAGGGATATTTAGCTCCTGCTTTCACCACCATCCCACACACAGTGTTGTTTATAGTATTTGTTAGTCACTATGTATCAAACATTGTTCTAAGTGCTGGGGTAGGTAGAAGTTAATTAGGTTGGACGCAGTCCCTGTCCCACAGGGTGTCAAAGTCTTCACTAATTGATGCATGGCCTTCCACTCTATCCTGCTGTAGGGTTGACCCTGTGCTCTGAACCTTGCAAATGTTATAGGTCTTCTAGCTGTCATCTTCTGAACCTTGTGGGTCATTAGTTCTGTATCCTTGCTGTTTCAGGGCCAAGATTTGGTCTTTCCTTCCCCAAGATCCATGCGAGCTGGAAAGACTGGCTTGTGTCCCCAGTAAGGTCAGGACTGGAGCTGGTGGTGGCCTGCTCAGCAACTGCTTCCATTGGCTGACTTCCAAGTGCTGCCAAGGGGCCAGTGAATTTTAAATGTGGGTGTGTTCCTCTCGTGGAACTGGGGCTGTGGCCTGGGGCCTCCTGCCAGCAGTTCTTTTGGAGAGATTTCCCCCTTGTTCCCTTTTTGTTTTAAGCAGTTTACCTCTTGCTATTTACCTACTTACTCTCTGCATTCCGTCCTTCAGCAGGGACATGGCTGTCAGGGACAAGAAATGGCGAGTGGCAATGTAGTCAATTCTTCACAGGTCTTCAGGCCTGGAGTCCCAAGCTTGCAGCTTAAAGCCCAAAGTTTAAAAATTTTAGGAGAAGCAGCGTGACTTAATGGAAAGAGCCTGGACTTGGGAGTCAGAGGTTGTAGGTTCCAATGTCGGCTCCACCACTTTTCAGCTGGGTGACTTTGGGCAAGTCATTTAACTTCTCTGGGCCTCAGTTACCTCATCTGTAAAACGGGGATTAAGACTGTGAGCCCCATGTGCGACAACCTGATTACTTTGTATCTACCCCAGCGCTTAGAACAGTGCTTGGCACATAGTAAGCACTTAACAAATTCCATCATTGTTTATTATTAAAACTCACCTGGACAAACACAATGTGCCGGACACTGTATGAAGCTCAGAGAAAGGTGCAAAGACATTGATTCAGACCCTGGCCCACAAGGAGAGGACCATTTTGGGGAGGGGAAGAAGAGGGGAAAGAATAAGAAATAAATAAGAATAGGTAAATTCAGTGAACAGGAACAATAGGAACAGCAGTCCAGCTCTGCTGAGGGAAATAGGGAAATAGCTTCACTAGCCAAGGGAAAGTGGTGCCGACTTATATACCATTAGGAAGGCAGGCAGGGTTTTAAGCTGACAGGGTAGTTGGTTAAAGCAGGTAAGGGGGAGGGGATGGATGGGACACAGAGTGCTTCCTTCCTCCTCCCTTCATCAGAAGACCCCAGTGGTAGAGGGTGCTATGTTCTCCTTCATCTACCTTCCTCCCCAACCCCTGCACGTGGAGCCTCTCCCAGAGGGCCCCTCTAACCAATAAATTGATCCTGTCACCTCCAAAAGCACACTTCTAATATGGCATATCCAAGTGCCTAGTTTGAATGCTCCAAGTTGAAGAGATTTGTGGACCTCAATATGTGGACTCAAGAACCTCAATCCTTTGCAACAGTATATTGTGCTTGGGTTTAAGAACCCCATGAAGGACCAGGACAGTGTCCAACCTGATGAACTCATATCAACCCCAGTGTTTAGCACAGTGTCTGACACATAGTGAGCGCTTAAATACCGCAAGCCATCAACAGCCTGCATCAGTGTGAGCAGAGTGTCCACGTGAGCAGATTATCCACCGTTTAATTTTACTGGTTTTGCCCTCAAATAGCTCACTTTGCAACCTGTGTAAGCCAAATATATGGAGAGAACTAACCACAAGTTAGTTTGTGGCACCGTGTGGACACCTAACATCGGGTTTTCATCTACCACATGCCCAAAATGCCCAGGGGGCATCTCAGCCAGGTAAGTGCTCTAGAGTGGTGGTTGGGGCCGACTTCTCTTAAAGGGGCCATGTACTTGGCAGAGGGAAAACAGGCCCATTCGAACCAATCCCAAGGGTGCAGTTGGTGTAGAGAAGGAAACCAGGCACCCAAAGCAATCTGGTATGCGCATGACCAATTTTCTTCGCTTTTCCTACAATTATCTGAATTAGCCTTGGTTTGGATACCAAAGTCTCACATAATTAGCTTTCTATTGCTGGCTAAGAGAAGAGAGGGCCAGAGACCACAGAACCCTTTCACTGGAGAAAATCCCCTCAATTCAGGACTCGGAGTCAACACATCTGGTAGGAGAGCGTTTCTAATGCAGCTGTGCGGGTCTGAGGATCCGCTCAGTCTCAAAATGTCTGCTCTGAAATGACTGCCTGGGAGGGGAAGTGAGGGGCAAAAGACTTCAAAAGGCTATTTGACCAATTAATGGCTTTAAGTTGAATGCTGGTATTTAGGCAGTGCTATGAATCCAGAAAGATCCAAGGGATTTCTGAGAGGACAAACTTCAGGACAGTTTCCAAGTCCACATCTTTTGAAACTGAATTTGTGTGTCTGCCCTGTGACTTCTTGTTTGATGGGGCTGAAGGAGAGCGCTGTTCTGTGGCTCATGAGGTCCAGGCCCAAACTGGGGCTCGAAACTCAAGCTTGTCCTCAAACAGGCGGGCAGGGTCACTCAGGGTCATTCAGAGTCCAGTCTTGGCCTTTGAATTCTTACTCAGCAAGGGAGGTGGAGACCAGATGAACCAAATGGGGGGATACATTTGATCTGGGACACTGTCTATGCATATATTCATCTCATCTCCGTGGAGGCTGCTAGGAGTGACCCCCGAGCCCCACCCCCTTCCCCTCTCCTCACACCAACTGAAAGCTTGACTTCTGTTCTGCTGGATCAGCAGCCAGCAACTGAGCAGAAACCAGGGTTTAGCAGTCAGCAGCCAACAACTTATACAGAAACCAGGGTTTCATGGTTGCTGACAGGAAAAGAGAAAGCTGTCACAGAAGTGGGTAAACCCCCGACTGCCTGCCATGCAGAAGGGGTTGGGGGGGACGACTTCCTGGTGGGTTACCCCTGCCCATGACAGCTGTTTGGGCTAAAGCCTGACTGTGAACCCACATTCCAAGCTGCCTTCGAGAACATTTTGTTGCCTCTGACTTGGGCTCCAAAGCAGCTGACCTCTCTGTAGACCCCTAGAGCAAAATAAATAGACTCCCCAGACTCCACTGTTAAGAAGTCAATTGCTGTTGCCCTTTATCAGTTAGTGGAGGGGGGGGGGAAGGAGAGGTGCATTTGCTCTGTCTTAAATTGTAGCAATCTGTGTTGATAACAGGTTATCTCTTCTATAAAAGCAAGCCAAGCCACAGCTTCTGCCTTTATCTTTCATTTACCA
This sequence comes from Ornithorhynchus anatinus, assembly GCF_004115215.2. Lineage (NCBI taxonomy): Eukaryota > Metazoa > Chordata > Mammalia > Monotremata > Ornithorhynchidae > Ornithorhynchus > Ornithorhynchus anatinus. Next base: position 51,577,762 of record NC_041736.1, read on the forward strand.
GGTTCTTAGTTTTTAGTGCCCCTGTGGCCCTAGCCCTAATTGCACTATGCTAATTGCAAGGAAGTCTGGTGTTTACTACAGGCAGGGGGAACAGAAGATCTAATCACAAGCAGCTAGGAAACACAGGAAGTCTCAGCGGATATCGGTCTGTCAACTTCTGCCCATCTGCTGGGAAAGGATTCTCACACTTCTTAGACCTGCCCTCTTTGAAGACTGTTAAGTTCTCTAAGCTCTACTTGAGGAGGTGTAGAAGAAAATCTGAGTGATTGGCACTTGAACTGTCGTTTTTTTGCAGTGCAGGGGTTGCCTCATCTAGGATAATTCAGGCTTGCAAAAGCGAACAATAGTTACTGTAATATGGACCCTATGATACTGTCCCACTTACGCGTGTAACCATATAACCTTATGGCCTGTACCCTGCCTTGCCTGAAGGTATATACTTCACCGTGGTATTTAGAATACTGGATTTCAAAGGTGTAAAAGGTCAGGAATCTCCCCCTAGCCCCACCTTCCTCCCCCAGTAAAAATCCATGGCGTCATAAAATGCTGAACTGAAATGGGAAACTCAATTTATCTTTCCATAGCTTTAGAGCAGAGGCAGATAATTATTATTACCCATAATGTTGGGTTGGTCTCAGACATAATGCTTTCACTGTCTGTAGGCAATGCTGCACAAGCACCATGGTGAGTGTCCAGATGTGGGATGGTCATTTTACTAGTCCAGTTCCTTCTTGATTTAAGATTGCCCATTTTTTGTTAGAAAATTAAAAAAAAAACCCAATGCTGAGATTTTTCATCTATCCCACCTCTGACATGAAAATTCATATTTTTACTCATTTTTAAAAATGGTATTTGTTAATGCATATTCTGCAGCAGGCACCGTACTAAGCACTGGAGTGGCTACAGGGTAATCAGGTTGGACACAGTTCCATGTCCCATGTGAGGCTCACAGTCTTAAGCCTCATTTTACAGATGAGGTAAATGAGGCACAGAGAAGTGAACTGGCTTGCCCAAAGTCACATGGATATGTGGCTGCATCAGAATTAGAACCCCGGTCCTCTGATTCCCAGTCCCATGCTCTTTCCACTAGGCCCCACTGCTTCTCTCATTAGTGGTCTTAGCCTTCAGACATGCTAGATTATTCCTGTGGTTATATAATAATAATAATAATGGCATTTGTTAAGCACTTACCATGTGCAGGGCACTGTTATATTCCCTCTCCCTTCCCCAGTAATGCAGACCAGCAACCACAATTGAGATCTCTGCAGATCTGGAGAAGGAAGGGCTGTTGCCTTTCCTCTCCACAGTTCAACTACATGTGCATAAACCTCATGAGAGTTTACCTTCCTGCAACAATTGCTCTCTGCCCTATGAACTATTTTGTTTATCTAATAGCATCTAGATGTGTTGCCTTTTGTCTGAATTTGAAATCCTATTTTTAAATAGTCTGCTTCAGAGTGGCAGAATCCCCTAGCTGTTTTTTCACTCCCAGTGACAATACTGCAGTACTAAAACTGATCTTGGGGAAAAAAAAAATCAGATCTGGAATTTTTGTTTATTTTTTGAGACACATGTGTTTCAGTCCCTTTTAGGAGCACTTAATTTTTTTTTGAGAAACATGGGGAGGAAGAGACAGGCAAGTGGAAGGTTGGAATGTCTGTTAACCAGGAAGTTAGAAAACAACGGTTCTGCTCTGTTCTCAACTCCACTAATGGGTTTTACTTATTTGTGATTTTATTATCAGTTGTTCCGACATATCTCCCAAGTTTATGGATTTGTTCCTCAGTCCCTCAACTTGTATTGACAGAAGGGGCAGAAGGCTTTTCCACTAACCGCCCCAGACGGAAGTGGTAGAGATCCTGGTGCTCTTTAATGGAGTTTGGAAAATTTAGCGGTCAGATCCTCAGACTTCAAAGCCTTGCAGTCTTTTATTCCTTCTTCCCACTAAGCTCATTTATTAAGCTTGAGTAACCTTTTAAATTGTTGCATCTGCCTGATGAATGTGTGATATCTAATCTTTTGTTGAAACCACACTTTTTGGTTGTTGGCTTTCTCAGAGTATTAGGTATGTTAGACCTAAGTTCACTCTTAATTCTCTAAATTAAGAGAATTAATGCCACTTGAATTCTCTGTTTAAGGTAAAACCAGTGTCCCTGTTAAGGAGAGTTCCAATCATTCTGTGCTATACATGCTATCCCTGTGGAATTTGTTTTGTCCAAATTTCCGGTTTCCAAACGAACCAGAAGTTTGGGGGACCAAACCGGAAATCACTCTGAGCCAGCAGCGGATGACTCCTTTGGCTACATTTTATTTATTTACTGGTAATTTTTAAAGCGCTTATTATGTGCCAGGTACTGTTCTGAGGTCTAGGGTAGACACAAGCTAATCAGTTTGGACACAGTCCCTATCCTGAATGGGGCTCACAGTCTTAACCCCCATTTTACAGATGAGCTAACTGAGGCACATAGATGTTAAGTGACTTGCCCAAGGACAATCCCAGTGGAGCCGGGTCCTTTTGACTCCCAGGCCCATGCTACATCTGCTAGGCCATGCTGCGTCTACGTTAGCCTCTGCTCAAGACCATTTTCTTCCAACTGTCCAAAAATGTATTTCTTAGGATTTCTCTGAGCTTCTCCCACCCCAAGACTTCCTGGGGTCTACTCCCACTCTCCCAAAAGCTAAGTGAGGCAAAACTGCACATGCACATCACAGTGTGCTGCACCCTTGTCCACGTAATCACTCATCATGCTCTGCAAGGATGAGGAAGTGTATAGGCCTGAGCAAGCCATTATCAATTAATGGTATTTGAGCACTTACTGTGTGCAGAGCACTAAGTATTTGCTGGAACTGCAGTTCAGTGCTCTGTCTCAGGCCCAGTGCTCATCGATCATTCAAGATGGAAGATCCCATCACTATACTAGAAGGCTCCTAGAAATCAGTGCTGCATAAGGTTTCAGAGTAGCTGGCTACTGCTGACATACAGCATTTTTAGCAAATGGCAGTAATTTAGATGCTCCATGTAAATCTATAAAGAACATGCAAGGCTTGTAGTGATTGAGTCTTGTTTCCACAGTCCAGGAGCTTCATGGATGGGAAGTCCCCAGTAAAGGGGCCTTTACAAATGCTCTTTAGGCAAGGGGGAGGTGATGAGGCTCTGCTGGTAGTGGTGGCTTTGGCAGTGGCAGAAGCTTTCAGACTGGAGCCTTTGAAGAGGTAAAAGAAAACTCTGAACTTTGGAGCCCAGCAGCAGGATAATAATCTCTCAGTAGTATTTGTTGAGCACTTAATGAATACTTATTGGAGGAGGTGGATTTTAGGACTTTGAATATGGGGAGGGGTGTGGTCTGTTGAATGTTCTCCAGTCATGTTTACTAGACAAGAAGCAGGTGAGTTTTAGTTTCTTCTGCTTGATATCACTAGGCCAGTGGATCAAGTATCAATATGAGTCATTTATCTTTCCCCCAGTTCCACCCACCCCCACATATACATCTATCTTGCAGGAGCAATAATTACTTATGCAGTGTTTGTCCAGTACCATAATTATTATTATCATTGAGTGCTTATGTGCTAGGCTCTGAGATAAGATACAAGACAATCAAATCAGACACAGTCCCTGTCCTACAAGAGCTTTACAGCCTGAGGGACAACAGGTATTTTTCTCTCCCATTTTACAGGTGAGGAAACTGATGCTCTGAGTTCAGTGACTTATTCATGGTCACACTTTATTCAACTGGCAGTCTTGAAACTAGAACACACCTTTCCTAGTCCCCTGGTACCCATGCCTTTCCCATTAGGTTGCACTCCCCAAGCATTCTGTAAATCTCCTCAAGGATTTGAACCAAGAGCTAGTTAACCTGGAACATGTACCCCACCCATATTAAGCCCACTTTCTGAATCATTGAGTTGATGTGAAATAGGGAGTTAAGCTGTTTACCCCCTCTCTTCTATCTGTAGCAGTAGAATTTTAACCCTCCATCTTCCATTGATCAGAAAATATATTTCCATGACCTAGTATTTTCCAAGGAAGCAATTACAATGTGATATGAGATGTCACTGAATTCCACCGTTCATATTATTTGCAACATTCCAACTTTCCTACTTTTCCGCTTGCCCTCTTTTCAGGATCATCAGTTTCTCCCATCAAAATTTCAGGAACCCATTTATTTGCTGTACAATGAATTTGAGTGAATGGCCTCTAGGATTAGCAACAGCCATAACCTAAAGGAAATCAAATGAGGAATGTTGTAAAAATGGAAAATGTGATTCTTTTGCCCAATACCCCATCTTCTCCAGCAACTGATATCTAGAGTCTCCACTGGAAACTAACATTATTTTGCACACATCTCTACTCTTCAAAAGCCTCCAGTGGGTTCCGGATTCCCTTCCACATTGAGCAGAAACTCCTGACCCTTGGCTTCCAGGTACTCAGTCAACAATTTCCTTATACTTTTCTCTCCCTGGCACACTTTTGTCCTCTTGAATCACCTAACTCACTGTATCTCTCTCTCTTGCTGCCATCCCTTGCTCATACCCTCTCATTCTTCTGCCTGGAATTACCTCCCCCTGCACATCCATCAAACCATTGCCTTCCCCATCTTCAAAATCCTTCTAAAATTCACATATCCTCCCCAGGCCTTTCCTGATTATTCTTTTCTCTCCAGCTCCTCCATTTCCACTTCAGCATAACCTAGCTACTTGGGTACTCTCCCTCCCCGCCCCCAACCCCAGTAGCACTTAGGTACACATATCTTTAAACTTCTCCTTCCTCTTTCTGTAATGAATTTTAGTGCCTTTCGAATTATTTTAGTTCCCTTCTCTCCCTAGACTGTAACCTTCTTGAAAGAAGGAATTGTATCTGCTAATTAATTTGTGCTCTCCCAAGCACTTGCATAGGTAACTCTGCTCTACACAATAAGTGTTCAATTCTATTGATGGATTCAGTGACTGAAATTTTGGCAAGAGATTTGGGGATGTTACTACTCCATTCCCTTAAGTGGATAGGTTGTGTGAAGAGTGATGGTGGTTGGGGCTGGAGGGTGTGGGGGGAGGCAGAGGGAAAGAAACGGTCTGATCAGGTGAGGTTACCTCTATACCACCTTCACTGTACTGTCAGCACCGATGGTACTACTTGGTTCTGGTCCCTGAACAGCTGATGGCCAGTGGCATGCTAAAATGGGCAGGGGTAACCCAGCAACCATGTATTTCTAGCCTGGTGCTAGATGGTCAAACATTGCTTTCATGCCATTAGGATAAAAGAAATATCTGACTAGGGCAGTTATAAAGGATTTTAGTTTGGGGGGGAGAGCTAGCTACTTGGGTGTGGGGCAGGAATGTGTTGTGTATGGTGGGGTGTTTTTTTTTAATGAAAAATATTTCTGTGCTGTCAAACTCGTAGCTAACTTGGAGTCTCTTCTACAAACTTGGCATCAGACAAGGCTGGCCCGAAACTGGGCCTTGTGTTTTAAGTCTTGTTTTAGAGAAACAGGTAGGAGCCTGTTGGAGTAAACTTTGAAAGAGCAAGAAAGATCAGCTCCATCTCCATCCTGTCTATCTTCTAGTGATGGGAAGCAAAACCAACCAGGGGTATTTCACTTTATATTCTGATGACACAGCTACCCATCATGCCTGCTTCCAGCTTGTCCAGATCCTAGAAATGTGGCATTCAGGGTATTTTTTTTTTAGATAAGCCCAATAAGAGATATTACATTTTGTATTTATAAACTTGTACACAAATTTTTGTGCCTAATAAGTTTAGATGTCTCATCTTAAAATAACCTGGGAGAGGTTATAAACTATATAAGGAAGGAAGTATTTTAACCTCAAGGCTAGGCACTATCAGTATTGATTTTATGATCAATCTGTGTGTGTGCATTGTGAGAACCAATGAATTGTGATATATGAGAAGTGTGTAAAATATTATTTGGGGATTTGTAAAAGATGCATTTATTTCAAATAGTATCAGGCACACGTATGATAAAAATACTGGCCCCCTGAGCACAGAAAGCAACATCCTTTAAAGGGTTTTTCCTGCGTTTCTCTATCAGGTGGGGTCAAACCTAATTATAAAAGAAGTCTTGCAGTAGACATGGACGATAGTAAACTAAGACAAGACTATAAGATATTTCTAAACATTTACAATATTTATAGTGTTGCCTTTTTACAAGCTCAGCTAATAACTTACAAGAATGGAGAGGACCAGCATAAATCATGTAGGTTTAACTAGCAACTGAGATTATCTGTATTCTACCTTGAGAGTATACCTGCTTTCAACTTCGAAGAGTTAGAGGTGTGTGGGTTGTTTTGGATTTGTTTTTGTTTTTTAACTATTTGCTAATATATACATACAGTATGGTATACTGCAATTTTAGGTAATTTAACGTTGAGATATTTGCCTTAGGAGCTACTTATGATGCTCCTATAAATGCTAATCGTAGGTTATGGAGTTTTTAAAACCATATTTCAATTGGAAAAAAATATCAATCAGCTGTCAAGCCTCCATCTTCCACTTTGGAGAAGCAGGATGTTGAATGTGAGTAATGACAAAACAGGCCTATAAAATGCAGAATAACCCTCTGATGACTCATCCAGTACAATGCAGTATATTTGTCAAGGAGACTGAATCATATATGGGGGAAACCACTTTTCAGGCAGCCAGCTGGTACTCAAGTCGGCAAGAGCCGATCCATTTTTATCAGGAGGTTTATAGTAGCAATAATGGTATTACGGAGCTCTCTGGGTATAAAATGTAGACGAAATGGCATCTCCCAGCAGGTATGTACCCTCTATTTATATATTTTCCCCTCACTTTTCTTCCTTCCCTCTTCATTTTCTGTCCTTATTACATATGTTTGTGTATCTATAACTGGAAGACTGTTTCATTTGTGATACTGTGTGTCTACAGATCTAGCCAGATATGCAGGTTTTTCCCCTTTTCCTTCCAGAGATGTTCAGTTTTCCTATATAGACAGTCCGACGGAAATTTCTTCTGTCCAGCCACCTGTCTAATGAATTCTTCGGCCAAAAAGATGCTGTTTAGGGAACTACTTGTGAAAGTGTTGCCCTTTTGTGGGTAGGTAGATTTTTGGGACCTGAACCCCAACGATTCTGGATGGGCTTTGTGAAAGCCACTGGAGTCAGAGTAGAAAGTCATATTTATGCTCTGGTATTTTTTTAAGGTACATGACTTAATGCAGGAAAAATCATTTCACTAGTGAATACAGTTATATTTGTGAACCAGAATGTTCTCATGCTAAATTCATGGAATAACTTTTTTTTTGAAGGGGGGACAGTATCAGATTGCAAAATAGAACTGAAACTCTCAAATGAACCGTGGGTCCCAGTATAAAACCAGGCGATGGAACCCAATAAAAGTCTGTCTTTTGAATTGACCAAAATTAACCAAAATTAAACAGTGGGAGATGTATGAATTTTATACTGAAAATGTCAAGCATTCCTGTGTGGGGTGAAGGATCCATACCATGTCTGCTAAATGGAAAAAAAATAATTTTTAACATTGGTGGTTGGAGGGAAATGGCTATAGTTAGGCTGGCTGGCAAGTACTATTTATGCTTTCTTGAACAGCCGCACCAGTTTGGCTGGGTCGGGACCTGTAACACAACCGTCCACTAATTCTCTAGTTTCTGAAACAGACTGCCACAGTCTGTGGTATTGAACCTCATATCACTGGTTGAGCATTAAATAGATCTTGTGTTACTGAGTCCTAAGGGCAGACGGGCTTTTTTCCTCCATCACTCTTCTAAAAGCACCTAGCAAAATGACTTGCTCTTCATGAAGAACAGTAAATCTGGAAATTTTTAATAAAGTGTTATTTTAGAAAGGGAATTTGTGCATGTACTGCAAACATTTTAATGTGTATTTGGGTTTAAGACAAGATAGGAAGCTTGAACCCAGAGATTTTTTTTAAGATTAAAATTTGATTTTCTTCATTTAAAAAAAAAATTTTGCAAGTCTTTTGGTGAGAGATGTTGTGCTTTAAATTTGGTTAATTTTCTATTTTTTATAAATAAAAACCATCTGTTACCCCCAAACAGATTTTACTGAGTTAGAATTATGGTCTCTCTTGCTGCAAGTTTTCTGCCCAGATCTGCCATACTTTTGGGGATTAAGAAAATGGTGGATGTATAATAACATATACTGATGTGGACCCAGAGTGAATTTAAGGTTTTTTTCAGGCCTTGTTTAGGTATTTTGTAGTATTTGACAAGGAAAGCCATTTAAGAGATATTAACTTCTAAAATGGAATTGGTGTGTCTCCTAGAAAATGTGGGTCCCAGCAAACTTGCTATTCAATCAAAATACTTTAGTGCTCAGGCTTCTAAAAGATCATTGGAAACTCTAAGCAAATAGGGAGTAAAATGTTCCAAATAATGTGTGCTCTATTGATTTTTATCATGAAAATGGAGCATCTTTAGGAATACCTCAAATGAGATACCGAAGAGGTAAAAGGAAGGTTGATTTTGATTTCTTAATCGGGAAAAATATTGCTTGATCCTAACTCATGTGATTTCTGATCATCCCTAGTAAAGCTGTGATTTTAAACGATCCTCTCTAGACTTTGAGGGATAGTTTCTGTGATTCTTAATTTCATTCCATATACATTCTGTTATTGTGATTCTCCAAACATGACCTGATCAACAAGCTGTCTGCTTAGAGCTGGGCCTCAGAACTCATGGGGCTTTGCAGAAGAGTCTTAATGGTTACAAAGATGGAAACTCTAGATTTGTGAACTGCTATTTGATAGAAGTGATATATTGTGGCCTGTGGCATATGAATGGGCAAGCTGGTCTCTTCTTTCCAGGCCACATCCCTCTTCCCCCTCCCTCCCAGCCTTTGAGACATGTAATGCATGTAATTCCCGGAGGGAGATCAATCGATCGATCATATTTGAACTTGTGTGCTGAGCACTAGGAGAGGGCTGTAGAGTTAATAGACATGAACCATGTGAGCTCTTCTTTTGTATTTTTTATTTCACAGAGGAAAGGGGGGAGGCAGATTTAAGGAAATAGAATCCCACTGAAGGAGAATTGGGATCTTGGGACAAGTATGCTTTGAGAATTCCTGGCAAAAAGACTAGGCAGCAATTTTATAAAAAAAAAAATTTTTTCCCACCAGATAGGCCAGAATGTATGCAGTGGGCAAAGAACTTGTTGCAAACCTTCTGCATTACCCCAATGATTCACCTCTAAAGATTGCCTGCTGTCTTAGTTTCTCTCTTTTCTAATATCACACTTCACTCGTGCTTATGCAAATAATTTGATGGCTCAATATTGCCACTGAACCTAAAGCAGAAGGTACTTCCTTTCTGCTCTTTCTTCTCCCCTCTCCCCTTCCCCACTACCAACATTTAGCCAGTGAATAATGGAACAGATCCAGAAGTGGAAGTTTCTGGGAAGTGTATTGGCATAAATGCATATATTAACATAAATTAGGGAAGGTAGCAATGGGAGGGGTGGTTGGCTGGAGTGGGAAAGAGGCACAGGAGGAGGAAACAAAGTTCTGAAAAGAAAGTAATATGTACTTCATTGCTTATCTGTGCTCTTCAATCTCTGACCTTTGGACACTTGATATTCTCCCAATGCCACAGCACTGGGTACATATGCTTGACATATTATAAATTATTAGTCATATTAATATCGGTCTTCCCCTCTAGACTGTAAGCTCATTATGAGCAGGGAACTTGTCTGCTAATTCTGTTATATTGTACTCTCCCAAGTGCTTAGTACAGTGCTCTGCATATAAGTACTCAATAAATGATATTGATGGACTGACACCCTGTCCTACCACATTTCAACCAGCTCCCCTGTGTCACCAGAAAGCCCAGGGGCCCAAGACCAAGAAGGTTCTAGTTTTACTAAAGTTGACCAACAGGCCTCTGGAAGCAAGCAGAGAAACTAATACTCCAGCAGGATCCAACGTGCTTTTTTTCCCCAGTTAATTCCCAGGATCCCAAGTTCTATAAACCTGAAAGCAAACTCTTGCGCTTATGTCCCTATTAAGTGCTTAGTAAAGTGCTCCACATACAATAAGTGCTCAATAAATATTATTGATTACTTATACTCAGCCTCAGCACTTATAAAGTGCATTTATTCAGTTATGCACCCAATTATTGATTACTCTGTACATGATTTTGTCCATGTGGGATAGGGTGTGTGTCTGACCCAGTTATCTTGTGTCTATCCCAACATTTAGCACAGTGCTTTGTCTTTAGTAAGCACTTAACAAATACCATAATTTTTATTATTTGTCTCCTCCAGTAGAGTGCATCTTCCTTATGGGCAGTAAATTTGTTACTTGCTTGTTTTGAATTTCCCAAGCTCTTAGTACAGTGCACTGTACCTAGTAGATGCTCCATAAATGCTACAATGACTACTAGGAATGGTTTTGTGTTGCAAAATAAAAAACAGTGTGGCAAAGTGAAAGAGCACTGGCCTGGGATTCCGAAGGACCTGGGTTCTAATCCCAGCTCTGCCACTTGTCTGCTGTGTGACCTGGAGCAAGTCCCTTAATAATAATAATGGTATTTAAGTGCTTACTATGTGCCAGGCACCGCTCTAAACTCTGTGCCTGTTACCTCATTTGTAAAGTGGGGATTAAGACTATGAGCCCCATGTGGGACAGGGACTGTCCAAGTGACTATCTTAAGTCTACCCCAGTGCTTAGTACAGTGTCTGGCACACAGTGAACACTTAAAAAATACCATTAGAAATGCCTGATCATTGTTTCTCTAGCTGGTTATGCTCAGACTTAATTAGGGGTACTTGGTTTGTTGCCAAAGAGTAGATCTAGAGGTGGGGCTTACATTCATTCCAGTGAGGTTCTTACTCAGCTGGAGTTAAGGTGTCATGAGGATTCGATTCTAGTCATCCTATTCAAAATGAAAACTTTCAGATGTGTTGCCCCATGTTACCAGATTAGAAAATAGCTTTGGCCTAGATATCGGTTTCCTGGTAAAGCTTGGCTGTTCTTCATCGAGTGATTGGCAAGAGCTAGAGAAATCTTGGTAAGATATTTGCTTTCAATGGGTCCTGAAGAGAAATCGTTGTTACTGATTTGCAAACAAGCAGTGGGTTTGACTTTTAGTGGTTTTTTGTTTTTTTTGGAATTTTTTTTTTAAATTTGAGAATGGAGAAAAATTGGGCTCATCTGCCTTGGTGTTGTGGATTTCTACTTCCAACTCAGGGATGTGGGATGCTGACCTAATGGTAGCTTCAATGAGCAGGACTTTTAAGAGCATTAACTTAGCACAGACTGTATGTGTCATGAAAGCATTGGTTGGGAAGGGGGAAGAGCAGAATTAGTGTCTGTGGGTGGGTGTGTGTGCTCTTCACCAAGCCAAGGAGCTGCGATGTTAAAAAAAAAAAAAAAATCTGGCAGGAACTCATTCCAAAGAAAAGCAAACAACCACGTCTTAGTTTTGTGTAATATTAAAAACATCACTGACCTGCAGCAGAAAAAATGTAGCTGATACAAAATGGCTTCCCTCAAAATGGCCCTCCATGTGTTTTATTACTGAATAAACTCATCTAAATCCCGCATTTTGTCATTTTCAATTTGCTTCTGCACCACTGTCATAATGCTAAAAACAGAAGGTGATGGGGCAAAATGAAAACCTTGAAAATGGTATTTGATGTACCCAGAGGTGGGAATGAGGGGGAAGAATTTCAGGCCCTGGCTTCTTGTATTATGCAAGTGATTCAACACCAAGTGCCATTCTGGGCCTCAGATCGTTTCCATCCCTGTCTCCGAACCTATCCTTTTGAGAATTCATTTTGAGAGGCAATCGTGGACTGAAATGCAAAAGCGTAGGCATCTGAAATTAAAATTTAATTTAAATTTCATCATGAACTTTTGAAATGTACCTACTTTTGTGCGCTGACTCCTTAACCAAATTGAAAAGAGTTATCACAAATCCTGGCAAAAGAACGTTTTTTAGGGATCCACTTTGAACATCAGCTTTTTTCCCCCATCCTGAAAAGCAAAGCACGACTGCCTAACAAAACCTAAGAGTTCTTTAAGTGATTAGCCTTCATGTTTGGTACCAGTAATTCTGTATATTCAATTGCAAGAGAGGGGACAGCATTATCCTAAATTTCTTTCGAGTAGTCAATCAATTGTATGTATTTATTGAGCGCTTTCCCGTGTAGAGCACCTTACTAAGAGTTTGGGAGAGTACAGTATAGCAATAAACAGACACATTCTCTGCCCACAATGAACTTGCAGTCTAGAGGGGAAGGCAGACAATATAAAGAAATAAATTATATTCTTACATGAGTGCTGTGGGAGTGGGGTGAAAAGCACTGAAGGGATACAGACCCTACTGCATAGGCACCACGGAGAGGTTGGCAAATAGGGAAAGCGAGGGGTTAATCAGGGGCAGTCTCTTGGAGAAGCTGTGATTCAAGTAAAGCTTTGAAGAAAGGGGGTGTGGTAAACTGTTGGATGTGAATGGGGAGGGTGTCCCAGAGGGAGGACATGGGCAAGGGATCGGCAGTGAGAAAGAAGAGATTGAGGTACTGTGAGTAGGTTAGCATTAGAAGAGCAAAGTGTTCTGGTTGGTTTGTAGGAGATCTGCAAGGTAAGGCAGGAGGGAGCTAGCTAATTGCTGTGAAGCCGATTTGGGCTGCAGAGTGAACGGTTAAGTGCGTACTATGCGGTTAAGTGCGTACTATGCGGTTAAGTGCGTACTATGCGGTTAAGTGCGTACTATGTGTCAAGCACTATACTAAGCTCTGGGGTAGATAAAAGATAATCAGGTCACACTCCCCATTTTGCAGATGAGGGAACTGAGACTCAGGGAAGTTAAGTGACCTGTCCAAGGTCACTCAGCAGATAAGTGGCAAATTAGAACACAGGTCCTCTGACTCCCATCCCCGAGCTTTTTCCACTAGGCCATGCTGCTGCTTCTGAAGTGAAGTAAGGCCTGAAGAGGGAAGAGACTGAAGAATGGGAGTTTTGACAGGAGGCTGATGTAGTAGTCAAGCCAGGATATGACAAATGACCCTTGTGGTGGAAGGAAAGAAAAGGGCGGATTCCCAAAAATCAACAGGATTTGGTGACAGAGGGTTGAAGGAGAGGGAGAGGTCAAAGAAAATGCCAAAGTTACAGGCTTCTGAGTCAGGGAGGATAGTGGTATTTTCAGCTGTGACCGGAACTGTCGATAGTGTAGAGCATTTGAGAGGGAAGGAAGATGAGTTCAGTTCTGGACATGTTGATCTTTCAGTGGCTGGTGGGACATCCTAGTAGAGATGTCTGGAGGCAGGTGTAAATGCAAGATTGTGGTGGAGGAGAGAGGTGCTTTTAAGTGCCAACTTTGCATTTTGAATATGGGGGTGAAAAGATCAGTTGCATTTGAGTGCTTACGTGGTGCAGAACAGTGTACTAAGCACTAGGGAGAGTACAGTACAACAGAGTTGGAAGACCTATCCCCTGCCCACAAGAAACTTACAGTCTAGAGGGGGAAACAGATATAAATATAAATAAATTACAGATTTGTACTTAAGTGCAGCAGAGCTGAGGTGACTAAAGGGGGCACATCCAATTTCCAGGGCAGTGAAGAAGGGAGCAGGAGAAGAAAATAAAAAAGGAAGGGACTTTGTTGGGGTTTTTAAGGGAGATGGATGGGGACAGGACTGGGTAGGTACAGACTTCAAAGAGCTCCTAGGCCAAAAAGCCACTATGTGGGGGCCTGGAAAGGAGGTGTGTGTCTTCTCAGCACTGATTAGATACATACAGGTCTGAATGTCCAGCTCACACAGCTGTAGGCTGGGAGCCCCTATTGCTTCCATGGAGCAAGCACCTCTAGAGGGAGTGGGACGAGCCAGGTAGATTTGGACATTTCTGGGCCTATCTTGGGATAGGAGAGGAGAAGTTCTCAAATTCCGATGCAGTTCCTCTAGTCATGATAACTTTATTAGGGACCCGGAAATAGGGAGGATACCCAAGTGGAGCCAAGAGGGTGATGAATTAGACACTAGGTAAGAAACTGCCTCTTCTAAATCACCATCAGAGATGGTATTTATTAAGCGCATACTGTGTTCAGAACACTGTCTTGAGCGCTTGGGAGAGTACGGTATAACAGTCAGTAGACATGTTCTGTGCCTCAAACAATCTTACAGCCTAAAGGGGGAAACAGACAAATATAAATAATTTATAAGGTATAATTTATAGAGATGCACATCAGTAACCAGCATAGAGCTGGTTTATGTTGTGTTTGTGGGTGGAGTGGAGAGAGGGAGGAGGGAAGCCATTCTCAAGACTAGGAGTGAAGGCAGATTCCTTCTCTTCATTCCAGCAACTGGACCAGGAACACCTGGAGGAAGTGGATTCTCTCCCCTTCCCTCCCTTGGGTTAGCATCTCTAAGAGAGGGAGGTGTGGTAATGTCTGGGCACAGAGACTTTTGGGGGTTGGGGTGGATAGAGAGTTTAAGGCTTTTCTGGAGGTAATGTAATCCAAAAATTAGTAAAGGGGAAGTAATAAATGAGTTGTGTTAAAATTCTCAACCTCAGATTTACATGGCTAACAGCAAGAGTCCCAAGCACAACGTGCAAAAACAGTTGTGCTGAAAACCTGTCATCTGAAGATCAGTTTTTCTTTAGTCAGAATGATAACTGCTATAAATAAAAGCTCTGTGTCCTTATTCTAAAAAAAGTTTTTCCCGTCATTGCAAAGCTTTTTTTTTTTTTTAACTTGGCTTATTCTAGAGTCATTGTGGCCACAAGAGCTAAGATTTGGGGATTGAAAGAAGCTTTCTTTTTTGCTCTTTTCCGTTCCTTCCTCTTCTCCACCCCCACCTTCCCCCCATATATCCACTAAATTTGGCGGGGGTGAGGGTGAAGTTGAAGATGTTTAGGGAGCCTCCGTGAAACCACAAAGATCTGGAATTTGTCAAATTATTCCACAGTGGAGTTTTACCACCAGTTGAAATATTTAAACGAAGATAGTGGAATTAGTTGAAGGTACTTTTTGCAAAGATGAAACTGGTGTAACTTCTAAGAGTTTAGGCTTGCTAGGTTTTCTTAATACTTTAGATAAATCACTTTATTGAACGCTTCTAATTAAACAGTTAGCACCACTTACAGCAACATGTTTTGCTCCTCTTATACTTTGGTGAATTCAGTTTTTTCGGTAAAAAACATTTTCATTTCCATTTTGTAGTGGAGCCTTTTTTCGTCCTGTTCCTATAGAATATTTTTGTCATGATCTGCTAGGAAGTAGCCTCAGTTGAAGATCTTTAAAGCCAAGTCTGTGGGAAGTTAGAGCATTGTGGAGGCTTATTAAAATAAATGCAATGGATTTAGGGATCAACTATTTGTTAGTTACTGAAAAATCAAGGTGGAGGAGGTAATCCTACATGTGATTAGCAAACACAGCGGGTGGTAGGCAGAGAATTACTGAGACAAGAGCTAGAATAGAACAGAGAGATAAGCCAAAGAATGTACAGTGTATTCAAAGGGAGAGAGCTTGAGGTAGGGATCCATTTGTGTTTTTATTTGGTCAAGATACAAAGCCAATATTTATTGAACCCTGGGATTGATGCTCTTTAGAAGTTTTCAGGATTTAGTGAATTTTACCCTTCTGATAAACCAGCAGAGGTTTTGCATAGGTCGCACAGTGCTTTGAGTATCTCATTTTCATTTGTTTCCCGTATGAAATGACTAGAGGTGCAAGGTTTGTAAGGATTTCTGTGGAATCATTTAGCATTTCAGTTTACTAAAGATGACTTAAACCTGCATTAATTAGCCCAATGTGGAGTCTGTGTAAAAGTTAGCCTGAAATTTGGAATTCACATTCTTCCCCCGACACTCAACCAGGAATTTTAAATCTAGGTTTTGTTGTGTGTTTTTTAATTGCTTCAATTCAGATTGACCCAAGCAATGTCTCCAGTGGGCAGCAGCAGGGCAAAGGTAAACTGGTCCAGGTCCAGTGCCTGCTCTCTTCCTTATCGCTCTCCCCTCCTCTTCCTCCCAGCACCACCCACTACAGTAAGTGCTCTGCACACTGTAAGACATGGATTTCATAGTGTTGATGACTCACTCTTGCTGTTTTCTGATTAGAATAGGCTTTTAGGACACTGCCTTGTCAGCATAGGGGAAGTGGCAATTTGGACAGCCTTAATTAGTCATTTCAGCTATTACCCAGTGCTGTAGTTGTGTTCTTGGAGAACCTAGTGTTAACTGGAAGTCAGCAGTCTAGTAGCCACTGGTTTAACAGGAGTTAATGGGTTAGGGGAAGATGGATCGAAGAAACCACCATGACTAACCTTTTTTCATACAAACTCCTGTAATTTATGTCCATTCCCCTTACAATCCTTTACACCCCGTCACTCATTGCTATTTTACTGTGTTAGAGGCTGTCAAGTGGCAAAACCCCAAGTACTATACGTGTGCAGTACACAGGGTTGGAAGTCAGAATTGGCTCAGACCGGAACGGCAGCGGGGCCAAAGCATTTAAAGGTGCCTGGCTGTTCTGATAGGGCTGGGAATCTCATGGAGGTGGAGGGGGAGGAAAGCAAGGAATTTTAAAGGATGACAGCAAAACTCTGACTCACCCTGCAGCCTGGTGAGGACATGTGTCCCTAGGTAGGAGAAGCAGCATGGCCCAGTGGATAGAGCATGAGCCTAGGAGTCAGAAGGATGTGGGTCTAATTCCTGCTCCGCCACTTGTCTCCTGTGTGACCTTGGGCAAGTCACTTAGCTTCTCTGTGCCTGTTACCTCATTTGTACAGTGGGGATTAAGACTGTGAACCTTATGTGGGTCAGGGACTGTGTCCAACTCGATTACCTTATATCTACCACAGTGCTTAGAACAGTGTCTGACACATAGTAAGCACTTTAAAATTCTTATTATTAGTAGCAGTAGCTGGAGGCTGCATCCTGCTTACCTAAAGCACTGGAACAGCGGGAGCACAGGCCAACTTTCACCTGGTTCTGCCCCTGCCCTGCAGTGACCCTCAAACTGCACCCGGAGCAACACCAGCTGTGGGAACTCACTGCACTGCTGGGGCCAGCTGGCTACCTGGCATGCTGCAATTCAGGCCCCAGGCCTTGGGTGAGGCTGCCAACTCTGCCGGGAGCAAGTCTGCTCTTTGGCACCCAGGCCTGTGAGGGGCAGCCCGCCCCCACCCTGTCATGGAACCATAGCAGGGGGAAAAAAGGCCAGTCGCAATTTCAATCTGGAGCTGGCATCCTGATGGCACAATATGAGAAGGCCCAGACCAGGAAGTGTAGCGGCATCATGCCCAGACTGGAGCCACGGGCACATCCATTTCTTTCTACCCCAAAGATGCTTGTGCCAAATTGTGGTAGACTAGAACAGGCTTGGAGGATGGAAAGAATGCTCCCCTTCTTCCATTATGTTGTGCCCAATTGCAAAATGAAAGCACTTGTTTTAGTAGTACTGAGTGTAATTGAAACCCTGAAAATGCAATCCCCCCAAATCTCTCAAATTTCCAGATAACTGTGACTGGTGGTGATGGGAATAGAAATGTATTAATTCTGGAAAACTTGGACCTGATATGGATCTATCACATGCAGGTTATATGAGTACTTGTACACTTGGGGAGGTCTTAGGACCGCCATCTCCTACATTTCTCCTCTCCCACTTGACTCCATCAGTAGTATTTATAGAGCATCTGCTGTGGACAGAGCCCTACATTAAGGCTTTGGGAAAGAACAGTTGAATTATTATTATTAATAATAATAATAGTAATAATAGGGTAGATCAAGCTAATCAGGTCCCACATGGGGCTCACAGTCCAAGTAAAAGGGAGAACTGATATTGCATCCCCATTTTGCAGATGAGGAAACTGAGGCACAGAGAAGAGAAGTGACTTGAGTAAGGACACACAGCAGGCAAGTGGTGGAGCTGGGATTAGAACCCAGGTCCTCTGACTCCCAGGCCTGTGTTCTTTCCACCAGGCCACATGGCTTCTCCTTAGACATAATCCTGGCCTCAAGGAGTTGACAAGCTAGTAGAAATGTGAAACAACCATGCAAACTCTCTTTCCCCAACATCACATTATAATGGCTGATCTCGATGCTTGGATCCCTGATAGTATAATCATTACTAGGTCTTCTGTCAGTCCTGGGGAAAAAGTATGGCTCTAGAAAGCAGAGACGCTCAAGAGGAGCACTGTAGCTTAGTGGAAGGAGCATGGGCCTCAGTGTCGGAAGGACCTGGATTCTAATCCCAGCTTCCCACTTGCCTGCTTTGTGACCTTGGGCAAGTCACTTAACTTCTCTGTACCTTGGTTACCTCATTTGTTAAATGGGGATTAAGACTCAGAGTCCCATGGGGACAGGGACTGCGTCCAACCTGATTAGCTTGTATCTGCCCCAGCACTTAGTACAGTGCCTGGCCCATAGTAAGCACTTAATAGTCAACCAACAGTATTTATTGAATACTTACTACAGTGCTGTGCACATAGTATGTGCTTGGGACAGTGCAATACAACAGAATTAGCAGACATGTTCCCTGCCCATTATGAGCTTATAGTCTAGATGGGGAGAAGACATTAATATAAATAATTTATAATATATAAAGATATGTACGTAAGTGCTGTGGGGTTGGGGCAGATATCAAGTACCCAAAGGTTACAGATCTAAATGCATGATGATGCAGAAGGCAGAGCCAGCCTGGAATTGGGGAAGGCCTCTTGAAGGTGATATGACCTTAATATTGCTTTGAAGGTGAGGAGAGTGGTGGTCTGGTGTATATGGAGGTGAGGAGAGTATCAACTACCAATTAAAAAAAATCAGAAAACATGGATTTCAATCATTTATTGTGTGCAGAGCATTGCACTAAGTGCTTGGAAAGTACAACTCAGCAACAAAGAGAGACAATCTCTGCCCACACCGGGCTTGCATTCCTATTTTTGGCTTTGCTTGCTTAGGACTATGCCAGCAGTGGAGAAAGTTTTATGACCAAAAGATCAAGTAAGTTGTTGCACAGTGTGGACAAGCCCAGGAGGAATCCTGGGGGGCAGGGGAAAGTTGGCCAAGAGGGGTGCCAACAAACAACGGCTGCAGCTACCGAGGCACCTTCCAGGGTCAAGGTGCTTTGGCCAACATTGGCACTATGCTGCCTTATGTGGGAACTGCACATGAAAAAAAAACCCAAAACCAACAAACCTAAAGCCTTTGTGTGCACTTTACAGTGTGTTGCACTTCATGGCCACCAATTTGCTCACTACACTCCTTGCCCCATCGGGAACATGATTGGTAGAGACGAGAACACGCCAACAGGCGCTGTGCTAGTTCAGTCCTGAAATCTCAGGTCCAAGGTTCATCTGACATTCTTGATGCCAGTCACCATTGCTTAATGTGAATTGGGTTTGTACAATAGAGTATTAAGAAAAACACTAATAATTGATTGATTAGACTGCAGTAGGACTTTCTATCTTGAGAGGAAGGAGAATGCCTTGGGTACTAGGGATCTAACTTGCATTTGTGCAAGCAAATTCTACTCATCCTTTCCATTCCTGGAATATTTCAAACCACAGCATTTGTTTTAGACTCCCTAATCCAGTAGTCCTCAAACCTTTCAAGCTATGGATCGCCACAGGAGGCAAAAACCAGATGGATCATTTCCCACTTTGGATTTCCTTGCTCTGCTCATCCAGCCCCAGGCTCTCATCAAGCATAAGACTAGACGAGAGAATGATGTCTAGTCCAGATTTTTATGCCTAGGATTAGCCTTAAAAGATACCTGAGTAAGCAAGTGCACTCTCTCAGTAGCTATCTTTCCAGCTAGACATCAATCAATCAGTCAGTGGTATTTATTGAACACTTACTGTGTGCAGAGCACTGTTCTAAGCACTAGGAAATGCGACAGAGTTGATAGGCACGTTCCCTATCCATAAACTGATCATTTTCCCTAATTCTCACTTTATGGGTTTATCATTCCTCCATAAGGTTCTTCAAACTCTTTCTTGAGCCTTCTGACACCGCAATTAAAATAAATAAATAAATCCTAATTTCTGCCTCCATAACTTCTGTGGGAATTCATTCCACGTGCATGTTTCATCCTGCTTGGAGAAAGATTTTCCTTTTGTTCATTTCAGGACCTTCAAGCTTCAGTGGCTGCTCCTAGTTCCAGTGTGGAAGTGGGTGAGCAACAATTCTACATTCATAAGAATATGAATTCTTACCAAACTTACATCGATTTTAGACCAAGACCATGTGGCAGTGGCTGTAATATAAATAGCATCAGAAACAGCTGGAAGGGCAGGAGCACTCTCAGCAAAGGAGCTGTGGAGCAGTGGGGTGGTAGGGGGCGGGAGAAGGGAGGCAGGCAGGCAGGCAACCCCTTCTGGAGATGAAAGACTTCGGGAGTGGTGCTGCCGAATGACTACAGACCACACTTTGAGAATCATTGCTCTAATTATCTGCTAGCCTCTGCATCTCTCCTGTGATCTGTTTGCACATGTGCAATATGTCCTGGCTGCTTTAGCCTCATAATGTGAGTCCCTCTGGTTTCTTTTATTACGTCTAGCATGTTTAGCTAGACTCTGTCGAGATACTCCTGTGTCTCCGCTCTCATGGTCTCAGGCTCATGGACTGCCTTGCTTCTCGTACTGTGACTCTGCAGATGCTAACGATAACAGGAGCCAGGATGAGCAGATTGCAGGTGTGATGTTCCCCATTAGTATTTGACCTCCCAACTTCTAGTGGGAAATGTGCTCCTGCCCAGAGTTGTTCAAACAAGGGCCAAGTAGTATTGAACTCCTAAAGGGGTCACTGTGGAATAGTAGCCTCATTGGCATGCCTTGGGAACTTGGACTCTTCTGGTCCTGGCTGATGGGTATTTGGCTGTATTTATTTCACTGCTTAGTTGAACTAGATTGGGTTGGTTTGGCCATAATGCCTTAGGAGCCCTCCATTTTCAGGGGAGGGCGTGTGTCAGTGGTCATGGAAACAGTATGTTCCCCTGAAAGATTGAACTAGCTAAAGTCACCTGTAACACAAGCAAAATGCTATGACAGGCACACAAGGTCTGGTAGTTTGGTCAGTTCCAGCTCCCCATCCCACTGGACAAGACACTGTAGAATGAATTACCTCAGGAGATACCAAGCCAGTGCCCAGATGAGAGATCTGAATCCAGGACAGAGGATAAAAGAGGGAGGCAGAAAGAAAGCAAGGTGGGCCACTTGGGAGCTGACTGTGAGACGTGGACAGTGTACAACCTGATTAGCTTAAATCTACTGCAGCACTTAGTACAGTGCCTGGCACTCCATCTCGAGAGCTAAGAGCCACTTTTCTGCTGTGTGACCTTGGGCAATTCACTTCACTTCTCTGGGCCTCAGTTATCTCATCTGTAACCGATGCCCATAAAGAGCCACACCTCCTGCCTATAAGGAGCTTACAGTCTAGACGGAGAGAGTTTATTGCTTTGTCGAGACACCAGCCGTAAGGACATAAGGTCAAGTATTTGGAAGGACTGTTGCCCCAGGGAGAGTGCAGACAGACTCCCCTGCCACCACCCCCTTTCTCAGGAAGGACTCAAACACATTCTGGTCATTGTAAACTCCTTCCTCAAGGGATCAATCACACCAAGACTACTCTCAAATAGGAGATAATCAGGAATGTCACTGGGGCCAAGTAACACAATTCTTCCAGGACTTGGTGTGTTTGACTTACTCTTGGGTTCAGTCGTATATTGCATTTATATTGGCTCATTGTTCTGAACTTCGGGTAGGTTGTAAGGGAAGGGGGGAGTGGGTGGAGAACGACTACTTAATTTGTAGTGTGCAAGTTAACATTATGGTGATAGTCTTAATGCTGAATTTCCTTCCTCTTTGAGGGTTAAGTTGGAGCCTGCTGTTGTTCTCTTCTTTTTATACTGGTTTGTCAAAGGATTACTGTTCTGAATTAGCATAGTTTACTGGAGTCATTTCCTGACCTTTTGACCAGAGTTTGGCCTCTCCTCTAGGGGTGAACTCTTAAATTTGTGCCTAGGGGTGGGTGGAGAGGAACTTATCAGATTTCTCAGTTACTGAGGCAGCATCTCTATACTTTGTAGGTTACTCAAGAACGAAATCAGCATTCTCTAGTAGAATTGTTACTCATCCCTCCACCCCACAACACACACACCAGCCCCAAACAAGTTTCTGAAATGCGTGGATTGCATTGTTCAAGAAGTTAGCCCTTCTACGAAGCTGCTGTGATTTTTATCCTTTCACCAAAAATCTGAGAAAATCAGATGTAGGTATCTGCACTTGTGCATAGCGCTTCATTGTAAAACATGCATTGGAAATATGAATATTTTTAAAATTGGCATTGCCTGTGCTTTTGATGTATATAATAATGATAATGATGGTATTTGTTAAGTACTTACTATGTGCCAAGCACTTTTCTAAGCACTGGGGAAGATACAAGGTAATCAGGATGTCCCACGTAAGGCTTACAGTCTTAATCCCCATTTTACAGATGAGATAACTGCAGCACAGAAAAGTTAAGTGACTTGCCCAAAGTCACACAGCTGACAAGTGGCTGAGAGGGATTAGAACCCATGACTTCTGACTCCCAAGCCTGTGCTCTTTCCACTAAGCCATGCTGCTTATATACCTGGTTATGGTGTGTGTATATATATATAGTATAAGTGAATTGATGATGCTTGATGAATAACAGTTCCGCTATCTGACTTTTTGAGCTAAAATGTAAATCCTAAATGCTGTTGCCTACTATGGGATTTACTGTCCCCTCTTCGCCCACCCCTCCCCCACCCCCACCCCCCAGTATTTCATATATATGTATATATATGACTGCCTGGTGATGAAGCCCAAAGGAAACAATAAAAGAAAAATTGTAAAACCAAATTTTTAGCTTTGTTCTTTTCCCTCTTGGGGTAAGTTGTTACCATTAAGTGCAAGCACCTTGAAACTCTGAACTGCAGAACTAGTGCTGTGCAAACAGTAAGCTCTTAAACTCTTTACCTATTACTAGTCTTTCAATTTGGTTTATGCTGTATTGGGCCATGTGGAAAGTTTGGGTGTATTTTATTTTTGTTTATAATGAATTAGATTTCCAAATTAGAGTTCTTTAAAGAGTTCAAGGCTTATCAAGGACTGTCTGTGACTGACAAAAATTTCAAACGGCTTTATGGCTGACCAAATCTTAACGGTATTTGAGAGCATTGCACCATACTAAGTGATCACGTTTTTTTAATTCTCAAGATGGCCCCTGGGACATTGAGACAGATGGATTAAGGCGTCCAGCATGTCCAGGAATATTAGATTTTTCGTAATCATTTCCATGCAGACTGAGGAGAGAAGAGCTGGTATGTGTCTGTCTTCTCATCCATTGGAGGGGGCAAATTTAGACCTTGGTTGTGTCGAAGGAGTGTGAGGCTTCACTTTACCATAAACTTTGCTCAGTAATAGAAGATAAATGCATTGGTGGGCCTAGGAAGGTCATTTTTCAGTTCGGAATTAGTTATAGGCCAAGTGAGATCAGTGAAGTTTCAGTAGTTTTTAGAAGACAGTGGGAAAGAGTTGCAACTCATTAGAACTAAAAGAAAGGTGAGCAGGAGAACCAGTTAGAAATAGTAACTACAATGTTGAACACTTTAAAGATTGGTAAAATCTGGTTTAAAAAGCAACTGCTAGTAGCTGTGCCAGTGCCAGTAATTAAAAGTGCTTATTTAATTTTGTTGTTTTTATAGGTTCTCTACTTTCCCCCCTTAGCATCCATCCTACTGGCCTTTATAATTAACAGTAATTGTGGGTTTTGTTAAGCATTTATTGTGTCAAACCCTGTACTAAGTGATAGGGTAGATACAGGATAATCAAGTCCCACGTGGGGTTTACAATAAGAGGGAGAACAAATACTGAATCCCCATATTGCAGATGTGGGAACCTACACATGGGGAAATGAAGTGAGTTGCTCAAGGTCACACACTAGGTACATGGCAGGCCTGGGATTAGAATAGACTCCCAGGCCTATGCCCTTTCCGCCAAGTCACGCTGGTTTTACTGTGCATTTTTAGTTTCAGTAGTGTGTTGCTGAGACCCCTTGTTGGTTTTTGTTTGTGTAAAATAACCATTACAAAGTTTGCAATAGTAGTGTTTTTGGCTTCCAGTCCAACTTGGTTGCTGTTTTCTCAAATATGTGTAATTTAAAGAATAGATGTATTTATTGAGTACTTACTGTGTGCTCCTCAAAGAGCTTACAGTCTAGCAGGGAAGAAAGATAGTGAAATAAATTATAGGTATGAGGAAGCAATAGAGTATAAAGATATACATTAAGTTCAACAGTGAAGGGTTGTGGTGGGGAGTGTTGTGTGTAGCAGAACTGAATGTTTATAGAAGCTTCAGCCTGCTTTCCATCCAGTTTTCTGCCTCCCAGACTAATTTCCTAACCTAAGGGAAGAGCAGATCATTTTTCTTTTAGAAAATTACAAAATGGGTCCATACAAAGTATTTCAGTTATATGCAGATGCTTATTTAAATCAGTGAGGAAAGGCTTGCTTGTATATGTGGATATTCTTAAAGAGTCAGGGTCTTTCTGGCACTTTTCTAAGACTTTCTTTGTTAATTCCCCTTTCAGCCTGAAGTACCCACCTTAGGCACCAGAGCCCAGAACCACCATTTTTCCTAGTCTCTGGGGACTAATCCTAGTCCATTTTTCTAGTCCTCTGTTTCTCACTGAGGACTAGTAATGCCCCAACTCTGCTAGGGGCCATTTGGGATAGTGTTAATCAGTGGTAAACGTGTTCCCTGTCCACAAAGAGCTTACCGTCTAAAGGGGAGACAGATATTAAAATACTTTGCAATCTATACATAAGTAGTGTGGGGCTGAATATCAAGTGGTTAAAGGGTACACCAAGTGTTTAGGTGAAACAGAAGGGAGATGGAGTAGATTTAAGAACTTTAATCAAGGAAGGCTTCTTGAAGGAGTTGTGATTTTAATAAGACTTTGAAAATGGGGAGAATTGTGGTGTCATATGTGAAACGGGAAGGAGTTTCAGGTGAGAGGGAGGACATGGGCAAGGGGACACAGTGACATATATGATTAGACGAATGAAGCATGTCCGCTGGTGAGGTAGGAGGACCTGAGCTGACTGACTGCTTTAAAACTGATGGTAAGGATAGTACTGAGATCCAGTGGCCTGGAAAGTGGTGTAGATTCTTTTTTTGCACCATTTCCGCACTCACCATCATCTTTAACTCTTCTAGGTATCACAACTTAGGTACCCTCTTATTTTGTGTCCTCTTGTGTCCCTAATTCAACTATAATTTCCTCAGGGGTAGGATTCATATTTTCTATCGTTGTATTCAGTAAAATACTATTGATGGGTAGGGAGGGCAAAAGACCTGTAGCTGCTAGGAGCCATGAGAGTAGAATGGCTATTTAAACCCCTCCCAGCCCCACAGCACTTATGTACATATCTGTAATATATTTATTTGTAATTTTTTTGGTACTGATATCTGTCTCCCCACCTCTAGATTGTCAGCTCATTATGGACAGGGAATATGTCTGTGTATTGTTGTGTCCCCTCTTCTAGACTATGAGCCTGTTGTTGGGTAGGGATTGTCTCTGTCTGTTGCCGAACTGTACTTTCTAATTGCTTAGTCCAGTGCTCTGCACCCAGTAAGGGTGCAATAAATATGATTGAATGAATGTATGAATATTGTACTCTCCCAAACGCTTAGTATTCATTCAGTAGTATTTATTGAGCGCTTACTATGTGCAGAGCACTGTACTAAGCACTTGGAATGAACAAGTCGGCAACAGATAGAGACAGTCCCTGCCATTTGACGGGCTTACAGTCTAATCAGGGGAGACAGACAGACAAGAACAATGGCAATAAATAGAGTCAAGGGGAAGAACAGCACTCTGCCCACAGAGAAGCAGCATGGCTCAGTGGAAAGAGCACGGGCTTGGGAGTCAGAGGTCATGAGTGCGAATGCCGGCTCTGCCACTTGTCAGCTATGTGACTGTGGGCAAGTCACTTAACTTCTCTGTGCCTCAGTTACCTCATCTGTAAAATGGGGATTAACTGTGAGCCTCACATGGGACAACCTGATTACCCTCTATCTACCCCAGCGCTTAGAACAGTGCTCGGCACATAGTAAGCGCTTAACAAATACCAACGTTATTATTATTAAGACCTCAATACATATGACTGAATGAACCCCAAACTGCAGCAATTGAGGTGACTACTGCATCCCATGACATCTCCTGTTGCAACGGTAATATATGACCAATTAACCCTTAAAAAACAGTAATGCATCTAAGCCAGAGAATCAGCAGGGATTTCACTTGATGTGTTGTTTCTTGGAAAAGGGGGTGGAGTTAGTCAATCAGTCGATGGTATTTACTGAATGCTTACCTTGTGCAGAGCACTCTTCCTTTAATTGCACAATTATGTAGTCTGTTTTGCAATGCGTGTACCTCATTCAGCTTTTAACATTACCCCTTCTATTTCTAACACTGAGTATATGCTTTATTTCCCCTTTATACAGGACTAAGCATGTAAAGATTTTCTTAAAACTTGTACTTCAACCCAACCATTCCAATTTTGGCACACCCGAAAATTGCACAGATAGTGTATTAATTTTCAGGGGGAGTGGGTTATTTGTGTATTGAGTGTGTTTTCCATATAAAACTTTAAGTGTAGTTTTGGGAAGAGAAACTTAATTAAAAGTTATCTAGGATATGCTAATTTTTTCTAATTACTTAAGTCACTTAGTAATCATTAGGCTAATCTTTGGGTTCTCCTGTCTCTGTCTCTACCATTTTCTCTTTTTCCATAAATAGAGTTTTACAAGGCATTTTCAAAGGATTGCTTATATTTTCCAATAGGGTAGGATTTTCTTTTGTTCAGTTTTTGGAGAGAAAAACTAGAAAATTGAATCTGAAGACAAGACTTGTGTGGAAAAACAATCACTGTTTCAGAGCTATTAATGAGGCATTTCTAAAATAGCTTTTTAAACTTTGTCTAGACTTGGGACCAGAAAGCATTTAAAAATCTGAATTTCTATAAGATAGCTTTTTAAGCTTTGCCTAGACTTGGGACCAGAAAACATTTAAAAATCTGAATTTCTATAAGATAGCTTTTTAAACTTTGCCTAGATTTGGGACCAGAAAGCATTTAAAAATCTGAATTTCTAAGTGGCAATTTCGAGACAACCAATGTATATTTAAAGAGAGTAGTTAAATATATCACTTGAATTACCAGCTTGAAAAGAGATGCTTGCAGCCCCTTTCAGAGGAAGCGTTTCATATTTTAAAAGCACAATTGAAAAAGGAAAGTCAAACATATTAAATATGGCATGACCTGATCTAGAGTGTCAATGCACAGAGCTGCCATAGAATTTTGGTGAACATTTACAAAGGAATTGAAATAGAAATAAATGAAAAGCCATTAATTTTTATCTCTTATTTAACAAGAGACCCTTTGGGTAGTTGGGGCATCTAATTATACTTAAAGTTGCTAAATCTAATGGAATTAGTTCAGCTTTCAAAAATATGCACCTACCTTGCTTAAGTTTTGACTTGAGAATTTTTTTTTCCTTCTAACCATCAGTTTGTGGCCTGAAAATTTTTCCACAGGCTACCAAGACAACCTAGACCTTACCAGTGTGGCTGTTGGACATTTGCTGAAACCATTTCACAAAAATAGGAATTACTTAATACACATATGATTACTTATTCATAAATAACAAACTACTGGTATTTCTAGATCTACCACAAAGCCAACAGAAAGACCAAAGGAAGGAGTGGAGAAGATGGGTGGTGGTTAAGGAAAAGTTAATGATATAGTAAGGTAGTAACTGACATAGGTAGAGAGTACTAGTTTCTTTATATTGGAGTCTCCCTCAAATCTTTAAGTGTAGGAGATCGAAAAAGTTTTAGTCACCAAATAATATATTGAGTTGGGGTTTTGTTTTTTAGGATTATTCTGATTTTTAGAAAATATGGACCATAGATTAAGGTGAAAATATCCCCAAATCCTGAGAGTATTTAGTTTACGGTTCTTCATGTTAATTGTTTTTATGTATATACGTATACAAATATGCCTATGATTTAAAAAAAAATGACTCTTACTGCAATATACAGTAGTCACCCAAAATCCTTATTTCTTTCCACTTTCAAAAAAGTACTGTACAGACTTTTTGCAGTACCACCCCCAAACTCCCAAACGAAAAGTCAATGTATTAAGTAAAACACACAACTTTACCCCTAGGCTAGACCAACAAAATCAAAGGCTTAGCTTTGGGAGAGCATAATTTGTTCTGCCAGGGCCTTCTGTAATAGCACCCTAATCTGTCAACCTCTTTAAAACCTAATCATACCCAAGAATGTGAAATTCCACCGTGGGTATCCGTGTCCCATTACTTTCCTTTCTGTGATTATGCCTTTTATATTTTTATAAATAAAATAGGTGCATTTTACATCCAAAATGAAAACTTAATCATTCCCCCCTCCTTTTGCCTCCTTTTTCCTTCCCTATCAATCTGTTACTTAGTTCTTTCTTTCCAGATTTCAGAAAAAGAGGGGAAGGTATATTGGTAGTGGAAAGACCACTTTACTGTGCTATATAATAATAATAATAGTATTTGTTAAGCGCTTACTTTGTGCCAGGCACTGTTCTAAGCGCTGGGATAGATACAAGCTAATCAGGCTGTACCACGTGGGGCTCACAGTCTTAATCCCCATTTTGCAGATGAGGTAACTGAGGCACAGAGAAGTTAAGTGACTTGCCCAAAGTCACACAGTTGACAAGTGGCGGAGCCGGGATTAGAACCCATGACCTCTGACTCCCAAGCCCGGGCTTTTTCCACTGAGCCACGCTGCTTCTCGTATGCTATATCTTATGGCAGAAAAGATCACTGTCATTTTTGTTCTGGGTGAGGTGAATGCAGAATTTAAATGCATAGGAAGTATTTGGCTTCTTGCCCATGCAGCTGGATAATCTTTTTCCTTCTTAACTTTAACACTCTAATTTAACCCTATAGTCTTTTCTAAAATGTGGACAGATTTACCAGTTTATTTTTGTACACTTTGTGAAGTTGATAAAAGCAATCAGTCTAAACTATTGGAAACTGTAAAGCCAAAATTTAAGGCCTTGAAGTTTTGGCTTAGAATTCAGCAGAGTGTATTTGATCTATGAATAACCATCTTGATGTTCATTTAGCCAGTCTCAAATAACGAGATACATTGTTGAAGGTAATGAATTCCACAAATGCAGTTTATTAGAACTTATTTTGTTCCTTCTTTTAAAATCTCTTCCTTCTTTTACAATCTCTTCCAAAGGGAGGAAAAGTGGATCTAAATGTTTGGTCTAGTGAAGCTGATCTGCTAGGTGTCCCATGGCAACCCACTTTCCCACATACATAATGGGGGATCAGAGTGGTGGAAGATATTTGGCCCTAGAAAGCACTGGGGAAGTGGGGAGAGAGTTGGGGCAGCATGACCCAGTGGAAAGAGCATAGGGCTGGGAGCCAGGTACCCTGGGTTCTTATCCCAAATCTTTTCTGGCCTTTGGGATGCAAATGGTTTAACCTCTGAGCCTCAGTTTCTTCATCTGTTTAAAAAAAGTTATAAAATACTTGCTCTTTCTTCTTCCTAGACTGTGGGACATTGATGGTGTCTAGTCTGATTATTTACCCCACACTTGAGTTCAATTTTCCACCCTCAGTTCCTGCCTAGGACACTGGGTCAGATTTAGGCACACAGGAGAGATTCAGGCTCAGCATTTGCCACAACTTTACCACTTACTAACATCACCTGAATTTTCCCAATAGCTTGATTTCCTCAAAAATATTCTATAAATACAAAGAAGTTATTGGCAAAATATTTTCTCTTTATGATGGTTTGTTCAAATATAACATAACTCTAGAAAATTTAGATAAATTACACTAAAAAGAATACAAAAATAGACTATTCTAAATATGATTATAACAGTCTTACCAAAATCCAGGTTTTTCTAAGGAATGGTGAAGGATAAGAGTCAGTGTCAAGCCTATGGAAGAAAAGGAGAATTTTGACACTTGTGCATGCTTATTGCAAAGTTAAAATTTAGACAGGAAAATAAAATGGAAATCAGAAGGCATTGAGTTGAATAGGGTATTCCAATTGAAATGTTTTCTGAGGTAAAAATTTGATGTTTTGTAATGTGAAAAAATTATTGTCATAATGTTATCCTATATCAAAATGTAATTGGGTTTAATGAAATGCGAATGAGCTAAAAATGTAAACTGCTCAGGACACTCAGGTGAACCTTTCTGTGTCTGTTTTCCTTTCTTAATTTAAAAGTATCACATGGATGAAACAAACATATTTTTGAAAGCCGAATGCCATGTGAGGAGATCATATTAATGTGAACCCTAGAGGATCATATCAGTTTGTTTTTGCAGCTCTACATCTTTTAGGACAAATTCACATTTTACTTGAACCCTAAAAATAAACAAAGGTAATTTAAAATACCTATTTGTGGTTGCTAAGTTTGTCTACCTCGCCAAAAGATAATCTCTTTAAAAATTTGACCCCAGGGTTTTCAAGAAAGAGAGGACCGTGACCAAATTTCAGCTTTTTGTTTGTTAGATGCTGGCTAGGGAGAAGTTTAGTATATACTTGCCTTTTTCCAATAAATTTGTTTTAATTTTACTTCAGTTGGGTGAGTTTTTTACTGCTTTATTTGAAAACAAAATTATTTTTCATTTTTGGTCCACTTAGTTCACTGAAAGTTTACCTTTTTAGAAAAGGAATTTCTACTGATACTACCAATATTCATACTAATAAAAATAAGCATTATTACTATAATATTTGTTAGGCACTTACTATATGCCAATCAATATACTAAGCTCTGGGATAGATAAAACTCAATCAGATCAAACACAGTATCTGTCCCATGGGGCTTAAAGTCTAAGGGGGAAAGAGAACAGGGATTTAATTCGTGTTTAACACATGAGGAAACTAAGCCACAGAAGGATTAATTGACTTTGTCCAAAATCATACATCGGGTAAGTGGCAGCAAGAATTGAACCCAGGTCTCCTACCAGCTTTGTGCTCTTTCCAGTAGGCCAAGCTCTTTCAGCTACCAAACTGCAGTCTTACCAAATTTTCTTTTGTTGTAGTGACAGCTATATTGTGCGTGTCAAAGCTGTGGTTATGACCCGCGATGACTCCAGTGGGGGATGGTTACCGCAAGAAGGAGGTGGCATCAGTCGAGTTGGCGTCTGTAAGGTCATGCACCCAGAAGGCAATGGGAGGAGCGGCTATCTCATCCATGGTGAAAGGCAGAAAGACAAACTGGTAACTGAAAAAAGACTCTTAGCTTTTTGGCCAGTGGTTTTTTTTTCAAAAAATGAATTGCTTTCCTTTGAAGAAAAAATGCATGTATAAATTTAAACTACCAACTTGTGTGCAAGATTCTGAAACCAGGGCCATCTGATTACACAAACTCCCTTTGCCCTCCAATTCAGACAAAGCTTCAGTGTCCAAAAAATCCGAACACACACGCACACACATGCTCTCTCTCTCTCTCTCTTTCTCTCTCTCTCTCTCTCTCTCTCATGGTCTGAGGTATTTAAATATGGATTGACATTAGGCTATCATTTGGTGCCCTTTGAAAGGCCAAATTCAACATTTTTTCCATTCACAACCTCGAAAATCACAACAGAATTTTGCAGTCTACCAGTCTGATAATAGGGAATCTGTAAAACCCATCACATACCCACTCTGTAGAAGTAGCCATTAAAAACTGGTAATTCATGTGGGTGAGCTGTTGATGTGGAAATTGGAAAAGTAAAAATTAAGGATATTAGGGAATATGTGCATTACATTCTTCCAGATAAGTTTATCAAAGAAAATGGATATTTTTTAATTGCTCAAAATTTTGAATAAAACATATTTAGCAGAAAGAAACAGTTACAAGTTTGTTCAAACTTTTGTTGGATATAAATTATTATTCCTTTTGGCATTAGATTTTACAGTTTTTCTCCCTGCTGTTCTTAAATAATTCAAAAATCTGTGCTGATTTAAGCTTAAACTTGCTAAAGAAAATTGCCTTAACCATGATATTAAGCACTTACTATGTCCTAAGCCCTGGGGTGGATGCAAGGTTATGAAATTCAATGCAACCCCTGACCTACCTGGAGTTCCCAGTGTATCTTATCTCCACTTTTTACCGATGAGGTGAGGCCTAGAGGTTAAATGAATTCAAATAAACACAATTGGCAGGGCTGGAACTTGAAACAAAGTCTCCTCACTTTGTCTTGTCACAGGTTCTTTCCAATTGGCCGCAGTGCTATTGGTTGAATCTAAGATTGGAAAATTGTGGCCAAAAAGAGATTATCCTCCCCCATCCCCCCAAAAGTAAAGAGCAACTTAACCTAGAAAAATTGTGCAGCTCAATTGGAGAAGGCGCTATTGCATACAGTTAAATTTATTATTGTTAACTATAAAGTTGACTACTCCTAGTAAAATATATGTAGAACATAATGGGTCATAATTTCTACAGGGTCCTTAACTGAGGAGTGAAATATAGTGTTTTTGGAAATTATTTTGCTCACGCTCCTATCCTATTCCCCTTCCCACCTATCTATTAATAGGTATATATCTGTCTCTTCATAGATTAGAGTTACTTTATTTTGTACACACACACACTATTCCAGCAGAATTTGTGTTTTTTGTTCCAATCTACCAAAATGTGTAAATTGGATTAATATTGTGCTTTTGAAGAAGAAAGCATCTCATTGTAAACAAGCCTAAGGCTTCATGCACTTCTGAAGTGTAACCACTTATGTGTCTTTAACCCTTAGGTGGTACTGGAATGCTTTGTGCGGAAGGACTTGGTCTACACTAAAGCAAATCCAACATTTCATCATTGGAAGGTGGACAATAGAAAGTTTGGACTTACTTTTCAAAGCCCAGCTGATGCACGAGCATTTGACAGAGGAGTGAGAAAAGCAATTGAAGATCTTATTGAAGGTACTGAATCCCATAACCTCATTCCACTGCCATCACTTGTGGAAGTCCTTTTAAGTCATATTCTCCACATCCGTCACAAATGAACAAGCTAATGGAGGATGATGAGGCGATAAATTGCCATGTATTCACCAGGAGAGAGAGTTAGAGCATAGCAACCTGATCAAAACAAAATCAGGTGATTAAAAAGCAAAAACTGATATATGAGTGCTATGATGACTGATTGAGATGCATAACTATTTAGGTGATGCTTCTCGAAGGTGGTGGCTTTTTCTCAGGTGAGAGAGGATGTGGTTGGAGGATAGCGGAGGAAGGAGTTTTTAATATGGAAGATGAACTGTTAACAGGTCAGTCTGGGAGGAGGGCAAGAGTATGAGCAGAGAGAAAAAGGCCAGTTAGATAACAGAGGGACAACTGTGTTCTTGTTTTTGGTGAGAAGAAATGGATGTCCACGGAAGTTTTGAAGGAGGGGAGTGTGGTGTGTTCTGAATAGCATGGTAAGAAGGAAGGTGACACGTGCAGTTATGAGTAGGCTTGATGGAGGATGTCCAATATAGAGGCTGCTCTAATCAGCTGAGAGATGATGAGGGCTTGAACCATCATGGGGGCCATAAGGAAGAGGGCGGAGATGACTGGCAGGATTTACAGATCAGCATGACACTGGAGGCCCTCAGCAAATACTTTTGATTGGGGCAGTTGCCCCCAAGCATGCAGCCCTTTCAGCAGTGCCAAAACAACCTGATTGTTTTATGCTTTTCTGTCTGGAAGAGCCCTCATTTGAGCACTTATTTATCATTTTACGTCTGTCTCCCCCATTGGATGGTATGCTTCTTTTGGCCAGGGAACGTGTCTTTGACCTCTGTTTTGGGCGCTTTGGAATACCTAGCTGTGCATACCAAAAATTGACCAAAAGGAGCTTACAGTCTTTGGGCTAGTTGGAACTCCTTAGATCTGTGGGTGAGTGGCCCAAATCTGCATGTATCCATCTCTGCACTTAGTACAGTGCCTGACACATAACAAGTGCTTAACAAATACTGTAAATATTATTGTAGCAGCCTGGCTTAGTGGCTGGTGCACGGGCCTGGGACTCATGAAGATCTAATCGAGACTACTGAGTTAGGAAGGATTTATAACATTTCTTCTAGAATCACTCCCCTTTTTCATATCAGCTCAGGCACATTCTGAGTTTGATTACTGCCCTTCTTCCAGGCTATTGACTCCCTACATTTGGCTTAATGTACACATTCAGGATCCCAACTCCACCACATGTCTGCTGTGTGTCCTTGGGCAAGTCACTTAGCTTCTCTGAGCCTCAGTTACCTCATCTGTAAAATGGGGATTAAGAGTATGAGCCCTATATGAGATGGATTGGGTCCAACCTGACAAAGTTGAATCTACCCCAGTGCCTAGAACAGTGCTTAGAAGTAAGCACTTAACAAGTACCATAATTATTATTAGTTAACATGTGGTTAAAAATCTGGTTAAGAACGTTTCTGCTGAGCATGTTCCTCAGCATTGGACACAGTTGCATATGGGTCTCAGTCTGAGGAAAAAAGAGAGCAGGCATTTATCCCCATTTTACAGATGAGGTAACCAAGAGACAGAGAAGCTAAGTGATACACCTGAAGTCACACATCAGACAATTTTGTAGTGCTAGGATTAAAACCCAGGACCTCTGATTCCCAGGCCCATGCCCTTTCCATTAGGCTACACTGCGTGTCTACCGACACTTTAAATTAATTCTTTTCCTAAGAGGATTTTCACATGTTGAACAAGTTTTCGGAAACTCCCCTTTCTAAGGGCATGGGTGGGATGAAGGAAGTAATATTGTTTTAAGTGTTGAACATCGAAATAACACACAGACGGGTGGTTAAATGCACTGGAGAGGGAAAAATGTTTGTTCTTGAGACCAGATTCATATCAGACTGTAATGATTAGTGAGTGCTTAAAGTATAAATTTGAACTACAAAAGTTTCAAGTAATCGCTGATGTTGAAAAAAGAAGGCAGCATTAGCAAAGTGTTACAACCGGTAAGTGCAGTAGTGAGTGATTGTCCCCAAGGAATTGTAGCTATAGAACAGAGGCTATCACTGTAACCTCCTCTTTTGTGACCTTGGCCCTCTGCCTGCTTTGAAAAAGATCTTTTTGCTTAGGTTATCTTGGAATAGAGGAATCACAACATAGGGTGATTGGGCAAACCAGGTATCATTTGTGCTAATGAAATGCCATCCTTTGGCTTGAGTTTTGTTTTTTTCCCCCCAAGCCTCCTGAACTGTTAAATCTTTATTCATTGGGTTTTAAACTTTTGATTTCCCAACCCAAAATTTTGATTAAAAAATATGATTCACCAATAAATCCAAATATTTTTCCAATTGCAGGGTCACTGTTAACACTCATGAAGAGCCAATCGAGACTACTAAGTTAGGAAGGATTTATAACATTTCTTCTAGAATCACTCCCCTTTTTCATATCAGCTCAGGCACATTCTGAGTTTGATTACTGCCCTTCTTCCAGGCTATTGACTCCCTACATTTGGCTTAATGCACACATTCAGAATCCTAATAGAAAAAGAGGGGTGGCACTGACTGCTTGTAAGTGCAAGCTTTTGTTTAGTCTGTCTGTCTTGGAGTATTTATGCAGACATCCATACCAAGATGAAGAAAGATGTGAAGTAGTAAATAAATTTAACTTTCATAAACTGACTCTATCACAAAGAACTAAAGCTAAACTTTAAGACGGGTGTCCCCAAATCTTAGCCTGGGGCAGTGAGATAAACCTCTCTACTTCAGTCCCTGGTATCATCCGTAACTACAGGAAGAGGATATACCAAGGAGAGCAATCATTCCAGAAGGTAATTTTTCACCTTTGACAGTTAAGTCAGATCTCAATCAATCAGTGGCATTACTTGAGCATGTACTAAGCGCTTGGGAGAATACAGAATTAGCAGACACGTTCCCTTCCCGTAACAAGCAGCGTGGCTTAGTGAATAGAGCATGAGCCTGAGATTCAGAAGGACCTGGGTTCTAATCCCAACTCCTCCACGTCTGCTGAATGACCTTGAGCAAGTCACTTCACTTCTCTGTGCCTCAGTTCCCTCATCTGTGTAGTGGGGATTAAGAGTTTGAGCCCCATGTGGGACAGGGACTGTATGCAACCTGATGAACTTGTATCTTTCCCCGGTGCATAGAACAGTGCTTGCCACATAGGAAGCTCTTAACAAGTACCATTTTTTAAAAAAATCAAAAAAACAAGCTTACAATCTAGAGGTTGGCAATGCCACCTTAATTCACAGCAGAGGAAAGGTCAGGTGATCTCTTGAGGTGCTCTCTGTTTCCATGTTTCGGTGATTCTTTAAGCATGCAGCAAGAATTCTGTGAATTTATTCAGCAGAGAATTCTGTGATTTGGAAAATACTGATCTTTCCAGTCACAGCCCCGAGATATAATTGATGCTGTTGAGAAAAAGGTCAGGGCCAATAAGCATATTTTGACCTGTAACTCAGTAACTTGCAAAACCTGAACCATTTTAATTCTCAGGACAAACTTTTCATTTTTACTGCCTGTATTTTACTCTGTCGATTTAAGTGATTCAGATTCTAGGACTGAATCATCTAGTTTATGCGTGCAGGAGATGGGGTGCAAATGTAACTTTTGAAAGGAAGCAGTGTCATCTATGTTTCCAAATTCCCTTAAGCAAATAATAATCATCTTGATTTTTTTGTTTTCCTCTGCGGTATAAGGAGACCCATTGAAAACAGCTAATTCCCAGGGAGCTTTTGGTGTTCATTGCTGTTGTGGACCTATTTGGGTCAGAAACATGCAACTGGGGGATATTTAATCCATTTATATAAAACAATTTATTCTTACAAGTAGCTTTTATTCCCCTTGAAAACTGAACATTTCTCTCTCCCCTCCAGGCTCCACGACTTCCTCTTCAACAATCCATAATGAAGCTGAGCTTGGGGATGATGATGTATTTACAGTAAGTTCACTTAGTCTCTCACTTTCCGGAATTGCCAATGAAATATCAAAAGGGTTCTGTTATGGTCATGAAACACTCTTTCAGTGTGCATTTGCTGTTGCTCTTCAAGGGCCATGAATAGAGTATATGTCCTTTCATCATCTTCCTCCTCGCATTGACATCTTGCTGTACGGTCCTTCACACAGCTAACACCTGCAAGGTCATACAGATGCTGTTTTAGTGTGTGGTATACATGACTCCCTGTCAGGCATGGGGGTGGGGAGATGGAGGTGGGGGGTGGAGGGAAGGGTGGATAGGGGAATGGGAGGATGAGAGGAGCGGTTTAAAAGTGGATGGATGGCCCGGGAATCGCCCAAAAGTTGAATTTGCCATCATACAGTGAGAGCAATCCGTGTGGACGATGATAATGTTGGTATTTGTTAAGCGCTTACTATGTGCCAAGCACTGTTCTAAGCGCTGGGGTAGACACAGGGGAATCAGGTTGTCCCACGTGGGGCTCACAGTCTTAATCCCCATTTTACAGATGAGGGAACTGAGGCACCGAGAAGTTAAGTGACTTGCCCAAAGTCACACAGCTGGCAAGTGGCAGAGCCGGGGTTTGAACCCATGACCTCTGACTCCAAAGCCCGTGCTCTTTCCAGTGAGCCACGCTGCTTCTCTTATGATGATGATTGTGCATTTTTTAAAACACTCCTTCTGTGATGAGTACTGAGTTAGGGATACACTTCTGACATGGGGTTCCCAGACTGTCTTTTCCTCATTTTACAGATGAGGAAATTGAAGGCCAGGGAGGATAAGTGACTTGCCCAAGGTCATACAGCTGGCCAGTGGCAGAGCTGGGACTAGGACCCTGTTCTTCTCACTGGGCTATGTTGCCACCTTTCCTCCGCCTCCCCCTTTAGACTGTAAGTTCGTTGTGAACAGTGAACATGTCTACCGACTCGCTTATATTGTCCTCTTCCCAAGCACCTAGAACAGCGCTCTGCACTCTGTAAGCACTCAGTAAATAAAATGTATTGATTGATCCAGCCAGTTAGAGTGCCATGGGAAAGAAGGCTATGTAGCCTTCCCACCTTCCAGCTAATAGACGTGGATCTAATTAATTTGATTCTCATCCCTTTCACATGTTCATTCATGAACTTGAACAGCACCTCTGAGGTCTTGGAGAATATGGACTGTGTTAAACTTCAGCAAGACACTTGGTGAAGTGTGGATCACGGCCGACTTCCTGTAGTGCTTGGACCGTCCCACCAGCTCCTGGCACGTAGCTCGCCTCTGTTCTTTTGTCACTGTTTCTAGAGACAAACAACAGCAGGCTAGGTTAAAAGGTGGCTTCCTGTGCTCCAGAGCAAAACTCTCATTAGCAGCTGCTTCCCAGTTACCTGCCAGGAGTGATTTATAGAGAGGAGGCCTGATCGGAGCCACGGTTGTTTCATTTGTCCTCTCACCCGGAAGGGTACGTGTGTCATTTGGGGGGAGAGCAATCGTATGTGACCAGCAGAAGGAATAACCATAATCAAGTCACCTCTTCTAAGCAGTGGGTGAAAAGTTTTACTTGTTTATCATCTTCAGCTGGGAATTGAGCAGAAGAGTATTGGCAGCTGTTTGTTTAAAAATGATGTGTGTTTTACTAACGAGCCCAAAATTTGGGAAAGAGCTGTTCAAATACAAATGTAGGGTCTTTGTGATAGTCCATTTTATAGTTGGGATAACAGAAAGGGAAAAATTAGGATAGTAATAATGATTATAATGATGGTATGTATTAAGCATTTACTCAGCATCAAGCCTTGTGCTAAACACAGTCAGATTGGACAAAGTCCCTCTTCTCATAAGGGGCTTACAGTCTGAGGGAAGGAGAGCAGATAGCTTATCCCCATTTTACAGAGGAATCTGAGGCACAGAGAAGTTAAATGTCTTGCTGAAGGCACAGAGCAGGTAGGTGACAGAGCTGAGACTAGAACCTGGGGCTCCTGACTCACTTCTCTCTACTAGGTCCCGCTGTCTCCCCAAGACCTGGGTGCTAAGGGTTCTTTCATCCCAGAACAGATGTCTCGTGAACTGGTACTCCCCTTCAGATACCCAGAAGTTAGAATGCTTTGGAAACAAGGAGAGAAAGAAGAGATGTTTGAGAGCAAGTGTTTTCACTCAAACCTGATGATGTGATGCCAGGTCAGTCGGGTGACCTTGGTTCTGCTGCTGATGTCCCTGGTTTCCATCTATTTAAATTTCTTTGGGTCCTTACAGACAAAAATCAGGACCAGATTGGTTGTGCTTAAATGAGTTATTCCAGCCAATCCAGTTTTGCTAAAATTAGATGGGAGGTAATTCCTAAAGGGTTGAGCAACTTGAGGTCAAGGATAATAATAATAATAATAATGCTGGTATTTGCTAAGCATTTACTATGTGCCAAGCACTGGTCTAAGTACTGGGGTAGATACAGGGTAATGAGGTTGTCCCACGTGGGGCACACAGTCTTAATCCCCATTTTACAGATGAGGTAACTGAGGCATAGAGAAGTTGTCACACAGCTGACAAGTGGCAGAGCTGGGATTAGAACCCGCAACCTCTGATTCCCAAGCCCGTGCTTTTTCCACTAAGCCACGCTCCTGTCTACTTTCTCTACTGTAGTCTCCCAAGCGTTTAGTACAGTGCACTGCACAGAGTAAGGGCTCCATAAATACCACTGATTCCCTGCCAGCTATTAGTTTGCAACTTCCACCCCCCTGCAGACCAACCTGTTGCTTCCACTCAGGCCACCATTTCATGACTGCCTCTACCATGGAGTCCAACTGCGTTGATTTCAATATGTATGAGAGTATAACAAATAGTAGAAGGAAGAGACCGTGATGTTTGCCTAACATTTTGCAGTAAAAATTCCCATTATCTGGGCTAGGAGGCCCAGCACTAGTCCATATTATGAACAATTGAGTTTTCTACCAGCATTAGTCTGACTATGCCCCAGATATGCTTAGCTGAGATCCAGTTTCAGGTTCACCCCTGCCTTGGGGGTTATTAG
Organism: Ornithorhynchus anatinus; assembly: GCF_004115215.2. NCBI lineage: Eukaryota > Metazoa > Chordata > Mammalia > Monotremata > Ornithorhynchidae > Ornithorhynchus > Ornithorhynchus anatinus. The sequence continues at coordinate 51,617,711 of NC_041736.1, forward strand.
AACCCCGTCAGTCTTACTCTGTTAACTGTAAGCACCTGAGGACAGGGATCGTGCCTACCAACTCTGGTGTATTATACTTTTCTTAGTGCTTAGTATTCTGCTCCGCACACAGTAAGCCCTGAATAGATACCATTGATTGGAGAATTGATCAGCGGCCATTGTCTGGAGGACCCCTTATCTGAGCAGCAGGAACTCCACCATATATTGTGCATAGTGTGATGGTTTGATGTAGGTGGTCGGCATCTGGTAGCATGTTCTCGTTATATCCCGGCTAGACTACTGTGTCAGCCTTCTCTCTGACCTCCCTTCCTCCTCTCTCGCCCCGCTCCGGTCTATTCTTCACTCCGCTGCCCGGCTCATCTTCCTGCAGAAACGATCTGGGCATGTCACTCCCCTTCTTAAACAACTCCAGTGGTTGCCTATCGACCTCCGCTCCAAACAAAAACTCCTCACTCTAGGCTTCAAGGCTCTCCATCACCTTGCCCCTTCCTACCTCTCCTCCCTTCTCTCTTTCTACCGCCCACCCCGCACGCTCCGCTCCTCTGCCGCCCACCTCCTCGCCGTCCCTCGGTCTCGCCTATCCCGCCGTCGACCCCTGGGTCACGTCCTCCCGCGGTCCTGGAACGCCCTCCCTCCTCACCTCCGCCAAACTGATTCTCTTTCCCTCTTCAAAACCCTACTTAAAAATCACCTCCTCCAAGAGGCCTTCCCAGACTGAGCTCCTCTTCCCCCTCTACTCCCTCTGCCATCCCCCCTTTACCTCTCCGCAGCTAAAGCCTCATTTTCCCCTTTTTCCTCTGCTCCTCCACCTCTCCCTTCCCATCCCCACAGCACTGTACCCGTCCGCTCAACTGTATATATTTTCGTTACCCTATTTATTTTGTTAATGAATTGTACATCGCCTTGATTCTATTTAGTTGCCATTGTTTTTACGAGATGTTCTTCCCCTTGACGCTGTTTATTGCCATTGTTCTTGTCTGTCCGTCTCCCCCGATTAGACTGTAAGCCCGTCAAACGTCAGGGACTGTCTCTATCTGTTGCCGACTTGTTCATCCCAAGCGCTTAGTACAGTGCTCTGCACATAGTAAGCGCTCAATAAATACTATTGAATGAATGAATGATCATACAAGTCCCGACATGTTACTGCAAAACTTTTGAGTCTGCCCGGCCTCCTTGTAATCTGAAATTGTAACTGAGAACAGCCATTCTCTTTTCCAGAGCTCAGTTCTGCCCCAACAGAGTATTTATAGAGAGCTGCTTTCAGATGGAAGTTACCTGGGTTGAGGGGAGTAAATGTGGGTGAAACGCTGGATTACGAGCCAAAAAAGAACCTTGGGCCTGTCTGTCTCTCCAGGCAATACTCTCAAATTCAGCTAGGTATGGTTTTTCAAGTGGACCATGTATCTCTCCAAAAGCAAGGAAAGGACCTGGGAGGTGACCATTTCTGGTGTCTGCTCCCAGATGTCTTCTGGATTTATAGCTTCGGAGTTGAAGAAGCTTTCCCAGATGGCATCCGGCTCCCCTCTTCCCAGGGTCCGACTCGAGACCCCTTACCCTTGAAATCGGTTCTGCTCCTGTCTCTAGTGTCTCTTAACCCTAACGCTGCATCTCCCTAAACTCAGGAATGGGAGGAGCCTCTAGCATGAGGAGCCTCCGAATATTCAAGTTCCGTTAAGATTACGTCGTCCTAATGGTCAGTTCATTGGACTTAGTGCCAAGTTGTATTTCTTTGGTTCTGTGGCCCCTATTTTTTAGCTTAACTTGGCTCCTTTTTTGATCCAGCTCACTAGGTAAATGTAATTGTTTTCATTATGATGTTCTGATAAGGCTAGTTGATTTTGGGGTGTGTATGTGTGCACAAACATGACATGTATCTGTGCATTTTAGACCCGTTTTCAGTCTAAAATGCAAGGCTGTGAATACCGTTCATTGATACTCGGAAGTTGTTGCTGAGTAACTGGATTCTAATTCTAAAGCTGGAAGATGAGAAGGGCCTTTGCTCTCTGTAAATGGGCAATAGAAAAGCTGATTATCCCATTTAATTGGGGCCAAGGCCAGTTGGGATTATTGAAAGCTAAGCTTTTCAAACACCTTTTTTGATTATGTGAATTAGTCCTGTTTCAGGTAACTAATGTTCAGATAATTGGTTTTCTGCTGTATTTTCTTCCTCTGGTGTGCCACAGCTAATGTGGTAGGAGTCAGGGAGATGGTTTCCTGGAACCTGGTATTGTGCATGTCCCTGTTCACGCATGGATGGGGCCAAGGGCCAGAGGGTCTGGATGGTGACCCTATTGGCCTCTCAATGGATAAGACTAATATTTTTCAAAGAACATTGGGGAAAAATGAGAAATTACTGAAGCCCCAAAATACTGAGTTGTCATGACTCCCTTCTGAGCCAGCTGATGGTCCATTTCATATGTGTGCCGTATTCTACATGGACCTTCTGAGTTAATCATTCGCCGCTTTCTTCCCCAGATGAAGGGAAGAGATTTTCAGGAAAGTTGAGACTCATATGAATGGACAGCGTTTGTTCCACCACAGTGCCTGTGCTTTTCCCAAAGGCATGGACTTGTGAAATAAATCTTGAACGTTTTCAGGATTGGCTCCCAAAGAGGGTTGGTCTTCATAACAGGAGTGAATTGAGTGAATTGTAGGCTCTTTAAATCTTGTAAAATGGAAGTCATTGAGTAGCAGAGGCTTTCTTAGCAATGAATCCTTCCTCAGGCTTTTCACAAATGGATTGTATTTACACTGCTTCTTCCTATTGTTGGAGTGTAGGGCGTGATTAATCAGGCTGTTTGAAGAAGTATAGTGGGAAAAGCTGTAGGAATGAGTTCTTTTCTTATTCCAGATGCAAGTAGGACATTTCCAGCCATTATTTCCAGTGAGAAGGGGGAATCCACAAGTGGTCAGAGTTTATCGGTCATTTGCTAATGGGGAATATGTGGGTAAAGGATGACAGGGACTCTATAAGGGTCAAATAGATGAATAACATTAATATAGATAAGGGATTAGTTGACATGACTTGAGTGGTGGGTGAAAATCAAAGAGCTTCTTGCAGAATTTCATGAGGTAAGTGGAAACAATAGATGATGGATGAGGTTACTTCTTTACATGTCTACCAGGTGATAAAGATGTGTTAGACCATAAACTCCTCGAGAACAGGGATCCTATCTATTAACTGTCGTACTCTCCCAAGTGCTTAGTGCAGTGCTCTGCACAAGGTAAGCACTCAGTAAGTGCTTAGTGCAGTGCTCTGCACAAGGTAAGCACTCAGTAAATACTATTAAGTGTTGCAGACTAGAATGGCTGTTCTTGGTATAATTCAAGAAAATGGACAGCCGAGCATCAGCTCAGAGAGCAGCATGGTCAAGTGGAAAGAGCACAGGCCTGGGAGTCAGAGGGCCTGGGTATTAATCCTGGCGCCACCACATACCTGCTGTGTTGCTTTGGGGAAGTCACTTAACTTTTCTGTTCCCTCATCTGCAAAATGGGGATTCAATACCTGTTTTCCCTCTTACTCAGATGATGAACCCCATGTGGGACCTGATTATCTTATATTTACCCTAGTGCTTAGTAGAGTGCTTGGCACTTAGTAGACAGTTAACAAATACCAGTTCTTATCTGTATTTTGGTGGTTTTGCAGCCTTGGACAATACCACCACTCAACTGGTTTCATATCTACTTACCAGTGAGTGGGGTTTTTTGGCACCAAATAAATAGACTTTAGTTGAGGGTTTTTTTTTAATTTTCTTTTAAAGTGTTTCCTGGTGCTTTACCTTCTCATCTAGGTACTGCATTTCTGCAATGGATGGTGATGTATGCTGTAGGAAACTGAAATACAGCCTCCTGTAATGATGTAAATTTCCATCTAGCCATGTTTTGCCAAAAGCAAAGAGCTTTAGACAACCAGGTGCCAACAAGCTCGCATCCTTTAATATCCTGTTTGCCCCTGGTCCCAATATACTGCTGATTAGGCATTAGAACAGTGGTCACAAGTTACATCCTGTATTAGCCCATGAATTCTGGAGAGCAGTGGCCAGGATGGACTATTAATACAATAATCATTGTGAAGGGTGGCCTTTTTTTCCTCCTATGGTTGACAAGCTAGGATGAAAGATGGGAAAGCCTAAAGGCATCCTTAAAAATTTCCCACTTTTCCCAAGTAATGAGTTTATAAACTGTGGAACAAAGAGAGAAAAGGCAGTTGGGCAGTGAATCGGAGACATTCTTAGTATTGGTAATTTGGGTGACTTTCAAATACTACCGCAGATATGACTTGATATGTCTGGAAAGTGGGCTAGTGCCCCGTTCTCCCCCTGCCCCTTCACCCTTCCATTTTTTTTTAATGTACTTACCATGTGCCAGGCACTGTATTAGGCGCTAGGGTAGATACAAGATGACTGGGTTGGACACAGTCCCTGTCCCACATAGGCCTACAGTCGTAATCCCCATTTTACAGATGAGTTAATTAAGGCACAGAGAAGTTAAGTACCTTGCCCAAGGTCACACTGTAGACAGGTGGCAGAGCTGAGATTTGAACCCAGGTCATCTGACTCCCAGGCCTGTGCCCTTTCCACTAGGACATGCTGCTGCTCAACAGCACTTTGCCAAATTCCATCAGAATAGGGATCTCCATCCTCCAATGCCCAGATATTGGGAGCATCTGGCTAGGAGTTCAGCTGCCCTGCCAAACTTCTAGCCATTGGCCTTGACCTGTGCCTTGGCTTAATGAGATTCCCAAACCATCTGGGGGAAAAAAAAATAGGCCAATAAGTGAGAAGGAAATGAGTTTAAAGCTTTGGAGGAGGGAGAGGATGTCTTCTGTGCTTAGAACAGTGCTTGACACAAAGTAGTACCTAACAAATATCATCCTTATTGTGTGCTCTGTTCCAAGAGTATGGTAGTGGCACATAGTACATGTTAAATCCTACAATTATTGCTGGGGGACAGCAAGCAAATTATACATTCCAAGCCCTTAGTACAGTATTCTGTACATAGTAAGTGCTTAATAAACAGTATTGAATGAATGAATGATTTAGTTGACTAGAGCATTGGAGGGAATAATAGTAATAAAAATAATGATGGTATTTGCTAAGCACTTACTATGTGCCAAGCACTTCTCTAAATGCTGAAGCAGAGGGGTAGAAGGAGTTGGTGGCTGGGAATGAGGAACCATTCCTGTTAGGTCTCAGAGGCTGAAGTTGCAGGTTTGGATTTGGTGCAAGCAGCAGCCGGAAGCCCCTGAAGACTGAGCAGTAGAGTGGCCTGACCAGATTGAAGATTATTCTGGAGTTGGAAGAGCGGGACAGGCAACAAGAGAAATGGGTAGGCTGTTGTATTTCAGGGGCGGGGGTTTCGGTTCAAGACTGTTGCCATGGCTGTGGGAATGAAGAGAAAAGGGCACATCTAGGAAATATTGATGTTAATGGGCCTGTTGACCGAACGGAGGGAACAGCAGATGAGTCAAAGATGATGCCAGCATGAGACACTGAGGAAGTAGTCATGGAAAAGTTAGGCAGTGCTGCGGGTTTTAGACAAGGTCAGTGTGTACAAGTGTCCTGGAAACGGGACTGATGGCAGCCCTGGAGCAGTGGTGAGAGCTAGATTGGAAATGGAGGTGTGGGTGGGATGTACACACTCAAGTAATCATTGAAACCATGGGAAAAAGCGCTCTCCAAGATAGAGTTTTCTAAAATGTGTTTTAGTGATGAATGTACTCTTTAAGTGGAGTTTTTTTCCCCAAGAGACACAATCTATCAATAGTATTTATTGAGCATGTACTCTGTGCAGACCTCTGAACTGAGTGCTTGGGAGATCTCTGTCCTGAAGGAGTTTATAACAGACCTTATGGCATAATGAGAAGGAGCATGGAATAATGGATAGATCATGGGAATGGGAGTTAGTCATGGGTTCTAATCCCGGCTCCGCCATTTGTCTGCTCTGTTACCATGGGAACGTCACTTCTCTTCTCTATGCCGCAGTTACCTCATCTGCAAAATGGGGATTGAGACTTTGAGCCCCACTTGGGACAGGGACTGAGTCCAACTCGATTTGCTTGTATCCTCCCCAGAGCTTAGTGCAGTGCCCGGCACATAGTAAGTGCTTTACAGATACCATTATCATTATTTCAGAGAGGGGAAGCAGCAGGTATAGGGATATTTACATAAGTAACAAGGGGCTGGGTCGGGGTGGATATCTATGTGCTTCAGGGGTATAGACCTAAGTGTTTAGGTGATATAGTAGGTGGGAGGATTGGTGGGGATACAAACGGTTAGTCATGGAAGTCTTCCTGGAGGAGATAGGAGTTTGAGGGCTTTGAAGAGGAGGAGAGTAGCAAAGAAGGAGTCAAGCTTCAATTACCAGAGTTCAGGGAGCAAATTTTTATAATGAACCCACTTGTTTGTGCCCTGTGGGGCCAGGCAACAGGCCCTGCCTCTCTGTTTTTCCATCAAGGCAAGAGCTTGTTGGAGTGACTGGTTTTCCCGAACCCAAGCCAGGGTGTGGGGCTTGTGGTTCCCTGCCCAGCCAGGAGGGCAGCCTGAGGGGAAACCAGGAAGGGAGCAGAAGCCTATGGCAGCTGGAGCCAGGCCTGGCCAAGCAGTAAGAGCCTTGCTGTAATTAAAAGACCTCCTCAGTAATGGAAAGAGAATTTCTGTCTGCCTGCCTCAAAACCGGCTCCCTCGCAGCTGCTGGCCTGGAGTGAGTGATTGACCATCTTCAGCAGGGGTGAGGAAGCTGGGGGCAGTTGAAGAGTAGGGAAAAAACTCCCCTCCAGGACCTAGTACTCTGGTCTTGCATTGTTCCCTCTCAACTGGAATAAGGCTGAACTATGTGAAGTGAGATTAAGCCCCTCTTAATGATTGCAGATTACTGCAGAGGCTAGGTGGAATTGCTTTGATTTTTTAATTTTAAATATTGTGTGTGTGTGTGTGAGAGAGAGAGAGAGTCAATTTGTGCTACAGTGTCCTGGGCAAGGACACACCCCAGCACAATTTAAGCTCTGACTGGTATTTGTTAAATGCTTATGTGTCAAGCACTTTTCTAAGCACTGGGGTAATTACAAGCTAATCATAGTGGGTACAGTCCCTGTCCCTCATGGGGTTTACAGCCTCAATCCCCATTTTCCAGATGAGGTAAACTGATGCACAGAGCAGTGAAGTGACTTGCCCAAGATCACACAGCAGACAAGCGTCAGAGGTGGGATTAGAATCCAGGTCTTTATGGCTGCTGTAATAAAATGGGGATCAGTGTTTTCCTCCCCTTTTCTCCCCACATTCAATCAGTCAATGGTATTTATTGAGCACTTATTGTGTGCAGAGCACTGTACTAAGCCTCTTTGGAGCAAAAAGTATAGCAGAGCTGGTAGAGGTATTTCCTGCCGACAAAGAACTTACAGTTTAGATGGCGAGATAATAAAATAAATAATGAATATGTACATAAGAATTGTGGGGCTGAGGGCTGTCCTTCCTCCTCCTTTCTCCACCTTCCTCCCTTACCCCGGCCAGGGTATCCAGAGGTGGACAAGTAACCCAGGAATGTTTGGAGCAATAGGTCTGGGAATTAGATCCCTGGATGTGATAGCACACAGTCCTCTCTATCCCACCTTTCAAGAGTGTTTTTTCCCGAAGTTGGGTGTCCTGTCAATGCAAGAGGACAGCTCTGAGAAAGGTCAAAACCAGAGAGTATTGGAAGGGGTCTTTTCATTCCTTGGTGGTCCTGGGCATGAAAGGAGTTGGAAAATTTTTACTCCTGTATTTTAAATCACAGCATGAGCGATTTTATGTGGAAGGCTTGTTGTAAAATTAAGAGTTTTAATTCCATCAGCTGTCAAGTTCTATTTTGGTAGTAGATTCCAGCAAAAATAATGTAGATGGTCATCATAACTGCAAATAAGCAACTCCTAACAGACATCTTAAAATACCCAGGCCGTCTGGTGTGAAAAGGCAACAAAATAGTGCCTTTCTTATTTGCCAGTTTCTTCCGTTGGGAGGTAGAGAGGCAGCAGTTCTGCTCACCCACAGCACTGGAAGGTGGTTTGGGTGTGTGGGTTTTTCATCCATGGTCTCCATTAGAAGAGAGAGAATTTCTACTTTCTCATTGGTCAGTTTACTTGGCAAAAACTTCCTTCTTCAGGAGATTGTCAACCCATCTGCCTGAGCAGCTAAGGGTCCTTCAGCACCTCTTCAATCTTTGGTTTATAAGGCAGGGTGACAGCAGGTTGGCAGGCGGGCATGCTGTCTTAGGTTTTCTAGCCCACAGTTTGCTGCCCAAGAAGTTAAACCAAAGCCTTCCTCCTTGCACAGTGTGATCATGTTTTAGGCCTGTCTGTACATGGGGGAAAGATCATCCCTCTAGACTGTACATTCACTGTGGGCAGGGAACGTGTCTACCAACTCTGGTATATTCTATACTCCCAAGTGCTTAGTACAGTGTTCTGCACATAGTAAGCGCTCAATAAATACAGTTGACTGACTGGTGAACTTGCTGCAACTTCTGGTGATTCATGCTCCTTTTCCCACCTTGGCAGGAGTTAGCTGAGTTGGCTACTGCCTGGGCTGAAAAAGTGGGATGAAAATTATACCACCCTCTGGTGGGTCTGTCTAGAAGCCATGTGACTGTGAAGGGTTTTAAATTGGAGGTACAATGTCTCCTGCTTGGTGTGAGGGGAGTGGGGGATGGGGGAAAGGGTGTGTGTTTGTACACATAGGCCTTGCATAGATTGTGAAGGTGTTAGTCCTTGGGGCCCAGATGAAAATTCAGCATCCTTGAGGGCAAGGGTTTTTCATTGTATGATTGCACACTGACTAATTTTCCACCAAATTAGTACTCATTAGCAGATCTTTTTCCAGAGTACAGGCTGGCACATGCAGGGCTGCTTTCACTCAGGCACATGCTATTACCCTGAGCTGGTTTCCTTACCAGCCCCAGCCAAGAGGCAGAAAATGTCTTTGGCGATGTCAGTGGGTGGAGAGGTGGAAATTGATTTTTCTCTTTTTCCTTCTCCCTCTTTCTTTTCCTTCATCCTCGGTGGAGGTGCCCCTATATGTACATTCTTCGGAAGTGGTAGTTTACATGTATTGGCCAGACCTACTCTGGGTAACTAATGGTAAATGAGATCCAACTTCTGACGCATCTCGTCACCCTGCATAGTTTGACAGTGTCAGGATGAAGGCACAAACTTGCTTCCAGCGTGAACTCATGCCTGGTTTCATGCAAGTGTACCTGGACAGTGTCTAACCTGATTAGCTCGTATTTATCCCAGCACTTAGTACAGTGCTTGGTCCATAGCAAGCAGTTAAGTACCATTTAAAAAAAAGAGAAAAAGGTGGGGTTGCGAGAATGAAGAATCAGCACTTTGAAGGGGCAGTTTCCTGCTCACAGTAAGCGCTCAATAAGTACGATTGAGTGAATGAGTGAATGATTGACTCTAGATGAGTTGACCACAGGTGTAATTTGGTCATCATCATTTCTTGGACTAATAATAATAATGACTATTACACCTCCTGTTTCTGCTTAATTGTCCATCACAGGTAAAGGATTTCTGCTGAGGTTATCCTTAGTACATAAACATTGTCTCTCAGAATCAGTGTAAGTGAATCCTAATTTGAAGATGGTTCATGAGTTGGGACTGGGTACCTGACTCTCAAACCAAGATAAAATGTATGTGTTATCTTAATTTGGGAGCCAGGTACCTGCTCTGATTCTCACCCATGTATTTTTGTTTCAGACCTTAGCACGATGCTGTCCACAGTAGGAGCCTAAAAATGCCATTATTACTATTCTGTTATAAACTCCTTGAAGACAGGAATCGAGTCTACCAACTTTACCCTATTGCACGCTCTCGAGTACTTAGTGTAGTGCTCTGTGTACTCCAAGCTTTTAGTACCCTTGTTTGGTTGATACTTGAAAGGTTAAAAATGTCATCACTCATCTCTCTTCAGCAGTCTGAATTAGCTGAATGCAGTTTGATGATATTTGTTAGAATGTCTTCCAAACCTTAAAAAAATCACATCTCCTCCAAGAGGCCTTCCCCAACTAAGCCCTTGTTTCCCATATTTCACTCTCCCTTTTACATAGCCTGTGCTTTTGGATCTGTACCCTATAAGAACTTGATATTCACCCCTCCCCTCAGCCCCCCAGCACTTACATCCATATCCATAATTTTTTTTTAATGTCTGTTTTCCCCCGTTAGATGGTAAGCTCCTTGTGTCTGGATGGGTCTATATGGTACTCTCTCGGGCACTTAGTACAGCATTTTGCACACAGTAGGCACTAAGTAAACACCATTGATTGACTAATATCAGTACTTATTGAGCACTTACATGTGCAGTGCACTGTACTAAGCGCTTGAGAGTATAATACAACAGAGTTGGTAGACATGTTCCCTGACCACAAGGAGCTTACAGCCTAGAGTGGGAGAGAAACATTAAAATAATAATAATAATGGTATTTGTTAAGGGCTTACTATGTGCCAAAGCACCTTTCTAAGTGCTAGGGTAGACAAGGTAATCAGGTTGTCCCACGTGGGGCTCATGGTCTTAGTCTCCATTTTACAGATAAGGTAACGGAGGCACAGAGAAGTTAAGTGACTTGCCCAAAGTCACACAGCTGACAAGTGGCAGAGCAGGTATTCAAACCCATGCCCTCTGACTCCCAAGCCTGTGCTCTTTCCACTGAGCCACACTGCTTCTGATTACTGATTAGAATAAATTACTGTTATGCATGTAAGTGTGTAGGGCTAAGGATGGGGTGTCTCCCCATCCTATTTTCCCACCGCAGTTGTCACGAGCACTTCCAGGTCACCTAAACATTTGGGTTCTCAGCTTTCCCCAACCCTGGCCCTTAAGTACATATTGTTATTGTTTCTCCACTGGCTATAATTTGTTTTAGTGCTTAGGGCAAGTGCCTTGCACAGAATAAAGGCTCAATTCACAGAGAAAGCATTGTATTAGGTGTTTGGGTGCACGTGATAAACTTAGAAGTCATGTTTCCTGCCCATCAGTAGCTTACACTCTAATGGGAGAAACTGACAAACATAGTATTCCTAAAATAGGAACAAGCAGAACATATTCAACTCTTCTCTTTACAAAAATAAGCAGAAATGGTCCAAGTGAAAGATATCAATCAGTACAAGTTCTGAAAAAGAGATCGGGCAGAGAGCGAGAGGCTGTTTGGTGAGGCTAGACAGCGTGCCTTGTGGTTTTTAGGAGGGCTTTCCATCAGTGATGCATACTATGCAAGAAGAGCACTGCGCTAAGCACTTGGAAAAATATAATAGAAGCCAAAGACCTGGGTCCAGCCCTCACTGGATCTTGCAGCCAATGGAAGAGGAGCGGGATAAAGCCCATTTTGGTGGTCAATAAGTTGGGAAAGGAGACCCCGAAATGAGTTTCAGGCCAAGTGTAGATTACATTGTGAAGGATTTGTATTTTCACGTGATTGCCAAGATCTGCAGGAATTTAGAACAGCGGTGACTCTGAAAGCTCTGATCTGGTCAGTAAAGTAGGTGACTGTGTGTGCCTGCAGAGCTTAAAAAACGGTTTACCTAGTTTTGTCCAAAGCATCCCCTCCCTCTCTCCTCCTCCTCTTCCCTCCCAGTTAAAACCCCAGTTCCTTAAAGGAGCGGGATTCCCACAATGGAAACTCAGAGTTATCTTTGCTCCAGGGCCAAGACAGGTTTTAGTTTAAAGCTTTGGCACTTTCCTCTCTTCTGTTCCCGCCAGTCCCAAGCAGGGCTCTTGCCAGTCATTCTGGCAGGCAGCTGGAGTAGCACACAGCCTACCGGCTCTGGCCAGGGGCTGGCCAGTGATTTCTAGTTTCCTCCAGTCTTTTAGTACAGAGAGTTGAGTAGCGATTCCATCGCCAAATTTTGGGTCATTGGAGGAGCAGTGCCTAATGTATTTAGAAATTCTAAGGGCTTCTTTTGTTGAAAATTGAGCTGCCTGAAGAATGACGACTGTGGATTTGCACATTTGGCGGCTTTAGGCCGTGAAGCTCTTCATGTGTCGATTGATTTTTGAGAGAGAGAGAAATGAGTAGCTTGTCAAAGGATAGGTTACTTGGTGCCCAAGCTAGAAGGGAGATGATTTGCAAGCACCTAAGGGATAATCAAGTCAAGACCGTGGCAAGTTGGCTGCTGAAGGAAAAAGACATTTTGGGCCTTTTAGAGATAATTTTGAGCATCCCTCTGCTCAGTTGTTTCCTACCTGGCCAATCAGAATTCCAGCAACACTTTCCCCACCTTCCTTATCCTTCCTTCCACCACCACTCCCCCCCACCACACACCCCAAAACCCTCCAACCCGTTTCCAGAGCTCATCTGTTGTGACGATAGGGAGGCGTGAAAAAGTACCAAGTCCAGGGAGGGACAAGAGTGATCTGCGCCCTTAGCGTCCCAAGAGGAAACCTTTGGGCATGAGAATTTCCCAGTCCAGCAGAGACTCCAGGACAACAGAGAGCTTGATCTTTGGTCTCTGCGTCTTGGCGGGGCACCTTTTGACTGAAGCATCAGAGGCACTGTGGCCTCACTGAAGTGGACAGCAGGAGGCCTTGGGGCGGGGGGGATCAGAGCTCCAGTCGAGGGTCTCATTGCTGCCTTGCCTTAGGGAGTAAACAAAGCAAGCGTTCCAAGGCTCCGGTGGGCGGTTGGTGGCCGGAAGTGGGCCTACTCGGACCCAGGAGCCCAGTGCCTCGGGAGAACCCTGCTCTCTCTCTCTTGTCCAGGATAAACAGGAGATTTTGGGATGCCGCATCAGGATACAGCCACTGGGAATATGTGGTACTCAAGAGCTGATGCCAATATGTGAGGAGTGCATGGGGGAGAAAAAGAGAAATCAGGCAGAGCCGATTCCTGTTTTATATTCTCTCGGTCTCTCTCTTTCTCTCTCTCTCTTTCAAACAGACAGCTACAGACAGTTCTTCTAATTCCTCTCAAAAGAGGGAGCAGCCCACCCGGGCCCTGGCCTCCCCCCCAGCCTGTGAACAACGCAGGATTTACACGCTGGGGCGGATCCATGACCAATACTGCCCCGAACACTACCAGCTCGAACAAGTGAGTAACTTGCTCTTGGGGCTGTTGTTCCTTGGGAGGGGGCAGGTTGGCTCTGTTCCACTGGGATCCCTTCTCCTCATCCCTCTGCCCCCCTCCTGCCTTCCCCAGCTCCTTGTTCCACAGAACGTGGAAACGAGCTTGGGAACACAATCCAGGCGTCCTGTTAAATGAAGGGTGGTTGAAAGTCCCTGGCCTGACCCGGGCAGAAGTCAGAGGTCAGAGGGGAACTTTTTCATATTAGGCCCACAGTCATTCTGCTGGCCTCCTGGGACTGTCTGGCAGTAGGAGATGGGGGCGGCTGCTCGCCCCTCCCTGGGCAAAGAGCAGGAGGGTGAGCAGGTGTGGAGCTTGCCGGGGAAGGGGCGACCGGGGATGGGACTTGCTGGGGGAGGGGACGACCAGGGTTGGGCTTGCTGGAGAAAGGGGCGACGGGGGGGCGGGGGGGACAGGGTAAGGAACTGTAGTCGGGGACCGGATGGAGCAGAGGCAGGGGCTCGGCGCCGGCAAACAACCCCAGCTGCCCCTCTCTCGCCATCGCAAACAGCCAATCCCACGACCCTACCGGCACTTCGTCCCGGAGGACGACGACGAGATCGTGCGCATCAACCCGCGGGAGAAGATCTGGATGACCGGCTACGAGGACTACCGGCACGCGCCCACCCGGCCCAAGTTCCCAGACGCCTCGGAGGACGTGGACTCATACGTGCGCTTCGCCAAGGGCGACGGCTCCAAGCACGACTACAGCTACCCGTACGTGGACCGCTCGGATGGCGAGCGGGGCCGGGACCCTAAGGGCGGAGGCGGGGGCGGGGCCGGGGGCGCCATCAAGACCCAGCCCGGCCACTGCAAGTGGCGGCGGCGACGGAAGGAGGACGGGGAGCGGTCGCGCTGCGTGTACTGCCGGGACATGTTCAACCATGAGGAGAACCGGCGGGGCCACTGCCAGGACGCCCCCGACCCCGTCAGGACTTGCATCCGCCGGGCGAGCTGCATGTGGTGCGCGGACAGCATGCTCTACCACTGCATGTCCGACCCCGAGGGCGACTACACGGACCCGTGCTCCTGCGACACCAGCGATGAGAAGTTTTGCCTCCGATGGGTGGCCCTTCTCGCCCTGTCCTTCATTGCCCCGTGCATGTGCTGCTACCTGCCCCTGCGCGCCTGCTACCACTGCGGGGTCGCCTGCGGGTGCTGTGGGGGGAAGCACAAGGCGGCGGGGTGAGGCGGGGGCGCGGGTCCCCCCACCTCCTCGCCTCCCCCGCACCCGTCCCTCCCCCCCCAACATCAGCCCTCGCTCTTCCTCCCCTGGCGCGGAGGTGCAGGAGCAAGTGCCGCTCTGGGTGCTTTGAGGACCCGGTTGGAGGCCTTGGGTGCTCCGAGGCCACCCCGGCCGGGGACCCGTTCGGACGGCTGCCTCCCTCCTCGGCCCCCGGAAGCCACCGCGTCCCCGGAGCCGGGACCCGGACGCGCCTTCAGCGGAGACTCTTGTATCTTTGATGATCCGTGATCGGGCAGAGTGTCTTGTACATTTGGCTCTATTCTTTTCCCCTCCCAGGTGAAAGGAGTTTTCAATCTGAACTGTTCTTTTCTAGTGGGATGGTTTTGTTATTTGTTTGTTTGTCCGTCTCCCCCCCCCCCCCCCCCCCCCCCGTCTTTAATTTTGGTTGGTTTTTTTTTGTTCTTTTCCGGGAAGAGCATCTCAGGACTGTTGCTCCAGTCTGGTTGGACCTGACTGCCCGCCAGTTGCCAGCAGGCTTTGACACTTTCAGAGATGGGACCCACTGGGATCCGTTGGGAAGCTCCCCACCCCAAACGTGTTATCTGCAGCCGGTTTTTGTCCAGAAGGTGCACGAGTAGCAGACTTGAACCACACGCAGTATTGCTGTTACTGTTTTGAAGCCAAAATGGCCACGTAAGCTGCAGTTTCTATTTCCAGTCCCTCATCATTTCTTTTGGCAACCGGATTTTAAATTATTCACTGATGTGAAACATTTCCCCATTGAATGACTATGAGAAATGAGCCTTAACTTGAAAAGGCCTAAGGCCTCCAACTACACAGAAGGCCCCCACCTGAGTTTTCGCGTTTTAAATGAAACTTAAATTTTGACAGCTTCAATCGATGCGTAGTTTAACACACTCATAAGATTTTTCTCATTTTAGAGTTAAACACTAACATCCGAATTGAGTTAAAATCCGGCTCATTTTGACGTAGGTACTCACAAACTCGGTAGCGACGTAAACACGGAAGTCATTACCAAAATCCACTGGGATTTTTGAGAAACACTAAAAATGTAGTGAATTTTTTTTTTTTAATAAACCTTCTCTTCTCGGTATAGAGGAAATTTTGTCCCCAGTTAAGAGTTGTTTTTTTTTCGCTTTACGTTTCTGAATCAGTTCCCCAAAACTCAATTCTGAGTTTATGTTTTAAGAAATAAGGCCATATGTAAAAACTACCCCAATGCCTAAGTGTCTTTTTCCCTCCTCAACACCCGGACTGGTCGTTTGGTGTGTATAGATGGGTTATGTTTTCAGCAGATTTGCCCTAAATGTCTTCTCTCGGTGTACAAGACTTGTAATTAGATGGAAAAGAGTATTTTTCTAATATATCACAAGGAATAGCTAAATAATTTTGTATTAAAATGAAGACATTAGAACCGTTAGCTAGAGCTAGCATAGTACAATCAGAATACTTTTGAGGCAGCTAGGGATTGGCTTGTCAAGGCCGGCACTGCTGTTCCTGCCATAATTTCTTTCTGCAGTTAGTTAATTGCCAGTCAGAGCATGACCTTCTCTTCCCCTCTTTTTGCACACGGACGTCATCTTAAAGACAAACTTTTTTTTTCTTTTGCGGAAGATCTCGGAGAAGCGCTTGCCACATTCTTAATAATACAAGAACATGTTTCAGCACTTGCTCTAGGAATGGGTCTTATCAGTCGGTTTCATTTGGTTACAAAAATCATCCTCCAGACATCCCAGCGAGCTCATAACATAGGGTTGGCGTATATATCATTCATCCGATTGTATTTGAGCGCCTACTGATTCGGTAGCGGTTACTCATTAGGTCTTCAAGCTGGGGAGGAATGAGGGCAGGTTTTGCTGGTGAAAGTTGGTGTGTGTTGATTGGATGAAAAGATAAAATCTTCTGTGCCTGATAGCAAATTACAAATCTCAGCATCGAATAACCATCCAGCCAGTCTCAAAAGGATGTAGTGAGACCATCTTATATCCTAAGTGACTCTCTTTCTCTCTTCCTCCCCCCCCATCCTCTCTCTAGCTCGTTCTCGCTCTCTGTTTGTCTCTGTCCACGGTCTCGTTTCTACAAAGCACAACACTAACATGAGCTTTTGTCAAGTCACATTTTTAAGTGCCCCTATTTATTTCAACTAGAGTAGACATCCTCAAAGCCTTTTGGAATGTCACGTCCTTTTTATTTTGGTTTGTGTTCAGTTTGTTTATTTTTGTTTTTCCAGTCTCATTGTCCCTCCAGATCCCACCCTCATCCCTGTTTGGAAGTACTTCCTGACCTTTGCTGTATGTGTACGTTTTGGGATTGGGACTGCAGCGGTATAAGGGCACAAGGATAGACATGGGGACTTTTTGTAAATACTTCTCCTGCTGCTTCACACTGCAGCTTAAACAGTGTGAGGCATTTTCCCAGTCAGTTTTGTAATACTGACACCAATCATTGGAAAAAAATTATTCAGATTTTATTTTTCTATCTGTGGTAACACAACATTAACCAAAAGATTTTCTGTTGTGAAAGTTCCCTCTTTCTCCCCCCCTACCCCCCCAACTCGTTGCTCACATTAACAGATTAAAGTGCCTGAAGCATACATTCATTATGTATCTGTATACTAAAACCCTGTTGTATTGATTTTTTTATAAGCCTTTTTACCTCTGTGTAAAAATATATATACAAGTGTATGATGTACATTTTAGTTCTTAACTTTTTTTATGGTTTCTAATATGTATGATCAATGTAGCTATTGCTTTAAAATATACCATGTAAATATAATTACATCATATCAGATTGCTGCCTCCTAGAATATTTGTCCCCTTGGTCACCCTGTAAAAAGATGTTCTCCTGGAGTCCAGGCTGGGAGTTTGATTTGGGAAGTCTGGAAGCTAAGAGTGGAACTGAATTTTGGGGCGCTGCTTTCTCGCAGCCAAGGTGAAAGTTATGTTACATTTTTCCGGAAGATGGGAGATGACCCTTGGCTACACATACGTAGAGCGAAAGGAATGCCGGGTGTTGCAGGAAGGAGAGTGAGGGCTCTCTTCCCCAGACAGAGGCCCCGGTTTCACACCCGGGCTGTGGAGGGAACACCTGCTTTTTCTCTGGGCTGTCTCCTGAGCAAATGATCCTGGAAGCCCATGTTGGAAGTGCTGGTTATAAAAATACAGACTTATTACCAAGAGCAGTTGTAGCCACTGGGGCAATTGAATTGGCTCTTCAACCTGTCTTTCGGACACTTTTGTCCCATGGTTCCAGCCCTTTACCGATTATGCTTTCCAATTAGAGATTGAGACAGAATGAGGGGGTAAGAGGTAAGAATCGCTACCTTTTTTTAAATCCCATATCCCTGACTCATCCCTCAGGCTCCACACCTTATTGCAAATTAACCTGCGTCAAATGAATCAGTGCACCAAAAGGAATATGGAGAGCAGTTTATTAAGCTTCCTGCTGGTGTGGTGTGTCCAAGTGACATGGAGATGTTGAGAACTCACTTTACCGCTGACCGGTACGGTCACTGTACGAGGCTAAGGATTTCGTCTTCAGTGGCTGGAAAACAGTTCCATGAGAGTGATGTGATTTTTATTGGATTGGAGAGGATAAGATGTAATCCAGCCATTCAACAAAGCTTCCCCCAGGGTCTCCGCTGAATATATATATACATGACTGAGCAAAATGCACATTCTTTGTGCCTTTTCCCTTTGGGGAAATAAATTCCCTCCCCTCACCTGTCCTGATAAGGTCTGCCCCAAGGACTGGTGTACTGTCGAGGGATGGGGTAGTTGATCGCTGTGGTGGAGGGAGAAACTGAGCAACAGCCATGTCAGCGGCCACGTTTTGCCTCTCCGGGGGAAATGGGTTTGCAGAGATGGGGTTACTGATGCTGCTGTCCTTTGTCCAAAAGGCACAATTCGGCCCTACGCCAAGCATAAAGGTTCCCTGGGCGGGGCAGGTCCTAGAACGATTGTCTACCTTACCCTACTTCTCCACCCCCTCTAGACCTGGAAGGGCAGAGGGCATTGGGTGCTTTCTCCAATCAGGAAATGGAAGGCATCTTCTGCTTCAAATAGGAAACTATAAAAGATGTCAGAGGGGATTAATAGGCATTTTGTGTATGGAGAGCAATAAACATTGGAATACCATCTCTCCACAGTGCCCTTCCCCCTCCCTTCGCCCCTCCCCCTGCCCACCACCTAAGCTGGATTTGTGGTGACACCAGTTTTGTTTGAACGTCTTCATAAGTGATCCAGAAGAGGGAGTTCACAATGAAAGCTCCAGCTTTGCAAATCCCACCAAGTTTCTCCAATTGAGATACTAGTAGTAAGCTGCAGGAAGATTTCAGATGCAGAGTGCCTAGGGTGAAAAATGGTAGAACATCAGTGGGAGATAGCCTACTGGGGAAAATGATTCAAACAACAATGAGCATGAGCACTGAGCTATCACATCTGGAGATTTGGAAGTCGTCATTGACTGGCTCATGGACGGGCATCAGGCAAAAAGGACAACAAAATGCCCAGGATTTGAAGAATAGAGGCTTAGGCACAGTTTTGCCACAGTATAAAACCACAGAATACTGCATTTTAGAATTCCTGAGTGGAAGCTGCATTTTAGAAAAGACACAAAGTATGGCTACGAATACAAGAAATTCCAAACAAGGTTAGGTGGAAAAGGTTAAGAAGGACTCTTCATGGGAAAGACAAAGACTGAGAGGGACATGAGGAAGTCAACAACATCGTGAAGGATGTAGAAAGGGCTAACATACCATTGTTCACTAAATCCCTTGGTGAGATGAGTTGAGCTCTAAGGTGGTCGGTTCCAAATGAAAACAAGGGAACACTTTTTCCCACAAGGAGGAGGAAAGCATATGGAATTCGTTACCACAGGAAGTTGTGCAGACGAAATATATCAGGAGGTGTTTGGCTGAATTCACGGCTGGGGTCCGTAATGGGTTGCTAGGAGGGAAACTTTGGAATAGAGAGGGAAAAATTCCATGTCGGGGGATCCGTTGCTCGCTACCGATGGTCCGTTGAGAAGGCTGCTATCAATCATTCAGTTCTTTCTGTTACCACTATCAGAGACTGAATGCTGGGTTAAACGGGTTCTACCCAAATGCTCTTCAGCCACGCCTGATGGGAACGTGCTACCCCACAGAGCTGCCTGAAAGCATAAGCTGGAAGCAGAGTTTTTCCGAGTCCCTCTGAGTAGAGGCGATGTGTCTGCAGAGATGGTCTTTATGGAATACTAATAAGTGTATTAAGCACTTACTGTGTATCAATCGGAGAAGATAGAATGTAATCGGATCTGGCGGAGTCCCTATCCCACACAGGACTCATGGTCTGAGAAGGAGAAAAGGTATTTTATCCCTATTATACAGCTGAGGAAACTGAGGCACAGAGAAGTTACGTGATGGCACAGGATCACGCAGTAGGTAAGTGGCAGACTAGGGATAAGAACCCTGGTCTCCCTACTTCCAGGCCCCGTGCTCTGGCCCCGGGTCACGGGCTTCTCCTAGAGAAGAAGCTTGTCCAAGTCTAGATCTGTACCCATCGAGCGCATGAGAAGTGAAGATACGTTGTATTTGTTTAAAACCAAATGGCCTTCGGGACTTGCAAGCATTGTATTTGGTATTTGTGAGCTTATGGTTGGATTTCTGCTCTGCAAATGGTATTTGAGGAGAGTGGGGCCTGGGAATTTCCAATAGGATTTGATTCCTCAATTTTTTCAAACATTCATGTGATGCAGACAGCTGGGGGTTGCTCTGAAGGGTGTGTGGGTGGGCAGGGGCTGTGGTCCCAGCTTGCCTTCCCGGCATTCCACAGTGGGTTTACAAGACTGGCTCTCATTTGGGATAATACGGAACTACCCAATTTTGGAAGAATTTCTGGTTCTGCCCTTGCGTTGTTCTCCTAGAACTGACAGCGTGAATTGTTCAGAGCTTTGGAAGGCCAAGACTTCACAGCCACTACCACGCCAGGTAATTAAGCTGATTTTGTTTTTGCTGCCTAGATAACCAAGGGGAGGCCTTTCAACTAGGGTTATTTTGCTTAACCTTTTTCTTTATTCTGGGCTTTGGAGGTGTGGTCTGGAAACACTTTGATCCGCTGCCTCTCTCTGCAGCCCGGCCCAGCTAGAGGTCTCTATGATAAGCTCCTCAGGTTCAGAGCATTTCGTGAGGTGGCCATTTTGTGATCAAAACCATGTGACTAGGAACCACTCTGGGCTCACCAACATTAACATAATTCATTTCATAGATTGAGCTTTGGAACCAAGACTGGACTCAGGAAATCTATCCAAAGGAGTCAGATGTGTGAGGTTGTTGTTGCCCTGATAAAAGCACATTTAAACAGCCAGAACAGTTATGCTGAAAGACGGAGGGGTAAGGGTGCATTGCTTTCACACAGTCAACTCCCACCTGTCTTTGTCCCATAAAATGGGGAAGCGTGTTTTCACTTCCCGTATGAACTGCCCGAGGCTGGCTCGGCAGGCTCCGAAGGGAGC
Source organism: Ornithorhynchus anatinus (assembly GCF_004115215.2). Classification (NCBI taxonomy): domain Eukaryota; kingdom Metazoa; phylum Chordata; class Mammalia; order Monotremata; family Ornithorhynchidae; genus Ornithorhynchus; species Ornithorhynchus anatinus. Next base: position 51,638,496 of record NC_041736.1, read on the forward strand.
TTTATCGCCTCCGAGATTACCCTAAAGAGCCCCATTTGGGTTCCATTGATTGATTGATTGATGGAGTTCATAGTATTAATCTCCATTTTACAGATGAGGTAACTGAGGCACAGCGAAGGTAAGTGACTTGCCTAAGGTCACACAGCAGACGAGTGGTGGAGCCGGCATTAGAAGCCAGATTCTATTCTTCGGACTCTCAGGTCCATGCTGCATACACTAGGTCACGCTGCTTCTCACGGAAGTCTCTTAGCTGAGGGCCAGGATTTGGTCTAGTTATTAAAGTGACCAGTCTGTCGAGCTGGTTTTGGACTTCCAGCCCTAGAGGCACATCGTGAGTTCAATTCCAGGGAATGAAAGACTGGGAATCCCAGCTCTGCCACTTGTCAGCTGTGTGACTGTGGGCAAGTCACTTAACTTCTCTGTGCCTCAGTTCCCTCATCTGTAAAATGGGGATTAAGACTGTGAGCCCCACGTGGGACAACCTGATTCCCCTGTGTCTACCCCAGCGCTTAGAACAGTGCTCTGCACATAGTAAGCGCTTAACAAATACCAACATTATTATTATTATTATCATTGTGGCTTACATTTCCCTGGGATTATACAGTGTGGTTTCAATAATAATAATGGTATTTGTTGAGCGCTTACTATGCGCCAAGCACTGTTCTAAGCGCTGGAAAGATGATGCTGACCAGTTCCATAGTTTTTTTCTAAGGGCCAATGGAGTGGATATAGGCCTAACTGTGGCAAACCCGAGTTGGGTTAGGCAGGCAAAAGGCACCACGGTACGGCAAGATCCTAATAGCGAGAAAGGCCTACCTCATTCTTCCGCAGAAGGAGGCGGGTTCACTCTCAGCAAAGTCTATGGACTGGTCAGACAGCAGTCTGAGCAGGGCCCACGGGGAAGGGGAGCGAAGAGGGTAGCCACCCTGGGTTTCACCTCAAACAGGGCTGCGGGGAGGTGAAGCTACAGCTGCTGCAATGTCCCCTCTAGGAACTCATCACCCTCCTGTTTGGCAGGGGGAGCTGTGAGCCCACCCTAGCTGCCCAAGCTTGGGCCTGGAGGCAACCCTGGAGTCACCGCTGCCTTCGCCCCTTTCACAGATGCTATTTAAGCCCTTACTGTGTGCCAAGCTCTGTACCGAGTGCTGGGGGAGATACCGTTTAATCAAGTTCACACCCAGTCCCTGTCCCACAGACCAAATAGGGAGAACTGGTACTTAATCCCTATGTTAAAGATGAGATAACTTCTCTGTGCCTCAGTTAAGTGACTCACCCAAGGTCACACAGAAAGCAACAGATCGTCTGCCTCGCAGACCCATGCTCTTTCCACTAGACCATATTGCTTCCCTTTCCTTCCTTTCTTCCTGCCTCCATTCACTAGGGTCCTGGGTGCTGACCTCCCTTGCTCCACTAAGGAGTATTTGAGTCTTGTGATTGATTTTCACAGTAGGGATCATTTCACCGCATACTTTTTCCCCACTGGGATCCTCTTCAGGTCCTGCAAAATGCCCCCTTTGAAGAACAGAGCCTTTGGAGTGGAGCAGCGCCCTCTGAGAATTGGTTTGACCCAGGCTCTTGGTAATGCGGTATTTATGAAAACCTTGCTCTGGGTCAAACATTAAAGTAGATACAAAATAATCCTATGAAACTCGGTCATTCTTCCACCTATGACTCTCCCCATTTTATAGATGTGGAAACAAGCACTATGACTTGCCCAAGATCACATAGCAGGCCAGTAGCAGAGCAGGGATTAGAATCCAAGTTTCCTGACTTCAGATCTTTAGTTCTTTCACTAGGCCTCTTAGTTGCCAGAGAGAACGTTTACCCCATTCTAGCAAAAAGGGCTCTCTCCTGCTGTTGGTGGACTTTAAACTGGGCCAGTCCGCAACTTTTCTTGGTATCCGCCACTAGGGATCAAACATCTCTGACCGAAAGTCCCAGCTTTTAGAGAATTAAATTATCCCCTGCCCCCAGTCTGAATCCCCTCTGTTTAAGCAATCTTCTCTCAGACCCAGCCAAAGTGCCTAAAGAACCTTGGATTTAAATCGTCAGTGACGGTGGGTCAGTCAGTAGTATTTTATTCATTCATATTTATTTTGAGCGCTTACTGTGTGCCAAGCACTGCACTAAGGGCTTGGGAAGTACAATTCAGCAACAAATAGAGACAATCTCTGCCCACAACGGGCTCACACTCTAGAATTTGAATGTTCACTGTGTGCATAGTATCCTTGGAGCTATTGGTTACCATCCTCTGTATTTCTACAGGATATAGGTGTGGTGCCCGATAAAGCATTTCCGAGGCCTAACAAGGCCAAGGTTCCAAGACAATCCAATTGGCTGAGACCAACACTGGAGGATGAAGCAGACTCAGTATGCAAGTTACCTCTGAGGTAAGTCAGCCCTAACTTCCTGTGGAGAGGTTGTCTATGTAAGCACCATGGCAACAGCAGAGCTCTCCCAGATGCTGGGTGAGAAACACCACTCACCAACAAACTTCCTTGATTGAGGAGATTGATTTCCGGCATCGCCAACCTCACCTCCCCTGTCATAAAGCCCACAGAGTTGGAGGTTTCCCATTAGATACTGGTTGCCTTCTGGAAGGCAGGGCTTACTCACCGATCTTGGCCAGTCTTCCGCACGTTTTCTCTCAGGCTGAAGAATCCTCCCAGTCTGAAAGCTGAGATGGCAGGTCCTGGGCAGCCCGCAGGAACCATCTGTGCTGGGAACGTAGGGGTGGAGGACAAGACAGGCAGCAAGAGGGCGAGTGAGTGGACAGGCTCATGGAGGAACCAACTCACTGAGTCGGCAGTACCTTTCCAAAAATGTCCTACAGGCCCAGGAAGTCGTGGTGTGGCATTTTTAAAAAAATGTTATTTGATAGAGCACTCACTGTGTGCCAGACACTGTGCTAAGCCCTGGGGTAGCTACAAGTATATCAGGTTGGACCCAGTCTTCCCCATTTTACAGATGAGGTGACACAGTTAAGTGGCTTTCCTAAGGTCACATAGCAGACAAGTGGTGGAGCCCGGTTTAGAACCTAGGTCCTTCTGACTCCCAGGTCCATGCTCTATCCACTAGGCCACTCTGTTTCATTGGTGTCATGTATTGAATGAAGGGCCCTGCTTCCTCTGCTCCTCGGTGGCCCAGTGGAAACAAATGTAAAGCTTGTTGGCCCCAGGCCAAAGGAGAGATATTTGCATAGTGGAAACTATGTCTCTCCTTTTGACTTCAGCGAATGAATCTCAACAAATATTTTTAGTCGCTCCGCTCACGCACAGCCCACCGATGTCATTCACTTTGACCGGCTTCATTTAGCGAGGTGGAGCTGCATGAAGAGGGGACTGGTGCACAGGATAGACATAGGACTTGTGCGGGGGACAGACAGGAAACTGGTGTGGGGACGCACTGACAGAAGGGACTGGTGATGGGGACGGGTCTCTTAACTGGTGATCCTTCCTCTTGCCAAAGTAGAATTAGCCAAGAGTAGAATTAGCCAAGAGGAGGAACAAAAGGTAAAAGGTTTTAGAGCTGTGGCAAGTTAAGGGTTTGGTTTAAAATAGAACCCAATTCTACTGCTGTAAAAGACTTCAAAGAGTAGAGGAAAACAAATCTAGAAAAATAGGAATGGGGATCAGCTACCACGAGGAGGGGTGTCCTAAATAAGTACCCACCCCATCCAGCTTCCCCAGGAAAGCCATTTCTAGAAGAGAAATGTGGCCTCTAGTAAGGCCTGCGAGTGGGGGTTTCTCAGTCCTTTTACCTTTGTAGTATGACAGAATCTATGATTTGGGGCTGAAGTTGTGGAGAGATTTCACCCTAGTCTATCAATCAATCAGTGGTATTTATTGAGCACTTACTGTGGGCAGAGCACTGTACTAAGTACTTGGGAGCGTACAATATAGAGCAGGTAGGCACAATCCTTGTTGTCTAGACAGGGAAACATTAAAAAGTTACAGATCAGATGTACCTAAGTGCTGTGAAGGTGGAGTGAATAACAAAGTGCTTAACCTTTAAGGGTTACAGACCCAAATGCAAGGCAACAGAGAAGGGCAAATAGGGGAAGTAAGGGTTTAGTCAGGGAAGGCCTCTTGAAGATGTGATTTTAGGTTGGTTTTGAAGGTGGGGAGAGTGATGGTCTGTTGGATATGAAGGGAGAAAAGAGTTCCAGGCCAGAAGGAAAATGTGGGCAAGGGATCAGTGACAAGAAAGATGAGATTGAGGTGCAGCGAGTAGGTTGGCATTAGGGGGTTGAAGTAGATCAGTGAGGTAAAGTAAGCGGAATAGAGCTGACAGTGTCTTAAAGCCAATGGAGAGGAGTTTTTCGTTGGATGTGGAGGTGGATGGACAACCATAGGAGGGGAGATATGGACTGCAAATATTTTAAGAAAAATAATCCAGGCAGCAGAATGAAATACGGCTTGGAGTAGGGAGAGGAAGAAGTCAGGGAGGTCAACGAGGAGGCTGATGTAGTAGTTAAGATGTGATATGATAAGTGCTTGGATCAGCATAGTAGCAGTTTGAAGTTTCCCACCAAGCACTTAGTACAGTGCTCTGCACACGGTAAGCACTCATTAATAGGATTGATTGATGGAGAGGAAAGAGCAGATATCTGCAGATATTACAAGTATCATGATTATTATTATTGTTAAAACACTCTATTGGGAGAGTGCAATAGATTTGGTAGCCAAACCCTACTCACTAGGAGCTTACAATCTATTCAAGATAACCTGGTCAGTCCTACTGTCTGTCCCACATGAGCCTCACAGTCTAAGGGGGAGGGGGAGCAGGTATTTAATTTCCATTTAAAGATACTGAAACTGAAGAGAAGCCAAGTGACTTGCCAAAGGTCATACATCTGGCTTCTCTGACTCCCCTGACTCCCAGGTCCTTGCTTCTTTCTAGACCACACCGTCCCCCCCCCCTACTGTGGACTGTAAGCTTATTGTGGGCAGGGAATGTCTGTTTATTGTTTGTATTGTACTCTCCCAAGTGCTTAGTATGGTGCTCTGCACACAGTAAGCACTCAATAAATATGATTGAGTGAAAAATTATTTGGGACTTTGGGGGGAGTAATCCAGACCTTAAGTGGTTAGTAGCTATCAGTTCATTATCTTCATGCCGTCAGTCTACTCTAATTTCGAAAGGAGCCAGAACCTGCTGAATGAAGGCAGGGCTCAGGATCATCCTACTAGGCCGTGTTCTCTAGTGATGTCCCAGCAGAACTGATGGAGCTGAGTGAATCTGTCGCAGCAGAGAGAGGAATGTGGTTGAAGCATTCTTGGCTTCAGACTGCTGGACTTGTCTGTAATCTTGTCTGCAGCATCCACGCCTCTAGGAGTCACTGCCCTTACCTTGCTCCTCAGTCAGTTTGGTAGCCAAACCTTACTTACTAGGAGCTTACAATCTATAGAAGATAACCCGCTCGGTCCTACTCTCTGTCCCACGTGAGGCTTATAGTCTAAGGGGGAGAGAGGGCAGATATTTCATTTCCATTTAAAGATGCAGAAAATAAATTAAAATAATTTTAATTATTCCTCCTCCTGCTGCTCCGCCATGCCCGCTTAGAGAAGCAGCGTGGTTCAGTGGCAAGACCCCGGGCTTGGGAGTCAGAGGTCATGGGTTCGAACCTTGGCTCCGCCATTTGTCAGCTGTGTGACTGTGGGGAAGTCACTTCACTTCTCTGGGCCTCAGTTACCTCATCTGTAAAATGGGGATTAACTGTGAGCCTCACGTGGGACAACCTGATTACCCTGTATCTACCCCAGCGATTAGAACAGTGCTCTGCACATAGTAAGCTCTTAACAAATACCAACATTATTATTATTATTCACCCACCACTTTCTGCGACTGGTAGCAAAAAAGCAGTAGGCTTCCTTGGGCCAGCACCCTCCTGTGGCTATTTATTGGAACAGCAAAGTGATAGCATCCCCATGGCCCCTGGGACCCGATTCTTCTTCTTATTATTATTATAATTTGTGGTATTTAAGTCAATCTAAATGAAGAGGGAGTGGTAACTAATAATAATGCTATGTATAAAGTTCTTACTATGAGTGCTAAGCACTCAGGTAGAGTACATTCAGATCAGACACGGTCACCGTCCCACGGGTATTTTATTCCAGTTTTAGAGATGAGGAATCCAAGGCACAGAGAGGTTGTGATTTGCCCAAGGACACACAGCAGGCAAGTGGTGGAGCTGTGATCAGAACCTGGTTCTCTTGATTCTCAGTAGTGTGCTCTTTCCACTTGGACGCTGTGCCTAATTCCATACACTTAGTGATTCTCTTTCAGTATAGGCTCCTTGTAGGCAGGGAATGGTTGTAGTGTACTCTCCCAAGTGTTTATTTACATTGCTCTGCATACAGTAAGCCTCAATAAATACATCAACTTAAAGGCACCTGTACATCTAAGTGAGTAAAATCTAATTAGGCCAGGCCCACTAATTTGGAATTTGCGACCAGTTTAGAAGCAGCACTTTTTTGGGAATGTCACTTATAAATGCCCTGCTGCCTCCCTTCTCCTCCCTCTGTTAGTACTAAAGCGAAGCAAGTTTGGGCTGAAGAAGCAATCAATGTTATGTTGGTATTTGTTAAGCGCTTACTATGTGCCGAGCACTGTTCTAAGCGCTGGGGTAGACATAGGGGAATCAGGTTGTCCCACGTGGGGCACACAGTCTTCATCCCCATTTTACAGATGAGGGAACTGAGGCCCAGAGAAGTGAAGTGACTTGCCCACAGTCACACAGCCGACAAGTGGCCGAGCTGGGATTCGAACTCCTGAGCCCTGACTCCAAAGCCCATGCTCTTTCCACTGAGTCACGCTGCTTCTCTAATGTTATCTACTGAGCGCTCACTGTGTGCAGAACCCTGTACCAAGCGCTCGGGAAAGTGCAAATCAACAGAGTCGGTAGACCATGTACTCTCCCAAGTACAGTACTCTGAACACAATAAGCGCTCGTAAATAACACTGAGGAGGATGATGATAAGCTTAGTTTAGAGAAGGGAACTCTTGCACTGTATTCTGGAATGAAGAATAACAGGAATTTAGAATCTTGAATGGAGGCAGTTGGCCTCAGCCAGCAGGAGAGGAGAAGACTTTGACTACCCATGCAGCCCATTTAATTGAGAGAGAACGAGAACCAGCCATCACAAAGGTTAGGCTAAGCTCAGCCCACACTTCTGGGTGGCTATCCTCACACCACTCTCAAGATATTTCTGACAAGTAGCATTTCTTTTAGGCTATCCTTCCATTTGGACTTTTCATTGATTCAGGCAGGACTTCAACATCTCCTCCCCCATAATCACAAGTTAGGGAAGTTTTGGAGAATAGAAATTGGGCAAGAGAGAAAGCAGGGAAGAGATTTAAAACAATTCAGCTGGACCAAGGTGCTTTCGAACCGGCAGATCTTATATATGGAGAGAAGAAAGTGAAGCCTTTTAAAAGTTTCAATTAGTAAAGATGAAAGGGTTTGCATATATTTTTTAACTTGATGGTTAATCTAGTGCCTCTCTAACCCAAAATCGTTTGTGGCACTTTGGTTCATGGTTTAACCCAGAGATGGATGCAAAGGCCCATAGTCATCTCCGTCAGACAGTAAAAGCTCTCTGAAGTCAGGGCTGGAGGAACCACATCTGATGGAGCTCAATAGTCAGCAAGGTGTCTACCATCTCTGTTGTATTGTACTCTCCCAAGTGCTTAGTACAGTGCTCTGCACACAGTAGGTGTTCAATATAGTGGATTGATTGATTGGACAGAAGAGCCCATGTCCCGGCTAGACCTCCTCTAACCTGCTGCCAAGGGATATCCCCACTAGACCTTCACATCACTTCCCTCCGACTTTCCCTCTGTCAGGGAATGACCAGATGGGAAGGCAATATCCTTCTAGAGTGTTGGCTCTCTGTGGCCAGGGAATGTGTCTACCAAGTCTTTCATTCATTTATTCAATCGTATTTATTGAGCATTTACTGTATGCAAAGCACTGTACTAAGCACTTGTTAAAATTACAATTAGGCACAATCCCCGCCCATGATGAATTTACAGATGAGAGACGAGCTTACATTCTGTTTTGTACTCTCCCAATAGCTTAGAACAGTGCTCTGCACACAGTAAGTGCCCAAATACGATTGATAACTAAACAAGCTAGTAACTGCTCAGAGAGTCCTTGGATATGTATGAGTGTAAATTTGAAGATATATTCCATTTTTTATTTTGCTATTTCTTCCCAGTTTCACCATTCAACTACTTAATATGATCCTTGTTCTTCATATTGCTCCCATTATCCAAAAATATTTTTTATGTCTGTCTCCCTGGTCAGAACCTTGTGACAGGGGAACATTTATTGTGCTGCTATTGTATTTTTCCAGCCACTTGGTAGAGTGCATTGCACTCTAGGTACCAAATAAGACCATTACTACACAATCAATCAAGCAGTAAATCAGTGATATTTATTGAGCGCTTACTGTGTGCAGAGCATAGTACTAAGCACTGGGAAAGTACAATACAACAGAGTTAGCAAATGCAATCCCTGATCACAAGGAGCTTACAGTCTACAGGGGAGACAGACTTTAAAATAGATTAGGAATAGGGGAGATAATAGAATATAAGAATATTTATATAAGTACTGTGGGGTGAGTAGCAAATGTCTTAAAGGGTACACAAGGGAATTCATAATTGAGAAGAGAGGATGGTTAATATTTCCCCTACTGATACTCTTCCCACCAGTACGATCACCAATTTATGGTCGATTTAAGTTGCCCCTCTTTTAAAATGATTTCTATGGAATACACACAAGGCCAATTTCTTCCTTGGAGGAAAAGGAAATTGCCCTAAGCCCCTCCAGGTAAATCAAGGTATTGCTCCACAAGCCTAATTTCGGAGGAGTCCAATTTGCCAAGGGATGGGTGATTAAGTGGGCACATTTGAACCCCAAACTCACCTTTATTGTTCTAGTACCCTCAGTCTCTGCCCCATTTCAAATAGGCTCCTTTTAGGCTTATTGGGAACACTTTTATATTTACTCCTGGAATGGCCCTTCTCTTCTCCAGCCTGGTTTTAGCCCATTTTATTCAACCCTGAGTTGTCCATTCTTTTGGGCTATTTGAGGATATAAAGGAAAGGCCCATTGGTGTGTTTTAGGATGAAATATGCCATAATCCATAAGCAACACTATACAAACTACTCATTTATCCCACATTTTTGCAGGATTAAATACAGCACCTTTAAATGCTTCTGAATAAATTCTTCTGAGTGCATTCAAGAAATGAGGAGGAAGCCCTAATTATCCCTTTCCAAAACTGTGTTGTGAAGCAAGCTTTCATCTGGATCAGTACTTCAGATAAAGGAAGGAGCCGAGGAGCTGATGGAGAAGTAGGAATTATTTAAAGGAAAACTGATCCTCCAAGACCTGCTCCTAAAGAAGTGCACTCGAATAACTCATCTTCATTAGAAATGCAAAAACAGAAAAACTTTGATTTGCTTCATCGGAACATTTCAGTGCAAAGAAGATTTTTGGCAGAAAAATAGAGAAGCAGTGTTGTCCAGTGGATAGACCACAGATCTGGGATTCAGAAAGACCTGGGTTATAATCCCAGCTCCACCACTTGTCTGCTGTGGGACCTCAGGCAAGTCTTTTAACTTTTCCTCAGTTACTTCATCTATAAAATAGGATTAAGTCCCCTGTGGGACATGGATTGTGTCCAACCTGATTAGCCTGTATTTGCCCCGGCACTTAGTACAGTGCCTGGCATATAGTAAATGCTTAATTGTAAAAGAAAGAAAAAAAACCATCTCGTCTTTGTCTTTCATGTGCTTAATATTACCTTTAGACTGATAGTTTCAACTGTGGTTGCGCGTCCACTGGGTGCTGAGCACTATATAGCCATCTCCTGTTATAAGAGTGCTCTTGAATTTTTTCTCCAATCTTATTTCCTGCTCTCACTCCCTTAAGAGAGAAAATGCAAAGTTTACCTCTGTTTAAGCACTTCCCTTCCCTTTTGAAGTATTCTGACTGACTTGACAAGAGTGATTAACTCCATTTCAATTTAGCACTAGGTCGGGAAAGATCTATTTAGCATAGATAATGGCAGATCTGTGACACTGGTGTCCCTTCGGCTTTGTTGATTCCGGCCTTAATTCCGCCTTGCCTTACCTTGCTCCTTCATCATTCCTGTTGCCATCTGCTTTTACTCTGTGTAATTCAAAGTAGGCCTCTTGAACTTCGTTGTGCTTCTGTTTTACATCTACTTTCCCCTACTCATTTACACATATTTAATTTGATTTCTTGTTTATGCTTATACATCACTGCTGTACTCTGATCAAATGGGGGTTCCTGGTGGTGAAAAATCAGTGGTTTTCAAAGAACCTAAACACAGAGTATCATTGCTAAATAAGTGTTCAGTAAACCTATTGCTAGCTTTGCCTCTGAAAGACAAAAGACATTGGAACAAGGAATCCTTCTGCTTCGATCTGAAAGGAACTGCAGGTATTAAAATACAATCTTGTAAATTTGTTCTTTTAACCTCCATTCACAGCCACGCCCCTCCTAGAGAGATAAATAACGAATGGGCTTGAGGGCTAGTTCTTCTAGACACTTTTGATGAGGGAGAAAGGCCCAAGGAAAGGGAACTTTTCTGACCGGGAACAGATCTGGAGCTGTGAGGAGAGAATTTTTAGAAAGTAAATGCATTCTTATCATTTAGCTAAAAGCTTTGGAACGATATACAGTATAATTCATTGTCAAGCCCTGATTTCATTTGGATGGAATTGCAGAACATACCTTATATGGAAAACATTCTGGCCTGAACTCTATTCCATGTTTTCTAGATTTCATTTAAAGTCATCTTTAGGAACCTCCCATCCCTCCCCAGTCATGAACTGATCCATCCCTTCCACCTCCCAAAATGTGAATGAATTAAGATCTGTACCCTCTAAACCCTTGATATTCACCCCATCCTCAGCCCCACAGCACTTTTGTACAGATCCATAATTTAATAAATTATTAAAATAATATATATTATAATAATATTATACCCCTATACATAATTGTTGTAGGTGTTAGCCACTCACTATGTGCCAAGCACTTGTACTAAGTGCTGGGGTAGAGTCAAAATTACCAGGTCAGACACAGTCCCTGTCCCATATGGGGCTCACAGTCTGAGAGAAAACAGGTCTTGAATCCCCATTTTACAGATGAGGAAATTATGGCCCAGAGAAGGTAAGTGGTTTGCCCAAGGTCACAAAGCAGGCAAGTGGCAGAGCATGGTTTAGAAACCAGGTCCTCTGATTCCCAAGCCTATGCTCTTTTCCACTAGGCCATATTGCTTCCCTGTAAGCTCAGTGTGGGCAGGGAATCTGTCCACCAACTCTGCTGAACTTTCCAAAGCACTTAGTATAGTGCTCTGCACACAGGAAGTGCTCAATAAATACCATTGATTGAATTTTCCATAGCAAATTTAAGGTTAGAGACCTTTTTTTCAGTTTAAACTCTTGAGATTTGTATAACAGGCTAGCTGTCCGTACCTGTGTCTTTCTTGTTTACCCACGCCAAAGGTTGATCTGGAAAAAAAAAAACACGGCAGGTTCTTGGTGGGGAGTTAAGTGAGCTGGTATCTTTCTAGGTTTCCAAGAGAAGCACAGTGGTTTATTCATTCAATCATATTTATTGAGCGCTTACTGTGGGCACAGCACTGTACTAAGCGCTTGGAAAGTACAATTTGGCAACAGATAGAGACAATCCCTACCCAACAATGGGCTCACAGTCTAGATGGGGGAAGACAGACAACAAAACAAAATAAGTAGGCAGGCGTCAATACAAAATTTCCAAACCCATTAGTGGTCTAGTGGATAGCGCACAGGCCTGGGAGTCAGAAGGACTTGGGTTCTAACTCAGGTTCTGCCACTTGTCTGCTGTCTGAACTTGGACAAGTCACTTCATTTCTCTGTGCCTCAGTTACCTCATCGGTAAAACAGGGATTAAGACTGTTAGCCCCATATGGGACATTGATTGGGTCCAACCCAATTAGCTTGTATCTATCCCAGCATTTAGTACAGTGCCTATAATATAGTAAATACTTAACAGATACCACACACTCGGAAAAAAGTGAATCATGGTGAGCTTTAGAGAAAGGCACTTAACCTGTGTCATAAAAACAGGGTTGTCATCCTGGTTAAAAAAAGCCTCAGGGACTGATGAGAGGAGCAGGGTGTAACCCAATGGGAAGTGATCCAGTCACAGAATACAATAGTGAAATGTCCTGGATGTACAATTTGTTTGGTCAAAAGTCAATTTTAGCCCTGCAGTGATTTCTCAAAATGCTTAATGGGCACAAACTGAAAATCATTACTAGGGTGACATTGATTATTTTTTTTTCATCACCAAGTTAAATTTGACAGATCATCTTCAAGCTAATTTAACTTGGCCCCAGCTTGTCTGCCTGGTTGCTTTTGTTTACATGGACAAGACCTGCAACAAATTTGGCTAGGACACTATCCAGTCCCCAAGTCCCTGACAAGAACAGCTGCACAAGACTTCAAACTGGAACATACCATTTGGCTTATTAGTACTTGGCAAACTTTATGCTCGGATAATTTGGTGGAGTTGTAAAATGCATACTATTTCTAATTACCAAGGTGTTTGTTTTTTCAGTTTGAAGGCCAATTAAGACTCACATCCTCCTCTCTGAGGCAGTACACTTACCAGCAGGTCAGATTGAGTTATTTGAGTACCATGAAGGGCTTGGATTTGATTAGCAGCTTGGGATCTGTGCCCTCAAGAACACTGAAAACACAGGATAATCTAAAATGCTAGCTCAACTGCCTTCCTTCTGTGAAGGTTTTTTGGTTGTGACTTGATTTTGACTATTATAGAGTGGTCTCTTAGCAGTATAATCATTTTACCAGTTAATTCCCAGTGAGAAAAAAAATAAATGAAAGTTTCTCTGTACTGCAAACTCACTGTGGTCAGGGAATATAACTGCCAACTCTATTTTATTGTACTTTCCCAGGTGCTTCGTACAGTGCTTTGCACACAGTAATTGCTCAGTAAATAAAATGTGTAGTTAAAATGATTAATATGTGGATTAGGATGTTTAATTTGACAGAAAGATGGAACTGTTCTATTTCTGGTGCAGCTTTCAACAGTCACCCCACCCCTTTAGCAATTCCGCAGGATTCCAATTTTATTGGAAAAGCATTTAATATTGGCACTCAACCTCAGACCTCCCACCAATATCTGGATTTACCAATTCTTGCTCATCGTAAGGGCCTTCCTGAAGCTTTTTGTGTTTTTGTTTTGTTTATCCTAAACAATTTCCTTCCTTCTTTCTAGTTCATTCTCCCTGTTGGGGGTTGGGGTGGGGAGGGTCTCCTTCAGACTAACAGCTTCGCGCACTCCTGCCCTAGAAGCCCTGATAAAGGCTTCCTCCCTCTGCTCCCAGTCAAAAGGAGGATGTAAGTAGTAACGGTGATCGTGAACAACACTGCTATTCATTGTTTGGGAGATCTGGGGAATATTCTTGAATTCAGCTAGCTAAATTAGCTGCCGCTTGAGTGTCTCACAGCTGCTGCGGACTGGTCCCAAAACATCTTACCCAAAATGCAAGCGCTCTAGTTACATGATCTATTCTTCACATATGGGCCTTCCATTAAGTTGTCATCACAGACGTATACATGAAAGTGTTCCCTTGGACTTGCCCCTTTCCAAAGGGGCTCAAAGGGAAAGTCTAGTTCTGGGAGATTTGACCTGGTTTAACGTACTTCACGACTGCTCCTCCTAAGGTTTGGATGACAAGGGCTCTCCTAAACCTAATCACTTGGGATGCTATTTCGTGCCTTACTGCTGTGATGGAAGACTTGGGAACTCCATTCATTTACTCCCTTGTCAAGCCCTTCCCCATGTCAAAATGAACACCTGCTCCTTTAAGTTAGTTCCTGCTTTTAAAAAACCCCAACACTGATCCTAAAAGTGCGACAAGTGTCCATTTGATCCAACATGCCATTTATTAGTTAATGGCTAGGGCGGCCACTTAATTTTCTTCAGGGGCACAGCTCACCCGCTCTGAGCAGAATAGCCTGCTCTTATGAATCACTTCAATATCAAAGCCCATTTCCCACAATAATTGGGCCTCAACCACTCCTGTAAAGCCTGTGGCATTAGACCCACTTTTTTAGTAAGTTAAATTAAGGCATAAAGAGGATAAGTGATTTTTTTTTCAAGGCACTTAGCCGGCTGAGGTCGGGGAAATACTTGGGCCAACTGAGTTAGGCGCACATTTCTTCAACCCCTCAAGCGCCATAGAAATGTCATGTCAAGTGGAGATGACCATCTAAATCCACATTTCGCATAGCAAGACGTCAGTGTTCCCCCAGAACCAGGCGCTCTAAGACAGACCATCCATCACCTTTCTCCTCCGGCCCCAAAGCTGAGCTGGAGCAGCCGAAAAGTGCAGCTGGGAGGACAAGCACAGGGCTTCTCTCTCACAAACCCGCTGCTCACGAAAGCCCCTTTAGACTAGATTTTTCTAAGTCCAAAATGGTGAAGTACCCGATTACACACGAAGAAAACTTGCCCCTTGGCTCACTTCTGAAAGTTGTGCTTTAAAGATGCCACACGAGCCTGGTGGCCAGCTCGTGGACCATAGAAGGTCAAGGCACAACGGCTGAAATGACCCATCTGTCGTTTCTAACTGGAAATGGCTTTCCCAGGGATTGTCACACATCCAAGATATCTGGGGTTAAATGGTTTCCTCAGCTTTTCCCCTTAAATCAATCTACATTTTCTTGGCAAGCCCTGGAACTGCATGGTAGGCAGCTGTGATTCAAGCATTTTTTCCTTTTCTACTGTCCTAGTCTTCCTGTCCTGTGCAGATGTGATTCTTTCCCCTCTGTCTGCTGAACAGCTAATTATTTTAGCAGCAGGCCAACAGCCTAGAGAAAACAGACCACGCATATTCTCTAGTGTAATAACTCTACTAAAAGCTAAGGCCCCTCTATCTGCCTCTTCCTGGACAAAACCTACTTGAGCAGCCACCATTTGAGGTATTTGGGGACATTACTTTATACTTATTCTACTATGCATCCTTCTTCCAAACCTCACAGTTCTTTAACATTTGATTTCCCCTGAGCCTTCCTCATCAGTGTCATACTTTGGAAGAGGGCCACCGCTACATGATCCACCTAGATTTCATCTAGTTGCCAGAAAGATCCCTCAACGTCGATGGCTCAGCAGTTGTGGCAGCCACAGTGCCCAAATCTTTTCCACTATAACAACAAAATAAGCAAGAAGAGGGAATTACTCTCTCACCCCATTATAATGAAATCAAAATTACTAAGAAAAGGGCTAATCTTACATCCGGTAGTTAAAATGCTGCCAGCACCACTTTCCTTCTTTCTTCCAATGCATGAAAGGTAACTAAAGACATACGCTGCAGACAGCATTCCACCTCAGAGAAAACATTTCCAGATTTGATGTCACACAACATAAAGTAGGATCACAAAACGTAATCTGCTGATTATTAGTCAGTAGAACGATGAAACACTATCAAGTGCTGCAACAAGACTTTCGGAAGTTCAGTGTGCAGAACTGAAAGCTTATCAATATTTGGCATATATTTTTATAGCAATCCAAGGTAACAATCAGCTGTATTTACTGAGTGCTTACTGTGAACAGGGATCACTGTACTAAGCGCTTGGCAAACTACACTATAAAAGAATTGCAGCTTATAGTCTACAAGGGGCAACAGACATGAAAATCAGTTACATATAGGGGAAATAGTAGAGTATTTAAGGGTATTTACATAAGTGCTGTGGGGCTGGGGTGAGTATAAAAATGAAAATGCTGGTTCCCAAATCCTCTGAGGACTTATTGTCCTCTTTCATTTGCCATTTTCTGGATCTGAAAGCAAAAGAGCAACTTAAAATACAGGGAACCTGAGCAATGAAAAACAGAAACTATAACATGGTGGCAGACATGAAAGGGGAAAATAAATTAAGGGGGGTGAGGGTGTATGTAGGTAGATAAGACAAATTCTAATACCCAGGAAGTTGGGAATCCCATATACTCTGAATTATGGTAGCAATTTTATGAAGCCTCCTTTTATCCTTTGGGTGAGGGAAGAAAACATTATGATATTTAAATATTTGCTTGCATTTGCCGTAAAAGGTATATGAAAATATTTCTGGGCAGGGATGGTGTCTACCAACTATTGTATTGTAGTCTCCCAAGCACTCAGTAAAAACCACTGATGATTTAAAGGTCTCAATCACCTCCTCCCATCTTAAATTACAGCTCTCATCTCCCACTATTCCCCAACTTTCATTCTTGGTGCCCTTTAAGCTCATGCCTCTTCCCATACCATGCTCTTGATTCTTCCTCCTCCTCTTGCTCACACTGTCCCTGAACTCCCTCCCGAACTCAAATCAGACCACAGCCTGCCATTTTAGAAGCTCTCCTATCCTATTTCTTCTAAGAAGCTTTCTTCAAATAATTCCCAGTACAGTCATAATAACCCAACAGCCATGCTGAGAACCCACTCTTAGCTGGCCTTAGGAAAGTTAAGCAATTTGCTCAAGATGTTACACAAATTAAGAGCTGAGGAGGGGACAATCCTTCTATGGCTCACCTAACTGTATAAATTGGATTGTTCATGCTACGGGATAGTAGTGAAATGAAGAAATATCCAGCAGACAGCTCTTTGTCCAGCTTGCATCTGGTCTTTCCCCCATCCAGTTCCAATATGGCATCACAGTGCCCTGCACACAGTACGGTCACACCAAACATTATTATTTTTATTTTAGACATGCAGCCTCCCTCTACTACAGCTTTTGACACTACGGCACGTAAGTAGAGCTTGTGTTTTAAGGGACCTAGATGGTAAGCTCTTTGAAAGCAGGGATCATGTCTACCTACTGAATTGTACTCTCTTAGTACAGTGTTCTTCACCCAGTAAGTGATCATATACCACTGATTGATCACTGGAGTCATGGAGGGGGTAACAGGTCCACTCAGTCATTCGTATTTACTGAGTGCTTACTGGGTGCAAGAATACTGTACTGAGCATTTGGGAGAGTATATGACGATAAACAGACATTCCCTGCCCATGAGCCCAGAGATAAGCTCAAGAAGCTTAAGCGAGTTCCGTGAACTTTTGTAAAAAAAAAAAAAAAACAAACAAAAAAACTTTTTTCCAATTGTCCCTTTGATTCTCCTATGCTGGTTATGTCACAAGGTCAGCAAAAGGGGAGGTGGAGATGGGAGGACAGGAACTAGAATTCTTTAATGCGGTTGGGGTATCTAGCCACCCCACTGACAGCTGGGAACCCTTAATCCTTGAAATAGGATGGTTAACAATTATTTACTGTCAACTCTACAGATAGCATGACTGCTTTCCCCCCGCACCCCTTCAAGAAACAATACTTACCCTTTGAGGAAAGCTTAACTTCGGTTAAAACTGTCACTTCTTCATACTGTCTTATAAAACATTATTGAAATAACATCAAAATAACTTAATATACGACCATGAAATCTGACATATTGATCTTTAAGTGTCTCAGCCAAGGATTCTGGACCCACTTACACAGCATTAACCAGTGAAAAGAGTTTGGGTGTTGGCTAGCCTGGCTTTCCTCCCAGCAGACTACCCAGAGTCATATGTCCGTCAGAGTTCTAGGTCAGGAGAAAAGAAAGCATGAATGAAATGAAACAGCAAAAGAAAGAAAAACAAAATGTAAAACTACTTTGAAAAATCTGGTTTTATTTTTTTAATCAAAGAGGTGTTTTCAAATTATATTTAAACTGCTATTTAGATTTCCACTGATGGTTTTAAACTGCTTTCCAGGTGTTGTATCATTGAAGCCTTTGTAATAAGCTACCTTAGTTAACAGCCTAAATATCATTGTTTGGGGTGATTTTAGAGACAAGTTTAAAAGTAGGACGTAACATGAAGAACACGTTCAAATGTCAAGGCATCTCAATTTCTAATTTCTGAAAAATGAAAGGATTTCAAACTAATTGCAAGCTTTAATTTAAGTGATTATGGACTTCCAAAGCTAAACAAACCCTGGCCTGTTTCACAGCAAAGTACTAAGCTGTGAGGGCAGGAAGAAAATACACTGAAGGAACTTTTTCCTACCCACTGAGAACTCAAAATAAAACATCTATATCCAAAGGGATACATTTTTTTCTAAAGTCAATTTCAACCTGGAATACAGAACATGGTGTTAAACTCAATTTGTGTGGATAGGGATGCACAATGAAGAGCCTTAGTTGCTCAAAGCACCATGAGGTTTAGTTAAAAAAAAAATCCTGCCTTTATGAAATCTGAGCATTTTTGTGTTTTTCTTTTTTCAAAAAGGTCCCATTTCTTTCTTTGGTTTAGTCCATGGTTTCAATGGTGTGTCCAAAGGTAAATCATTCTATTTATGAGGAAAAAAACACCTAGTACTTGTCTAAATGCAGGTTCTCTCAAAGTTGACTGCATCTATGATACTTGTAAGAACATCTCACCTACAGAGTTCACTCAGAAAACTTGAGGAATTCAAGATATCCATAGCCCTAAAACCTAGTAACCGTTATAAGTGCATGTACTGAAGCATGTCCAGCATGCCAGTAAGTTCTATTTGTTCAAGTTAAGGGCAAAAAGACTTCAAATGCCCTCATGAAAACATCATTGCATAATTACAACGAATTTTTTTTGTGCTTGTTTCATTCAAATAGACTACTTTTGACTTAATTCCCTTCTCTAGCAACTCACAGCAATTCTTCTTTAGGTTTTAGTCAGCCAAAAGAAAGAGTTTTCCTAAATAGATAATTATTTGCAAATACACATTTCTGGAATGAAAGGAAGCTTTGTGTCTTCTTTTGCAGTTGGAAGTTTAAAAACTGATACCACCTTTTATTTTATTCTCCAGCAAATCTGGAAATAATTCACGTATGAATGATACTATCAGTTTTCTTCATAAATACCGTACAAGAAGTAGTTTATGGATTTGGTTTCCTGACATTGACAGAGTTTGCTATGCATTTTCTTATACATTTGACTTACACAACTCATATTGTAAGCGTAAAGGATGCTGGATAGATAATTAGCAGTTCTTTTTCCATACAATTAAGAATTTTAATCTTGGTTTGTTTTTGTGGGTTTTTTGTAAACAACATTTCCAACAGATTTCACCACTTTCCCTTCTAGGTATTAAATCAAGGCAAGCAAAAATGACTTGTGGATATTTACCAACTGGCAACAAGTCCCATAACTCAGTTGTTTTTAACCGAAGCAAGTAAAGGCAACGCTTTATAATTTTCTGCCAGTGACTATAAATTTCTACTCATTTTATTTAAATATGCACTGGTCAGTCTTCTGGATGATCTATTTGCAAGAACTGTACTTGGCACTGGGTTATTGTAATTGTGAATTTTAATAGAAGTGCTTCGGAAATAAACAAAAGCACTTACAAAAATACCAACTTTTACAAGGTAATGCTTTTATCTGTTAAGTAGAGTGATCACAAGCATTTGTGAAAATGTTACTTTTCAATTGATGGACTGCAGGGAACCCAGTCCCGGATTTTTATTTATTTATTTATTTTTTAAACCATAGCTCTTAGCCACATGGCAAGGGAACAAATAACATAATACTACTCTTACTCTCTATCATATGGAAACGTATCATGGCATACCAAAATTAATGGAAAACCTACAAAATAAAGTACTGTAAATAAAGTTCACCCTACATATCCCATAGCAGAAAAGATATACAGCTCAAAAACCACCCTCCCCGCAAAAAAATCCAACAAAAACCGATTTAGTTCATAGTCTGACGTTTCCCAAATAAGATGATAATACTGGAGGCTTTATGGAATTTTTTGTAGAGTTGTAGTAATAATTACTTAAAGCTCCACACTACAGGGAAACGCAGTTTAGGGTGCAAAGGCACCCCTCCCACACTAATGTGATGTCAAAGCTGCAGTTAAAAGTTTTTCTTATGCTAAGAAAGGCAAACCACCTGGTGTGCTAAAGACAAAAGCTAGCAGCATTATAGCAGTAACCTGGAAATAAAAAGCCTACCGGAATTATCCAAATGCCTACTGAGAAGGAACAATGCAGCAGACAGGCCCTTTGGCTCTCACGGTTTGTTTGCGGGGGAAGTGGTCGAATTAAATAGTCAAATTTAGCCACATTAACAAATATTTAACAAAAGCTTCCCCAAGGAACCAGAACAAAACCTGACCTTTCCAGTCAAAGGGCACAGACAGGCCTTTCCATGTCATGTAGCTGAATGAGTTCAAAGATTGGCAATAAAGGAAAAAAAAAAAAGAAAGCTTTAGGGACGTGATGGGAACAAGCTTTTGAGTTTATCGAACAGTCACACCAAGTTTCTCCAGCACACGCACACCCTTTTCTTGGTATTCTTGTCGGGTCATCCAGAAGTTGTCTTTGTCTTTCATGATGTCTGCTAGAACGGCCCCGCCCAGGAATACCATGTGCTTTCGGCGTGGAGGGTCCTCAATGCGGATCTTAAATTTCTATAGAGGGAGGAGGAGGGAGTTAAAAGACTGAAAAGGTAGACTGGTACACTAATTGGATATTCTCTTCCCCTTAATTCAGTTTTCTATTGAATTAAAATGCAATGCTATAGAAAACAAAATGTAATGGGATCTTTAAAAAAAATCATAGTATGGGGTTTTGAAGTCATTTATCAGGAAGTGCAACTGATAAGGTTTAAAAAGCCTAGGGAATGGCATAAAGAAAGCAGGCCCAAATTGAGTGCTGTGTTACATACAGGACCAGCCCATTTCTTCCGTGATCACTTCTTGAGGCAGGTGATGCCCTCAAAAACTACCCAAAATATGTGGTGAAAATACCCACTGTGGGACAACTAGCTATGCAGTATGACAGATACTGAAAAAGTCTACAAACAAGTACATCCATCAGCATTAAAAAAAAAAAAAAGCACCATCAAGAGGAAACTGGCAAATCATGTGCATAGTACAGGGAACTCCAAAGCAATGGATTAAAAAGACATAAATCTCAGAGGGAACTAGACAATGGAATAGAAGAAAAGAGGTCTGGACATTCATTTGCCTGCTGCAGTATTTGCCTGTTTTTCACTTCTTTAACAGATTAACCGTTGAGATATCGGGCTCAAACAGGAAACAAACGTAAAATTCCAAGTTTACAGCCATTCTTTCCATCTGCTTTATACTCTAAAAATATTTCAAATTAATCTAAAAAATTTAGCTATAGTTCAAATACATTCAGTAGTCTGTGAAGACTTGCACGCCAAACTGATCACCAAATTTACAAAGACGGAGTCCTTGGAGTTTTACTTAAAAAGGCCACATTGCCTCTTCGTGGATTCAACTTCAATCCAAGACATCCACTCCACTGTTATATTTGGATTACACTGATCTCTAGTTCATGATTTAAGAGTAGATTTCCTTGCTAAAAATTAAATAACTAGTTATAACAAACTGGATAAACATGTAAACAGTACTTCCTCCAAGAGTGGAAAAGGTCCTCCAAAAAAAATCTTGTGAGCCATGAGAAAAGACAGAATAGAGTGTTAATGTAGTAGGCCAGCTAGGTCTGTAGAGATGGATCCCAGTCCAAAGGACCCCACCCCATTCACTCACTTTAAAACAAGCTGAACCCCAGAGGATGGGCCATATCTGAACTGGGCTCTGGACTGGGGACAGGGAGTAAGATCGAGAGTAAGATCTGACTGATTTAGAGTGAAGAGGCTGGCTAGCAAGAAGAAAGAGGAAACAGACCAACCAACAGCTACTCTTCACCTCACTGCACCATTTTCTTCAGTCTGGAACTGGATTCCTGAAGGCTATAAATTCGACCTGGCTCCCTCTGCTGGTTTTCAGGACTCCTACTCTTTCAAAATCGACCACCACGCTCAAGACTTACCGAGAGTTTTTCCACATCTCCCTTTAAAACTCGTTCCAGATAAAGCTGTTTAAGTTCACGTTCCAAACGCGAAGGCAGCCCAGGATACATAGTCGAACCCCCAGAAAGCACAATGTGCTTATAGAATTCAGACCTGGAGAAGAAGCCAGATTTTATTGCCTAGCAAAATCCACAAGCGCTCAGAATCAATAATAATCAGGTCAACAACATTTATGGTATTTACATCCTTACAATGTGCCAAGCACTGTATTAAGCTCTAGGTAGATACAATGCAATCAGACTTTTCACAGCCCCGGACCCACATGGGGCTTATAGTCTAAGCACTTACAAGTTATTTACAATTAAACTAGTGTACCTCCTATACAAATACACTGATATGATACACACTGTCTCAGTTTAGTTTAGAATAATGCCTTGCACAGTATTTGTGCTGGAGCTATTACACAGCACTGAATGAGGAAACCCCACAAAATCCATTTATGCTAACTACCGTTTATATTGTTCCTTAAACAAGACTATCTGCACAATCCTCCATATTAAGAGTTTATCATGATTAGAACCAATCTAGACAAAAAAATCTGACAGTCTTCTGTTAACACTGCATTTTGATTTATCACTCCAGCAAATATTTTTCCCTACTCATTAAGCTACCAACTCCTCTGTACAAAAATATTGTACTCAGCCCTGAAGGGTATTATAAAAATAAGCAGGTCTCTATTTGAGGAGTTTACCACCTGTATGACAATCTAATTTCTTGTTCATTTTCTGCCCCAGATATCTGCTTAAAATCGGAACCCCTAAAAATCCCCCAAAGTAATGGCATATTAGACAATAAGTGCTTAAAAGTGAATCTCAGAATTAAGGCATTATTACATAATTTATGTGATGGTCGCCAGCACTCCATCAAAAAAATAATGGTATACTAACTCTCACAAAACCAATAAATAACCTGCTCAGTCACTACCACCCAACTTCTCCTTTAAGCAGTTCTGAAAGACTAAAACAGCCTAAATTTTCTGCTCTTACCTAGTGTCAATGTCGGCAGCCTGAATTGTGTTAAACAGTAATTCAGCAACACCAACTCCCTCTACATTGATCAAATGAGGCTGGAATAAAGCTTCAGGTGCTTCAAACCTCTCACCACCAACTTTGATAATTCTGCCATCTGGAAGCTGGAAAAGGGAAATCCTAAATTAAAACCTATATTTTAAATATTTTCACAAGCCAAATGAACATGGCAGATGAGAAAATGGAGAAGTGGACTACATTTATATTTAAGGATAAATGTTGTTGGGAACTCCCTCTAAAACAGTTTAGACCACTAGACTGAGCTACATACCAACTAAGTGTAGTAGTGTATTGGCATTTACTACATTTCAGCATGTGATGCTAAAATTAGATGCAGCATTCAAATGTAGCTGTATTGAAAAGTTGTATCTTACTTGATAATCAATCATTTTTTGGAGTTTAATAAAATTAGTCACAAATACATGTAATCTGCTCATGAGAAAAACAGCTCAAAGCAACTCCCAATTAACTACCCTATCCGGATTAATCACTCACACAGAGTGTGTGGTCATAGAGTAAAGAGAACCGTGCAGGAGCCCAAATTTACTATCATAAACTGAAATACCTGAAATTTCATAGAGAAATTACTTAATATATCTCCTCCTCAAAATCTTGTGTGATTTTGCAAACCACAGTGCAGCTTGCTTAAAATAAACTCCAGGGGATTGCGGGTGGAGGGAAGAGTAAATGTAAACATGGTTTTGCTTGAGGCAAGTTCCTCCCGCCCTTCAGCTTCCCAAGCAATTCATCCTACCCTCCCACACCTTTCCCTTCCCTCCTCCACTTCCTTGGTCCCGCAAAGTCTTTCAGAGTCCATCACCTCTCTGTACCGTAAGCCAAGGAGGTAAGTGGGAGTTTAATATAAGAAATAGAAAATACTTCACTGCATTCAGTTCCAGAGCGAAAAAGACCTCGCTGTACACTTCGACATGGAGGGGCATTTTACCCAGCTAGGGAAAACTGAATTAAGATGGGATGTAGAAGGTCTGCTGCCTGGACAGAATGCAATTATTACTGGAAAAACTTCAGCCACAGCAACTCTGATAACCAGCTGAAATGTGACATGGAAGTGAGGCTTAATTTTTGTCCTTCAGAAGAAATCTGAAGTCAAACAGTTCCTCTAAAGGGCTTGGAACACTGACTCAAAGAAAACAGCGCCACCTTCTGAACTTAACCGAGCCACCAGCTGCAATATAGTTTTCTTATTAAATCGTGGTTCAATACTGGCCCCTTCTGTCAAAAGTAGATAAAGATTCTAGCTACAGTGGGAGATTTTCACCTCGCATCTTCTATTTAAAAAAAAAATCTGAAAATAATGTGGGTAAAATGCAGATCCATTCAATCGTATTCGAGCGCTTACTGTGTGCTTACTGTATACTAAGCGCTTGGAAAGTGCAATTCGGCAACAAAGACACGATCCCTGCCCACACCGGGCTTACAGTCTAGAAGCAGGGAGAGAGGCATCAAAACAAGTAAACAGCCATCACTATAAGTAGAATTACAGATAGATACACATCAAAACAAGTAAACAGACATTAATATAAAGAAATAGAATTATATGTATATTCACAAGTGCTGTTGGGGAAGGAGCGATAGAGCAAAGGGAGAGAGTTGGGGTGACGCGGAGGGGAGGGGGAGCTGAGGAAAAGGGGGCTTAGTCTTGGAAGGCCTCTCGGTGGAGGTGAGCTTTCAACAGGGCTTTGAAGCGGGGGCAATGTGATTAGCGGATTTGAGGAGGGAGGGCGTTCCTGGCCAGAGGTAGACGTTGGCCAGGGGCTGACGGCAGGACAGGCAAGAACGAGGCACGGTGAGGTTAGCATCAGAGGAGGGGAGTGTGCAGGCTACGATGTAGGAGAGGAGGGAAGTGAGGTAAGAGGAGGCAAGGTGATGGAGAGTTTTGAAGCCAGTAGTGAGGAGTTTTTGCTTGATATGAAGGTTGACAGGCAACCACTGGAGATTTTTGAGGAGGGGGGTGACAAGCCCAGAATGATTCTGTAGAAGGATAATCCAGGCAGCGGAGTGATGTATAAACTGAAGTGGGGAGAGATAGGAGGTTGGGGGGTCAGAAAGGCGGCTGATGCAGTCATCCAGTCGGGATAGGATGAATGTACTAACGTGGTAGCGGATTTGATGAAGAGGAAAGGGTGAATCTTGGCGATGTTGTGAAGATGAGACTGGCAGGCTTTGGTGACAGACTGGATATGTGGGGTGAATGAGAGAGTGGAGTCAAGGATGACACCAAGGTTGCGGGCTTGTGAAGCAGGAAGGATGGTTGTGCTGTCCAGTTACGGGAAAGTCAGGGAGAGGGCAGGTTTTGAGAGGGAAGATATGGAACTCAGTCTTGGACATGTTGAGTTTTAGATGGCGGGAGGACATCCAGGTGGAGATGTCCTGAAGGCAGGAGGAGTTGTGAGCCTGGAAGGAGGAAGAGAGAACAGGGGAGGAAATATAGATTTAGATGTCATCCGCATAGAGATGATAGTTGAAGCCGTGGGATCAAATGAGTTCACCAAGGGAGTGAGTGTAGATGGAGACTAGAAGGTGACCAAGAACTGACCCTTGAGGAACACCTACAGTTATGGGATGGGAGGCAGAGCAAGATCCCGTGAAGGATACTGAGAATGAACGGCTAGAGAGGATAAGAGGAAAACCAGGAGAGGACGGAGTCAGTGAAGCCACGGCTGGATAACGTGTTGAGGAAAAGGAGATGATCCACAGTGTCAAAGGCAGCTGAGAGGTCGAAGAGGATTAGGATGGAGTAGGAGCCGTTGGATTTGGCAAGGAGAAGGTCATTGGTGACCTTTGAGAGGGTGGTTTCAGTGGAGTGGAGGGGGCGGAAGCCAGACTGGAGGGGGTCCAGGAGAGAGTTGGAGGAGAGGAATTCAAGGAAGCGAGTGATTTCTTACAGATGATTTCTTACAAAAAACAAAAACTATTTGGTTTAAAGTAAAAAAAGAATCTGCTTAGGGTAATTTTTAAAGTCATTACACATCTCAAATACTCACTGTGTACGATTCAACTAATACTGTGGTTTCTAAGGCCAGTTTCTGCTCCTGCTCAATATTATATCCGACATAACACAGTTTTTCCTTAATCATGCGGACGGTTTCAAAATCAGCAGAATGGTTGAAGGCGTATCCTCGGAGCAGAAGCAGCTGATGTGAAAACAAATGGGTTAGCAAGAGATTAAAAGATGCACTAAATCGTATCTCCCGGCTAACAGTCCTTGCCAACTACATACCAAATAAAAACAAAATGCAGTGAAAAAGAAATTCCTCATCTTCATTCCCTGCTCTTCCAAAAACAATGAAGACTCTACTTGTGTGAACAAAAGAATTAAATAATGGCTCAAAAAGGGACCAAACGAATTAGAGAAGCAGCAAGGCCTAGTGGACAATAATAATAATAATAATGATGACAGCATTTGTTAAGCGCTTACTATGTGCAAATCACTGTTCTAAGCGCTGGGGGGATACAAGGTGATCAGGTTGTCCCACGTGGGACTCACAGTCTTAATCCTCACTTTACAGATGAGGGAACTGAGGCACCGAGAAGTGAAGTGATTTGCCCCAAGTCACAATGCTGACAAGCGGCGGAGCCGGGATTAGAACACACGATCTCTGACTCCCAAGCCTGGGCCTTTCCACTGAGCCACACTGCTGCATAGGCCTGTAAATCAGGAGGACCTAGGTTCTAATCCCAGCTCTGCCACTTATCTGCTGGTTGACATGGGGAACTCAGTGCCTATAAGCCTCAGTTATCTGGTCTGTAAAAGAGGAATTAAGACAGTGAGCTCCACATGAGACACGGACAGTGTCGAACCTTGATTGACTGTATCTACCCCAATGCTTAATATAGTGCCTGGCACACGGTAAGCGCTTAACAAATACCATAAAAATAATGATTAAATAGAAAGTTGAAGAGATTTGTTCATCTTACAAGGTAGATACTTTTTCCATAGTGATTTTAACAATGAAAACTGCTTTAACTTCACTCTCATTATGACCTCATACTCAAAGATAAAGTCATTGGTGCTATATTTTTATGATACTTGGTTTTTCGGTGTTCAGTGTCTCTTCAAGACTAGACACAGTAAATGACACCCAGAATACCGTAACTAGCACCTTTTTAATGGTGGCCCATCTATGTCCACCTCAAATAGAAACACCTAATCATCAGCTCTAAAGGAACAATCAGTTCTCCTGGTCCTACCTACCCTCACTCTTCTCCCAGTACAACCCAGCCCCCATGCCTGACTCCCATAACACCAACCTACTCACTATACCGCTAACTCATCTTTCTCACCATTGACTCCATGCTCATGTGTCTTTCTTCAGCCTGGAACTCCCTCCCTCTTCATATCCGGCAAATCATCACTTTCTTCATATTCAAAGCCTTAGTGAAATCATATTTCTCCAAGAAGCCTTTCCTAACTAACTTTTCACCTCCCCATCGTACTTTCCCTCCTCTTCTATGTTGCCTATTAACTTGGGCCTGTATCCTTTAAATACTTGGCTATTGTCAGTCAATTGTATTTATTGAGCACTTAAGGAGTGCAGAGCACTGTACTAAACACTTGGGAGAGTACAATATAACAGACACATTCCCTGCACACAAGGAGTTTACAGTCTAGAAAGGGAGGCAGACATTAATACAACTAAATAAAATTACTAATATGTACATAAATGCTGTGGGGCTGAGTGGGGGTGGGGGGGTGAATAAGGGGGGGGGGGGGTCAGGAAAAGAGGATTTAGGCAGGGAAGGCCTCTTGGAGGACATGTGCTTCAGTAAGGTTTTGAAGTGAGGGAGAGTAATTGTCTGTCAGATATGAAGAAGGAAGGCATTCCAGGCCAGAAAGAGGATGCGGATGAGGGGCCGGAGGTGAGACAGATGAGACTGAGGTACAGTGAGAAGACTAGTGTTAGAGGAGTGAAATGTGTGGGCTAGGTTGTAGTAGGAGAGTAACAAGGTGAGTTAGGAGGAGGCAAGGTGAGTGAATGCTTTAAAGCCAATGGTAAGACATTTCTGCTTGATGCGGAAGTGGATGGGCAACCACTGGAGGTTCCTGAGGAGTGGGGAAACATGGACTGAACTTTTTGTAGAAAAATAATCTGGCAACAAAGTGAAGTATGTCCTGGAGTGGGGAGAGACAGGAGGGAGGGAGATCGGCACAGAGGCAGACACAGTAATAAAGGTGGGATAGTGGTAGTTTGGATGGAGAGGAAAGGATGGATTTTATTCATTCATTCATTCAATAGTATTTATTGAGAGCACTGTACTAAGCGCTTGGGATGAACAAGTCGGCAACAGATAGAGACAGTCCCTGCCGTTTGACGGGCTAATCGGGGGAGACGGACAGACAAGAACAATGGCACTAAACAGCATCAAGGGGAAGAACATCTCGTAAAAACAATGGCAACTAAATAGAATCAAGGCGATGTACAATTCATTAACAAAATAAATAGGGTAACGAAAATATATACAGTTGAGCGGACGAGTACAGTGCTGTGGGGATGGGAAGGGAGAGGTGGAGGAGCAGAGGGAAAAGGGGAAAATGAGGCTATAGCTGCGGAGAGGTAAAGGGGGGATGGCAGAGGGAGTAGAGGGGGAAGAGGAGCTCAGTCTGGGAACGCCTCTTGGAGGAGGTGATTTTTAAGTAAGGTTTTGAAGAGGGAAAGAGAATCAGTTTGGTGGAGGTGAGGAGGGAGGGCGTTCCAGGACCGTGGGAGGACGTGACCCAGGGGTCAACGGCGGGATAGGCGAGACCGAGGGACGGCGAGGAGGTGGGCGGCAGAGGAGCGGAGCGTGCGGGGTGGGCGGTAGAAAGAGAGAAGGGAGGAGAGGTAGGAAGGGGCAAGGTGATGGAGAGCCTTGAAGCCTAGAGTGAGGAGTTTCTGTTTGGAGCGGAGGTCGATAGGCAACCACTGGAGTTGTTTAAGAAGGGGAGTGACATGCCCAGATCGTTTCTGCAGGAAGATGAGCCGGGCAGCGGAGTGAAGAATAGACCGGAGCGGGGCGAGAGAGGAGGAAGGGAGGTCAGAGAGAAGGCTGACACAGTAGTCTAGCCGGGATATAACGAGAGCCCGTAATAGTAAGGTAGCCGTTTGGGTGGAGAGGAAAGGGCGGATCTTGGCGATATTGTAGAGGTGAAACCGGCAGGTCTTGGTAACGGATAGGATGTGTGGGGTGAACGAGAGGGACGAGTCAAGGATGACACCGAGATTGCGGGCCTGCGGGACGGGAAGGATGGTCGTGCCATCCACGGTGACGGAGAAGTCTGGGAGCGGACCGGGCTTGGGAGGGAAGATGAGGAGCTCAGTCTTGCTCATGTTGAGTTTTAGGTGGCGGGCCGACATCCAGGTGGAGACGTCCCGGAGGCAGGAGGAGATGCGAGCCTGAAGGGAGGGGGAGAGGACAGGGGCGGAGATGTAGATCTGCGTGTCATCTGCGTAGAGATGGTAGTCAAAGCCGTGAGAGCGGATGAGTTCACCGAGGGAGTGAGTGTAAATGGAGAACAGAAAAGGGCCAAAGAGAGATTTTAGCGATGTGAAGGTTGAACTGACAGGATTTAGCGATGGATTTAATATATGGTTGAATAAGAGAGGAGTCAAGGATAAGTCCAAGATTATGAACTTGTGAGACAGGAAGGATGGTGGTGATGTCTACAGAAAAATGAGGGGAAGGACAGGGTTTAGGTGGGAAGATAAGGAATTCTGGAGGATAAGTAGCTCTACCCCCACAACACACATGTACATACCCTAATGCTTTGCACCTGTGACTTATTTTAAAGCCTGTCTCCCCAACTAGACTGTAAGCTACTTGAGGGCAGGGACTCTATTGAAGTCTCTCAAGAGTTTAGTACACTGTTCTGCAAATAGTAAGCACTCAGTAAACACTACTGATTGGTAGATGGCTTGGAAGTCTCGTGAGGTGGGAAGCTCAAGGCGAGTGTTCAAGGCAAGTGCAGTCACTGTCCTTCCTGTTGTGCTGGTGCCAAACAACTCTCTGCTCTTATGACTGAAAAGAACTCCAGACCAACCAGGAAACCATTTCCCATTTGAAAAGTGTCTTGGAAATTAACAGTTCTTTGTAACATTCAATGGTGAGACTAGCCCAATATTAGAATCTCCGAAGCTCCAAGTATATGCTGAATCGAAATAAAAGCAGACTAAAGGGTCTCCAAAAATATGAAAATCTCAACTAAAATTATTGATAAACTCAAGATAGGAGTGTGTGAGCCTTTTAAGTTTTCCTTGACTCAGGAAGTAGATGAGGAAACAAATATCACGGGGCAATACACAAGAAATAACGATTTCTGGTGAATGGTGTGTCTAGTAGTAGTAGAGTGGTCTTTTGTAAGCCCCCCAGTATACTGGACTGTTAAGTGATCTTTGATCTTCAAATGACAAAGTAAACTTCCTCTTCTAGCTTACCTTGATAAGGTATCTGGTAATATCCCTCCCAGCTATGTCCAATCTTCTGGTAAGATGAGGAAGGGAGAAGCCTTCATAGACTGGGCAAATATGAGTTACACCATCTCCGGAATCTACAACCACACCAGTCAGGAGACCTAGGTAAAAACAGTAACATTTGAAATAAAAACAATCTGACAGTGAGTCAATCAATCAACTGGTATTTATTGAACACTTACTGTGTGTTGAGCATTGTACTAAGCGCTTGGAAGAGTACAACAGAGTTAACATCCAGAATTGATATAAGATTTACTGATGACAAATTCTTGGGTTCTCTAAAATTTGCTCCAAAATTATATTCTTTTCAGTATAATTAGGCAACTTCCCTACTTTTGTACCTAAGACTCTGAGACATAAGTGTTTTCACAGTGTTTGCTCTAATACACTAAACAACTTAAGGAATTACTGCTTCACCCAAAAAGCTTAACTTACTACCAGGGAGAAACAACAGGCACTGGGATGATCCTGAAACACAAAAATAATTAACTACAGAAAAATGAAAAAGCATTTCACTGTTTTTAGTTTGCTTAATTTTACCTTGTTTTTAAAAATGATATAGGGTATCATCTGAAAATTTTGGAAACTTCACTGGATGCTTTCTTTCCTATATCATTTTAAAATATTAAATACAACTTAATAAGGTGCAGGGCCTAAGGGGACAGAGGACTGGGAGTCAGGAGACCTGGTTTTGATCCCAGGTTGCCTGCTCTGTGACCTTGAGCCAGTCACTTAACTTACCTGTGCCTCAGTTTCCTCACCTGTAAATTGGAGATCAGATACTTATTTTCTCCTTTCCCAACCTCTTTGTGAATTCCTTGAGGGACAGGGACTGTGTCAGATACAATTATCCTACATCTACCCCAGTGTTTAAAACAGTGCTTGGCACATAGTAAGCCCTTAATGAATCACACAATTATTATTACTGGTGCTGGCACTGCTCCTTGGGGGAATTGCCCTGTATAGGAAATTCTTGATTTACAACATTTTGAGTTATAATGAGAGGCATTTTCAACATTCTAAATTCACACGTGGTTTCAGCTGTACCACGGTTCTGACTTTACAACACTAGTCTCCCTTAAGGCCCTACCTCTATTTACTGCTGATGGTTACTTAATTGGAAGGGGGTTGGAGAGCATGCAAGGAAGTGCCATTTGTAACACTGTTACATAAGAATATTTGTTTCCACTTAAAAACATTTTGACTTTAGATGTAGTTTCAGGAACCAAGTATGTCAGTCACCAGACTTTCAGGTCTTTTTCATTATATATAACTAAACCCAGTAGTGCTGCTATACACTCTTTAACATTCTTAACTGGCTCACTGGAAATAAAGACTTTAGCCAAAGAGCGCTAAAGAATAGCTTTCCACAGGAGATAAAGCACAGTAATGTATTCCCAAGAACCAAAAAAATTGTCTAATATGGTTATATTCAGTCAAGAATTATAATTATGTGATCAAGTAACAATGAAAATACCTGGTTCTATAATGAGAGAAATATTCTTGCAAAACCATGCATTAAGGAAAACTCACACTCTAAGTACTGACATCTCACACGAACCTAAAAATGGTTTCTTTGGACACAGCGATGTACCACATCCCAATACGTTCTTGCTGTTGGATGAATATTCTAATTCCCTAGTCAACACGCTAAGTGAAAATATGAACTATTTCTGACTTTGAATTATTTTTTGTGTGAGGGGAGAGGGGGAGAGAAAGAGAGCGCAAGCATTAATTGAGTGCTTTAAACCAAGGTTTAGGAGTTTCTCTTTGATGCAGAGAGAATAGACAACCATGAAATATTTTAGAGGAGTGGGGAGACGTGCAAAAAGACGTTTTAGAAAACAATTCAGGCAGCAGAGCGACATATGGACTGAAGAGGGGAGACAGACCAGAGGCCGAAAGATCGGTAAGAAGACTGACTGATGGGGTATTACAAGGGCTTGCAAATGTGGCTACTAAGAGTTACCAAACTTAATGTTTTCTCAGTCCCTTTCTTCCCACAAAGGCAGGAGGGAGGGAGAGTTTTTTTGCTATTTCCTGTTTGCATTTAAATCCTCCAGATGAGACAATGTCACATCCAGTTCTCCTCTACTGCAGGGGGCGCACTCTTACAGAACTTCATGTTAAAACTGATTGTAATAATAATAATATGTTGGTATTTGTTAAGCACTTACTATGTGCAGAGCACTGTTCTAAGCGCAGGGGTAGATACAGGGTAATCAGGTTGTCCCACATGAGGCTCACAGTCTTAATCCCCATTTTACAGATGAGGTAACAGAGGCACAGAGAAGTTTAGTGACCTGCCCATGGTCACACAGCTGCCAAGTGGCAGATCCAGCATTCGAACCCATGACCTCTGACTCCCAAGCCCGTGCTCTTTCCCCTGAGCCACGCTGCTTCTTGTACTACGCCTCCCAGACAAGTCCTATGCTAAGTGCATGCACCAGCCATCTCTTCCACACTGCATCATTCCATATCCAGAGGAGTCATGTTGTTGGAAGGACATTCCATTACTGTCTTCTTTTTAGGGTATTTGTTAGGCGCTTATTATGTCCCAGGCACTGTATTAATTATTTTGCCATTTTGGACAGAATGTCAATACCCATTCTAGCCAAACTGAGTGTATTACAAAAGTAAAAATTAGCTATGGTTTAAAGGTGCAGATAAAAATGAACATTTTTATAGGAAATATTTTATTTCTTTAGCTCTAAAAATGTATAGGGTGTGTAAAAATTATGGTTTGGAAAAGCTTTGCAATGTTGAAATGGATGATTTATATTCAAATACAGTGTCCTGGAATTATCTGAACAACAACTGAAAAATGAACTGAAAAATATTGGTGGTCAAATTTAACTTACCTTGTGCATACAAAGTAAGAACAGCCTGGATAGCTACATATACTCCAGAAAATTGGTAAGTCTCAAACATTACCTGAAAAACATTTTTAAATATAAATATAAATACCTTGATGAAAGTGAGGGAAGTCATTTAAGTATTACAGAAATTATGATATTGGACTTGTCCAACATCAGAGTGAAGCAGTGGCTGAGAACAGAAGTCTGGGGACATGAATGAGTCTAAAAATCTTCATCCTACCTCTAAGTGTTAGCGTCAAGATAAACCCCAACTACTTCGATAAAAGTAGATTTCTAGAATCTATTAAAATGATAGGCTTTTTAAAATTCAACTTTGGTTTAGTTTTTTTTAAATATCAGAGAAATGAAAACCTCCTTTATTACAGCAAGAGTTACACAATAGTGGCCTTTTAAAATTTTCCCAGAAATTTAAAATGTGGTTCAAGTTGACCACCTTAGATAGATGGTAATATCATCTTAGAAAAGGAAAAGAAACATACTGTGAAAACTTAGGAGAGTTAAAAAACAGGTACCGAAGTTTTATCCTAAGTATTTAGGCTGCCAACAATATGAATAATGTAACTATTTTTCCCAGGTGTTTTCACATTCATTATCTAGTTTTATCTTCAAACCATCCCTGTGAGCTACAGAGAGGTATGTATTATATAAGTAGATAATCAAAATGAAGAAAAATTAATGAATTGCCCAAGATTGGTCGAGGCTGAGCAGGACAAGAATTCAGGTCTCCTGACTCCTACCACTCAATTATAGAAACCTACTAGAATATAGCACTTGTGTTTATTTACACCCAACCTCTGCTCTTTTGTGGGTGTGCGCACACAAACACACACATATACACACAAAAAGAGCACACACCAGGTGAATATATGTATATATATATGTACATACACACACACACACATATCCAGTTTATTCTGATATCACTGTTTTAATCATTTCATGTCCATCTCCCCCGATAGAGTGGAAGGAGAACATATCTTGTGCTCTGGGTGTAATTTCCCCAACTACTTGGTCCAGTGCCTTATACTCAGTAGGTGCTCAATAAATATGATTACTTTCACAATTACCTCCTCGAACCACAGACTTTTCCCTATACCTTCCTGGCTTACCATGTTGTTGAAGTACGTAAAATCGGAAGCTGCCAATTTTCAACTTTTCTGTATTTATGTGAAGCACTTAACCACACTAAGTATTCTGTCAAACATGTCTTCCAAACATCCTCTTTACAAAGGCAGAAACGATGGAAGACAAGTTTCTTTCTCTTGTATCATTTGATGAATCAGATGGCAAATAAACATTTACTTAAAGCATTAAAACAATAAGACTTCCCAGATGAGAGTATTAAAATAGGACATTATGAACTACAGTACAGATAAAGGCTCATAATCTAAATATTACCAAAGTATTAAGCAAACTACACGATGGTAAGGTTCCTAAAGGCTTTAAACTTAGGATAAAATGAAAATTATTAATTTGTGAGTAAATTTCCTTCAAAACCTCAGAACACAATGTGGTCATATGGACTGCATGGACTTTCTGCCATAACAACAAGAAAAAAAAACTCTTGAGAAAGTAAACTAGGAAAATTCCAATGTAATGATTTGTTGATATAGCCATGAGATGGCGTAGAAGATTTTTATGTTCTATATATCTATAGATTTAATTTTAAAGAAAAATAAACAGCTTTTCTTATGCTTCATGAAGAAATGCTTAAAGCATGTATATTATACTATAGCTTCATGAAATCATTAAAAGTATAGGCATTCCTTAACTCGACATTTCAAGTTATGACAAATGGCACTTACAACATTTCTAATTTTACACTGTTTCAGCTTCTACACCCTATGAATTTTAACTTCAGAATTTTAACTTTAGTTCCTCCTTTATGGGACTAGCTCTGGTGGGGGCACTTGAGAGATGTATGGAAGTGGGGAAAGAATTTTAAAGTTTCACTGGGGGAGAAAATGCAGAAGTTTAAAGATATCACGGGGAAGGGGGAGAGGAGAAGAAGCGGCCATTAGGAGTCAACAAAGCAAAAAGAGTAAAATTCAGCTACCCTACTGTGGAACCTAAGCTCTTAACAAATACCATAATATTATTATATAGATATATTAATGTAGATATATTATTCACCTATAATTAACTAAATACATAATTATGGCTCACTGAGTATCCAACCTCCAATTTATAACATTGTTTCCAAGAAAAAATTACTTCTAACTTCTGTGGTTTCAGGAACTATGTCATAAGTTGGAGGACTGCATGTGTCTTTATGCCAGTGTTCCAATCAACACCACTAAGGGCTTGGGAAACATTCAAAAGAAGAAATATGATACCTTTCCTCAAGGAGATGATAATCTAATGGGAGTTAGCTGATTAATATACATACTTAAGAAAGATTATAAATAATAGACACAAGAGAATGCAGCTTTATCTGAGGAGCATAAGGGAACCACTGAAGGTTTCTTTTGAAGGAGCAATGGGCAGAGATCTACACTTTATAAATATCGTAAATGTAGGGTTATGACCTACTTAAAATATTTCATGAGTTAATCATCCAAACCGTGGATTACCCAAGTCTCCCGGTTTTTTTTCCTGTTACCCAACTTTTGATTGTTTTCTACTGATCATCTGCCTCTCCATTAGGAGACAGGGGTGAAGACAAAGGGGAATACAGTGCTCTGCACACAGTAAGTGCTCAATAAATACGATTAAATGAATGAAAGCCCAGACTTCCAAAAATTACCTGAGTGCAGTCTCTGGCAATTCCAATCAAGGAGGCAATTGGTGGTCCCAATCTCCCCGCTACCTGCCTAGTGGCTCTCAATCAGTATGGTTTAAGCTTATCACATAAAAAGTTGAGGGAGCAGGTGGAAGTTATTACAAAATAAGGCTGATGGATTATCTATGGATTCTGTTAATCTATGCTAACACTATAGGCATTTTAAAAAAATGAAAGCATCACACCACCTAAAACTTACCTCTACAATCTTCTCTCTGTTTTTTGTTGGATTCATAGGAGGTTCTGTGAGCAAGATTTTACAATTTCTGGTATCAATGTTAAGTTTTTCTGGTCCAAACGTGTAATCCCACAGATGTTTCATATCATCCCAGTTTCGGACTATGCCATTTTCCATTGGATAATTGACCTCTAACATTGAACGCAATTCACTTGCTTCATCACCAACCATAAGATCCTGCAGAGTCACAAAATGGGAACTTTAAATTACCCACACTACAAAGAAAACATGACTTCACTAAACTCTCACATTACTGAAAACAGGGTCAGGGTGTACTTGAACTGTTTTTCAGATTAGCAAGTTTTTCTTGTAAAGCATGTTTATAAATACTGAAATTGATCTTACCTTTAATAATTATGTTTCCAAATGAATAACGGGCTCTATACAAACCCATTCTTGTCCCCCCACTGTAGAACTCCGTATTCAAGTAGTAAGGTTCACAATAAAATATAACAGCATATAGAAGACAAAGAGGTTGGTAGAAAATGTTCCACGCATGCAGCAATTTACCAAAAAATGAGTGCTGCAAAGCATATGGAACAAGTAGCAAAAGCAAAAAGGACCAAAAATTTTACAGCAGGTATTAGAGTAATTTAGGCATACTGGTCTATTAGGCAATTCAACTTATTCATGCCATGCCAGTATTTGCTACTCAATGTGTATGTTTTATGAACTATAAATTATAAGGTCTGGGCCTAGGTAGAACACAACTGATGATAATAGTCAGCACATATGAACCTGATCATTTTGACTTCATACAAAAAATTAAATGATGGACACAGGGATAATCTTGTCTGAAGAAAACAGCCCTTCCTCTTTTATTCACCTCACGAGTGCTAATTTTATCAGTGAAAAATGGCTCTGAAAAGTACATTATCACTCACATAAAAATTCACAACCCACACGCTTTGCCTCCAATAATAACTTTTTAAGATAGACCTTCAGTGAAAAATTTCCTGAAGCTATTTCAGGGAGAGAGGTAGGAGGGAAATGAAGTCCTAACTATTTGGAAATGTATGAAAGAACATTTTTAAATTATTTTAAAACTACTGATCCAAACAATTTCCACACGCACGTCTTGAAAACATTTTTAGACAGCCATCACTAACCCTATTAACTTGAATACAACAATTCTTTATTAAAGATAACAACTGTGGAATTTGTTTTCCTACTCCAGTCCATACTTCACTACACCGGATCATTTCTGTATAAAACTGTTCAGTCTTTGTTTCCCCATTCCTCCGGTGGTTGCTGATCCCCCTCTGCATCAAAGAGAAGCTTCTTTCCGTCGGCTTTAAAGCACTCAATCACCTTGCCCTTTCCTACCTCATTTTGCTACTCTCCTACTACAACCCAGCCCTCACACTTCGCTCCTCTAATGGCAAGCTACTCACCTGCACCTTGATCTCATTTATCTCACCTCTGGCCTGGAATGCTCTCCCTGTTCATATCCAACAGTCTCTCTCCCAACCTTCAAAGCCTTACTAAACAAGCACCTCCTTCCCAGGGCTTCCCTGACCAAGCCCTCATTAATACCGAGGCCCTTACTGCCAGGCCCATGCTCTTTCCACCAAGACAATCAATTATTGAGTGCTTAGTATGTGCAGACCACTGTACTAAATACTTGAGAGTACAGTACAAGAGAAGGCAGGTATGTTCTCTGTCCACCAGGAGCCAACCTCATTTGATCAAGTTTTACTGGTATTTATCTATAAAACCTTATTTTTAAAGGAGTTTAATGGTCTGCACAAGTCTGATATTTAAAAGAGAAAAACTGCTGTATCTGCCTAAAGGTCACAGAGAAAGGTTGGAGGGGAGAAACGGAAGTAAGACTAGCAAGCCCTGAAAACACGATAAAAGTTGCCTATTTTAAAAAATCACACATAAGAAATTGGCTGCAAAACAGTAAATCATTTAAATAGGAAACTGCAGTTGAGGGAAAATACACTGAAAAATATTCAAAAGAAAAAGGATTTAATCACTAAGTTGTGAGTTTGACATTTAAAATAAAACAATGTGTCATGGACATCTGTACCACAAAATAATTTTGATATGATTTTATATTTGAACAATTCATATTTTATATTCTAAATTACCCAAAGTTTTCAATATTTTCTACATAATGATTAAATAACTACCCTCCAAAAAGGAAGTTTGCTTTTAACTAAGAGTGCTCCAAGATCTGTATTTCTCCTTTTTAAAGACAGTTGGTTTCAATTCAATAGAGACATTAGCTTTATTTGGCATAAAAGGGACCTCAGAAACCCAGGCCACTCAGTGACTTTGGGAAGTCAGGGTTCTGAATATCTATTCCTACTTCTCTACAAAATAAACTACTTTTGTTTTGTTTATTTAAAGAGAGAAATTTCTGGCAGAGGACAAAAAAGAAATTATGCTTATCCTCTTCACTATTCAGTACAGTGCTATAGTTTTGTGGAAGCTCAATAAATTCATTTTGAATCACTACACCAAAACAGATGGAGATCTGATTTTTAAAAAAATTCTGAACAATTAAGGTAAATCTTATAATCACTTCAGTTTTATCATTTAGTTGTGATTCTGAAACAAACAAAATATATGGGGAAGGGAGAAACAGCACTCAAACATACGGATAAAATTGAGCCACTTGACCCTAGACCTCATTCATTCAACAGAATTTGAAGAGAGAGCTGTAACTGGTGCTTAAAAAGAAGGTGTGGCATAAGGTCTAACGTCAGGTTTCACTAGCAAGCAACCAGCCTTCAATGATAACCAAACCTGAACATTACCTTTAATCTGAAAAAACTTCATTACAAAAGCCATTATGAAGATGCTAGTACAATGCACAGCATGATTTAATACAAAACCTGGGCACTGTAGATTATAATCTCACTTCAAATTTAGGCTTCATTTTGAGCTGAAAGTTAACCATCACCTACAAGAACTTCATTCCACTTTCTAATCCTACTAATTAATATGCATATCTACATAGACTTTGTTTTAAAAACCATAATGACCTTCATAACTCTCTCTAAGGTAAATGATGCATTCTATTATAAATTACATCACTACTTTCTCTTCTAAATTGAACCCTTGTTTTGGTCTTCAAAACTGAGTACCCCATTTTCAACTATGAAGAATTTTTCCACCCTCTCCAACTTCTGTTCTCTTGTAAGAAACAAATTTCAAAAAGTTCTGGCACTAGCTTGGTTAAAATAACATTCATTACAATCATTTGACATTTATCTCTAAACCTGAACTTGATTCTGTTGTGTTACTGGCTAAACAATTTCAAAATCAGATAAAAAGAAATAAAGTATTAAGGCCATTTTCATCTTTTTTCCTTTGAAATATACTTTTAAAAAATCACTGAAATAAGGAGTGTAAGAAATAAAAGGGTAAGAGACATTTTTCCTGGTGATAAGGCTACCATCATCTAAACAAAATGATAGGCCTCACTGCTTTGTGATGCTTATTTAATACGATTACAGAACATGTATCAGCTGATGGAATTTTGACATGTCTCTTATTTAAGGATGGGATTGTTCTATTTACAATGACACCACTTCCTCCCCCAAATACCTTACAGTCATATTAAAAATGATAATTATGATATTTGTTAAGCACTTACTATGTGCTGAGCACTGTTCTAAGCACTGGGGTAGATACAATGTAATCAGGTTGTCCCACATGGGGCTCACAGTCTTAATCCCCATTTTCCAGATGACGTAACTGAGGCACAGAGAAGTTAAGTGGCTTGCCCAAGGTCACACAGCAGACAAGTGGCAGAGTGGGGATTAGAACCCATGTCCTCTAACTCCCAAGCCCGTGCTCTTTCCACTGAGCCACGCTGTTTCTCTATTTCAATTTGTACTGAAATTTTATTAAGGAACTGAGCCCATAAGATATTATATTTGATGCAAATTTATATTCACACTATAAGGCTAAGCAAAATATCAGACCTGCCTAATTCTCAAACTCTTATTTTTTTTCCAGCACTTTACACGCAATAGGAGCTTAAAAATACTACTAACTGCTACAACAACTAGACGGAAAAGGTTGAGGATGGGAGGGCTCTCATACTGAAGGAAATTTTTTCATAGACAATCCTATTAAAAAACTACTTGTTCACAACAAACACCACAGTCCATTTAAACTAACAAAGATATATAAAGAAATGTGTTTTTACAGCTTTATTGGTTAGCACATATTTGGCCCATTGCACATGTTGCATTCAGAAAAGTACAAGGCTTAAGTTAGTTGCTACTAAATAAAAGCAATGAAACCAAGTTAAAATAAATGACTTTAAACTTAAAATATGGGAAAAAAGGCCCCAAAATATACTTTAAAAGGGACACAAAAGAATGGCTATTGGTCCCATCAAGCAGAAGTGGAAAATAAAGAGAGCGTATCTGTAACCTCACTTACCATCTTTTTGTTATTCTACTTCAACAGGTCAAGAAAGATGAAGAGAGAGAAGAGAGTCAGAAAAGGCCAAAATAAAATCCTCACTAAAAAAATTTAAACACATAATCAATAGAGACAAATTAAATAGAAGATAGGTGCAGTTCGGCTACTAATTTATAGAACTGATGATTCTAGGCCAAGTGAATAGAGTTGAATATCAATACACTGATGGAAATGGTTCTAA
Source organism: Ornithorhynchus anatinus (assembly GCF_004115215.2). Lineage (NCBI taxonomy): Eukaryota > Metazoa > Chordata > Mammalia > Monotremata > Ornithorhynchidae > Ornithorhynchus > Ornithorhynchus anatinus. The sequence continues at coordinate 51,679,466 of NC_041736.1, forward strand.
CCGTTACATGAGTTAAATTATTACTTTTTTTCTTTTGTATTATAATTCCACATAGGAACACAAAAATGTCATTCTAGTTAAAATATTTACTGGATTTGGGATTTCAACAAAAGTAGAACTGTTTGTACTCACTGGGGGAATTAAAGAATTAACTTCTGATTTTTTGAAAGTTAAGGAAAGTAAATGAAGACAAGTGGGGGAACACTCCATGGGTGGCTGCAAGGTCAAGAACTTAGGACTTCTATTCCTCGTTCCAAAACTAAACTTAGATTAATAGTAACATTTTCTCTTCAGTATTCATTTATCCAATGCAAAAGATGAGGGACAATCATCTCCTGCAAGATTTAAAAGAGAATGGCCCCATCCAACTACGAGCAGACGTCTTAGATGTCAGAATGTGGATAACAGACATATTTCACTGCAGATCTCTGCATGAGAGCATGATGCCTAGGAGTGCGAGTTTACTTTTCCTAGAAAGGAAGGGGAGGATGCAGGGGAAAAGAGGTAGAGGGGAGAAGGGAGAGAGGGGAGAAGGGAGAGAAGGGAGAGAGGAGAGATAGAGAAAGGGAGATGGGGGAAGAGAGATTTTAAATTTACAGTCAGTTACGCCAAAACATAGGTTTTCTTTAGGCACTGTGGATATCATTTCTAATGAGGAATAGGGGAATGGTCTTTCCACAACCTGTGTCTGGACTGTTACAATGTTATGTCGTTATCAGAGGAAACGGTTTTTCAAGGCCCAAGTACAACATCATGCAAGTCCTACAACATGAGGTTGCTCAGGAACAACACCCTCATGTTACAAGAGAACTGGCTTTATAAAGCTTTGCATATACACGTTCTAGGGGCAATCACTGTTGGGTATCATGCAGTAACCAAACATGTTAATTAGGTTGCTAAGGACAATAGGCCATGATACTTTTCAGGCTACGTCTTTATGTAAAGCATAATCTAACGTCCTTCTAGATCTTTTTTCCAATAAAACTATGCTAATTAATTACAAATGATAAACACAGAGGACATTTCAATGTTTATTAATAAGAGCATTTCTTCATTAAAACGGTCTTATAAGTGGAACAGCTAATTTGATGTTATTCAAAATGTGCCAAAGGATAGGGTTTATTCACTTAATTTCTGACTGAATTCAAATTTGGAATTTCAAAAAAACATTCATGGGAAAGTACTCTCAAACAAGGAAGCTTATAGACTTGCCTATGGTAAAAGGTTTAGGTTTGCCATAAACCATTTATTTCCTATTTCAGTTTTCTGCCTCTACTATGAATAAGATTGGGAGAGAGGAGGCCTGCCAAAACGAAGTACCACAAATACACTTTTCCATTGGAATTCTAAGATTAGATACAACTTCAAGGAAAGTTTGCACATTTAATTCACTTCCTAATCATCAAGTGAGAAAAGACTATTAAATTTCAATCCTAATCTACATTACATGCCATCAAAATCATTGTGGATATACTCCAGCCCAAATAGTGAAAAAAACTCATTTCAGTTGCTTTATCGCTACTCCAATCACTCAAAGTTAAATGGGACCTAGGAGATGTCAGAGTAACCAAGATAACTGCTATATGGACAATTAACAAAGGTAGTTCCTAGCCCCTTTTATATGAACCATTTCATTCATAATAATCAACTTTCCAGCCCAATTAGAAGTATTTTGTTATTTTGAAGTACTAGTGAAGCATTGAAACCCCACTTGAGTGTTCTGATATTTGCTTAAAAATGCCCCTTTCTCCCGATTCAAATTTTCTTTTTCAGTGCTTCCAGAAAGGAAAGATCTAGAATTCCTATAACTTTCCTTATGTTAACTCAACTGTGTCAGCAATAATGCCAAACAGACACATGTGACGGTATTTGGGCCCAAATGAAGGTCTGCACAGCCTTTTCCAGCATACTACGCAGGATCACACTGCTGCAATAAGCTGAAAAGCAGAAGAGCCTATGAAGCTTGCAAAACCTCAGACTTTCCATAGCTATATTTTGTACTGGGAAAGTAAAAGACCAGCACTTAGAAATAATTTAAGTTCCCCCATGGTGTGTGTGTGTTGGGGGTGAACCCCACAACTTTATATCCAGTAAAATTGAGAAATGACCATTTCTCCTTCTGAAAAAATCTTCCTCCACAAAAAGCCTACAAATTTCCCATTGTCTTAATGCATTTCAGCTAAACACACAAAGAATATGGTTTGACTTCAATTATAGTCATTACACTATGAGCTGTATCACACTGATATTGTTTGGCATTTTACCCACTTTCAAGGATAGAAGTTGCAGAATCAGGAACATATATAAAAACCAAAAATATATTTTATTATTTTTTGCAATTATTTGTGTCAATCTTCTCGAACATTTCTAGTATCTATTCAAAACAACTTTCTTACTCACTGCATTTTCAATGAACAATTATTGCATAATTCACCCCTGAGATTTCAGGCTTTATGACGCATTACCTTGATTTCGATGTTTCCCACTTTAGTGGTGGATCTGATAATAGGTCTTCCAACCAAAGCCGGGAAGATGTGTTCTGGAAAATTAGAGCCAGCATAGCCACACTTCACAAACTGAAAAATAAAAAGGGGATATTTATGTCAGTGCATTTTACTGCTTAGCATCAATGTTGAAATAAAAACTTTAATATTATTGCAAAATGAAACATTTAAAAATATATATATATATTTGAAAATAAACTGTCTCCAGATAAGATGAACTCTCCTGCTTTAATTCTGGCTCTCCCACTGACCTTGAGCAAGTTAACCATTCATGCCCATCTTTACAAATGAGGAAAGCAGTTTTCTCTCATGGGTATTATGAATTGGTGGGCAGCATCTAGCCTAGCATCATGTGGGGATTTAACACGTTATCAATCAATGCTATTTATTGAGCACTTACTATGTACAGAGCACTGTACTACAAATTTGGGAGAGTACAGTTCAACAGCATTAGCACGCATGTTCCCCGCCCATAACAAATTAAGAGTCTAGGTTATAATTTTAATGTTAAAATGTTTTAACATGGTATTTAGTAACTGGCAGGAAACACCTAAGATATACATGTAAACTTTTTAAAGTAAATAACAATACTTTCACACAATTGATCTCAACAGCATTCCTGAGGAGGTAGCATTATGGTTTGCCTTTCACAGACAAGAAAACTGAAACCTATGAAGATTAAATGACTTCACTTCAGTCACACAAAATAGAACTCAGGCTGATACCTGGTTTGATGCTTTATTCACTAGATTATAGTGCTTGCTACCCTAAAATCTACAAAATACTCAGAGTGGGTTCAGTGCCTAAAACCGAAAACAAAGCAATAACAACAACTGCTTTCAGAAGAGGGATTAACACTATCTGTCTAAACAATATTGCTTTGACACCCTATAATTTCAAATGGCAGTGTGGTTTATAAATACCTATATTTTTGAAAGTACATTCTGTTTGTTCCACTCTGGATTGTGTAGATCAAAGCAACAGGTACTGGAACACAATCCCCCCCTCAGCTTTTAGTTTTTAAAATTGAATTTTTGCCTTTTCAGTTTTTTATCTAGGCATCTCTATCCCATTTTACTATCCCATTTTAGAATCCACAGAATACTCATCTGAAAGTCCACTTTGTCAACACAAAGAATTACAATAATGTTGTCTGGGATACCTCATGAGCTTCACAATATGCCAAAGCATTATGTTTAAGAACTAAGGGTAGATTTTAAATAATCAGACTAAGCATAGTCCCTGCCTCGAATAGAATTTATAACCTAAAAGCAGGTTTCTTAGCCCCTTTTACAGATGAGGAAACTGAGGCACAGAAGGGGAAACATTCTGCCAGTGGCATAGCCAAGACAAGAATCCAGGCCAAGTCTTCTGACTTTTAGTCCCATGTTCTTTCCACTTGGACATGCTGCCACTCCTCCAGAATCTCATCTGAGATTAATTCAACTGACCTCAGAGCCACAACTCCTATTTTCTTTTTAACTTCATTCATCAGAGGTATTTACTAACCACTTACTGTGCAATCCTAAAACTTAGTGATTAAGTTAATCGTGTGTGTGTCTAACATGCACATACTCCAAATAACTGTCTTTTGGAATTGAAGATAACACTATTGACGGTAAGACTTTTATCCGAGGGCACGGTTAAAAGTTAACCGTATCTGCTCCCCAGGTTTAATTGAAAGGTGTCTATTTTTTGGAACTGATTGATTTGGAACTACTTACCCACCCACTAAAGTGAAAAACAACAAACTAGTAGAAGATTTAGGTCAGCATTTGAAGCTACTATTGATGATTTGCGACCCCATCCCAAGAGCAGGAAAGAAAAAAAATCTCTCCTAGTTCTAAATTTTCTTCACCTTTGGGACAAAGTGTTAACTAAACCTTAACCAACACCCCCAAAGTAAAAGAAAAGCTTTTTTGGTGATGATTTTTCTCAAGAGTTAAAAGATATCTACATACCACAATATTTCACCTTAAACTTGTCAAACACCTAACTCTACATCTTTCCCCCTAAACCCACTCCCTACAACATCCAACTTGCCCATGTCAATAGTAAAAATAGTATTTATTAAGTGGTTACTGCATGCAGAGCACTCTACTGAGTGCTGGGACAGAATACACTGGTGGGAATTAGACATGATCCCTATGCCCCTCGGGATGGGGGAGGGTGCTCAAAAAAATCTAAGAACATAATCAGTCAACAATAATACCATCCTCTCCATCCCAGAAACCTACAGACTCGGTAAAGTGATTCTATGTATTATTCAGCTCTCACATCCAGTTCACTGCCAAATCCTGTCAATTTTTTCCTGCAAAACATTTCCCACATTCACATAGGTACAAGCTCTGGCCTTGCAACAGCTAAACTATATCTTAGCCTTCTCCCTGGTCTCCCAACTTTCAGCTTTCTCTCTCCTGTGTGCCCTCCCCTTTCAATCTGTACTCCATGGTGCTGCACAGATTACTGTCCTGAAAAAATCACTTGGGCCCATATCTCTTCTCTCTCAAAATCCTTCACTGGCTCCTGTTTCTCTTCATGTCAAATAAAAATTCTATGCAGTAGGTTTCCGGGCTCACCATTAAACCTATCTTTGCTTTTCTTCCACTAGTCAACTCACAGTCTTTATTCCTCACAAGCCAACCTTCCAGGTGTATCTCACTCTAGACTTTCCCACCTTCATCCCCTCAAGCTGTTCCCCCAGCTTTGAATGCCATCCTTCCTCTCAGACAAATGTTTTATTTTCTGGATTATTTGCTAAATGCTTACTATTGCCAGGCATTGTGCTAAATGCTGGAGTAGACACAAGCTAATCAGGTTGGACCCAATCCCTGTCCCACATGAGGCTCACATATCTTGTCCCCATTTTACAAATGAGGTAACAGAGACCCAGAGAAATTAAGGGACTTGCCCAAGGTCTCACGGCGCACAAGGGGCAGAGCCAGAATTACAACCCAGGTCCTTCTGACCCCCCAGGCCCATACTCTATCCACTAGCCATGATGCTCCTCTCCCCACATTCAAATCCCTCTTAAAAATCCTACCTCCTCCAGCAAGGTTTCCCAGCATCTTCAGCCAACCCTAGCATTTACGAACTTACTTTCACTCTCTTCGGCATTCAGGTACAGATGTCTGCTTTATTTTTAAGATTTTTATGTTTGTCTCCTCCACTACAGTATAGCTCTGTATGGACAGGGAATGTGTCACTTCGTTAGTCCTTGCTCCCCGGGGTTCTAGTACAGTGCACCACACCAACTGGGCATGCATAAGTGCTACCACTTATGACTTAGGACCACTACAGCATCTCTCATCTTTGCACCTACAAGGTTCCCGCCGCCCCCCGACACTGCATCCACTGATGATAATTAATAATGTGGCATTCGTTAAGTGCTGACTATGTGTCTCAGCGCCGGGGAAGATACAAAATAATCAGGCCACACAGCCCCTGTCCCATACGGGGCTCACAATCTAAGTTGGAAGGAGAACAACCCCCATTTTACAGATGAGGAAATTTAGGCACAGAGAAGTTAAGTGACTTGCCCAATGCCACACAGCAGGCATGTGATAGAACCGGGATTAGAACCCAGGTTCTCTGAATCCCAGCTTCTATTCTTTTCCCTAGTCCATGCTGCTCCTCTAATGATTGACAGATAATTGAAAGGCTCTCAAGAATGAACATTTATCTGAAAATTGAAAACCTTTAAAAGAATGAACAGAAGCAGACCAAAATGGGCAAAGCAGGACAGGCAAATGAAAGGGAGAACTCTTAGACCAGTAGACTTACTTCGGCAGTTTAAAAGTCAACCACTAAAATTGGGTAATTTGGGAATTTACTGGAAATTTTAAGAATAAAAATATAATCCAAAATTCTTAAGTTTGCAGGCAAATACAATTTCATCAATGGATAGCATTTATTAAGCACCTACGTGTGCAGTGTACTGGCCAAAGGGCTTGGAGGATTCCATTAACATTAGTAGACATGATATCTTCCCAAAGGGGGAAACCCAAGATTTGTGAGCACTCTGGAGCTTAGGTAGCATGGAATTACTGAAATGGCATCTGGGGGATATAAAGTGAGGAGATTCAAAATCAATAGGGGTTGCCCTCCTGGAGGAGATGTGATTTCAGCAGTTAAAATTAGAAAAAAAGATTTACATTCTACCTAATTCTACCACAAGACCAAAGGAATTGCTGCTGCCTTGGCACAGTGAAAATACTGATCATGAGAAATGTACTGATAGAAAATACAAGTGAGGTAGCAAAGCATCCCTAGTATTTCTTCTCAGAATGAATACCCAGACCAAAAAATAAAAATAAAAAAAAATTCACACCACACTTTGGCATACATTGTCATTCATTTCAAAGTTTAGGACACTCATTTCTTCTACAAAATGATAAGAAGTGCACCCCATATTTCACAAGAGTTAAAATGACAATGTTCTAATCCCGAATGCAACATGTACCACTTCTATGTGCTCAGAATTCTTTCTAAATCCTGAAAACAGTAGCAAAATCCTGTATTAGCACTCCCTGCCTTTCTTAATGTACATATTTTATTCTCCTATGCTCCTCAGAACAAAAACTGACATGCTGCAAATGCTTTCAAACATATATCTTAGTTCCTTGACGCTACTGATGTGTGCAAAAAGGTCATGTTTAAGCAATGGATTTTACCATATATAGTTTCCTCTTCATAGCACTGTGGTTTGAATCAGCTTTCTTACTTCCCACTGAGTCATCAAATGGTAAGAAGCACATTAAAAATATTCAAGCAAAAATTAAGACCTCTGTCTACAGATGCTCAAACACTGCTTTCCCCCCCATCTCTTACAATAAAAAGGTATGTATTTATGTCCCAGTTCAGTTTTACAGAGCCGGAAGCTGCAAGCCTTGATGGAAAGAGCATAGCCCTAGGAGTCAGGAGATCTTGGCTCTCTTCCCAGTTTTGCCACTTGCTTCCTGTGACCCTGGGAAAGTCACTTAACTTCCCTGTGCCTCAGTTTCCACATCTTTAATGGAGATTAAATACCTGTTTGCTCCACACTTAGAGTGAGAACCCCATTTGGGACATAGCCTGTATCTGATCTGATTGTATATCTACCCCAGTTCTTAGTAGTGTTTGGCATTGTACTGATACAATCACTTAAATACAAGTATTACTGTTTCAACTTCAGTTATTTTATCTAAAGATTTAAAAGTGTTCATTGTTACCCCCTTTGTGTTCCCAGGCCAGACCACATTCTATTTGTTCCAGAAAACTTTGGCTATGAATTTCAAGAGTTTGGGGCCATTAAATAGTCAACTTTATTTTTTAAACTAGTATAGCTTTTGTCAGTGTGCCTACCTTTTTATTGCAGGTGCTTTAATACAGCCATTCAAATTAGGACATGTCCTCAAAAGTAATCAGGTCATGGTTAAGAGTTTTACTAAAAACTGAAAATATGATTTAAAGCACTGGTTTTAAACGTTGTGCTGATGATGCCTGCCGGTGAATCAGTGAATATACCAGAGAGTAGAAGTCTGTGACACATCAAGTACAATTCTCCACCATCTAAATTTCCTATAAGTACTTGGACCCGGCCTTCCCAATCTTTCTTTCTTTGGTGGGGGGAAGGAGAGAGTAATGGTATGTTAAGCACTTACTATGAGCCAGGCAGTGTAATAAGCACTGGAGTAGAGGCAAAATAATCGGGCTGGACCCAGTCCCTGTCCCACAGAGGGTTCATAGTCTCAATCCCCATTTTAGAGATGAGGGAATTGAGGCACAGGGAAGTGACTTACCCAAGTTCACAAAACAGACAAGTGGCTAAGCTGGAATTAGAACCCAGGTCAACTGACTGCCAGATGCGTGCTCTTTCCACTACATTGCATTGTTCCTCCATCTTCCAAGAGATGTATTATTAGACTCCTCCCTCAGTCTTCCACCTGCCCACTCGTCTATTTCTGGCAGGGGGAGGGGGCACATAGCCGTTAGGAGATCAGATGGTAGATGGTACTTGCATAATGAGTTTCTTCTCTCTTACCATGGCCCTTCTCCACCTTTAGTTGCAACTGGGACCCTAGGGGTGAGGTGCTGGAACCGTGGAACCGTGTGCCTCTACAGTAAAAAAAAAAAAAATTCCCATCCTTTTTGCACCACCCACTTTCCAGAACAGTTTCAGGATGGAGTGGACAATGCTCAACTCTATCCTCAATGCAAAGGTCTAATGCAAGAGTGGACCTCTGGGGCATCACAGCTGTGATAGCATATTATCGTTATCATCCTACAAATTATGAAAAGAGCTCAGGCACATATAGTTGACTGGGAAAAAAGAGGTATGGCCCAACTAGTTCATTCTAGTTTCTGCAACTTACGAGGCTGCTTTTGTATTTTAAGATCATAATGGATCTTTTGAGGTTTTAAAAACTGAGGTCATTCAAAATATTTCTGCAGGTATGGGAGATAAGATACAAAATTATCTTCATTCCTTCATTTCAGTAAGTAAAGGAATAAGATTTATTATAACAACATGCATCTTTGCTAAGCCTATAATGATGACTAATTCTCCTAGAATCCGGATCCACCAATGTAAACACTTTTTTTCTTTCTTTCTTTTTTTTTTACTTCAACAAACCAATTACTTTTGTCCAAAAGTGATCATACCATTTTTCCTGAAAAGGTCAGAAAGTCAAATTCAGGATTTAGAAGTATATTTTACCACAAATCATTCAATTCAGGAAAACAATTGTTGCTATCTGTAGTTCTCATGCTTATTTCATAACTAATATTTTCAGTCCTTTTTCTCTCAAAAACCTAAATTTTTTTAAGCCACAACAAATATACTTCAGAGAGCTTAAAAACACTGTCCATCCAGGGAAATGCTCAATATTCACCGAACATGAAAACTGAAAATACATTTTCGTTCACTGTTGAAGTGAAAATGCAACAGAAGCTGCGGTTAGCACATTCATATTTTAGATTGGAACAGGATGTCAGAAAGAACTCATTTACATTGTACAGAGCCTCAGCACCTCAACAAGATAAAACCTGTTTACCAGAGGCTCTAAATTGTTAAAATAGTTTTGAAATGCAACTCCATTCCACATGTAAATGTATTCCTCATTATTTCACAATTCCTTTTCTCAGAATCCTGAATGAGGAACATCGGTGCCTGAGAATGATAAATCTCGACCTTTGGGTTTAATCTCACTTTTAGAGCCCTCTTCTATTTAACAGGAGGAAGATGCTTAATCAGAGGATCTAAAAGACCATAACATTTTCGAATGAAGACTGTGTCATCCTGACTTGTTCCGTTGACGCATCCCCGCCTCCCAGCCCCACACCGCTTATGTACATATCTGTAATTTTATTCATATTAATGTCTGTTTTCTATTAACGTGTCTATTAACATTAAAATGTCTGTTTTCTATTTCTTCCCCTCTAGACTGTAAGCGCCTTATGGACAGGGCCTGTGCCTGTTATACTGCTCTACTGAACTCTCCCAAGCGCTTAGTACATAGCTCTGCACCCAGTACACACTCAATACGACTGCCTCTCATAATCACTGGACAAGATTCAAAGCAAATCACATTTCAATCCCGTATCCATGCTCTTCACGATTCTGCTGCCAAGAATCCAGAGGGGGGAGATGGCTGGATTTCTTTTTTTCCAAGAGGGCCAGCAGAATGGGTCACTACTAGTTTGTTGGGGCTTCTTCTCCCCGGGGCCACTCTGAAAGACTTTACGATTAACGATCTGCTTTTTACAGCGAGGGGAAAGGGGAAAAAAAAAAAAGGGGAAGAAGGTTCATGTAACTTCCCCTTCGGTGGCTGACTGTCGGATCCCCTTTGGGCCCCTTCCCCTGTCCTAGGCGCCCCCCGCCCCCCTCGGTCCACCCCCAAAAGGGGGGTCTGAAATGAGCATCTCAACCAAATCCTCCTTCTAGTGACCGGTGGCAACACGGAGCTGCCGACCTGGCTTCGTGACTGTGGGCGAGTCACTTCACTTCTCTGTGCCTCAGTTCCCTCATCTGTAAAATGGGGGTGAAGGCTGTGAGCCTCACGTGCGACAACCTGATCACCCTGGATCTCCCCCAGCGCCTAGAACAGTGCTCCGCACACAGTCAGCGCTTAAATACCAACATTATTATTCCCTCAGGACCTGCTGCTGCTCGAGGCTCACACCATCACTTCCTTTTTTTCTTTTCCCCTCCTCTCTCCGTTTCCTGCCTCGGACTCCTTAACGACCATTTACAGGAAGGCCCCGTGTGCGGTGGGGTGGATTTTTCCTCTTTTTTTCCCTTTTTTGGGGGGGGGTGTCTCTTGATGGCAATTAGGAGGGGCCTTCTTCAGGTCCGCGGATGGGGCGACACCCACCATCTTCGTCGTCGTCGTGCCCCCACCTGGTCCCCGGCTCCTTTTGGCGGTGGCCCTTCTTCCCCGGGCCCCCCGGAGCGGTCGGCGGGGGAGCCGGAGACCATCTTTCTCCTCAGAAGGAGGGGGGGTTAAGCGGCGGCAGGGACACACCTTCCCGCGGCCCTGACAGGAAGAGGTGTGGGTGTGGGCGGCGGGCGCAGGCCCGGGCGCTCCGGAGCGCTTAGGCCGCCGTCCCTCCCCCGCCCCTCGTTGGCGGCAGGCTCCGGCCTCCCCCCGCCTCCGGCTTCCCCGCCCGCCGCCCGACGAGCAGCGGGGCTTCCTTCCCTCGTCGCAGCTCCGTCCCTCAGCCTGGCGGCCGTGGGGACGAGGACCTGAGCCCGGCCGGACGCTTACCCCGGTGCCGTTGTCACACACCACCACCTTCCTGCCTTGGCTGTCCATTGTCTGCCCCGACGAGACCAGCCGCCGCTGCTATCGCCGCCGCCGCCCCGGCTCTTTCCTCTTCCTCCTCCTCCCTCGTCCGACCCCTCCTTCGCCTCAACTTTCTTCCCCCGACCGGAAGTCGCCCCTCCCGCCGTTAACTGACAAGCCGCCCCGGCCTGACGCGCGCGCGCGCGGGGGGGGGAGGGGGGGCGCCGGCCTGGTGAGGGACGGCGCTGCCACCCAATCACCGCCCAGGAAGCGGAAGGCCCCGCCCACGTCCGTCTCCAGGCGACCGTCCCCGTGGCTACTGTCCCCGCCCCCCGCCCACGTCGCTTCGGTCCCGGCCTGGCGTTTGCGGGCCTCGGCGGGGCGTTGCCATGGCTGCGGCGGCGGCCCCTCTCCCTCTGCTCCTCCCCCTCCCCTCAGCCCTGGGCTCACTGGGATATATCCCTATGACCCTATTTATTTGGTTAAGGAGGTGTCCATCCCCTCGATTCTATTTATCGTGATGCACTTGTTTTTTGTCCGTCTGTCTTCCCCCCATTAGACTGTGAGCCCGTCCTTGGGGAGGGATGGTCCCTATCTGTTGCCCAATTGTCCATTCGAAGCGCTTAGTGCGCTGCACATAGTCGGCGCTCAATAAATACTATTGAATGAATGAGTGCACGACTGCTGCGGACGCTCTGCAGGAGCCTTCGCCAGGTGATGGGGGCAAGGTGGAGCGGATCGCCAGGGAGGCCGGGGGGCCTTCGGAGAGAGAAAGCAGGTCCCCTCGTCCTCGTTTCACCACTGATAACCCTGGTGTCTCTCCATCCGTTCATTCAGTCGTATTTAATAATAATAATAATAATAATGTTGGTATTTGTTAAGCGCTTACTATGTGCAGAGCACTGTTCTAAGCCCTGGGGGAGATAGAGGGTAACCAGGTTGTCCCACGTGAGGCTCACAGTCTTCATCCCCATTTTACAGATGAGGGAACTGAGGCCCAGAGAAGTTAATAATAATAATAATGTTGGTATTTGTTAAGCGCTTACTATGTGCAGAGCACTGTTCTAAGTGCTGGGGTAGATACAGGGTAATCAAGTTGTCCCACGTGAGGCTCACAGTCTTAATCCCCATTTTACAGGTGAGGGAACTGAGGCCCAGAGAAGTTGTGACTTGCCCACAGTCACACAACTGACAAGCAGCAGAGCCGGAATTCGAACCCATGACCTCTGACTCCCCAGCCCAGGCTCTTTCCACTGAGCCACGATTTATTGAGCAGTTACTGTGATGAGGGAGCGGGGGACTGGACTAAGCATTTGGAATGTACCCTCTATCTTGCCAAATTGTACAACCCAAGCACTTTGTACAGTGCTCTGCACATAGCACTCAATAAATACTATTGAATGAATGACTGAATGAACTGTTCGGCAACAGATAGAGACAATCCCTGCCCAACAACGGGCTCACAATCTAAAAGGGGGAGACAGACAACAAAGCAAAACAAGGAGGCATTAAGTGCTTACCAAGTGCTCACCGCTGTGGTTAACGTTGGGGTAGAGCACAATCTATCTGTCCTCGTCCTGGTTTCACCACTAATAATAATGGTATGGGCTAAGGGCGTACAAAGTGCCAAGCACTGCTGTGCTAAGAGCTGGGCATAGATTCCAATCAGATGCTGGACAGTCGCTGTATCCCAGGGACTCACACGTAGGGCCCAGGGTCTGCGGGAGGAAGAGCAGGTATTGAATTCCCATTTTCAGATGAGGCAACTGAGGCACGGAGAAGTTAAGCGATTTGGCTGAGGTCACCCAGCTGTCAAGCGGCAGAGTCACCATTAGAACCCAGGCCTTACTCCTTCCACTTGCCAAGAATGATGGTGAAAGCAGCCTCGTAGCCTTCCTGGATCTCCAACTGTGCATCTGTCAAATAGGGGGTAATGTCCTTCCTTTTTTCCCCAATCTCAACCCTTAGGGACATAGTAAAAGAGGAAAGGGCTTGGAGTCATAGTAGCCCAGTCCTTGTTGAAATCTAGCCAGAGAGATTGTCTGGTCTCGGCATGTTGTATTCCAGCCAACAGGATACTCTGGGACCAACCATAACCAACCATACTGTCTTTACAAACACATATTCAACGCTCCAATGGATACATTGACTCCTAGACTCATAGCAGATAGAAAGGCCCTCAAGAGATCTTCTGCCCTAAGACCCTGCTTCCAGATTGATAGTTGTATGAACTTTTCTTTAATATCAGAAGAGATGGGCACTCTGTAACTTCCCATGGTAGTCTATTGTGGTGTTTTATTATCCTGATTGGACATAAAAAACAACTTTTTGACCATCAAAATCTTCAGAGCACCAGGACATATTTGGGAGAGGAAAATACAATCAGTTCTCCCAAAAAATACTTGCACTAACATTTTGTATTGAACACCACTGGGGAATTTGGGAATGCTCTTCCAACAGTGTCTGGAAAGACATGATGCAATGTTGGAAGAAATTATTGTGAACATGACGCATGGCATTGCTCAACTTGTAGACAAAATAGGGCATAAGCACTTCGAGGACGTAACTCCTGCATTATAGGAGAGCCATCTGTGTCCGTAAAAGTCATGGGCCCTCACATACTACCCATCTCTTCTCATGACATGCTCAAGGTTCTCTTCAAGACACTAAATGGAGGTGGAGCTTAGATGTGTTGTTAGGTGGGTCTTTTCCATCAGTCTACCTGATTTCTTATTGGGTTCAATAGGATTTTTGTAGGTGCGACGGGAACTGTCAGAATCATCACCTTTGTCGGCCCCAGATCTAGACTGTAAACTCCTTGTGGACAGGGATTATGTCTACCAACTCTATGGTATCATATTCTCTCAAGCGCTTAGTACAGTGCTCTGCATAGAGTAAGCACTCAGTCAATACCATTGATTAGGAAGGAACCCAGCCTGCTGGGATTTTCAGTCAGTGCTGGTTATATCAATCAGATGAGCTCACTGTGGGCAGGGAGCATGTTTACTAACTCTGTAGTATTATACTCTCCCAACTGTGTAGCATAGTGGTCTACACACAGTGAGCACTCAATAAATACCAATGATTGACTGATGGGTCAATTGGTTGGTCGATCAGCACCGAGAGACTGATCTCAAGTAGCAATCGAAATGGACCTGGAGCCTGTGCTTTCTCCAAAATGTTTATCATTTTTCTATTCACGGGCCTGGGAGTCAGAGGACCTGGGTTCTAATTCCCGTTCAACCACTGGTTTGCTATGTGACCTTGGGCAAGTCACTTAACTTCTCTGTGCCCCAATGACCTCATCTGTAAAATGAGGATTGAGACTGTGAGCTCCATGTAGGACTGATTATCTTGTATCTACCTAATGCTTAGTACAGTGCCTGGTACATAGTAAGCACTTAACAAATACCATTAAAGAAAAAAAAATTCAAAATGAGGATGGTCAGTCTGGCTTGAATAATTCACTGAATTCTGGGCTGACCTCGGCTCAGAGGGACAACTAGTAGGACACCTCATGTGAAATCTTTTGAGCAAATTTGAATTCACCCAGGCATGAGATAACTCATTTTGGTTTTATGGAAGATCTTTGCTGAGGTTCTCAAGAATTTGTTCTGTTTTTCTCAAGGCCATGTAAGGAATGTCCATGTGACATTTATATTGGAGAAGCAGCGTGGCTCAGTGGAAAGAGCACGGGCTTTGGAGTCAGGGCTCATGAGTTCGAATCCCAGCTCTGCCACTTATCGGCTGTGTGACTGTGGGCAAGTCACTTAACTTCTCTGTGCCTCAGTTCCCTCATCTGTAAAATGGGGATTAAGACTGTGAGCCCCACGTGGGACAATCTGATTCCCCTATGTCTACCCCAGTGCTTAGAACAGTGCTCGGCACATAGTAAGCACTTAACAAATACCAACATTATTATTATTATTATATATATGTTATACCACCTAAAACCCAGCTGTGTGACCTAGGGCAAGTCACTTAACTTCTCTGTGCCTCAGTTCCCTCATCTGTAAAATGGGGATGAAGACTGTGAGCCTCAAGTGGGACAACCTGATTACTCTGTATCTATCCTAGCTCTTAAAACAGTGCTCTGCACATAGTAAGCGCTTAACAAATACCAACATTATTATTATTATTATTTCTATACTTGTGGTTTTTCAACTTAACAAATACCAACATTATTATTATTATTATTTCTATACTTGTGGTTTTCAACTTGTTGGGAGAGTAAAAGAAGGCAGCCTGGAATATTGTTTTAACAATGAGAGTGAAAAAAATCCCCAATCCTGAAAAAATGTATTCCTGCCCAAAACTTCATAATTTTAATCAAATCTCTATATCCATATAGGTGTGTTATAAAAGGGGAAAATATCAAAATCTGGGACACTGCCTGAAAGTGTGCTCTGATGGGCTCAAAGTAGGAGTATAGCCACATCCCAAACCCCAAACAATGATATTTATTGAGCATTTGTTACGTGCAGAGCACTGAACTAAGCACTTGGGAAAGTTACAATAGAGCCGATGGAAATGATCCCTGCCCTCAAAGAGCTTATAGTCTCACTGCAGCCCGCTTTTCCAGCTCAACAGAGTTGTGGTGAAAATGGTGCAGGGAATGCAGAGGGCAATAACTTTGCTCTCCTGCTGCAAATGGGGTCCTTTCAAGAGGAAGATGGGCCTCCCACTTCTAATCTCTCTATTGTCTGATGGAAAGACTTTTCCACAGCTATATAGCCCTCAGCTCCAATCAAACCATCGATCAATCACACTGTACTAAGCGCTTGGGAGACTACAATAGTGTTGGTAGGCACATTCCCTGCCCTCAAGAAGCTTACAATTGAGTGAGGGGCACCAAGTTCCGCCCACTAAAATTCCCCACTTCTGCCCCTAAAATAGCAGAAGCTCCTGCTGGCTGCCAATCAGCCAGCCATCTCAATCGATCAAACAATCAGTCAATCAATTAACCAACCACACACATACTTCCCATACAGTTTTTCTAGGGGATAATAATCAGGTTGGACAGACCTTCCTGGAGGAAGGATGCTGGGCCTCCTAGTCTAAATCATATAATAATGCATAATATTATATAATAATATGTAATATATAATAATAATAGTTGTGGTATTCGTTAAGCACCTACCATGAACCAAGCACTGTACTAATCACTGGGGTAGATAGGTAATCAGGTCCCACATGGGGCTCATATTAAATAGGGAGAACAGGCCCCTGCTCTTTCAAGTTCTGAATTCCCATTTTGCCCAAGGTCACACAGCAGGCACATGGCAGAGCTGGAATTAGAACCCAGGTCCTCTGATTCCCAGATCCATGCTCTTTCCACAAGGCCACACTGCCTCCCTTTGTTTCAGGAGGATTTATTCTATGGATTCCCAAAGGCCAGCCCACAAACATTTCTGAAAAAAATCACAATGATAATGTTTAAAATGGGATAATGTGTTTAAGGTGTTTTTTTTGTTTGTTTCATGGGATTTGTAAATACTTAATATGTGCCAGGCTCTGTACTAAGCACTGGAGTAGATACAGGATAATCAGGTTGGACTCAATCCATGCCCCACATGGGGCTCATAGCTTTAATCTCTATTTTGCAGATGAGGTAACTGAGGCACAGAGTAGTTAAGTGACTTCCTGAAGGTCTCATAGCAGGCAAGTGGTGGAACTGGGATTAGAACCCAGGTCCTCTGACTCCCAGGCACGTGCTCTTTCAACTCTTCATTCATTCATATTTATTGAGCACTTACTGTGTGCAGAGCACTGTACTAAGCTTCCACAAGTAAGAGGAACAGGTTGCAAAGAGGCATGTTGTGAGCATATATATATGTGCTATGTTTATTGCTAACATTACTTTGTGGGAAGGGCTGCTTATTTGGGACCAGCCTACCATGATCCCAATTATCGAGTAGCCCTCAGTGAAACTCCAGGAACCCCGGCTCGGTGGTAAAGCTTGTCTCTAGACTGTAAGCTCGTTGTGGGGAGGGAATGTGTCTGCTTATTGTTATACTGTACTCTCCCAAACGCTTAGTACAATGCTTTGCACACAGTAAGCACTCAATAAATGCGATGGAATGAATGAATGAACTATTTCAATCCAACATGCAAGGAGTGTGGATTTTGTTGGTGAACGATGTGATTCCTCCATTAAACAGGATTTTCTTTCATTTTGCAAAATAGGTAGATTCTGGCTCTTGGGAATCTGTTTGAATAGTGCAATTTTAATTTCAAGCCATTAAGTCTCAGATTCTTTAAAGGAAGCACAGGAAGGAAAGTTTGATTTTTAGTAGGAAATCAACAGGTAAATGACATAACCAGTGGAGAGAACTAATAATACTTTTGTACCAGGATCCCAAAATGCTTCTAAAAATAGCTATTTTCTTTGCTTTCTAGATGAGGAAACAGAAACTCGGCAGGAAAATCAGTAACCAGCAATAGAAAATAATATAGGTTGAGATTCTAAAGTCCATAGGATCCGCCTTTCCTTACCAGGAAGTACAGGAAGGTTCAAGGTAAGAAAGTTCCTGGCTTTGGAGTCATTCAGAAGATCCCAGAATAGGGAAGAAAAGAAGCCAATACCAAGTAATCTAAGCTGATGATTTTAACCTAGGTGGAACACTTGTTATGCCTTCAGTTTTGTGATGCAGAATTTAAGGTTGATCATTTGTCACTGACAGAGAGAGAGAGAGAGAACACAAGGCCTGAAGTAAATTTAGGTCTCTAGCTAAGGCTGACAGAAAGGGGCGTAAAAGATGGCCGAGTCATCCAGCAGCGGGGATCTGGAACTGCGTGCTCTTTTTCCCAAGCTGTTGAATGTCATGAAGCTTTAAATAAACAAGACTAAAATCAAAACAAATGCATTTATAGACCTGAAAAATAACTAGGCCCTGATAAAACTATTGCTCTACTCTTTTTTTTAATGGTGTTTGTTAAGCGTTTACTATGTATCGAGCTCTGTTCTAAGCACGGCGGTAGATGTAAGGTAATCGGGTTGGACACAGTTCTTGTCCCACATGGGGCTCACAGTCTTCTTTCCCATTTTACAGATGAGGTAACTGAGGTACAGAGAAGTTAAGTGACTTACCCAAGGTCACCAGTGGACAAGATGTGGAGCTCGGATTAGAACCCAGCTCCTTCTGCCTCCCAGGCCCATTCTCTATCCCCTAGGTCATGCTGCTTCTGCTTCTCCATTCTTAATGCTCACGTATTTCTCATCTCTAGTCAGTACTCTTATCCTGACTGGGTTCCTTTTATAGGATCCCCTGATGACAATCTTTCAAGCGGAGCAGCATTTGAGCTCTGACTCATCACTTTCGGCCTGCATTCTTTCTGGGGTGTGGACCCTCAGAGGATTCAGAGGTAAATTAACTAACTGGCAGCCAGAACCAAAGCAGGATCAATAACAATAATACTGCTGTATCTTTGCTTTTGTAAAGTGGAGCAGGAAGATCTACACACCCAGGGTTAAGGCACAGACCCCCAGGGCCAACCTAGGGGTTGAGATTTGCTATTCCAGAGCTAACTAGAGCCTCATCTTCCTTCCCTTTCTCTATCTCCCCCTGCCCCATCAAGTCTGGGCTCTGAAATGATCCTAACTTCCTGGGAATGTTCTAAGTAATAAATACTCTTGGGCCATGGGGCCTCCTGGTATAATAACAATCAATCAATCAATGGTATTTATTGAGCCCTTACTATGTGCCGAGTATTGTAATAGGAAGTGTTTGGAAGAGTACAATACACCAATTATCTGGATCCACCTCATTTTGGACCACTAATCTGCTGGGTGGTCTTGGGCAATTCTCTTAAATTCTCCATGCCTCAGTTTCCTCATCTCTAAAATGGAGATCCCAGATCTGCTCTCCCTCCTGCTTAGAGCATGAGCCCATGTGGGATAGGGGCTGTCTCCAACCTGAAGGCCTTGATCTCTTCTGTTTTGAAGAGTAATGCAATTCCACTGGCTGCTGCTTGGCAGTCATGGGTAACTCAAACCAGTTTGCTGGTTGGAGATGTCACTTTGGCTTTTGCAATCTACCAGTCAGTAGTGCTCTGTGCAGAGCACTGTACGAAATGCTTGGGAAAGTATAATTGTGTCGGTAGACGTGATTCCTATCCATGAAAAGAGCTTATTGACTATACAGTGGAATAAAAGGGGGCTGTGAGAGAGGATAATAAGCGGTAAGTGAGAGCTGAATCTTGCCAGGTAATTACCTACACCACAGGAAAAATGATGTGTGCAGTCAGTGTGTTGAGTAAAAAATTGATGCTATGTGGTCCCTCTATACTAGGTCCCTATATATCCCTATATACTAGGATCTTACAATAGAAAATGTAGGCTATGGAATCAGATAGACTACTAGGAATGGAGTTGTTCTATCCAAATAAAAACTGGAGTGGGAAGGCTGAAGTAGAGTTCTGTTTTACCCTATCTTATTTTTTATAATTAAATAAGTCGTGCTGCTTCATTCCTATGGGTGAGAGAAGAGAGGAGAGGGGGAAAGAGAAAGAGAGAGAGAGAGAGAAAAGGAGGGGGGGAGAATGTAAGGAAACTGGTATGGGGGATGGGATAGTAAATGAAAACTTGTCAGGAACTCCCAGAACACAGACCAGATGGCATACTACCATCTAACTAAGGCAGTTAAGACTATCTCTGTTGAGAAAAGGAAAGTACCACAGACAGGAAGTGCCGTGGAGAGCCTGTAATGCTGTCCATCTCAAACCCACCCTCATCTGCTTTAACTCTGCCTGGCAACATTATTTCTCCTTCCCTCTGTACACAGTAAGCACTCAGTAAATATGATTGATTGAGTGATCCTTATTGACTCCCATGCACATTGCCCATGCCAGCTGTTTCACATGTTTAACTCTCTAATAAAAACCAGCAAAGGCCTGGGTTCTAATCCTGGCTCCACCACTTGTCTGCTGTATGTCCTTGGGCAAGTCACTTAGCTTCTCTGTGCCTCAGTTACCTCATTTGTAAAATCTAGATTGACTATGAGCCCCATGTGGGACATGGACGATGTCCAAGCTGATTGGCTTCCATCAACCCCAGTGCTTAGTACAGTGCCTGGCACATGGTAAGCGCTTAACGTATACCATAAAAGAAAAACTTGTCACCCCCACCCCCTCTATTATCCTCAGTGGCCTGGCCTCATACTTTGATAAAATTGAAAACATCATATGTGATCTCCCTAAAATCTCCTCTGCTCCTTTCCAGTTCCTCCCTCCTCCTTTCCCTTTGACTCTCCCATCTTTCCCGGCAGTATCTAAAGAAGAGATCTCCTGACTCCTCTCAAAATCCACCCCCTCCACCTTTGCTTCCAACCCTGTCCCTCTGCACCTTATCAAAACACTTGCAGTCTTCCTTCTTCCTTCCCTGACTGCCATCTACAGCCATTTGCTTTCCAATGGCTTCTTCCTCACTGCTTTAAAATATGCCCATGCATCCTCTATCCTATCAATCAATAATGATGGTATTTGTTAAGCGCTTACTATGTGCCAGACACTGTACTAAAAGTATTTATTGAGCACTTACTATATGCAGAGCACTGTATTATTTGCGGAATACAATGCAACAGAATTAGTGGTCAGGGGTTCCCTGCCCATAACGAGCCTACAATCTAGGGAGGGAGACAGACATTAATATAAATAAATAAGTAATTTAAAATACATATTTTAAAGATATGTACATAAGTACTGTGAGGTTGGGGGTGGGGTGACTATCAACTGTCTAAAGGTCACAGATCCAAGAGCATAGATAAAGAAGGGAGAATGAGCCAGAGAAAAGAGGGCTTAATCTCAGTGACTAGATCATGGGCCTGAGAGTCAGAAGGACCTGGGTTCTAATCCCAGCTCATCCACATGTCTGCTGCATGACCTTGGGCAAGTCACTTCACTTCTCTGGACCTCAGGTACCTCATCTGGAAAATGGGATTATGACTGTGAACCCTGTGTGGGACAGGGACTCTGTTCAACCCAATTACCTTCTATTTACCCCAATACTTACTACAGTGCCTGGCACATAGTAAGTGCTTAACAAATACCACAATTATTATTAACTGGGGAAGGTGTCTTGGAGGAGATGTGACCTTAATAAAGCTTTGACGGTGGAGAAAGTGGTGGTCTGGTGTATATGAAGGGGGAGAGAGTTCCAGTCTAGAGGGAGAATGTGGGAAAGAGGTCGTGGTGAGGTAGATGAGATCAGGGCACAGGGAATAAACTGACACTAGAGCAGTGGAATGTGCAGGCTGGGCTCTAGTAGGAGATCACTGAGGTGAGATAGGATGGGACAGGCTGATTGAGTGCTTAAAGCCATTGGGAAGGAGTTTCTGTTTGCTGTGGAGGTGGATGGGTAGCCATTGGAGGTTCATGAGGAATGGGGAGACATTGCTTGAATGTTTCTGTTGGAAAATGATCCATGCAGCAGAATGAAGAATGGACTGGAGTGGGAAGAGACTGGAGGCCGAGAGTCAGTGAGGAGGCAGAAGCAGTAGTCAAGGCAGGATAGGCTAAGTGCTTGGATCCACATGGTAGCAGTTTGGATGGAGAGAAAAGGGTGGATTTTAGCAATGCTGTGAAGGTAGAACTGACAGGATTTGAAGACAGGTTAAATATGTGAACAGAATGAGAAAGATGAGTCGAGAACATCCTGAAGGATGCAGGCTTGTGAGTTAGGGAGGATGGTATTGTCTACATTTATGAGAAAGACGGTGGAGGATGGTGGTGGGGTTTGGGTGGGAAGATAAGGAGTTCAGTTTTGGACATGTTTACTTTGAGATAGTGAGCCATCCAGGCAGAGTTGTCCTGAGGGCAGAAGGAAATGTGAAATTGCAGGGAAGGAGAGGAGTTGGGACTGAAGATGTAGATTTGGGAATCATCTGCATAGAGATGGTAGTTGAAGCCATGGGAGCAAATGAGTTCTCCAAGGGAATGGGTAGAGATGGAGAATAGTAAAAGGGGACCTAGAACTGAGGGTTGAGGGACCCCCCCCCCCCCACTACCAGTGGGTAGAAGGCTGAGAAGGAGCCAGCAAAAGATACTGAGAAGGAGCAGTCAGAGAGATAAGAGGAGAACCAGGCTAGGACAGTGACAATGAAGTCAAGGTCTGAAAAAATTTCAAGAAGAAAAAGGTGGTCTATAGTGTTGAAGGCAGCTGAGAGGTCTAGAGAGATAGGATAGAGTAGAGGCTGTCATATTTGAAGAAAAAAAGGTCATTGGTTACCTTAGAGGGGGCTGTTTCTGTTTCTAACAAACCCTCCCTTCATCCTGGGCTTCCTCCAGTTATCACCCCTTCTCCCTCTTACCATTCCTCTCCAAACTCCTTGAGCGAGTTGTCTACCCCCACTGTTTCCACTTCCTTTCCTCCAATTCTCTTCTCTACCCCCTCCAATATGACTCCTTCCCCTGCACTCAATGGAAACTGCCCTATCTAAGGTCACGTTCCTCCTTGCCCAATCCAACAGCTTCTACTCCATCTTAATCCTCCTCAACCTCTCAGCTGCCCTCGACACTGTGTACCACCCCCTTCTCTTGGAAACTGAATTATCTTATCGTGGCTTCACTGACTCTGTCCTCCTGGTTCTCTTCTTATCTCTCTGGCTACTTTTTCTCAATCTCTTTTGCAGGCTCCTCCTCTGCCTCCTACTCTCTGACTGTGGGAATCCTTCAAGGCTCACGTCTGGATTCCCTTATGTTCTTCATCTACACCTACTCCCTTGGAGAACTCATTCCCTCCTTTAGCTTCAATTATCATCCTTAAATGGATGATTCCCAAATCTTCCTCTCCTCTCCAGCCCTGATGTCTCTCCTCTGCAGTCTTGCATTTCCTCCTGCCTTCAGGACATCTCTGTTTGGATGTCCCACCAACACTTCAAACTTAATTTGTCCAAAAGAGAACTCATCTTCACACCCAAACCCTGCCCTCCCCATCCTTTCCCATAACTGTAGGTTACCACCACTGTCCTTCCTGTTTCACAAGCCTATAATCTTTAATATTAATGGTATCTGTTAAGTGCTTACGATGTGTCAAACACTGTTCTAAGCACTGGAGTAGGTACAGGTCAGTTAGGTCAGATACAGTCCCATTCCCACATGGGGCTCACAATCTAAGAAAGGAGAACAGGTATTGAATTCCCATTTTACACTTGAGGAAATTGAGACACAGAGGAGTTGAGTGACTTACCTGAGGTCACACAGCAAGCAACTGGCAGAGCCGGGATTAGAACTCAGGTCCTGTGACTCTCATTCATTCAATTGTATTTATTGAGCACTTACTCTATGCAAAGCACTGTACTAAGCACCCGTGCTCTTTTCACTAGGCCATACTGCTTCCCAACCTTGGCATTATCCTCAACTCATTTCTCTCATTCAACCCACATATTTAATCTGTCACCAAATCCTGTCAATTCTACCTGCAGATCACTAAAATCCTCCCTCTCTTCTCCATCCTGAGTGTTACTACTCTGACCCAAACACTGATCTTAGCCCATTTTGACCACTGCATCAGCCTGTTTGTGACATGCCTGCCCTTCTGTCTCTCCCCCTTCCAGTCCTTACTTCACTCTGCTGCCCAGTTCATTTTTCTAAAAACCCTTCAGTTCATATCTCTCCACTCCTCAAACACCTCCAGTGGTTGCCCATCTACTTCTGCATCAAACAGAAACTCCTTACCATCTGCTATAAAACACTGGCTGCTCACCCTCTCCTATCTTACCTCCCTGATTTCCTACCACAGTCCAGCCTACATATTTCACTCCTCCAACCCTAACCTACTCATTGTGCCTCAATCTAATCTGTCCTGCCACCAACCCCTTGTCACACCCTCCTTCTGGCCTGTAACTCCTTCCCTGTTCATATATAAAGGACAACCATCTTCAAAGCCATCCTAAAATCACATCTTTTTCAAGAGATCTTCCCTGACTTAGCCCTCATTTCCCCTTCTCCCTCTCCCTTCTTCATCACCTACGCAGTTGGAAATGTACTTGATATTCACCCCACCCTTAGCCCCACAGCATTTATGTACATATCCATAATTTATTTTAATATTTATCTGCCCCTCTAAGCTGTAAGCTCCTGGTGGGGAGAGAAAATGTCTACCAACTCTATTTTATTCTTCCAAGCACTTAGTACAGTGTTCTGCAAAAAGTAAGCACTCAATAAAATTGATTGATTTGCAAGGACCAGATCAGGAGAAGTGATCACTCCAAGTGGGGAAATCTTACAAATGTACCTATAATTAAAAAAAAAATGTGGTGAAATCTTACATGTACACAAACGTTTTTTTAAAAATGTGTAGTGGCTGCTATCATTGAAGATGCATTAACGAAAACAAAATCTACTTTTGTGTCAGAATTTCTGAAGAACATCCACCCAAACCTCTGTGAACAGGGGAGGTGAAATATGCCGAGGGGCTTAACTCATAGAAACACTGTATCTCAGATAAGCGTCAAGTATTCCAGTGTTCATTTTTACTAGAAAACACATTAGTTAGGAATATCCTAGAATTTCCAGAAAGATGACTTGACATTCTTTTCTTAAAATTTAAATCGTAACCGGAAAATATTGTAAGACCTTGATTTTGTTATGATAATCGAAATAATTAAAATATTTTTCTATTCTTTCACCATACCTTTGCAGAAGGTATTTATGTCAGTTCATTTGATTTCAGAAGAGAAACAGTGTTTGGCAATGCTTTCCTGGTGCATGAAAAATAATAATTTTTCACCAATTTTGAAGCTTTCATACATCTTTAAAACATTTTTGTCTCACCTCGAATATGGACAATGAGATTTGCTCTAAAAGACAAGACTTCTTGGTTTTTGTTTTACTTTAGCACTTT
Organism: Ornithorhynchus anatinus; assembly: GCF_004115215.2. Classification (NCBI taxonomy): domain Eukaryota; kingdom Metazoa; phylum Chordata; class Mammalia; order Monotremata; family Ornithorhynchidae; genus Ornithorhynchus; species Ornithorhynchus anatinus. Next base: position 51,704,575 of record NC_041736.1, read on the forward strand.
TAGGTTCCAAGACTTAGAAGATGGCTTGCTCTCAGTTAAATTGCAAAATAAAACATCTCGATTATTTAGTATTGACTACGACTTTTCTTAGCTTGCAGAATCACTTATTATGTGACTCTCGCAGATTTCTCTGAAATAGATGATTGAGGACTCCAACGAAGTCTTTGTGTTATGGTCACTAGGTCCAATGTTAAATTGGTGGTTCTGTATTAGGCAGAGATTAGCATTAGAAAGTGAGCCAACAAACAGGGCTAAGACTATACTAAGATTTTATCTCTAAAGCCAGTCAACATCTCACAAATAATAGAAACAGAACCCTGTCTCGCCTGATAGTGTTATTGTGGCCATATTAAATACCTTGCTTTTGGAAAATTATTGCATTTATATTCTTAAGTACACTTGATTTTCAATTTATTTTTATAGCCTTTGTCCTTTTATCTCACAGAGATGTTTAGAAATGAAAACAAGCTCCCAAGGACATGATACTTTAGTAATTAAGTCATGAATAAAGCATTTTATGAAAGCTCTTGATGGCTTAAAGGACTATTAATGGGCGCAGTTAATTTTAACAAGCCAGACCATAAATTTCTGGAAAGGCCCACCCCCCTTGCCAGAGTTTGCTTCTTCCTACCCTCCCTGGAACTCTCACTGCAAGGGTGCCGACTTCATTTGTGAGTGTGGGGATGAATTGGGAAGAAAAGCTTTGAGGGAACAGGGAGCAAGAGAAGTGGGCAGGGGGGAAGAAGTGGGGCAGGAAAAGGAGAAGAAAGGACGAGGAGAAAAAGGGGGAGAGAAGATGAGGGAGAGAGGAGGAAGAGAAGGGAGAGGAAAGAGAGGGAAGAAGATGAAGGAAAAGGTATTCATCCTTGCTATTTCTCTTCCTCCACCACATTTTGTAGCCATACTGGTGCTGGGGACTGTTTTGTTTTTTTTGTGGCATTTATTGAGTGCTTATTGTGTGCTAAGCAGTGTACTAAATGCTGGGATAGATTATAAATTAGTTAGGTTGGATATAGTCCATGTACCACAGCAGGGACTGTCTCTATCTGTTGCCGACTTGTTCATTCCAAGCGCTTAGTACAGTGCTCTGCACATAGTAAGCGCTTAATAAATACTATTGAATGAATGAATGAATGGTCTTAATTCCCATTTTACAGATGAGGTAACTAAGGCTCAGAGAAGTTAAATGACTTGTCCAAGGTCACAAAGCAGACAAGAGGCGGATCAGGATTAGAACCCAGGTCCTTTGACTCCCAGGCCTGTGCTCTATCCACTAGGCTATTCTTCTCACCCCTGACCTGAAGAGAAAACCCCAACCACCTCACCCCTATTCAGGTCTGCCAGGCAGCAAGAGGATCTTTTGGGCTCGGTATACCACCTCAGTGCCCAACCCACAGATGCTGCCCATGGGCCACAGCCAGGATCTCAGCAGTCTGGGGAAGGACTCAAAGTGGCCCTCCCAGACTCCCATTGTTAAGTGTTTACTATATGCCAAACACAGTAGTAAGGCCAGGGGTCGATACAAGGTAATCAGATTGGACACAGTTCCTGGCCAATAGATCCTCTTGCTGCCTGGCAAACCAGAATAGGGGTGAGGTGGGTGGGGTTTCCTCTTCAGGCCAGGGGTGAGAGGAACAGCTTAGTGGATAGAGCATGGGCCCCGGGGCGTTGAAATGACCTGGGTTCTAATCAAGGTCTAAGTGGTAGGGAGAACAGGTATTAAAATGTTCAGTACAGTGTTTTCATTAAATCCCTTTGAGTGAACGAATGAATGAATGCCATCATCGAAACACCCTGTTCCATTGCCGTGACTGTGGTTTCTGGCTGAAAAGCAGCAGGGTATTTGTGTTGCCTCATGGGGGGCCCAGTATGGCTTCTGCAGCTTCAGACCTCTGACCCCCTTCTCCCATTCCCATCCCCGTTGGACCTCCCCGGAGGGTGGCCTGGGCAGATTAGGTAATAGACTCCTTCTCCAGGGGGTTTAGAGCAAGCCTGGCCACCTAATGCCAGTGCCACTGAAGACCAGAGTTATCAGCGTCTTCTCCCTCCTCCTCCATCGTGGCTCCATTTCTCCAAGGCTTCAGGTACATTAGCTGTCCACTCTCTTTCTGTCCCAAGCACTGCCTGCCTGAGGGTAGATAGACCTTTACTGCTCTCTGGTGGCTGAACCACAAACTGCCCCAAACTATGCCCACTCCGCCAGGATTTGGCTGCCAGGAATTCCTTCAGTCACCCCACTTCTGGGTGGGACTATGGACCTAAACCGGGTCAAATCAGATAAGCGGCTTCCAAGAAATCAGTCAGCTGCACCATCGGGCTGTCTGACTTAGTAAAGGCCTAGCCTTCTATTTACCTTCTCACACCATCCTGCTTCCACATCATAATCTTCTAGAAGCATAGCTCAGTGGAAAGAGTATGGGCTTGGGAGTCAGAGGTCATGGGTTCGAATCCCGGCTCTGCCATTTGAAAGCTGTGTGACTGTGTTCCCTCATCTGTAAAATTGGGGATTAAGACTGTGAGCCTCACGTGGGACAATCTGATTACCCTGTATCTACCCCAGTGCTGAGAACAGTGCTCTGCACACAGTAAGTGCTTAACAAATACCAACATTATTATTATTAAGTGATCATTTTTATGCCATCTTTTCAAATTTGATGTTTCCTCAGTTAATAGACTCTTTTAGTAGACTCTCTAGGCTGTGAGCTCACTGAGGGCAGGGAATGTGTCTACGGAACTCTATTGTACTCTCCCAAGTGCTTAGTACAGTGCTCCACACACAGGAAGCACTCAAATACAATTGATTGATTGAATAATAAGAATAATTGTGGTGTTTGTGAAGCTCCTAGTATATGCCAAGTATGATCCTAAATGCTGGGGTAGCTTAGAAGACTAATCAGGTCAACCACAGCACATATTCCCTGTGGGGTTAACAGTCGAAGTAAGAGGGAGAACAGGTATTGAATCCCCATTTTACAGATGAGGAAACTGAGACACAGAGAAGTTGTGACTTGCTCAAGGTCATCCATCAGGTAAGTGATGGAGGCAGGATTAGAACCCAGGTCCTCAGACACCCAGGCAGCTCTTTCTATGCTGCCGCATAGTTCTTGTATATGTCTCTGTGGATTCATGTTGAGCATATACTTTTTTTGCTAATAAAATATGTATATTGTAATAATAGTTTTATTCCAATAAATTTCAAACACACTGTTGGGAGAAATCTGGATTATAAAGGCAATTAGGCCACATCTCAGGAATAATTAAGTTTCATAGCACTTGTCCAAAGTAAGGCTAGAGACTTCAGTCCTTTCAATTGACTAAATTATTCATTATACTGTTAATTGTCTTGGTAATAGCATACTATTTTGTTATCTGCTAAGTAATCATAAATATCAGGTTGATTTCCTTAGTGCCCTTAGTGAATTCCAACTAATCGAGCTATACTGTTATCGAAAATAAAATTCAAGACTTTTAGTAAACTGTATTTTTAGAGAAACTATTGTGCAAACTGCATAATATTACCACTAAAATGACTTCCAAAACCATCAGCTGCAATTTACTGGTTTGTCACCTGCTAACTCAGAATTACTTCAGGCAATTTAGGCCATAGCTATTGCTGATATGAACAAGATGATCTCGGTTAAATCCGAGGTTACATTTTTTAGTTTTCCACTGTAGGTTTCAGTGCCTTGGATGTTCGTGGAAACATTATTGTGAGTAGGAAAGAGCTAAACATAGTCTTGTTTATCTTTATGAAAGCAGTTAGGCAAGAATTTGGGAGAATTATAGTAGAATGGTTATCTGTGCCAGAGACTTTCTATTCTTGTTCAATCTTAAAATCGGCTGTGCTTTTCTTGGTACAGTAGTGAGAAGGAAAAAAAGAGGCTACCAGTCATTGCTACCCCTGTTTCCATAGGTGTCTCTACATCTGGTATTTCCTTTAACTCTCCCAAAAGAGTCAGAAATTTCCCTTGCCTGGGTTTAATATTTGTTCAGCGCTTACTATGTGCCAAGCACCTTACTAAGCACTCAAGTAGATACAAAATAATCAGGTCTCACATGGAACTCACAGTCTAAACAGGAGGGAGAACAGGTATTGAATTTCCATTTTGCAGATGAGGGACCTGAGGCACAGAGAAGTTAAGTGACCCACACAGCAGGTTAATGGCATAGTGGTGGTTAGAACCCAGGCTCTGACTCCCAGGCCCGTGTTCTTTCCACTAGGCCACACTGTTCTTTTAAGACTCCTTTCTTTGTCATGCTCCACCACCTTTGAAATCAAAAAATTCCAAAAAAGTATCCACCTTTGCTACGTCCTACTCTGCCAGCATTTCTTCAAGCTGCAGAATAAAGATGGAGGGCAGAACTGGAAACTGGGATAGAAATGAGGGTATAACCTGTTCCTTAGACTGTAATCCTTGAGGGCAGAGATTGTGTCCACTTACTCCATTGTATTCTGCCAAGGATTTTGTACAGGTTCTGCTCACAGGAAGCATTCAATAAATATCATTGATAGACAAATTGGTAAGAATTCCCTTAGGGTAGAGTTGGAGAACTAAAAGTAGCAATTGAAACTGTGCTGCAGCTACTCCCCACCAATAATAATAGGTATAATATTAATAGGTAATAATGATAATAATTACAATTATTATAATGATAATAATAGTTAAATACGTACTATATGCCAAGCACTGTACTAAGCAGTGGGTTAGATAGCAGATAATATGGTTGGACTTAGTCAAGTAGAAGTGGAAGGAAGAACAGATACTTAATCTGCATTTTACAGAGGAGGAAACTGAAGCACAGACAAGTTGTGTGATGTGCCCAAAGTCACACAGTAGGCAAGTGACAGAGCCAGACCAAATGTTCTACAGCACAGTACAGCACCCAGTAAGCACTCAGTAAATACCATTGATTGATTGATTATAAGCCAGATCCTCTGACTCCCAGGCCCATGCTCTTTTCATTCGATCACACTGCTTCTCAAAGGCAAGGTGGTTTCATGATTTTTAAATTTGCTCTAAACTCAGGACCACCTGGATTTATCACTACATGAATTACTCTGTATTGGCGAACCTGATTATCCTGTATACATCCCAGCACTTAGTACAATGCTTGGCACATAGTAAGCGTTTAACAAATACCGTAATTAGGAATTAGAATAAGAACCTGGCGAAGTCCTGGAACTTTTCTCCCGAAAGCTCAGTTTGTGAGTTACCGCCCAAGAGTTTGAGGGAAATAATGAACAGGATTAGGAGTTTGGATCACTGCACCTGAAGTGGGGCTCATCCCCTCTTCGAGCAGCCCAGCCTCCAGCTCACAAAGCTATGTGTGAAGGAAGTAGCTGTGGCTACTGGGGGCAAGTCCTGGCAACAGAGAAGCAGCATGGCCTAATGGAAAGACCTGGAGCACTTACCGTGTGCCGAACACTGCACTAAGTTCTTGGGAGAGCAGACTGCAATTGAGTTGGTAGACACCATCTCTGCCTACAAGGAGATTAGAACCAAATTATCACTAATAGAAGCTCTTCATGGGATAAAACAAGCTGTCAAAAATCACAAACTGGGTCAGAAAGCTGAAGCTTTGAGCTACTTGAATTTCCTCCTTAACTCTAGAATTAATAAAATGTTCCACGAATAAACCTCATTAAGGAACATCAGGATGGGCCTTACAACCTACATTCTGTGCTCTGGTTAACATGGATCAAAGTAGAGCAATGCCTGGTAAAGTTTTTCCAAACTCCATTTTTATTTCTGCAAACGAGGGGACTACAGTCTGCTACATTTTCTGTTAAGGAAACAGTGATGTAGAGGTTTCATTTCAGAGCCCCAAGCCTGACAAGGCCAGAGTGTGTTGATGACCACATCCGTTCCACTTCCCTGCTCTGAGCATGTAGCTGACTCCCACCATTGGCCACAGGCTCTAAAAATAGTCAAGGAAGGAGAAAAGGTCTGCAGAGTCAGGGATGTCTCCCTCCTTTTCTGAAACAGCCCTTGCACACTGCAGGGACATCTGGGTCAGGGGCCCACCCTGACTAAGCTATCAATTGTACATTCCAAGCACTTAGTACAGAGCTCTGCATGCAGTAAGCACTCATTAAATATGATTGAATGAATGAATTTCCCCTCCACATTCAGATCTGTAACCCTTAGGCACTTGCTACTGACTTCACCCTCAGCCCCACACACTAATATCCATATTCTTACACTCCGCTATTTCCCCTATTTGTAATTTCTTTTAATGCCTCTCTCCCCTTCTACACTGTAAGCTCCTTGAGGGCAAGGATTTTGTCTACCAATTTTGTTGTACTAATCATAATTGTGGTACTTGTTAAGCACTTACTATGTACTAAGCACTGGGGTGGAAACAAGCAAGTCGTGTTGGACACAGTCCCTGTACTTCATGGGGCTCACAATCTTAATCCCCATTTTACAGTTGATGATGATGATGATGATGGTATTTGTTAAGCGCTTACTATGTCCCAGGCACTGTACTAAGTGCTGGGTGGATACAAGAAAATTGAGTTGGACACAGCCCCGTCCCATGTTGGGCTCACATTCTCAATCCCCATTTTACAGATGAGGTAACTGAGACACAGGGAAGTGAAGTGACTTGCCCAAGGTCACACAGCTGCTTAATACAATTCTCTGGCCACAAGAAGCACTAGGTAAATACCATTTGTGGATTGAATTAGACTGTTGTAAATTATTAAAGCTCTGAGGAATCCAGATGAGTTTTCCACCATGAGCTTTCAGCTAAACTATGCTTAGTGAGCTGCTGCTGCCACACACAGACAGCACAATTAAATTAAAATGTCCGGGCAGGAAGACGTGGAAGCCTGTTAGTCTCCAAGGAAGGTTTTATCGTTTCCTTCTCCTGGGACCTTTAAAGGGAATGTAAGGCTGTGTTTTTATCCTCATGGTTTAAGTTCAGGCCTGCTAGGAGACAGGAGATAACCTTAAGACCTCTTGACATTCTTTCCAGCGTTATGTTTTTATGTTCCTCTGAACTGATCCAAAAGGAGGATGAAGTTGGAGGTGGATCCATATGGTACATAGAGGATTGCTCAGAATTATAGCTTTGGGTGCCAGGTGGGTGGAGAAGTGTAGCCCAAAATAGTTAATCAGAATGGACCGTTTAGATGCCATTTGAAAATCGCATCATGCAGAAATAAGCAATAGATTTAAATAGACCACAGACAAAGAGAAGCCGAGATCGTGGCATTTCTTCCTTTTTAATTCCTATTTTCTTTTTGGTTTTTTTTTTTTCTGCTTGAAAGGGTACTGAGTTGGCTATCTTTCTACAGCTATGAATTCAGTATTTACAGAAATAATGGGCCAAAATAATATTGAGGATCACAAAACAAATAAAATGCTAGCATCAGTTACCAATATATGTACCCATTAATAACAGCATATTTGTGGGAACACATAAGGATATTACTATTTCCTTTATAGAGTCACCTAAATGAAACATTAATTTCCATTATCAAATGCACTTCTAATCCCTTGTCATTATGGAAATATTTGTGGAGAAAGGTGACAGACATGGCTAAATATAACCAGGCATTATGAGGCTTATAAAAAGTCTTCAAAGTATGAAATGATTAGGATGGATTAGAAGGTAATAAACAATTTTAATAAGTGCAAAATTTGGAAAGTGCTTACTATGTGCCAGGCACCGGGGTAGATACAAGATAAGCAGATCAAACACAGTTCCTGTCCCTCACTGTCTAAGGGTGAATGGGAACAGGTATTAAAATCCCACTTTACAAATGAGAAAACTAAGGTTTAGAGAAATTAAGTGACTCACCCAAGGTCACGTAGCAAATAGCATAGCTTTGACTAGAACCCAAGTCCTCTGACTCCCAGGCCCTTGCTTTTTCTGCTTGTCCACCCTGCTTGTTTCCACTTCCAAAGGTTTAACACCTTCAGTGAAAAGTATAGTATCATGGAACTTACTCTTTCTAGGTGAAGACTTTCCTCACCTTGACAGAGTGAAGAGCCGTTGTGTCGGCACATTTTCTTGTCCCAAGTTACCTTCCACAAATTATAAGTTTTCTTGTTAATCAGATTTAAAATGAATTTTACTGCCTTAAAAATATTTTTAGCAGTTAGGATCTGCCTTCTCATATTCCCCTTCCTCTTTTTCTCTTCCTTGTTTTTCTCCCTTTCTTTTTGACTTTTTGCTCTTGTTTTTCCTCCTCTTTCATGACTTCTTCTTTCTCCTCTTTCTGGTTTTTGGTCTTTTTTTCTCCTTCTTTTCTGTCTCCTGAAACCATCTGTATGAAGTGATTCTGTGAGTGATTCTATTCCTCTTAAAGAGGAGGTCAGAGTGGTAGCTTTCTTCTGTATTACTCATCCTTCATTAGTCTTCATTGCAGGAAGATAAGAGAGTATCTTAATGGAGCATACACTTCCAATTCAGCTGAAAATCAAAGAATCTATTCTTACTTACTTTTGGTTTGTTCTTTCTAATCCCAGCCTTTTTGATGACTGTTCATCATTTATTTAGTGTGGTCATGTCCTGTGCTTCTCAGCCCAACTCTTCCTTCCTCAGACATTTCTGTTTCCATTGATCCTCTTGCAACCACAGATATTCAAGTTTAAAACAGTAGTGTCCAAAATTTATATCATCTTTAACAAAGCCCAGCTCGGCTTTTTATCCCAGTTTGAAATTGGAGTATTTTCTGGTGTTGGGATTCTATCAGGTGTTTGATTATCTTTGCAAAGGGCTAGAGATAATTCAGCATATTTTATGGTTCTCTTTGGTGCTAAAGTAGGCTTAAGAAATTGTAGGAGATTTTTTGAAACAAATATTACTTTGATTTAAGTACACTCTGTGCTGATATTAAATAGTTAAATGTGATTTTCATTCATTCAGTCGTATTTATTGAGCGCTTAAATAATCTCCAAGAGACTTTCCCCGAATGAGTTCTCACTTCCCCTATTTGCCCTTCCTTTTGCGTTGCCTATGAACTTGGTCTCTAACCCTTAAATGCTTTTCACCCCTCCCTCACAGCACTTATGGCTCAGTGGAAAGAGCATTGGCTTTGGAGTCAGAGGGCATGGGTTCAAATTCCGGCTCTGCCACTTGTCAGCTGTGTGACTGTGGGCAAGTCACTTAATTTCTCTGTGCCTCAGTTACCTCATCTGTAAAATGGGGACTAAGACTATGAGCTCCACGTGGGACAACCTGATTCCCCTGTGTCTGCCCCAGAGCTTAGAACAGTGCTCTGCATATAGTAAGCGCTTAACAAATACCAACATTATTATTATTATCTGTCTGTAATTTATTTTAATGTTTGTCTCCCCTTCTAGTCCTTGCCAGCAGAAATCATGTTCTCCTATCCTACTGTACTGTTCTCTTCACAGTGCTTAGGACAGTACCCTCCACACAGTAAGAACTCAATAAATACCATTGATATAGCACTCTGATAGGCAAAAGTCCTTCCTTATGTCCATCCTTCCTTATCAACCTCCTCAGAAAAACTCTTCATATATTTAAAGCCTGTTATTAAGGATTCCTTTACTTAGGCTTCTTTTCCCCAGGCTAATAATCTAATCCCTTTTACATGTCCCCTTAGGACCTACTTTTCCATTCATTTTTGTTGCTTGCTCTGTATTCTTTCCAGCTTACCCAAAAAATTGTTTGAGTTCAGAGACAAAAACCCAACACAACTTCAGGAAGGGCTGATTATGGTGGTGGGATTTCTTTCCAGCTCTTGCTGGTCTTATTTAGTTAATACATTCCATTCCAGTTTTGAATTTTTAAGGAATGAAACTATGCTGCCAACTAATAACTTTGGTTAATGCATGGTTAACTATGACCCTCAGGTCTTTTAAATCAAGAAATCAGTAGTATATACTGGGCCCTACTGGATGCAGAGCATGATACTGACTGCTTCAGAGAGTACCATAAGGGCAGTGATCATAATCCCTGCCCACAAGATGCTTACAAATTAAAGGGAAGATGGATATAAAATAGTTTATGTAGAGGAGAAAGTGCTCAACTACAGTAAGTATAGTAATGGTAGATTTTTCTTACGGTTGTGCCTAGCCAATCTTTGTTTTCTGGTCCTGTTGTACCACTTAATGCCTGTTCCTGCTGTCTTATTCCTCTTGCATTTCATCCTGTTTTGATAGGATCCTTTTATTTAATTTTCAGTAACACTTTGTTTCTGATTCTAGCTTTTCACACCCTGACTAAATTAGTATCATCTGCAAATGTGTTGAGCTTAACTCTTGATTCCTTCACCTACTCCATCAATAAAGATAGTGAATAAAGCCAATAAATAAATCAATCAATCCTTGATATTTATTGAGGACTTATTGTGCCCAGTGGACTATACTAAGTTCTTGGGAGAGTCCTATACAATAAAATGGAAAGATATGATTTCTGCCCAGCAGCAACTTATAGTCTAGTGGGAGACATGGACAGTAAAATAAACTACAGATAGAAAAAATGTCAGGGTATAAGGATATGTACATAAGTACTGTGGAACTGAGGGTGGGGTGGATATCACATACACAGGTGATGCAGAAGAGAGAGAGACAGTAGGGCAAAATACTTAATACAGTGCCTTGAGCCTATTAAGTGCTCAGTAGATACCATTGATTGATTTAAATGAGGAAATGAAGGCTAAGTTAGAGAAGGCCCCTTGGAAGAGATGAAATTTTAGGATGGCTTTGAAGGTCAGAAGAGTGGTGGTCTGCTGGATACGTAGGGAGAGAGAGTTGCAAGCCAGAGGGAGGAAGGGGAAAAGAGGTTGTGGCGAACTAGATGGGATTGAGGTACAGTGAGTAAATTGGCTTTAGAGAAACAGAGTGTTCAGACTGAATTGTAGTAGGAGATCAGTAAGGCAAAGGTAGTAGGGGATGAGCTGATTGTGTGCTTTAAAGCAGATGAAAAGGAATTTCTGTTTGATTCAGAGGTGAATGGGCACTCATTGGAGGTTTTTGAGGAGTGGGAGACATGGACTAAGCAGTTTTTTAGAAAAGTGACAAAGGCAGCATAATGAAATATGGTCTGGAGTGGGAAGAAAAGGGAGGCAGGGAGGTTAGTGAGGGGGCTGATTCCCCCTTGTCTTCTATTCCCTCCCATCATCTATCTTAGAAGAAATGAAATGTACCGGACACAAAACCATGTTGGCTGTTTCCTAGTAGCCTAGACATTTTCAGTTGTTGTAAATGAATTGTTTGGTGACTTGCTGCACTATCTTCTTAAATATCCATATTAAAGTAATCGGCTTATAATTCCCATCAGAATGAGTTTTTTCTTATCTACTGATGGACACAATTATTTTACTTTTCCAGTCCTTAGGAACTTCTATCTACCAGGTTAACCAATAATAGTTAACCACCAATAAGTCATTCATTCAGTCGTATTTATTGAACATTTACTGTGTTCATGATTCTCCAATAATACCTGCCAGTTACTTCAGACCTCCTCAGATCTGACATATTTAAATATATCCGCATAGATTTCATTTAGGGATTTGCTCTTAGCACTAATATTTCTCTTCATTAGATGAAATCAAGGGATAGTTTCACAAAATCCTATAAAAGAAAGTACAGTGAAATAGTTTTCCCCTCTGTGTACATCTTAGGAAAAGTTGAACACCTGTGGCTGGTTCTGACATTCTTGGGATGTTATAAAGGATCAAGGCTGGTGGAATTCAGGGAAACAGCTGGATTTCATCTATTATGGACAGGACATAGATAAACCCCTCTAGGTTTGTACAATAGGCAGATGTGTTACAATTTGCTCCATATGTATCATTATGATGGAGAAGCCTGAGGAAAAATGGAATTCACAGGAACTGTTAATGATTGCAGCAATAACAACCAAAGCTAAACAGCCAACCAACACAAACTCGAAGCTTATGTTACATTTATCAGTCCAAATATATTATTGCCTGATCTAAGCCATGCCAGCTGGTCCTTATATTTAGGTCTTTCACCTTGGGGACTCTAGCTGTATGCTGTTTTGTCAATTCCCCTTTTATATAAAATGTGTGACTGATCTTAGTCCCACATATAATTGATGTAGTTTGTTATTATTGCATGAGTCATGACGAAAGGAATGTTAGTCTCTGCACTGTGGTGTCCCAAGATTTAATGAGAAGATTTACTTCCAGTCTCCACCAGTAAGCATAATCTTTGAAGGATTAGGCCCAATGGCAAGGAACCCAGTGGAAATTGGCACTGTAGTTTACAGTGCTCTAAATCTGATGTAACTTGTAGGATTGAGATTCTCATCAGCAAATGGACCGCATTTTACTACAGACACCTTCATTTTGGGCCTGCCACTGTAAAGGAAACTATAGAATCCTATGCTCTAGTCCCAGAATGGTGTATTTCCAGGCTCTTTTCCTCCTTTTCTGAGTTAGCCTTAAAAATAATAATGGTGGTAGTTTAAGTGCTATGTCAGTCAGTCCATCATATTTATTGAGCATTTACTGTGTGCAGAGCACTGAATTAAACACTTGGGAGAGTATGGTATAACAATAAGCGGTCACATTCCCAGTCCACAGTGAGTTTACAGTCTAGAGGATGAACTTGCAGCCTAGAGGATGAACAAGGGCTGTGCTAAGCGCAGGGGTAGATTCAGGATAATCATATTGGTCACAATCCCTCACCCACTTGGGGCTCACTGCTCAAGGGGCGGGGAAGAGGTATTTAATTCCCAATTTACAGCTGAAGAAACTGAGGCACAGAGAAATACTTGCCCATGGTCATACAGCAGGTAAGTGTCAGAGTGGGATTAGAACCCAGGTGACCTGGTTCCTTTATACTAGGCCATGTTGCATCCCAACTTAGATTAAGGGGTACAGTTATGAGCTTGTGAGACATATTTTTGGCTCATTACTTTTGCCTATTCAAAACAGTGAGCAGAGGAAGTAACTTTATCTCATAACTACCTTTGCTCTAAACAGACCCATGAAAAATGAACTGAGTTTAATTTTGAATAATAATGTCCCAGTTCAATGCCTCTTTCATGCCTCCTGTTGTGAAAAAGTTCTCACTACAGTATTTCTTCATGTTACCCCTTTGTGAATGGTCAATTTATGAATGATCTCATCATTTGTATCATTTTTCCTGTTATAGTCTACTGCGGCACATATTGATTTGGTGTATTTAATTGATTTTACTTAGAACTTAGAGAAGTGATAGGCTTAGTGGAAATAACATGATTCTGGGAATCAGGAGACCTGGATTCTATTCCCAGCTCAGACTTTTGCCTTTTGGGTGACTTTGGGCATCCCTCTGTGCCTCAGTTTTCTCATCTGTATAATCGAGATTATAGACCCACTCTCCTTCCTGCTTAAAATCTGAGCCATAGATTGGACAGGTATTTTGTCTTGTCTGCTTGTATTGTATCTTATCCTGGTGCTTAATGCAGTGCTTGGCTCATAAAAAAGGCTTAACAAACACAATAATAATAACTTCATGAAAGTGAAAGGACATTATACCCTTTAGAAATGCCATTGTGTGCATTAGAAACTCAGAGTAATCCAGATTTGAAATAATAGAAGCTGAATGAGGGTCTCAAGTTCTGGACTCAACCTAGTTTATTTAAAAAATACCACCCACAACTTCTGTTCATCACTCAGCAGTAAGCGAAGCCCTTTTATAACCGCTGATTCTGAAACCAGGCAAAAAACATTTCAATATTAATAATAATTGAGGTCATTGTTAAGCGCTTATTATGTGCCAAATATTGTACTAAGCACTGAAGCCTATACAAGATAATCAGCCCCTGGCCCACATAGAGGAGGGAGAACAGACACTGAATCTCCATTTTACAGATGAGGAAACTGAGGCACAACAAGTTAAGTGCCCAAGGTCACACAGCAAGCAGACAAATGGCAGAGCTGGAATTAGAACTCAGATTCTCAGTTTCCCAAGGCAGTGTTCTTTCCACTCAGCCAAGATTCTCCTTAACCTTTTCTATCTGTTCTCTAAAATAGCAGAGGCAGAGCTATTGTTATGTTCTCAGGTAGGAATATTTATATACCGCAACTCTGAGCCTATCTAAAAATAGCCTGTTAAAAAGCTGTTTCCTTTTTGCTTTTCAGTTTGACCTATTTACATCTAAAATAGCATTTCCTGCCTATTTAAATTCAGTCCTGAGCAGAACTCATAGATTTGAATGGGCAAAGGTCCAACTGATTGTAAAGGAGGAAAGAACCATGCCAGTAATCAGTCAATCAATCAATCGTATTTATTGAGAGCTTACTTTGTGCAGAGCATTGTATTAAGCCCTTGGGAGAGCACGATATAACACAGAGTTGGTAGACAAGTTCCCTCAACGAACATCCAACCTAGAGGGAATAGTGAAGTCAGACGCAGTTCCTGTCCCACATGAAGCCCACAATTTAAGTGGGAGGGCAAATAGGGATTGACTTCCCAATTTACAGATGAGGAAACTGAGAGACAGAAAATCTAAATGACTTGCCTAAGGTCACGCAGCAAGTAAGTGGCAGAACAGGAATTAGAACCCAGGTCCCTTGACTCCCAGGCTGGTGCTCTTTCCACTAGGCCACTTTCAACAGTAATGTTCAGTTCAGGATCTCATCTTGCCAAGGAGTGAGGTAAACCAAATTCTTGGTCCTGACAAAGGATGAAGTAGACCCTGGAGGAGCCCCAGAATGAACCAGTTCTTCCCAGTGTTCTTTGGTTTCCTGAGATCCAATCAGGAAAAAAACAGAGGATCTCCCCCAGTCTTTCTGCCCCCTATATTTTAATGAATTTAAAGTCTGACAGAGTCTTTGTATTCATTAAAATTGGTTTCCACTGAAGCATATTTCATAGAGAATAAACTGTTTACTGTAATAGTGCAATTTGTGAGCTCTTCTGGTATACAAATTAGAAGTTAGTTAATGTCTTTTCTCATTTAATTTTTCCTCTACCAGCAACAGAGAATGGAGACCAGATTGTGTGCTTCTGTTCTTACTTTCATTTTGTTTTAGTAATAGGTAATACAGAGACTCTTACTTGTTTTAGAAGTACTGCCTATGGTTTTATACAGTATTAGAAATTACAGTAGAATGTCTCTCAATGTCCTCTCAGAAAGGAATGATGAAGAAATACTTCTGTCAAGAGAGATAGTTTCATTTAATAAAAGTCATTTGGGATGAACAGCAGTCAGCACTATTCCAGGGATGATGTCATGAGCCAGAGATAATAAGTGAAGTGGTTAAAATTATATTTTACAGTTTTAGATCTAATAAAGGCAGCAGATAACCTCAGGGACCACTTAAATTTTAGTGCAATCCAAAGAACTGCATTCCTAAGAGTCTTCAGACTTTTCAGACCAGGCAGGACACTATAACTCGCTCCACAAATTTTATTCTCAATCCACCCTTCTTAGGCAGGATTTTCTAGTAGGTCGATACCAGGCCCTCATTTTCGTAGAGCCTAAATTTCACATCATAATGAAGAAGGAACGTCACAGCAAGAAAGAATCAATAAATATTAGCAATGGTATTGAGCACTTACTGTGTATAGAGCACTGTACTAAGTGCTTGGAAAGTACAATTCAGCAACAAATAGAGACAATTCCTTCCCACAACGGGCTCACAGTCTAGAAGCGAGGAGACAGGCATCAAAACAAGTAAACAGGAATCATAGCATCAATATATATAAATGAATATAATTATAGATATATATACAACATTAATTAAATAGAATGATAAATATGTACATATATACACAAGTACTAGTCCAGAGGGAGGGAGAGTGGCAGGGGGGTATAGAGCAAAGGGAGCAAGTTTGGGAGAGTACAGCATAACTAGCTTACAGTCTATAGGGGGAGACAGACATTAATATAAATAAATTACAGATTTGGATGTAAGGGTTATGGGGCTCAGGAAGAGGTGAATAAAGGGTGCGGATTCAAGAACAAAGGTGATGCAGAAGGAAATGGGAGAAGAGGAAATGAGGGCCTTGTCGGGGCCCTCTTGGAGGAAATGTGCCTTCAATAAAACTTTGAAGTTTATTGATTATTGATTATTATTGATTGACCGACCAGGCATGGAAAGTTCAGCAGGGACACCAAATTAATTTCATCCTTGCCAATAGCAGCCTCTAAGTTTTTTTGTGCTATTTTGATCACCAAAAGGAGAATATTAAACAGGAATTTAGAATGTGAGGGAGATAGCATCAACATAGCAAATTCAACCAGTGAATAAACACAATCATCCTGGCCCAAGGGAGGAAAGAGCAGATTTTGCTTTGGGCAGTAATTAGTGATATTTCTTTCCCACAGTCTGTGCAAAAATACCAAAATTATCCCCTTTAATGAAAATCTTTTTGATGATGTGGCATCATCTTCCCTCACATTCTCTTTGGTTGAGTCAGGGGCAAACAAACTGCCTTAAGCCCTGGTCACATCTAACCAGACAGTGCAGTTTTCAAGCAACACCTTTATTACCTAAGTGTTAATGAAACACTGGAAGAAAAAGAACTTCATGGAGTGTTATCTTTCAACTGAGGCTTCTACTTTAACTTTATTTCCTGTTACAATTGAATGTATCTCCCTGTTTCATTACATTTATCAAGTGAGCATAAATGGTGAACATTGGGGCTGCACTTGTGACCCTTTAAATTGTTTTAGGTTTTTCTAGGATCAGTATTTCAAAATAGCATGTCAGTGGAAGATTTGTTTTTTCCAACTTAAATGCAAATTAAAAAAAGTGTTTGAAAGGATTGAGAAGGTTTAGTGTCAATGACAATTGGAAATAAACACAGTAAAGGCCAGCATTCATTAATTGGCACAGATACATTTACCTAGTTAAAGAAATTTGCAAATCTCAATATTTATCTTGGAACTGCCAAATCTACAAAAAGTGGGCTAAAATAGATTCACCACCCTTATTGCAGAATTATTCGTTTATTCTTATGCTGTTGAGTCATCTCTAACCCGTAGCGACGCCATGGACACAACTCTTCCAGAATGCCCCACTTCCATCTGCAGTCGTTCTGGTAGTGTATCCATAGAGGTTTCTGGGTAAAAATACAGAAGTTGTTTACCATTGCCTCCTTCTGAGCAGCAATCTTAAGTCTCCACCCTCGACTCTCTCCCATGCCACTGATGTCCAGCATAGGGGAGTTTTGACTTGTAGCAGATTGCCTTCCGCTCGCTAGCCGCTGCTCAAGCTAGGAATGGAATGGATATGCCTCTGCTTGACTCTTTCCCCTACCTGTAGCCGAGACTGGTAGAGTACTGGAAACTCTCCAGGTGTGACCCTGAGAGGGGGAATGGTTTATTAGATATGATTTTATGTCTATAATCAAAGGACTCATATTTCTTTCATATTTTCTTATTTTATGACATTAGACTGCCTGGCATTTAGAGTTTTTCTGTTTCAAGATTTATCTCCCAAGAATGCATGTGACTCATTCCTTCAAAATATTTTCCAGCAGTTAGGAAGTGAAAATGTATTTGAACTTGGCATCATTGCTATGAATGTGAAGGTTTAGCTAGCTATGTAATCTTCTGAGAACCCTTTAATTTCAAAGACAGTATCAAGAGTTACCTATCACTATGAGCGTCACTTCATTCATCCCCTGGAGTCCAGACAAAATTACCGATAGTAATCTGACACAACCACACTGGTGAGTCAGGTTACATACCAATAATAAAAGGACTTTGAAAAAATAATAAGATAGCTAAACAGTTTTGAAGAGACTGATTCATCATACATAAATTTGGCTCCCAGCTACTCACTTGGGTATTGATTTTTCACTTGCAGCGTCAGCACTGTAATCATAAGAGGCTAATCAAATATCACTAATTTTTACAATCACACTTTGCCCAGCCAGATACTGCTATGACTAATATGACAAGGATATTTCCTAGGTAAAATGACTTACGGAGTTACTACAGTCTTTTGTAACACACAGACTTTACTATTAAAATAAACTACTTTAGGATTTACTGAACTTGTTGGGGTTAGCAATTTGTGATAAAAACACAAAATAGGATCTATCAATTTTAGAACACATCAGCTGAAGGATTACATTAAGCACAAGCCCCTTATCCTGAATTCACAATTCTAGGCCATAACTGGAGGGGCCTGAGTGTGTATGGTTAGTGTAATGATAAAAAACAACAGTGAATTCTTTCATTTGTCTCCTGGTAGGTCTACATCAGTCGAAGGCAATTGAATACTCTCATCTGATGATTATCATAGATCTTGTGACCCTATTCTAAAAGTACATTTCACAAATCAATTCTTGTTGAACGTCCACCTGTTTCCAGAATTGCTCCCTTTTCCCTAGACTAAGACTATGCAATCCCATGATGAATCCTTTTCAAGTCATTCAGATGTACCTACCAATCAATCAGTGATATTTATAGAGCACTGAACTAAGCAGTTGGGAGAGTACAATAGAGTTGGTAGACCCAATTGCTGCCCACAGGGATCTCACAATTTAGCCTTTCTTTCTGGTGACTACCAGTGGCTGAAATCACTCTGTTTTTATTCCTTTGTTTTGCTCTTGGGGTGGGGGAGTTGGAGCGTCTTCATCCTTATTGGTTCAGGTCTGAGGAAAAGGATTCAGAACATTTAATTAACCTCTCTACCAACCATGAAAAATACAATTTAAAGTAAAATGTCTCTTATCCATTCAATTACCCTTGTAAATCTATTAAATAGAGAACAGCTGAGGCTTGAATTAATGTGTTTGAGTAAGTAGGTTTCCATGTGCACATTCAGAACCTATAGTTTTTGAAATTTCATCGTATCTGGCATTAATTTTTCAAAGATTATTTTGTTACTGATGCAGTGTGTTTTTTCGGACAGAAAATAAAATGGCTTTATTGAGGTTAAAACCTGCTTTCTCATTTGTTGTTTGGTCTAAGGCACCCAAGTAACAGGTTCCTGAGTTGATGCCAGGACTGGGGCATTTCACACCCTTTGTGAGGGAATCAATCCCCCAATGTGGGGCTGGGGGGGACACTAGTTCCATCCTGAAATCTTTCTCCCCACAGACTAAACCCATGGAGCCAGTGGTTTCTAGCCTTGGTGTGCAGTGGCAGGACCTCACATAAAGCATTCTTCCACAGAGACACCTCCCCTGGCCCCTCCCTATGGAAGAGATGCCATGCCTGAATTAACAGCACTCTCCTTGCTTCAGTATACCCTCACTGGCCCCACCCCCTTTTTCCTGCACAGCAAGAGTCCCAGCTGCCAGAAGGAAGTGGACACCTCTCCCCACCACCTCCCCAAGGCACAAGGCCTGAAGACATCGCCCCAACTGGCCCTATACTGGGAGTGGCTCAGTTGCCTAGACTAGTCCAGTCTTTTTAGTGAAATTCTTGTTCACTTTGTACCTTTAAATAATGTGATGTTAAAATATGCTTCCTGTCATTGAGAAGTTAAAGGGTATTGATAAAGAGTAAAATACTATTTGTCTCTAAGCAGAGGGACCTTTAGAAGTTTTGGGTAGATATATGACCATAGATTCTCATTCTGAAGTAAGAACCCACAGGTTGAGGTGAAGACCTGTCAGAGGTGACCCCACTTAATGAACACCTCCATGCTCTGTGGAGCACACATCTAGCCTTAACTATCCATTCACAGATGTGTCTGTCGACCGAAGAACGAATGGCTTATGTGTGATGAGTGGAAGCAGGAGGGCAGGAAACATGAAGAACAGAGCATTTTGAAGCCACATTGGGCAAGACGCCACATGATGTGGTGTATCTGGGAGTCTACAACAGCTGATCTGGTAAGAGTCATTGGGAACCAAATGAATTTCCCCAAGGCTTCAAGAAAAATGGGATGCCAAGAAACTAATTGAAAATGAAACCAGCCATTTTGGGTAAAGGGCAAAACAGCGTAGTAAGGGATAATCTTTTGGTGCCCACAGTAGCAAAGGAATTGCTGGTTGCGCATTGGTCTTTTGAGCTACACTCCACCTGGTTGAACTCTCAGCTTCAATAGCATCACTGAACCAAAACACAGATTAGAGGATGTAATGCTTAGTCACCAAGAATGAAAAATCTTCTAGTTCTTCAATAGCAACTTGATGAAGATCTGCAAAATAATTCAATGTGTTTAGAAGTGTATAATAGGTAAGCTATAAAATAATAGTTAATATATTCATTAGAAGAGCAAGTGGCTTACAACAACAGTATTTTTGAGCTAAAGAGTTCTGATGTAACCTGTGTCCACACTCAAGGGCTTTGAATTTGTAGATGTTATCAATATCCACTGTGGATTAAATACTATTGAGTGAAAGATAGCTTTCTTTTGTACAACTGTTTTTAATTTGATACATTGAATGAATCCCCAGATGATTTCCTCTTTTGGAGAAGGAAACTGCAGTACTCAATCTTTCTAATTATTGACAGAGTAAATCCATTCCCCAGGCTTTTGTATACATTTTAATTAACTCAGCTCTGTGTAGTCTCACAGAGAACTAGGATTACTGCAGAACTGGGAAATTTGATTTTTTAAAATATGCACTCGAACAAATTGGAATTATTTTCTGGCTCTAATGACCTGAATGACATCACATTCCTTGAGATCATCTTAATTTTTAGTGCCCTTTGTATTATAGGAAATCTATCTCCCACTGGCACTTTAATGTATAAAAACCAGCATATTTTGTCTCCTGGATCCTGAATTTATTACAAACTGGAAATAGTGTGTTTAATTTTTAACCATTTCAAATGAGGCTTCTAAAATTAAACAAGAATATTGATAGTGTAAATAATCTTAGGAGAGTAAAGAGTAAAAATATCTCTGTTTTTGAAGCACATATCAAGGATCTCAAAGCATTTTAATGTTTTGGGTAAGTTTTTCTCAGAAACAGGCAGAGAAAGATGAATGATGAAAAGCATGCCAGCCTGATAAAATGTGAATGTGAAATGAACAGTTTCATAATAATGAGTGTCTTCTGTTGACTGCTATTCAACCTGACACACTGGATAATCTGTCAGTTAATAGGATTTATTGAGCACTTACTGTGTGCTGAACACAGCACTAAGTGCTTGGGAAAGTACAATACAATAGAGTTGGTAAACATGATCTCTAATTTCAGTGGGGGAGATAGAAATTAAAATAAATACAGATAGAGGAAACAGCAGAGTATAAGGGTATGTATATAAGTTATGTGGGGCTAAAGATAGGTGAATATTAAATGAATAAGGGATACAGATCCAAGAGGAAATGAGAATATTGTTAGGAAAGACTTCTTGAAAGAGATGTCATTTTAGGAAGGCTTTGAAAGTGTGGGGAATGGTGGTTTGTTTGATATGAAGGGAGAAGGAGTTCCAGACCAGAGGAAGGACATGGGCAAAGGCTTGATGGTGAGATAAGTGAGCTCAAGGTACAGTCAGTAAATTGGCATTAGAGGAGCAAAGTGTTTGGACTGAATTGTAGTCGGAGATCAGTGAGGTAAAGCAGGAGTGGGCGAGCTGATTGAGTGCTTTAAAGCAGATAGATAGTAAGGAGTTTCTGTTTGATGTGGAGGTAGGTGGGCAGTCACTGGGAGTTTTCTGAGGAGTGGGGAGGTGTGGACTGGATGGGGACTGATAATGCATTTGGAAGACATATTAATAGGATGGGAAAATTTTTGATTACATGACAGTGATTCTTAAAAAATAGAATTTTACATTGTGTCTCAAAATATTAAATGCCACTATCAATCATTCATATTGAGCACTTACTGATTGCAGAGCACAGTACTAACTGCCTGACTGTACTAAGCGCTACATATAGGTGAGCAACTCTGCAGATGTTTTAGAGCTGGATAGTTCATATTTTGTTTTTAAACAAATGCTCCGGCATAAAATGGCAAAAAGGCATCCAGGCAACAAATAGTTTGCATTAACTTGAATGAAATTTTGAACTGGCAGGAAAGAAACAGTAACAAATAATGTCATTTCTTTATTTAAATTCCTAAAGTGAATTCTTGAAGGAGGGCTCGGATCATGTCATGTTGTTCTCTCTTCCTATAGACTCTCTGTGGGCAGGGATCCCCTCTTCCAACTCTGTTGTATTGTACTTCCCAAGAATTTACTACAGTGCTCTGCATACAGTAAGGGCTCAATAAATACCACTTATTGATTGATAGGATGATTCCATTGATTATGTTGGTTCTTTAATCAATTACCATTGATTATAGAAGCAGCATGGCCCAGTGGTGGAAAGAGCATGGGACTGGGAGTCAGAAGGACCTAGGTTCTAATCCTGATTCTGCCACTTGTATCATGTGTCTTTGGGCAAGTCACTTAACTTCTCTGTGCTGACTGACTGACTTCATTTCCCTCAACTGTACAATGGGGATTAAGACCATGAGCTCTTTATGGAACAGGGTCTGTGTCCAACCTGATTAACTTGTATCTACCCCACTGCTTAGTATATAGTGCCTAGCTCATAGTAAGCACTTAAATACCCTACCAAAAAAATAGGTGCCTGGGAGTGCTAAGCCTCCACTCAGAGCTATGCATATCTCTCCCCTACCCATTATCCTTCGTCAGGAAGAGCTGGTTTGGCCAATTCTTGCGGCGGTATATGGCTCAAATATGTTGGGAATTTTTTTTAGGTATTTAAAACCCTTCTTATCAAGCTCCCGGTCAGAGGTATCATATCTGCATGCCATAAAATTATAGATGAAAATGTAAACACCTTCAGAAATGACTGCTGTCCTAATAACCTAGATGGGGATGCAGAGTATTTGTGACATCAGAGCACCACTTAATTATACTTAATTTATTGTAGCTTTTAATTTAAGCAGCACTTAATTGAGAAGCAGAGTGGCATAGTGAAAAGGGCATGGGTCTGGGAGTCAGGGGAAGTGGGTTCTAACCCTGGCTTTGCCATTTGCCTCTTGGGTGACTTTGGGAGAGTCATTTAACTCCTCTGTGGCTCAGTTTTCTCAGTTGCAAAATGCAGATTCAATATCTTTTCTCTCTCATACTTAGACTGAGGGCCCCATGTGGAACATGGACTGCTTTCGACATGATTACCTTCTATCTACCCCAGCGCTCAGTACAGTTCTTGACACAGAATAAGCGCTTAACAAATCCCACAGCTGTTGTTGTTATACTGGAGAGGTGCCAAGGTGTTGAAGGCAACAAACATCCACCTCTCCCAGGGAGTAGCAGCAGTTCCATTTCTTGTAGCTGCCTCCGCTTCGTGGACAATTTGCTCCAGATCCCTTGCTTTGCTGTGGGCAAGGGGTAAAAGATCCCAAGACCAAATTTTGGCAACCCCGGATCTGCTCAAGAGAATCCTTTGGGTCCACTAGTGTCAAGGTTTAGCTGATTTCAACACCAGACCTCTTTCTGAGTGAGAAAAGGATACACATTTTCACTCCTCTCTCGGTCCTTATCTGAAAATCTTTTGAGGAACAGTCAAAGATGATTTCCCTTTGCCTATCTCGTACATACCTGAGTTGGGCCTTTGCATGTTTCCCTGTTATAACACCACATGTTCCTCTAGACTATAATATCGTTGTGGGCAGGGAACGTGTCTACCAACTCAGTTATATTGTAGTCAGTCATTATTTATTGAGTGCTTACCGTGTGCAGAGCACTGTTCTAAGTGCTTAGGAGAATACAGTATAACAATATAACAAATACATTTCCTGCCCACAATGAGTTTACAGTCTAGAGTCTACAGTCTAGAGTACCAGTCTACAATCTTGTACTCTCCAAAAAACTTATTACAGTGCTCTGCACACAGTAAGCACTCAGTAAATACGATTGATTGATGAGTCAAGGCAGAATGCTGCTGAGCTTCCCAGCTTCTGCCTCAGCCTTACCATACTAAACAGTACATTGTGTATCTGTCACAGTGCAGCATTAAGTGCAGTAAAATTTAGCAATGAGAAGCAAGGGAGTAAAGCAGTCTGTTGGTGGGGACAAAACAACAGTATAAGGATTTGTACTGAAAAATGTCAGTTATGGTGAAATCTTCAAATCAGTACTATCTAATTCATTCCCACTGAACTGATGGTTCCTGCAGTGTGAATTTCCCCATGAAATGAGTTCTCCAAGAACAAAACCCCTGCATTATAGAACTCTCCGGATTAAATGAACCATGGGGAGTTCCAGGAACGATGGTGCCAGAGCCTGGTAGTGTTGCCATCTCTATTCAGGTAGATTATTTCTGAGTTTCTGGAATAAAATCTCACTTGCAATCATGAGATTTCTCATCAAGTCCCAAGGTGTACTGGCAAAGGTCCCTTAATAATAATAACAATAATAATAATAATTCTCTTATTGGGAAAGTGCTTACTGTGTGTGCCAGGTGCTATACTAAGCAAATTGGGTTGGACACAATCCCCATCCCACATGGGGCTTGTCTGCTGCATGGCCTTGGGCAAGTCACTTCACTTCTCTGTGCCTCAGTCTTAAATCCCCTTTTTACAAATGAGGTAACTGAGGCACAGAGAAGTGAAGTGACTTGCCCAAGGCCACGCAGCAGACAAGTGGCGGACCCAGGATTAGAACTCATGACCTTCTTACTCCCAGTCCCATGCTCTATCCGCTATGCCATGCTGCTCCTCTCATTACCAGAAGTAAGTGGGAGCACACATAGATGTTCATTCCCTAGGCTTTGGAACCATCATCTGGGCAGCCACTCTATTATTATTATTATTATATTTGTTAAGTGCTTACTATTTGTCAAACACTGTTCTAAGCACTGGAGTAGATACAAGTTAATCAGGTCTGACACAGTTCCTGCCCCACATAAGGCTCACAGTCAAAGTAGGAGGGAGAACATGTTTTGAATCACCATTCCACAGTTGAGGAAACAGGCACAGAGAAGTTAAGTGACTCCTAGGCCCGTTCTCTTTCCACTGAACCACACTGCTTCCTGCTTCCCCTAGAATACACTATCCAGCCTGGTTGAGTGATCATCTTGCCTTAATCGTTGAAGGGACACACCATAAACCCTAGGAGAAATTTTATATTAGCATCCAAAGAAATTATGCTACTACCTAAATTTTTCTGGCTTATTTTCAGCTAGAGAAGAGAGGAAACATCATTCAGTTCCCATTTTAAAGCAAGGCAAGGTTCCCAAAGCAACATCAAACTAACCAGTTTGACAGGAAGTGTGAGCTTGTGTAAGAAGACTTCCTGAAACTGGTTTTGCTGTTGTTGAGCAACTGCTTGGACTTATTATTGCTACTGTGGCTGAACAAGGAGGAAATTCACTACCTTACCCCCTTCAAAGCAATGAAGTTATCTGGCTTTAATCAAAGTATCCCAGGCCACAAATCTAAATGTCCCAAGATGGTCATTCATTTTTTATACTCACTGCAGTCTAGTGGAAAGAGTTTGAACCTGGGAGTCAGTGGGCCTGGGTTTTAATCCTGGCTCTGTCACGTGCCTGCTAGGTGACTTTGGACAAATCACTTCAGTTCTCTGTAACTTGGTTAACTTACCTGTAAAATCGGGATTCTCTCTTCCTTAGACTACAGGCCCCATATGGGACTGGTATTGCATCTGACCTGATTTTTTCATATAGATTATGTTTAATATAGTGCTTGGCACAAAACAAATGCTACACTTATAAAATATTGCCCATACTCGAGTTAGGCAATATTCAGAAAACGTCTGCCCATATGAATGATGGCAAAGCCACCTTCCTGGGATTTCACCTCACTTTTCTGGTAATCCTTCTAAGACGCAGTGGAAAAGAACCTTTCATCTCACTTCAACCAATTCCAATGAGCAAGTTAGACTTCCAAAGTGAATAACAACACAGGCACTAAACTTGTCCATCACACAAATGCTCATTAGACAATGCCTTTCCTGTGGCCTCATCTCTCCATGTGTCACTCAGTTGTTTATTTTGTTGGTTGGTGATTCTGCAGGTTTGTCAGCATCGCTGTTGCCCATTTAGGGTTGTAAACACCAGGAGAGTCAGGGCTTGCTGTACTCATTGCTCAAACACTCGTAGACCCTGATCTATTTTCTGAAGAGGATAATGATAATAACTGTGGCACTTACTAAGCCCTTACTATGTGCCAAGCACTGTACTAAACATTGGGGTAGATACAAGATAATCTGGTCGGCCACAGTCCTTATCCAAAAGGGGCTACAGTCTAAGCAGGAAGGTGTAGGATTTAATTTTGCAGTATTTAATCAGGTTGGACATAGTCCCTGTCCCTCATGGACTCGTAGTCAGAGAAGGTGGGAGCACAGATATGTAACTCCTACTTTATAGGTGAGGAAACTGAGGCACAGAAAAGTTAAGTGACTTTTTAGACAGGTCACACAGAAGACAAGCAGTGAAGCTGGGATCAGAATTCAGGTTTTCTGACTCCCAGGTCTGTGCTCTTTCTACAATGCCATGCTGCTTCTTAAGTGAGGATGAGCTCCACTTAAAAAGAGCCAACACTGAATGCACTGCCGTCACTCAATCAGTGGTATCTGTCGAGCACTTCCTATGTGGAAAATACTATCCATCTGGTGACTTCATGGCCACTAGCCTCATCAGGAAGAGGCCAGCAAACAAAAGGCATTATTTCATGAAATCAAGCCACCTGGAATACCTTCTGTATAGTTCTGGTTGTTGCATCCACCTCCACAGAAACTCCTTACTGTCAACTTAAAAGCAATCAATCAACTCGCCTCATCCTACCTCACCTCACTGACCTCCTTCTGCAGCCCAGCCCACACTCTGCTCCTCTAGTGCCAGCTTACTCACTGTGCCTTGATCTCGTCTATTTTGCCACCGATCCCTTTTCCCCATCCTCCCTCTAGCCTGGAAATTCCTCCCCCTCCATATATGCTCCATATACTCTCTCCACTTTCAAAGCATTATTAAGGTCACATCTCCTCCAAGAGGCCTTCCCCAATTAAGCCCTCTTTCCTTTCCTCGCTCTTCCTTCTATCTTGTCTAGGCATTTTTATCTGTGACCTTTGGATTTCTGATATTCACCACCCCCCAAACCCCACAGAACTTATGTACAAATCATTAAATGATATATTATAAATAACTCATTTATCATATTGTCTGTCTCCTAGAGTGAGAGTTCGTTATGAGCAGGGAATGTGTCCACTAGTTCTGTTGTACAGTGCTCAGTGCATAGTAAGTTCTCAATAAATACCATAGATTGATTGAGGATGTAATGGAGAACCCAAAATGATATAGGGGGTAGGAGAAGCTGCAGTATGAAAACACTGAAAAAAATCACACTCTGTAGTTTGAAAATATAGAGATAGAGACTTGATTGAAGTTTACAAACTCAAGGTGTGAAAAGGGAAGACACGGAATTAACTGTCAAATATAGGAACACCAGGATTAAGTAGGTTTGACAGTGGTCAGATCAAAATAAATAAAAGGAAATGGTGAGCATAGGAAACTTAACCTGGGCACCATATCAGCAGATTCAAGAAAGGTTTGGATATTTGCTTGACGCTGTTTATTGCCATTGTTCTTGTCTGTCCGTCTCCCCCGATTAGACTGTAAGCCCGTCAAACGGCAGGGACTGTCTCTATCTGTTGCCGACTTGTTCATCCCAGGCGCTTAGTACAGTGCTCTGCTCATAGTAAGCGCTCAATAAATACTATTGAATGAATATATTTGCGGTGAGGTATATTATAGGTTATTCGAGGAAATATTAGGGATGCAAAGGAAAAACTTTAAAATGTTAGGAGACTTGAGAAGGAATAGATATGTGGCTGATAGGATCGTGATGTCATAGTAAATGGAAAAGTTAGGGATGTTAAATTAAGTTCTTCCCCAGCTATAATAATAATGATGGTAAACGCTTACTATGTGTCAAGCACTGTTCTAAACTCTAGGGTAGATGCAAGGTAATCAGGTTGTCCCACATGGGGCTCACAGCCTCAAACCCCATTTTACAGATGAGGTAACTGAGGCACAGAGAGGTTAAGTGACTTGTCCAAGGTTAGACAGCAGACAAGTGGAGGAGCCAGGATTAGAACCCATGTCCTCTGACTCCCAAGCCTGTGCTCTTGCCAATAGGCTATGCTGCTTCTCTAAGCATGAATATCAGCAGGACAACCGTCACACTGTTCCTTCAAGAACTATTTAGTGCCAGTGTTAGGAAGAGATACTGTAGTGGTGGGATGAGGGAGTCAGAAGGTCCTGGGTTCTAATCTTGGATCTGCCATTTGTCTGCTGTGTGACCTTGGTCAAGTCACTTAACTTCTTTTTGTGAGCCCAGTGTGGGTCAGGAATTGTGTCCAACCTGATTAATTTGTATCTACCCCAGGATTTAGTACAGTGCCTGGCACATGGTGCTTAACAAATACCCTTAAAGAAAAAAAAGCAGCATTGCCTATTGGAAAGAGCATGGACCAGGGAGTCACACAACCTGGATTCTAATCCTGGCTCTGCCACTGGTCTGTTATGTGACTTTGTGCAAGTCATTTAACTTCTCTGTGCCTCAGTTACCTCATCCGTAAAATGGGGATGAAGACTGAGCCACATGTTGGACAATCTAATAGAGATAATCAAGTCGGACACACTCTCTGTTGCATTCAGGATGGACAAAATAAGAGGGAGGAAGAGCTGGTATTTCCACTCTCTCCTGAGGCCCTCTGATCTGGGGACCTGCTCGGGTAAAATCAAACCAGTCTCCGGAAACGGGAGGCAGGGATGGGGTGAACCACCTTTGCCATGGCGAATTCTCCTCATGTTGGATTATATCCAATATGGTTGTTTATTTTGAATGGCATAGAAACTAGCCAGAGCAGGCAGGGATGTGCTGAACTGAGAATGTTTTCAGAACATGTCGCAATCAGGCTTCAAATCCCTGCATCACTTTCAGGGAAATTGGACCAAATTCTTCTGCATGTGTGGGGAAAGCAGTAGGTCACATTTCTTCCCCGGGACTCAGATAAACGGCCCAGAGGGTAAATATTTAACTTTCCTTCGCTTTTGTGCTCTCCTCCTTTGCTACAAATCCAAAAGAATTGATTTTTCTTCAGTACCATCCCTCCCCCAAAACTGGCAACTCCATGAACTTGAGCCCATTAAAAACTGAGCAACTCCATTCTGATCAATTACTGTTAAAGCCTTATAGTGACTAAGGATGTGGTGTTTAAAAAAATTCAAGGCAAGCCCTCTGCCCAGGTAATTCTTTCTATAGGAATGCTGTCCTCTCTGCCACAGATGATCCCTTTGGCCATAATTCTTGTGGGCACTTTGCAATGGACTGCACCCCTGCTGGCTACTTGTTTGTTTTACCCACTACCCCAGTGAGACCATAACTGATGGGGACTAGAGAGTGTGAGTGAGGTTTCGCAAACCCCTAGCTCTATATAATCAGTTTCTTCACACAGGGTCACAGTCCCTTCTGTGGCAGCAGAGGCCCCCATCTCAACTGGGCCTGGGCTGAGGTGGAGACAGTGACTGGCTACTACAGTGCCTCCTACCCTCACTGACTCCGGCTCACTGCCATTTCTCCCAGCTACTCTCCTCCCCACTCCCCAGGACCACCTGCTTGCCATGGCCCACTTGCTAATAATTAATAATTGTGGTATTTATTAAGCACTTATTCTGGCAAAGCAACAGGCTAAATGCTTATATTGGGCACAATCCCTCACCCACATGGGGCTTTAAAGGGGATAGAGAACAGTAATTGAATCCCCATTTTACAGATGAGGAGACTGAGGCAAACAGAAGTTAAGTGACATGTCTAAAATCACACCAGCAGGCAAGTGATTGAACTGGGATTAGAACCCAGGTCCACTGAATTTTTTTTGTTATTTGTTAAGTGCTTACTATGTGCCAGGTTGGACACAGTTCCTGTCCCACATAGGGTTTATAATCTTAATCTCTATTTTACCATGAAGTAACTGAGGCACAGAGAAGTTTAAGTGACTGCCGAAGGTTACACAGCAGACAAATGGCAGAGTTGGGATTGGAACGCAGGCCCGTGCTCTTTCCAGTAGGTTTAATGGAATTGATCTGCAGCTCTCAGCCAAATTATGTTTTTAGTTTGTGGTTCCCCACTTTATGAAGCTGGGCCATCTATCTCTGAGGAGTACATTTTTCCTGAAATTTCCTGAAAAAAAATGGAGGATTGATGATATATTTCTAATTCTTCGAAATAAAATTGAAAAGCAGCAGCTATCTCAGTGAAAGAAATTCAGTAATGAATGCCCCATTCTGAGCAAGGTTAGTTTATTGTGCAGAGATGAAAAATTATTTATTTCCAATCTGTCAAGACTTTGAAATGATTTTAAGACCTTTGCAGATGAATTTCTCGTTCCCTAGAGCAAGTTGGAAGATAAACTTTGGTCACCGTATTATATACTATGCCCTTTGTAATTAAATAACCCAAGATAATGTGTGTTTAGTGGGGATTTAAATTCCTGAGCTGATTAAAAGGAGCTGTTAAGACTTGCAAGGTTTAAAAATGTCCTGCTAATGTCACTGACAGAGTTTATTCACTTTATGCCACAGTGAATTAAATGATATGCCCTATCAATTATTTTGTATAGCATCTTTCCAAATCCTTCAGATTGGGAATATGTATTAACAAAACAATTAGTAAAATATTATTTATCATGAATAAAAATCATTTACAGTTTCATTCATTGTGCTTTTTACCACAGAAACTAAAAACAGAAAAGACTGTGGGGTTAAGTATACATTATTTTAGTATAAAGAGACCACTCTACATTAGAGCTGTCTGCCAGATCCTTTTGGTGGGTATTACCCAACTTGTAATTCATTTTTGTGCTTACCTCTCTCACAAGGCTACAAGATGCTTGAGGGGTGGTAGCATGTCAACTCAAATGCTTAGTATAGTGCCCTGTACAGGGAAAGCACTCAATGAATATTACTGACTGAAAAAAAAGTAGCTCTTGAATTTCTGTTCTTCCTTCCCCTTAGACTGTGATCCCTGTGTGGCACAGGGATTGAGTCTGATCCTATTGTATTGTATCTACCCTAGAGCTCAGCACAGGGCTCAGCATAACAAATACCACAATTATTATTCTCATTATATCTCACCAGCTCATGTACACTTAACTAGAGGGGTGCCTGGATATACTGGTCCTATGGCAGGCCTGAATTTCTTACCGCTCCCTCCTTTTACCATTTTAAAAGCCTCCACCCTGGTAGACCATACTCCCTTTGCCAAACTTTTTATTTCTGTTCACTGGTAGACCATACTCCCTTTGCCAAACTTTTTATTTCTGTTCACTACCTCTTTTGTTATCCCTTCAGCCTGGCCCTGCTAGCCAATTAATTTTAAGTACCATTTTAATCACTGAACTCCCCAAACACCTCCCCTTCCAGGATCCTAGGTAAGAACAACTCAAATAAGTCTTACCTGGGGGCAAGAGAAAGGATAAATTGGTGCTTCTCTAACCTTTTTGTGAACCCAAAGCCCATCAGAGCAGGGACAGGTGAGGATGAAATGGGAGTAGGGGGAAGAAGGGCTTTTTAAAATAGGGTATTTGTTAAGCCCTTATTATGTGCCAGACATTGTATTAAGAGCCAGGGTAAATACAAGATAATCAGGTTGGACACAATCTGTGTCCCACATGGGGCTCATAGTCTTCATCCCCATTTTACAGAAGAGGGAACTGAGGCACAGAGAGATTAAGTGACTTGCCCGAGGTCATACAGCAGACAAGTGGTGGAACTGGGATTAGAACACAGGTTCCTCTGTCTCCCAGGCCTATGCTCTATTCACTAGTCCATGCTCTTTCTCAGATTGGAGAGGAGTTCCAGGACCCCTTATCAATGGCAAGGTCCCCATTTTTTTATATCTTCATTTTTCACTTGACAATGTGCGGGGCTGTACTCAAGCGTGGCAGCACGGTCTTACTGGTTCCCAGGAGTTCTTAGAGCATACCAGGAAGTTTCCCAAGGTATATTCATGAAGAACCATTGATCTGATCTTTCAGCTCTAGGAGGAATTCAACCATTTGACTCACTTGCCCACTGCTCCTCAAAAGCACTGGGCTCCTCCTGTTACCTGTAAACAATTCAAGCCTGCCTGTCTCCCCATTAGAGGTCAGGGAACATGCCTTTGGCTTCTGGCATACTCTCTCAAGCGCTCAGTACGCCGATCCGCACAAAGAAGGCACTTAATGATGATGATGGTGACGGTGTACACTGCACTGTACTAAATGCTTAGGAAAGTACAACAGAAGCTAAAGATTTGAGGACAGGGAACAGGGAGCTTACATTCCACTGGGTAGGACAGACAGGGACCATATCCAGAGCCACTGGGCATTTTAATACGTGCATTTTCCTTTTGAAGTTAACAAGCAACACCGGGCAGGTTGGACCCTCCAAATAGGAACCAGGTTTCCCGTTCCCCTCATTGGTAGTGCATACTTTGGGCAAACCTATTTAATTTCTGCCTCTCTAGTCAAGGCCCTTGTTTCTTTAAAGCGCTTTCAAAGTCTTTGCTCTCAGCATCCCTCTGTCCTGAAATGACACACGAAGTGGGTTTGGCTAGCCGAGACGCAGGCAGCAGAGAGGATGCTTTTTCAATATATTTGCCTGCCTCGGGCCCCTCCCTTTTTCCTGCCCATCGCTTTAGGTTTCGTCTCCCATTCTGCCCCTTCCTCCTTTTTCCCCTCTTCCCCTCCCACCGCCTCTTCCTCCTCCCACTTCGAGTCCCTGACTCGCCCGGCTGCCACGTTTCACTGATGACATCACCGGGCAGCGCAGCCCGAGCCAATCCGCTAGGGGGAGTCAGAGGGCAGGCCCCACTAGAGAGGCCGCGGGGAGGGCCGAAGGGGGGGGTGACAGACGGACGGACTGCACATGCGCCCCGCGCGCGGGGTCGGGCGGGAAAGTGAGTCCCGTCGGCCGCGCCGAGCCGCCCGTCGCAGTGGCCGCCGAGGAGCTCCCGGACTACATCTCCCGGCGTGCAGCGCGGCAGGGCCGCCCTCCGGGCCGTGGCCAGGCCCCCTCGGTTCGAAGCTTCCCTAGTTCCTGGTTCGGCGGCGGCCATTTTGGGTGGAAAGCAGAGCCGAGCGGCGGAGGCTGCTGCTGGCTTTTTTGGGGGGGAGGGTCCGGAGAGGGAGAAGGCGCTGCTCCACCCAACGGCCTTTCCATCCCCCCGGTTGCCGGCGGCGCGGACAGTCGGGGAGGCGGCGACCGTAGCAGCGTTAGCGGCGGCTGCAGTGACATGTCCAGCATGAATCCCGAATAGTGAGTGCGGGGTTGGGGGGGGCGGGAGGGTCGGAGCCGGCTCCCTCAGCCAGGACGGGGGAGAAGGCGAAGGAAAGATGGTCCTGGCGGCTCCGGGGGCACCGAGGAGCCGGTCCTCAAGCGGGGCCCGGGGGAGCAGAACCGGCTGCGGGCAGGGCTGCCGAGGGAGGTCGTTGGGAGGAGGGGACAGGGGCTCCCCTCAGGGAGCTCGGGGGGTGGCCCAGAGAGGTTGGGACACTGCAGACATTGTTTGGGGGGGCCCTCCCTACCTGTCAGGATGGAGCAGTGTCCCCTCACCCCACCTCTATCGTGACATTACCCCCCCCCCCCCGGTCCTGTGCCAGGCTGCTTTCCTGGGAGTGCGTGAAACCCCTCGCTCATTGGTATTTAGGCGCAGAGCACTGTAGTAAGCGCTAGGAGTAACCCTAAGAATGTGGGTGTTTAAGCGCGTACTAGGTGCCAAGCCCTGTTGTCAGCGCTGGGGGAGGGGCAAGGTAATCAGGTGGTCCCACCTGGGCCTCCCAGTCCTCACCCACAGACGAGGGGACGGAGGCACAGACAAGTGAAGTTATTGGGTAGGGATTGTCTCTCTCTGTGGCCGAATTGTCCATTCCAAGCGCTTAGTGCAGTGCTCCGCACATAGGAAGCGCTCAGTAAATACTATCAGATGAGCAAAGTGACTCGCCCAAGGTCACCCAGCTGACCAGCGGCGTAACCGGGATTAGAACCCACCACCTCTGATTGCCAAGCCCGGGCTCTTTTCCATTAAGGCACGATGCTTCTCATAAAGTACAGTTCAGCAACGGGTTGGGGGGCGGCGAAAGGAGGGCTGCCCACTTCCCCCTCCTTTTTTACCTTCACCCTCCGGATTCGGTGATTCTGCATCCACTGGAGTTTTGTAACAACTTATTTCACCACCTGCCCTTTTTAAGAACCGAGCCCTTTTGCAAAAAAAGAAAAAAATTTCACAGTAAGTCAGACACTATTGGGTGCCTCGAAGAAAAATATTTCTTCTTATTTAAATATATTTTAAAGAGGATATTTAGCTTATTTTAGCTTGGAAAAAAGGCGCTTATTTTAGTTGAACTAACACTGCATGCATTAGCTCTGGCTTATTTCACATAAACTCTGAGAAGTTCTTCTTTCACCTGCTTCTCTATGCTTTCTCAAAATAGGAATAGGGCTTGTGAACTGAGGAAATATTTAAATGTTAAGCTAAATAACCATACGGAGCGAGGGGCACAAGTTGAATGGTGCCAGGCAAAAACAAACAGGAAAAGAAGTGGAAACAGCTATGAGGCCTCTTTTTTTTTTTGTGGGTGATCTCTGTAGGTTTTGAATTACCTCCCTGAATGCTCGCAGAGAGGGAATGAGGTTTCATGACGTGTCATGAAAAGTTAATGTATTTCTCTTAATTGAGAAGCAGCCACGCACCTGGCTCATCTCCTGGTAAATGGGTTTTCACTTTCCTTGAGGGAAATGTGGAGATTTCCTCCTAAGGAATCGCTCGCTCAGTATAAAAAGGTAAAAATGCTCAGTAGTTGAAGCTCATTCGAGTATTAACATGGTCAGAAGTGGTAGGTGGGAACAAGAATAAGTCGATATAGTAAGGCATTTTAAAATCCTGGTGAAAATTATTGTCTCTTGCAAAAGTTGACCGGCTTGCTGCTTTTAACCGATTGCTGCTGAACATCACCCAAAAGTCCACCCTTCAATTTAGTTGACAGTCATGTGGGTGTCACATGGGTCTTGCAAAATACATTCTGAGTTCGGGTTTTGTAACACTGTGGTTTGGATTCTGAAATGTCTGCTTCAGATGCATTAATCTGCAGAGGAGAAAAAAGTTTAATTTGTTTGGAAGTCTATATATTTTGAGTGGAAGCTCTGCTTCTTAGAGGGGCTTGTTGCAAAATTACTATTTCACCTTTTCTCATGACCTTATAAACCCTTTTCCAAGAACCAGGCTTACTATTTGGGGAGAGGGTCTCAAACCATTCCCCAACAGTTACCTAGCAACAAGGAAGAACATTTGACTTTACCACTTCCTTAGAGTCAGAGGCACTAAACTTACTCCACTGCTCTGGCAGTTTCTTCCGTTCACAAGCCCTATTCCTATTTTGAGAAGGCATAGAGAAGCAGGTGAAAGAAGAACTCAGAGTTTATGTGAAATAAGCTAGAGCTAATGCATGCAGTGTTAGTTCAACTAAAATATGTCTTTTTTTTCCCCAAGCTAAAATAAGCTAAATATTAAGCTAAATATCCTCACACAAATGCAGGCACTGGTCTCATCTTTTTATGGTTTCACTGGCACTGAAAGTTAACCTGTGGCCTAGTGTCTTGCACCCTGTCCAAAATGGTAATTCGGAGCTCTGAAAGAGGAAGCCCTTGGAAAATCATCTTCTGCAGCAGATTATGAAAATGGTTTGGGACCAGAGGAAATGACATTTAATGGAAAAGTCAAGCTAACTTGTCAGTAATCCCACTTCATTTTTCTACACCCTCTTTTCAGTTGTAAACTGCTTGCGTGCTGGTACATCTGACATTCATTGGAGGGAAGATCATCTACATGATCTCTTGCCCCGCAAAATTTACCTACTTAAATTTAGGTATATTAACCTGGTGTTTAAAAGCTGTTGAAGAGGTACAGAAATAATTAATCTCTAAATTGCTGCCGGTTAAAGTTCAGTGGGTAAAATTGACAAAACTAGGAACCTTGCCTTTCTGCAAATTCCCCAATTTCAAGGAAGAGAGAACCCTCAGTGTTCAGTTAAAATACTGAATGTGAAACCCTAATGAGAAGTTAACTACTTAGTTTTAATATTTTAGAGAGCATAGACTTCATTGGCTCTTCATGACCCATGCTTTTCATGTTGAAATCCAACGTCTAAGACCCAACATCAACTTGGAGTTCAATTCCTTGGTGCCACTCCCCCACTCTTAAGGTTTTTCAAAAATCAACTATGCAATCTACACTGTCTTGCACTTCCATCCTGAGTGCATGAATTGACTAGAGGTTAGTCTTGAAAACAAGATCGTCTTAACTTCTTTGTTATACCTAGTTAATAATGGATAAATTATTGCCTTGTGACACCTGTTGCTTTTCCCAGTTTTTAGACAGTTGTACCCCATTTTTATATTGTGGGTCTGTTGTAGAAGCCTGTGTACACATTCAGCTACTCCATAATCCTTGGGAACAGGGACTATAATGGGCTAAATGTTTTTCTTGTGGGGTGACTTAAAATTTTTCTTTTTGCTTTATACTGGCAGAGAAAAACCTTGGCCCTGCTCTGAGGCTTCATTCTTCCCAATCAGACTTCACTTTTCTTAACTTCTCTGTGCCTGTTACCTTGTCTGTAAAATGGGCATAAAGACTGAGCCCCATAGGAGACATGGACTATCTCCAGCCTGATTAGCCTGGATCTACCTTAGTGCTTAGTACAATACCTGGCACACAGTAAGTGCTTAACAAATACCATTTAAAAAAAAAAACCACAAAAACAGCTTTTCCTGATAATGGTTTTTGGTTCTCAGAATGTCAGAGAGTAAGATTTTTGTTTATACCTTTTTACTGAGTTGAAATCAATTAATGGTATTGAGCGCTTACTGTGTACAGAGCACTGTACTAAGTGTTTGGGAGAGTATAATACAACAGAGTTGGTAGATATGTTCCCTGCCTATAATGAACTTGTAGTCTAGAGGGGGAGACAGACACTAATAAAATAAAATTACATCTGTGTACAGAAGTGTGGGCCTGAGAGTGGGTTGAATATCAAGTGCTCAAAGGGTACAGATTCAAGTTCATCCAGCATCAGCTTACATTTTTTATTCTGTTTGCCTGCCACTGAATTTGGTATCAGAAAAGTGCATCAGATGAAAATATGTAATATGTAATTCTAAGTAAGGCTTATATTGGAATTGCATTGATTGTGCGATCCTCATGCATTCTGTGTTTGGACTCGATTTCATCAGAGTCTACAAACAATGAAGTTTCTCTCACAGGATGAGAAGCAATGGGCCAGTGATGGATTTGAAAGCTATATTTTGATTCTCATTTTCATAATGTTTTTCTGGTTTAGAACAAAATGGTCTTGATTCAAGGCAGTGTAATATGGTAAAAAATACTGTTCTAATGGGCGGATATATCCTGAGAAAAATGGGAGCAGCATTAATGTTCAGAGTCTAAGAAAAGACAGGAAACCAAACAATTAGGAAGTATGTTATCTCACAGGATGCATTAAATTTCTGGAGTTCTGAAGAGCTGGATTTTTTTGGAAAAAGGAGATGAATACTCAGAGTAGCAGAAATAATATTCCAAACAATTAGGAAGTGTGTTATCTCACAGGATGCATTAAATTTTGGGAGTTCTGAAGATATGGGTCTTTTAGCAAAAGGAGGTGAATACTCACAGTAGCAGAAATAATATTGAGCTCCCACTGGGCATAATTAACTTTCCCAAATGTGCTTTGGGAAAATATAACACCTAGAAGTCCTCACAAGTTCTTGACATAACAGGGGAAATGAACATTAAAATATCTACAACTGGAGTAATCTAAAAAATTGAATAAATGTATATAATCACAAGCACCAGAGATGCATGTAAAATTCCATAGCCTCCACTTGGCCTTCCCTAGCAACCCAAGTTGTCCAAACTCACCAGCTACTTCTAGCAGTTATAGGCTTGCTTATTTACACCTATTTCCTGCACTAGTGATTATATATGTTCAATTACTTAGATTTCTCTAGTTCTAGATATTTTAATTTTAAAGCTAGGTTCCCAAGCCTTGCACATCCCAAGTCTCTGGAAAGACCCCTCAGTTTCTAATCAGGGCCGAGGAGACCCAAAATGGCAGCTTTCTTACCATTTTCAAGGCTGTCCATTTTACATTCTCATTCCTATTCAGAACCTCATTTCACTTTCACTCCCATACTCAAAATGAAAATTGGCACCTATGTTGAGTATTTGTAGTGCAAAGGATTACAGAAACTGATAATATAGGAACTGGGCAAAATGAGAAATTCAGTACCCAGATGTAGTGGCATTCCGAATCAAGTCTTAATTCCAAAGTTCCATATGCAACAGAGAGCCTGTCTATGGAAGGATCAATGTTTTGGCATCATACTTTAATTTTAAAGTGCCTGTTTGTCCTGCGTTCATTTTGTTTACTTAAAAAGACTGATTTTAATAAGTTTTGCAATTACTAAAGAGGTCAAAAGCCTTTCAAGCCTACCAAGGCTGAGGGAGCTAAGTTTTAACAGGCTAATTTTAAAATGGAAAAACCCAGGGGTATTTGAAAACATGTCTTTTAAAGGCAATGAGAAAGTGTTTAAATAATAAAGGCTGATCACCTAAGTGTTTTTCTACCCTCTAATTTAGAGATCCATTTCAGATGATAGCTATTAGGAGGAAGCAGACTGTATTCATTCGATTGTATTTATTAAGCGCTTACTGTGTGCAAAGCACTGTACTAAGCGCTTGGGAGAGTACAGTACACAGACGTACACAGACACATTCCCTGCCCACGAAGAAGACATATCTATCCTGTTGCTGGATTTTTATATTGTGCATGGATGTGATTTGCACCCTCTCTTCCCTTTGAGTTAAATTTCCTTTAAGAGTTAAAGGAAAACTCTCCTTGCCTTTTATACCACTGAATCATAAAAGTGCTATCTGGAATGAAAAGAGGAAATGTTCCCAAGCACCTAGTACAGTGTTCTGCACTCAGTAAGTGCTCAAATACCATTGTTTTTTTTTTTTTTGTTTGATTTGATTTGAAATATATCCCCACCCAATTCCTTGGAGACTTCTTCATTGGAGTCTGACATCCTTGTAGTTCCAGATTTCAGCTTGGAGACATTAGAGCTTAGCTTCTTAATTTCCCACTGACCCGTATGTCAATAATACCATTCGGGAACCAAACTACTTCATATTGGTTTGTGCAGTCTTTTTTTTTTCCTTAGCTAATAGAAAATTGCAACTATCTTGCATGTGTTCTAAGGAAAAAATCATCTGGAATTACATTAGAATATCTGCTTTCTAAGGCATTTCTTTCAGAGCTGTCCTCCAAAGCTAATGTCCCATTTTTACAAGTACTGATGCTATTTCTTGTTCTATAGTTCAAACTTCAGTCCTTTTGATCTTGAAGAAATTGCTTCTGAATACCAGCACGTCTCCCTTAGTACATGTTTTCAGGAGGCAGTTTGCTCAGAATGTCATTGGGGAACAGTCTCTTTGGCAGAATGTGATGTCGGGAGAAACAGTTGGGCATATACACGCATGCTATAATGCAATTTTTCTTTAATGCTGGGTTTTTCAGGAAT
The DNA here is from genome assembly GCF_004115215.2 of Ornithorhynchus anatinus. Lineage (NCBI taxonomy): Eukaryota > Metazoa > Chordata > Mammalia > Monotremata > Ornithorhynchidae > Ornithorhynchus > Ornithorhynchus anatinus. The sequence continues at coordinate 51,744,017 of NC_041736.1, forward strand.
ATACCTCCCACATTATTAGAGAATGAACCCTACATTAAGGAAAACACATAATTATTGATCAGCAGTATTTTTTGTGCACTTAGAGTGTGCAGAGCATTGTACTATGCATTTGGGAATTGGAAGACACAATCCCTGCTCACAAGGAGCTTAGGCTATACAGTGCACATTGTGACTGCTTAGCGTGCATGCCACAACTGTTTATTCGACTCGGCAGCATCTTACATACTGACACATGTTGCCAGAAGAACATTCCCTGTATCCCCAACAGTGTTCTCTCCAATGACATTTGGTACAAACATGTCTTATGGGAGAATTAAACCAAATCCCATATATATTCATGCCCTAACAGTAGGGTAGCCCTCATTTTATCCTACTGATAAATTTTCTTAAAAGATTTGGATTAAGCCTGAGAATTTAGGTTATGTTGTGGGTGCTTGCTTGCCTTTTGCTCCTCTACTTCAGTCAGCCCTTTCCCAACTTTTCCCTTACTTCCTTTCCTTGGACCTCACAGATAAACATAGGAACGGTTCTCAGGATTTGGAGGAACCCAGACAGAGAGAAATGACTGCTTTGCTGCTGGGCTGTAAAGTTCAGAGTAGTAGTAGTATTTATTAAGCCTTTAGTGAGCACAGAGCACTGTACTGAGCACTGAGAGAGAATGCACAGTTGGGAATTTGGCACAGTCCCCGCCCCTTGGAGAGCTCCCAATCCCTGTGCCACCACACTCTCCCAGTCCCTCCCTCTAGAGAAGGATCTCGTCTGGGAGAGCTGAACCTGCTATGGTTACTGCCCCCTCACAGGGAGCATCAACACCCCCATCAGCTTCACCCCTACTCTGGAGAACTGCCTGGTCAACCCACCTCCTGTTTTCCCAGGTTTTCTTTGCAATGAAAAGCTGGGGAAAGCTCTTACTGTTGTTGCTGGGTTTGTGTTTTTTTTTTTTAAGTGAATATTTAAAATTTAAGGCCCTATTTTTACCCAAATGAAAACCCCCAAATTAATCCTTGAATGATCATTTGGATGCACACGCTGTGCACACACCCTCACAAACACACTTATACAATCACCCCACCAATGGAAAGTGCTTTTGTGTCATCCTAAGCTTTATATCTCTTATTTTGTCTACATTTTAGCTTTGAGATACTCCAATTATTTACTTTTGATTACACATTTACAGTCAGACTATTGTCTAGTTTACTTATTGCCTACTTTTTGTTGGAAACCTAACCCTCAGCTTTAAAAAAAAAAAAGTGTTCCATTTTGCTTTCCGATTTAAGAAGTCTGTTATGAAATATGTATTTGCCTTATTTGTTGAGAGCACTTCAGAAGTCTTTGAAATGACTTAAAGTCTCGGCAATAACTATCACATCCTAGTTATAGATTCCCCCACTAGATTGTAAACTCCTTGAGGGAAAGATGCTGTCTATTTTATTGTACTCTCCCAAGCAAGCACTTAGCACTGTACAGTGCAAATGGTACCTACTCAGTAAATACTATTGATTGACTTTTCATTCCATTTAAATTGGTCTGGAGGAAGAGAAGCCCCAAAGTGTATGTGGGTAATTTGGCTTACCTGTTTTTTTCCCCTTCTTTGTTTTAATAAACAAAGGAATAAAGCTACAAAAGTTTTAAAACCTTAGGAGTAGGATTTTTTGTTTGCTTGGTTTCCTGGTAACGGATAGGGTGGCCAGACCAGTGCATTGCTTCCTAGTAATAGGTGGGGCTGAGATCTCTAGTTTGGTTTGTGGAACGGAGCCTAGAAGTACCTAGGGAAATATCTCAATTTTGCTGAAAAACTATGGGGTGACGTTTTAAGGATTAAGGAGGGAACTTGGATTTGAGAGAGAATTCTAAGATCCCAAAGGAAAAAGAAACAGTGGTCAGTTGGTGGGTGACTTTGGTATTTGCTTGGGGGCTGTGCAGAAGGAGGTGAAGACTTTTGTTTTCAGGAAGAATTGGGGCCCCCTTCACTTTAGTAGTATTGTTAGCTTCTGCTTATGTGTTCCTGGCAGGCGACACTGCTCTGCCAACTCTCGGCATCTGTGATCAATCAGTCATATTTATTGAGCTCTTACTGTGTGCCGAACACTCTACTAAGCACTTTGGAGAGTACAATACAACAGAATCGATAGACACACGTTCCCTGACCACAACAAGCTTATAATAGTCAGGGAGCCAGACCTTAATATAAATGAGTTACTGATATGTACATAAATGCTGTGGGACTAAGAGAGAAAGATGTGTAAGAGGTGCAATTCCAAGTGCAAGGGTGAAGCAGAAGGGAGTGGGAGAAGGGGAAATAAGGGGAAGGCCCCTGGGAGATGTGCTTTTAATAAGGCTTTTTGGGGGTCATGGAACTTTGCATGCCCCTCCCTAGCAATCTCATTTGGGAGATACTTTGGGCTTTTGGTGTCATTTTGAAAGTTTGGATAAAATAGGTTTTAACTTCAAAAATTAGGAAATTTGCAGTCTCATTTTTGTGTTACAGTGATTCACGTATACATAAGCATACATTTATTCAGGATTTATTTCACTCTGGTCCTTACACATGTCCCAAGTAGATAACTAATGCATCACAGCTACCGACTGGCATGTGCAAGTAACCTTGCTTGGTTCTGAGGTGATTTGAGTAAGGGAATAAGAACCGGAACCCCTAAGAGAAATGAAAACAGACTAGAATTTTCCAGACGTAAACTAGAATGGGGTGACTAATTCTTTCAGAAAAAAAAGGATCCATTTAAAAATGATCACCCTTTCCAGGTACTACTCTCCTAAATGGATATTCCATTGACAATCATTTGTATGTACTAGGTAGACTTAGGTCAGTGATGGCAGAATTAGTGATTTTTTAAGTCATCCTACTGCTATTTTGACAATAATATATAACCTTTTTTGAAAGTTTAAACTCTTATTTTTAGAAAGAGACTTTGGGAATGGAGAGTGGAGGTTATAAACATCCTAAAAGTCCATGCCTATGCCTCCCATTTGGTTGTTTTGATGTTGGTGTAGCACTCCAGAAAACTCGGACTCTAGTAATAATAGAACTGCAAATTATGGCCTGACAGCAGTAGTAGCTTTTGTCAGGCTTTGTCTTCTCCAGCATCATTTCCAGGAGGGGTGATTGTGGGATTTCTTCTACAGTGAATGAATGCAGTTTTAGGTGTTAATATTGTAACTAATTTGTCCATTAGGGCAAGGTCACCGATTAGTACTAATTATCTTTGCTAGTCCATAGAGAAGCAAAATAAGTGTGTGTATCATTCTGCGGCCCTAATAGCAATGTGTTGTAGGTATAGTATTTCAAGGCTACAGTATTGTTAGCATGTGTTGAGGATCCAGCTACATGTCAGGAGCGAATCTTCTTGGGCCTGGGGACCCTTAGGACCTTTTACAAATCATTAATTTACTGATGGTCAAATTCAGATGTATAATAGGTTCTGATTTTGCAGCCTAGCAGTTTGCATCTATTTCAAGTTATTTTGAGTATGTGATGTTTTGTTTCTGTTATAACCCTTCCATTTCCAATCTTGATCATCTAGTTTCTCTGCTGAAAAAATGAGGGAGCCAATTAACTGAGAAGCAGCATGATCTAGTGAAAAGAGCCCAGGCCTGGGAGTCAGTGTCTGGATTCTTCTTCCAGCTCTGACACTTTTTTTGTTTTGTATGGTATTTAAGAGCTTACTATGTGCCAGTCAGTATACTGAGCACTGGGGTAAATACTGGATAATCAGTTTGGACATAGTCCATGTCCCAAATGGGCTCACAGTCTTCAATCCTCATTTTATAAGTTAGGTAACTGAGGCACAGAGAAATTGTGACTTACCCAAGGTCACAGCAGACAAGTGGCAGAGCCAGAATTAGTTTATATGCTGTGTGGCCTTGGGCAAATCACTTAACTTGTCCAAATGGGGAAGCAGAGTGCCTAGCTAGTGAGTGCATAGAGCCCGGGCCTGGGAGTCAGAAGGATCTGGGTTCTAATCTTGACTCTGCCACTTGTCTGGATGACCTTGGGCAAGTCACTTCACTTCTCTATGCCTCCATTACCTCATCTGTAAAATGGGGATTACATGATTAACTTGTATCTACCCCAGCACTTTGAACAAGTGCCTGGCACACAGCAGCACTTAAGCACCATAAAAAATAAATATTATCCAAGCATATTTTAATTAATTTCAGGAGGATACGTGGCATTGATTTTCCTCAACTGATTGGTTGACAGTTGATTTTTCCAGAATCAAAAAGGGTACAGGAACATTTGGTTGTGTTTTTTTTGTTGTTGTTTTTATCAGCCGTTTTAAGGGATGATCTTTTCACTGTTAATATGTGACATTGACATGACATCTGATATTTTGTAGAAAGAATTTAAGAAATGTTAACCAATAATGCTCAATGAAGACTTGATTGTAATCATTAGTGTCTTTTTGTTGTGAGTCTCTAAAACACACCTTGACTGATTACTTAAATGGTCAAGAATGTAGTGTTCGTTTTAAAATCTAATTGTTAACGTCATCATCAGAATTTATTGAACTCCTAATTCAGCATCATTCTGCTAGATGCTTTGGAGACTTAGAGGGTGATGGTGACAAGCTATTTTACTTTTGAAGAACTTAGACTAGAATGGGAAGACTGAACAAAACACTCATAAAATCCATTTATATATACAGTAAGACAGACATGTAGATGAAAATTTATGTAAGGTTTTTGGAAGTTTACTTAGGTAATTAGAGATGATGTTTCCCCATTCTTCAAGGACCACCAGTGGTAGCCCATCCATCTCAACATCAAGAGAAACTCCTTTACCATGGACTTTAAAGCACTTAATCAGCCCCTCCTATCTTACCTCGTTACAACCTGTTACAACCTAGCCCACTTACTTTACTTCGATCTCATCTGTCTTGCTGCCAACCCCTTGCCCACTTCCTCCTTCTGGCCTGGAACTCCCTCCCCATTAATATATGCCAGACCACCACTCTCCCCACCTTCAAAGCTTTATTAATATCACATTGTCCTCCCAGAAGCTCTCCCTGACTGAACCCTCATTTCCCCTACTGTTTCTCAGTCAGTGCAGAGCATTGTCCTAAGTGCTTGGATGAGTACAATATAACAGAGTTGGTTAGACTCAGTCCCTGCCCAATGAGCTTACATTCTAAAAGTCTTATGGTCTTATAAAACTTGGTCTTCTCCCTTCTGTGTCATCCTTGCACTTGGATTTATACCATTCAAATATTTGTTGTTCACCCTCATGCTCAACCCCACAGCTCTGATCTGTAATTTATTTTAATGTCAGTCTCCCCCTCTAGACTAAGATCCTGGTGGGCAGGGAACATGTCTGCCAACTCTGTTGTGTTTTACTCTTCCAAGCACTTAGTACAGTGCTCTACGAGGAGTAAGCACTGTAAATACCATTGATTAAGATAAGTTAGTCTGGGAAGGCTTCATAAAAGAGGTAGGATCTTAGTAGATTTATCAGTGTCAAGATGCAGTGGCCATTGTCTGCAGGTGTTTGTCATCAGGATCCCACAGAAGTGTAAGATGTAACCCTGCCCTTGAAGAATGTGTAATTTTGGGGGGTAAACACAAATTATTTGATTATGAATGCAATGTGGATGGAAGGACACTGAGGCAGTTGGAATGGCTTATTCAGTGGCTTGATGACAGAAGATGATGAACAGGCTTACTTGGCCAATGCAGCCAGCATTGAGCATAAGAGAAGAGAGTAGTTAGAGGAACTAATTAATGGTCAAGAGTTCCAGTTTGAGAATAGTTGCAATCACTCATTGGTATTATTGAGCACATACTGTGTGCAGAGCACTGTATCAAGCATTTGGGAGTGTACAGTTGAGTTGGTAGACACGATTCAAGCCCACGTGGAGTTTGAGGCCTACCCTAAGTGCTCTAAGGAGATTCCTCTTCTCCCATTCCCTTCTCCTTTATGCTGACTTGTTCCCTTTATTTTTCCCCTCCTCCCAGCCCCACAGCACTTATGTATTGTATTTATTAGCATTAATATCTGTCTCCTTCTCTAGACTATAAGCTCATTGTGTGCAGGGAATGTGTCTGTTTATTTTATACTTTCCCAAGCACTTAGTATTATGCTCTGCACACAGTAAGCACTCAATAAATATGATTGGATGAATGACTGAAGCCAGAAGGCAAGACTCACTTCCAGGAACTTGAATGCCTGCAGTCATTCTAATGGATTGCACAGCAGAGCAGGTTCCTTAGTACTTTGCTGGTCCTATTAACATATTTTGAAGAGAACCTTTTGTTCTCTTGGTGGTTTTTATTTTGTTTTTCGTTTTAATCATTTATGTTGCACAAACTGATGCTCTGCACACAGTAAGCACTCAATTACTGTGGCTGATTTGATAGGGTATAGTACTACTTGCGTCTTTCAAAAGTTATAATTTTCACAACACCTGTATGATTACAGGCATGGTAAGACAATATTTTGCTTACACATTTAGTGTAGCCTGGAATGGAAACTGTCATATTTGATCTCCGGAACCCTCTCTACTCCCCCTGTAGATGCACACTTTGCTCTTCCTCAATTCTTAAGGGTTTTTTAAATAACTTAAGGTATTGTACTAAAGCATGATATTTTAGGCTTACAGTCTGTTTCCCAAGTAAAATATAAGGTTCTAAATACCAGGAAATTCAATTTAGTTTACTAATTAATTATGCTACTTGTGAAGCACTTATGATGTACCAAGCACTGTTCTAAGCTCTGGGGTAGATAAACATTAATCAGGTTGGACACCGTTCCTGACCCACATGGGGCTCACAGTATTAATCCCCAGATGAGGCATCTGGGGCACAGAAGTGAAGTGACTTGCCCAAGGTCACATAGCAGACAAGTGGCAGAGTTGGGATTAGAACCCAGGTCCTTCTGACTCCCGGCCCCACTAAGCCACGTTACCTGTCAAGAGAAGGTTGCATGTGGAATACAGCATGTGGTTTTGGAAAAAAAAGTTTGCCTGCATGTGACAGTAGAATGTGTGTTAACTTGTGTTTTCCGGAATGTGGGATTTTGCAAGAGCCAATCTCAGTATGATAGGAGAACGGGGTGTACTGTTTTTTGAATCTTACTTGGCTTCTGTGGAACTGGGGGAATTGGGGAGGGAGGTGGCTTCTGGGGCCCGAAACAACTTTAGAAGGGCACCTGAAGCAGTTCTTTGGCCATATATTGAGCCTTCCATTCCTGCATGGCAGTCCCTGAGGTGCTCTTGGACCTCTGGGATCCAAAACCCCCTGGGGTGTAGGCTGGAGGCCCTCCCCTCCCCCATCCTCTGCCACAACCTTAGGGAAGTGGAAGGGGCAAGGATGGGGTTGGCCAGAAAGTGATTTCCTTGCATCCAGGGCAGTTCCCAGAGACACCAGTTTGGTTCTGCTACCTTATGTCTAAGGAGATGGAATTCCGCTTCAGTTTGTACTTCTCTACATTTTAGATGTTAAACCTAATATTTTTCAATCTTTACTGAAAGATGTGGATTATTTTTTAAACATAAAAATACATACTTAATCTAGATTTTTCTATGGATGGGAATTCTAAATTTCTGTAACAGGGCAGTTGTGACTGATTAAACTTGTAAATTAGCCATTGAAATTGCAGCACATTCTGTCCCTGGCCTGCATAAATTCCTCTTAGAGCCCATACCAGAGGCTTCTATAGGTCAGTGTTAATTAAGCAAACCAGATAGCCTGACATGGAGAATTTGACAAAGCTTTCTCTCAAAAGGTGGGTTAATACATTAGATCTGAAAGCACAAGTATATGGTTTCACCCATTCCTTCTGGCCAGATAGTGGCTTAGAAAGTGAGGAACTGGAAGTCTTGTCTGAAGTTTAACCCTGCTTTCAGGAGGGAGTTCTCTGTTTCAAAGCTAGCCTGCCTCCATTTGTCTCATCTTTCTGAGAAGCAGGATCAACAAAAACCTCTATGTCTTCTCTTCTGGAATCAAGGTAATTTACCTTTTCCCTAACTACTTTGGGAGGGTGGGCAACAGACTCTGCTCTTCCCTCCATTCTTGGACATTGCGGTAGTAAGGAGCCCTTTTGTCAAGGTTCTTTATGTTCAGGTGTTAACCTTCCTAGAAGCATCTGGAAAGTCTTGGAGAGTGGAAGGATTTTTGGAAGTTCCTCTGAGATTCTAGCCTGGAGTCGCAGACCAGCCTTTATTTTACGTATTCCCTCAAGACAAAGAGACTCCTGAGCAATTTGTGATCAGGAGTTGACCATGTGCTTCTCAGCAGAGGTAGTCAATTCAATGCCTATCTTAGGTGGTAGCAGCCTGGTTCAAGAGATCCAGTTTGGCCGTAACTTATTCCTGTTGGAAAAAACTTGAGAAAACATCTGAGACAAGGTGGACACAGTCACCCTGAACTGAACCCTGGGATGTCTAAAACCAACCTGCTGCCTTCGGGATTCTTTATGCTAGGGTGTTCTGGGGCAAATAAGAACTTCTCAGGGCTACTCACTCTCAGCCCAAGCTAAGTCTTGTCTATCTACCTCATCTTGTATCTAGCCCAGCACTTCATATAACACTTAGTGCTGTGCTAACAAGTACCATAATTAAGAATTCTAAAGGGAAGACAAAATATTCAGTCACCAGCAATGAAACGCTTCAAAAGAGCTGTGCACATAAGGAAGGATATTGGCCCTCATATTGCCTGCCTCTCCGGACTCTTTCACCAAGTCCTGTCCCACTGTCTCTCACTGTCATCCTGGGTTGTGAGCTCCTATCTGTTGTGAGACAAGCTTCTGCCACCAATTCTCCAGCTGCACTGACTTCCTCCATTCTCTTTCAGCTGCTAAAGATGACTCAGAGTTGAGTCTTCTATTTTCACTGCCCTGTTGTTCGGCTTTTTTGCTTTGCATGCTGATGTGGGTAGGTGTGGCTGTGCAAAAATGGTACTTGGAACAAAACCGGCATAACTCAAAATGGTTGTAAGAAGTTAGCACTTGGTGCTTTGAATAATGAAAAGAAATTTTAGCAGTTTTTCAAATTAATCTCTCCCTGACTAGCCATAGTTGGAGGTATTCTGAATCTAGTGGGAAATTAAGATTACCTCTGCCTATGTTTTGCCCAGAAGTGGTTATTTTGGCTGTCTTGGAAAATGACACACTTTTTTTTCCTAGATCAACAGATAAAGACTTGTTTTGAGTGATGTTCAGAATAGCTCATCTTTTGACTAAAGTATATTCATAGTGTAGCAGAACTTGGTCTACTGAGAAAGTTCTGTCCAAATCTCTAGTCTTTGAAAACAGGCATTGAAAATATGATTTGTTCACTTTCACATTATGGTGAGTAAAATTAACCAAAAATCTATATGATTTACATCAAATCTGTTTGCTTTAAAATTTAATTTGAAGAAATTGTTAAACTATGAACTTTAAAAAGTTGCAGCAGTTTCATTTGTAATCATTTTGGCCGTGTGAATGTAAGAAGTGTATTTATCTAAAATAAACCTGATATGTGAAGGAAGTCTGAGCTGGAATGTTGTCCAGTAGGTGGGGATGACAATGACACTTGTAGAGAAAGTTTTGAATGGAAAAAAATCAGAGTAATCAGGACTTTATGGTTTTACCTTTCTCTCCTTGGCTGTATTTTGTACATAAAGTTTCCAAAGAGATGAATGTTAGAAGTCTAATGCCTGGTCTACAACCAAGTTTTTTCATGTGGTATTCTTTGAAGCCAAACTCCATTTCTCAAGGGCCAGAGAAAGGGACTTACCCCTGTTGCATTTGGTACACTTTAGGCTGACATTTTCTTTCCCTTTGCAGACAGATTACCACACCCATGAGCTCTTCCCTTGCCCCGAGGTTTGACCTGCTTAACCTGATCAGAAATCAGGTTAAATTTACAGCCACCCTGTATCACAAAGCTTTAAAATGGCAAGAAATACTAATGCACTGAGCAAAGATGCCTTTAAACAACTTTTTTGAAGCATTTGTGTCAGAAGTAATAGAAGGGTTGCACTTTTAATTATACCAAAGTTGACATGAATTTATGAAATATAATTCTCCATCCCCCCTGGAATGCAGTGAAATTATTCTACAGATCATTTTGACTAGAAAATTACAATACCAAAAAAAGCGATAAGGAATGGAGTCAAGAGTTTCTAGAAGCTTGTAATATGAGAATCAGCAAATAACATTTGAAATACCCAAGTTGGCTGCCTCAATTTTTGTAAAGAGCCTGGGCTGTTTGTTTATAAATATGTACAGACAGTGCACTTGGATCTGTGACCTTGAGACATCTGATATTTGCCCCACCCAATCCCACATCACCTATTTATAATCTTTAAATTATGTATTATAATTTATATTAATGTCTGTCCCCCTCTAGACTGTAAGTTTGTATTGGCCAGGGAATGACATGCCTTCCAACTATTATATTGTACTCTCCCCAAGTGTTTAGTACAGTGCTCTGCAAATAGTAAGCATTCAGTAAATACCTTTGATAAAAATTTTGTGTTCGCTCCTGCTCTCCTTTACCCCTTCCCTCCATATCCATATACACAAACATTGGTAAGCATATTGTGGGCAGGGAATGAGTCTACCAACTGTTATATTGTACTCTCCCTAGCGCTTAGTAGTGCCCTGCGCAAAGTAAGTGCCCAATAAATATGTTTGATTGGAATTTTGTCCTTTGTGTTTGAAGATGTGACTGACAGTGAACTTTCATTGGGGTGTGGTTATGGTTAAAAAGATGGTCTCTTCCACTCTGCACGTATGTAAGGAGAGAGGATACTTTTTCTAACCCCCTTCCTTCTGTGTGGATGGTAGCAGGGCCGCCTTAAAGAGGACTGAGGGAGTAGGGTGATTGAAGCACTTTTGGAAGTTAAAAATAGCTCAGCATTACTAAAACAGCGTGTGTGTTAACTTGCTGTTCAAATGTGGTTTGTTTTTTTTTAGTTTTCTTGGGAGAGTTTACCATTCTCCATCATATAGTTGTCATGTTAGCAAAACTTAGCCAATTCTGTATTTTAGGAGGGAATGAAGTACCCATCTGTTATTGCTTTCCTTGTTCTACTGCACAGCTTGTCGTTGCAGATTCTTGGGTCTCATCGTATTACATAGCCTGCGTGTGAAATGATGAGGCTTTCTATAATCTAGTGATTTTCGTTTCAGACTAGTAAATTACACTTGGGAATTTATAAAAATGGAGATTGCTTAAAATACATATGCATACAAATTACTAGGCCACAAGAAGCAGCGTGCCTAGGGGAAAGAGCACGGGCCTAGGAGTCAGAGGATCCTCTGACTTCTAATTTGAGCTCCGGCGCTTGCCTGCTGTGACCTTAGACAAGTCACTTAACTTTTCTAATACTCATTTTCCTCACCTGTAAAATGGAGTTTCAATACCTGCTTTTCCTTCTTAGACTGTGAGCCCCATGTGGGACAGGTACTGTAACCAACCTGACTCTAGACTGTAAATTCATTGTGGGTGGTGAAGTGTGTCTCCTACCTCTGTTGAATTGTACTTTCCCAAACACTTAGAGCACTCTGCACATAATAAGCGCTCAAGTACATTCGATTGATTTTTCAGCTTGTAACTACCCCAGTGCTTAGAACAGTGCTGGTCACATAGTAAGTGCTTAACAGAAGCCATAAATAAAAAGGTGTTATAGCTGTTTGAAATGTCTGATGTCAAACACAGACATGTTTTGTAGGGGAGATGTTTCAGTTTTATTACTCTACTCTAGGTGGGCTATTCTTAAGATCATGAAGTGATTCAGGCAAAGAATTCAAGAATAAGTGCTGAGTTTGCTAGTAGAATGGAGTGTACTACATTAACAGAAAAGCTGTGCAAATAGGAAATGCTTGTTAAACCTCTCTAGTCTCTGGTTTCCACCCTGCAGTTCATCCCTTACTCTTCACCAAGTATCAAATGAAAGGATTCCAGTTTGAATATTCTGGATACTTTAGAACAGTGCTCCACAGACAGTACTGCTTAATACGTAACATTACTAATTCTAAGATAACTATTAAATAGTATGCAATAGGTAATGTATTAGCTAAGGTACTGTTATGACATGACTTTCCATTAGATTTTAAGTAGTAGAAATGGTATTTTTGAGCTTTGTGCAAAGCACTACCAAGCATTTGAGAAGAATATAGCAGAAGTCAAGGACCTGGCCTGTGCCTTCCCGAAGCTGAGGGCAGAGATTATCTCTTACTTTTAGTTCTTTCAAGCATTTAGCACTGGACTTGTCACGAAGTTGGGCCCAGGAGGTACCAGTGAGTGAATGAATACCAGGCTGAATGAAATTATCTCCAGAGCAGATCTGAATATGGCCAGGGGAAAATGGATTGATTTCAGGGAAGACGTACAAATGAAAAAATATCGGTATGCCGAATAAGGTTATTTCAGTAATCTTTTCTCTCTAAAACCGTCCAGGTGCTATAGACACCACATGAATGGATTTGCACATGCTACATGATAGGACACAGTCATGGTCTTTTGGCCAAGTTGTAATTTACCCTTGGGAACATAGCTGTGTAGCAGAATATACCATGTTCATCAGAAGAATTTAGGGTCTTCCTGCAGTTTTTGTAGACTTCCTACATCAGAATATAAAGTCAGTCATCTAATGTATACCCTGGCTATCTGAATAGGCATGCTGGAGGCTTGTGGGGTGGGCGTTAGTGTGTGTCTGTGTGTCTGTCCGAGGCATAAATAAGAGCAGATCCTCTGTTAGCATGCATAGTGACTGCTGTTGGGTTAAGTCACTTAACTTCTCTGTGCCTTAGTTCCTTCATCTTGTAAAATGGGAATGAAGACTGTGAGCCCCATGTGGGACAGGGACCCTGTTCAACCTGACTATCCTGTACCTACCCCAATACTTAGAACAGTGCCTGACATGTAGTGAGTGCTTAATAAGTGCAATTATTATTATTATGCTCTCCCTTCATTGCTTCCAAGTGGGTGGTGGGTAGCAGTGTGAACCAGTGAAGCTTCAGCACTAATATTAAAGGGGTCTCAGTTTGGGAAAGGTAGGGCAGCATTGCTCTAGCAGAATTGGAAGGCAGAAATTTCCATGATAAATAACACTGAACTTTTTTATAAATCTAAATAAATCTAAAATATTAGCAAACTATAAACTTTCATGATTTTTCTAGTTTGTAATCAGATTTATCTTTACTGGTTAGGAAGATTGGCAATTAGTGTTTAACTTTCTTAGTTCCCACAGGCAATAAATATACTATTTTTTTCCTTTAAAATACCCTAATTATTTTTGGTGGTACTGGCTCCTGCATACATGAAAGTACTTTCAAATAATAATTTAAATTGCTTCTGGCAGTTTTTACTCTTCTAAAGCAGTGTGATCTAGTGGAAAAAGCACAGGCCTGAGAGGCAGGGGACCTGGGTTCTAATACCAGCTCTGCCATATGTCCAGTGTGTCATCATGGGCAAGTCTTTTAACTTCTCTGTGTTTGTTACCTCATCTGTAAAATGGGTATTCAGTCGTACTCCCTCCTTTGACTACTTAAACTGTGAAGCTCATGTGGGACGGGACTGTGTCCAACCTGATCTACTTCTATCTACCCCAGCACTTAGAACAGTGGTTGACACACAGAAAGCACTTACCAAGTACCTTAATTATTACTATTATATGCATGAACTCTAATTACATGACATTTCTAGTTTGAAGTTAATAGTAATACAAATAATGTGATTTATATTTCATAAACAAAAGATAAACTTCTTCCTCTAGCCCCAGTGGAGGGCACTCAATTCAAACTTTAAAGAGATGCTTATGCTAACTGTTGTAGAGTACTGTTGGCTTTGCTGGTCCTGATTTTTCAACTCCAGATATCAATTTTAGCACTAAGATTTAGGAAGCATGTTTGAGCCAGGCTTGGAATCTGAGACTTGGGCTTGGGTAGAATCCTTGTGCTCTCCAAGCATGCCTAGGTCAAAGCCCAGCATAGTAGTGAGACACACACTAAAGTTGCTAGATATGCTTAAGAATTATATGAAATTCCAGAAGACAAACATTCTATTTATTGGGTAAGGGGTGGAGGGAAAAGAAAGGGGAATTTCAGGGAAGAAAATACAGACTACCATCTTAAGTGCAGTATGAGGAATCGTGACTGGACATGCTGCTAGATAATGGAATTTAAAGGAGAAATAACATTGATTTCTTGGCAGGGACATTGGAAAGTGAACAGTTGTGTTCCTTAACTCTAGAGGAATATGTGTCCAACGTAAGTGCCTCGAGTTTGGTATTTTTTTTAAAAATGCGTTTCCTTTTATCCCGTAAATCCCTCTCCCTATGGAAGGTGTTCCTTAATCAGGAATTAGAGGCAGGTTTATTGTGGCATGGTTTATCAAACTTTTTCTGTCATTGAGTGTAGCTCTTCTAATCCTTGTCTAAGATTGTTGATGGTCCACTTTTCTTGAACTTAGCAGTTTTACTCATTTTTTTTCTGCTTTGTCCCCTTACAGTGATTATTTATTCAAGTTACTTCTGATTGGAGACTCTGGTGTTGGGAAATCCTGCCTTCTTCTTAGGTTTGCCGTAAGTTGAGTTTGAATAGCTGTATTTATAATGCAGATGTATTTTCCTGGACTTAATTTTTCAAAAGAAAAATTATAAGCTTGTCCCCCCCTCTGACTATTGCCCTTTGTTATTTCAGGATGGCCCTTGAAGAACCTGGTCAGGTCTGAATTATCTGATCAGTTGATCATCCCTTTAAGCAACATAGACTAATGGAAAGGGCCTGGAAGTCAGAGAGACTTTGCCACTTGCCTGCTGTGTGACCTTGGTCAAATCACTGAACTTCTCTATGCCTCAGTTACTTCAACTTTAAAATGAGGTTTGAGACTATGTGTCTGAGACAGTATGGCATCAATAAGCACAAGAAAAGCTCAGAAGGAAAATAACTTTTTTAATAAATGAAATTGCATGGGCATGGGGAGAAATAACACATGATTTAAAATGAATTCTCAGACTGAGGGCTCCTGCATAGACATCTTTTCCCCAGACCTGCATATCTTTCACTGCCAAACACAAGTTCTGCTTTAATTCAAAGAAATTTTGCTTTCTAAGGATTCTGTCATTGTTAACTGCATATTATAAAGCCAAAGTGTCTAATGCACTTGAGGTGAACTAATAGTGATTGTTTCCATCTGAAGTAGACAAAGAGGAAATAGTTGGCCTATACTGATGATGGCTTGATAAGAGTATTTTATAGTAAGCCTTCTGTCTAATAGAGCAAAAGGAAGGAGTGGGGACTGGTACAAACTTAAACGACAGTGCTACAGTGTTCTAGCTTGTAAAACTGACGAATGGACAGTTGACTCTTGTTCTGATAAATGTAACTGGAAATCTTCCCTATGCTCTTTCATTCGCATCCTTCCCTACCCTCTTCACTCCCCTCTTTTATTCTCTTCCTTCCCCCATGCCCCTCCCACCCAATATTCTGCCTTTCCCAACACTATTTAAAGATGGGTCAGTGTGTTCTGTCCATCAGAGCTGGCTCGATTTCCATTCATGGTCTGCCTCATTGATTTTATGCAAGTCATAAAGCTCATCTCCCAAGATAACTATTTTTGGCACCTCTATCCTAACCTATCGTTAATGTGAGGGAGATAATTCCAACTCTCATATTAGTGATAAGGGTATAAAGACTAAAAAGGCATCTTCTTGAAGAAGTTTGATCTTTTTAAGCAAAACCTTAAATGCTGTATAAATACAAGATCTTTAAGAAGTCAGTGAATCTTGTAATTTCTCACACTAGCTCTGGATTTAACTGAGATCTCTGAAAAGTAGTTTTGATTTCCACTTTCAGGAAGTGCTTCAGATGCTCAGCTTGGTATGGTGGCTGAGAATGGATGACTAATAGTGTCGAGGTCTCTTTTCTTGTAGCCAGGTCTTGAGATATGAAAGTTCTGCCTAATTTGGAGACAGAGGAAATAACATTTTTAAGATTTCCTTTCTATGTTCACTCTTAAATTGGGGAGGCAGGTGAGCCCTTCATGGCAAAAGTCCAGCTCACAAAGAGTCTGGAAATTATTTGTTTGGTACGAGCAATAGGTGCAACTTAATATCATTTAGAAAAAATGGAACACCTGAGGTACAGACCTAAACTTCATAATAGAGGAAAAATATAAGTTAATGTAGAAATGTGATCTCCCTCTAGGGAATAACACAGAAATGTTAGTTGTCTTAATTTCACTAAGTTGATGAGGGAAGTTTAATGAAGAACCAGCTAAGTAGGTGATCGATCAAAGTTTTTTGGATCTGGGCCAGTTCTGAGTGATGATTTTTCAAAATAGCTTTTACTGAAAGTGAACCATAAAGGTAGGGTCTGTGTTTTTCTGTAGAACGAGGATAGAGAGTGAGCTAAGTTACACAAGAAAACAGGCAGTAAAACATGCTATGTTTACCAAAAAAAAGGATGAAAAAACAAACAAAAGAATTACAACTCTGACATTTGTAATGAGCTGCCAAACGTATTTTATTTTTGTATCTGATTCAGGTTGGGTTTAAATTTATAGATCAAGTTCTACCCAAGTACTAGTAAATATACTATCTCAATTGATTTTTATGGGATCAGGTCTTTTTGTGAAGCTTTCAATTAAAACGACACGTTACTGAAAGACTGTACAAAGAGACAAGACATGAATAGAGTTTAGGGACAATAGTTTGGTCTTTTCTCAAATTCTTTCTGCGTATTCAACTGTTAGGGTTGTATCAGCAAGGTTATGCTGACGAACAAAAAAGCATAAACTCAGACTGACAATTTTTTTCGGGTTATACCTCATACATAAATCTAAAATTACCTATGGCAAAGCTACCTGTGGCTTAAAACCATTTAGTGAGATTATAAATTTTTGAAGCATGCCTACTTTTAAGAAGGTATGGTCTGACATATTCAGTGTGTTACCACATCCTGTCAGTTCAACCTTCACATCACTGCTAAAATCCACTCTTTCCCCTCCATCTGAACTACAATGTTTAATTTATTTTACCCATCCCACCTTGATTACTGCATCAGCCTCACTGCTGACCTCCGTTTCGCCTGTCTCTCCCCACTCAAGTCCATACTTCACTCTGCTGCCCAGATCGTTTTTTACATAAATGTTCAATCCATGTTTTCCCCACTCTTCAAGAACCTCTGGTGGTTGCCCATCCACCGCCTCTCCAAACAGAAACTCCTATCCACCGGCTTTAAAGCTCTGTCACCCTACCCCCTTCTAACTTAACTTCTCTGACTTCCCAGCCCGTGCACTTCACTCCTCTAATGTCAACATACTCAGTCTACCTTAGTCTCGTCTATCTCACTGCCAGCCTCTTGCCCACATCCTGCTTCTGGTCTAGAACTTTCCATCTCTCCGTATCCAACAGATGGCCACTCTTCTTCTTCAAAGCCTTATTAAAAGCACATCTCCTCTAAGAATCCTTTCCTAAGTCCTCTTTCTCCCATTCCCTTCTGTGTGGTGCTTGCAGCTTTAATTCACCCCTCCCTCAGTTCCACAGCACTTAAGTACATATTCATTAAGCGGTCAATAATTACGATTGAATGAATGAATGAATATCCAGTATTTCTTTACTTATATTAATATCTTTCTCCCCCTCTAAACTGTAAGCTTGTTGTGTCTACAAACTCTGTTGTACTTTCCCAAGCACTTAGTACAGTGTTCTGCACACAGAAAGCCCTTAATAAATACAACTGATTGGTTGTTTTGCATATTTAGCCAACACAATTGGAGAATGGTTACATGTAGCAGAAACCAGCCATGTGAGAGAAGCCAGTATAATTTAAAGCACCAGAGGATTAAGAAATGAGAAGATGATAAAGACCTAAGGATAGATTCTAAACATTCATCAAGCTTTTAAGAAATTTTTGAGGTGCTGTAAAAATGTAGATTTGGATTAAGGAAAACTTTTCTCCAATATTAAAACTATTAGCACTAGAGTTATTATTGCATTCTGTAACTTTAAATAGAACAGGAAAAATTTACTTATTAACCTTTCTTTTATTTGCTCCAGGATGATACATACACAGAAAGCTATATCAGCACAATCGGTGTGGATTTTAAAATAAGAACTATAGAATTAGATGGAAAAACAATCAAACTTCAAATAGTAAGTGTCTAACTTCATCTGGGAATTATGGTTAAGTAACCAGGGGTAATTTAGCATGCATACATATTACAGCACTAGGCACTCTGTGGCTCAAATACTTGTTGACTGAGAAATTGCCCAGTTTAATATCCTTAACATGTTAATACAAATAGAGAGCTGTGATTCAGGAAAATAGCATCTGCAAATTTATAGAGGAAGCTTTTAAAGCTGCCCAGTCAGAGTGAATAAGACTTTTTAAATTGGCTGGATTTGTTACTTTTACTCACTAACTTCAGGAGTAATGGTGTCAGGAAGAGATTTATGCTTGACTAGGACCCATCTCAAATTGTTCTCTCTTCCTTGCGTTCAATGGGCAAACAATTTTGAGAATTTAAATCAAGGTTGTAATTATTCTTAAAAGGGGAAAATGCTTGCAGAGTAAATCACTGTGCTTCATACTGAATCTGTGTAATATGCCTTGGGCACTTATCAAAATTACTGTCTAGTGCAATTTAGTTACTTAGGTTCCTGGCTAGAAGCTTCCTTTCCTGACCTCTATGGAGTGTGCTTTTAGACTTCACGGCTCTCTTGTTTGAGCTCCCTTTGTGCTGAGGACCTGTTTTGTGCTTTGGTTGTACTTCACCAGTGCTTAGCTCAGTCACTTTGGTTTAGCAGATGCTCCTTACGACTATTCCCCCAGAGCAGTTTCAAATGGGAATATATAAAGATGATGCATAAATAGTCCACCTCACTCAAGTGGGATTCTGGCCTCCCACTCTTGTCCTTGAGTTGTCAACCTCTTTTGGGGAAACTGGACAGAAGGCGAGGTGGGTAGGCACACACTCGCAAAGGCTGGCAGTCTTGCTATACTTAGCTAGAGTAACCTGTACCCAGTGCTCTGCTGGATTTGAAAGGTATTCTGCACTGCTCCTACCTATATAGCCTGACAGGCCACTTCCACATCCTGCTTCTAGTCAATAGAGAAGCACCGTGGCGTAGGAGATAGAGCACAGACCCAGGAGTCAGAAGGACCTGGGTTCTAATGCTGGCTCCACCACTTGTCTGCTGGGTGACCTTGGGCAAATCACTTAGCTTCTCTGGGCCTCAGTTTCTTCTTGAGTAAAATGGGGATTAAGACTTTGAGTCCCATGTGGGACAGGGACTATCTGACCTCATTAACTTGTATCTACCTTAGTGCTTAGTACAGTGCTTGCGACATAGTAAATGCTTAACAAATACCACAGTTATTATTACTGCTAATAACAGTGATGGTATTTGTTAAGCGCTTACTATGTGCCAAGCACTGTTCTAAGCACTGGGGAGGAATACAAGGTAATCAGGTTGTCCCATGTGGGGCTCACAGTCTTAATCCCCATTTTACAGATGAAGGAACTGAGGCACAGAGAAGTTAAGTGACTTTCCTAAAGTCACACAGCTGAGAAGTGGCGGAGCTGGGTTTAGAACCCATGACCTCTGACTCTCGAGCCCATTGCTCTTTCCACTGAGCCATGCTGCTTCTCTTCTGTTGTTATTAATGATACTGATAATAATTTCACCACCATACTTGTGGCATTAGAAAAATCCCCAACAGGTAATCTTATTAAAGTCCAATGCAAAGGCTCAGATGCTTATGCAAACTGCGATTAACATGGTCTCTTGTATTTGTTTTGAGCCCACCTGTAACTGTTTGTTAAAACAAGATAACTCATACATTAAAACAAGGTGGGACTGTCTTTTTATTTTGGAACAGTGGGACACAGCAGGCCAGGAGAGATTTCGAACAATCACCTCCAGTTACTACAGAGGAGCCCATGGCATCATAGTTGTGTATGATGTGACGGATCAGGTAAGCCCTGAGATCGGAGCTAGAAGGCTTTATAGCTAGTGTTGAACAAGACAATCCTGGGTGGAGCGGTAGAGGGCAAACCAGAGTGGGGATGTTCAGAGGGAGGGGACAGAGGGCAGTAAAACTTTAGGTTGGGAATCAACTCACCTACAATGAATGGCTGTAAGGTTGGGATAGGGTATATGTATGCTGCGGTGTCTGCAAGTAGCACACGACGTGTTCCCAAGCTGTGCTTACTGAGGGGTGGCTGCAACCCAAAGTTTGCTGGTACTTCCGAGGGCTGCAAGACATCCCAGATATATTTTGTTTTTGCCGGGCTCCAGCACTCAATCATCACTCCGTTTACAAATAAACTTGTTTTTGAATGAGTGTAGAATAGGTTTTTTTTAAATTGTGCAAAGGAGTACATTGTTCTGCGCTCAGTAGATACCACTGAATTTTTTTTGATTGACCTTCCACTGTAAACGTTTAAAACTATAGTTTATTCTCAAATACCAGATCTTTTCAAGAATCAAGTGCAAACACAGAACTTCACCTTTGTGTAAATGTCAGTCAATCAGCTGTGTTACTTCTTGACCAACTTGGAATCAGCAGCCTTTTCAAGTAAAAATTGTGTTTGAGGGCAATTTGGAGATGTGTGGTGGCACTTGCAACTTGGGGTATTCTCAACTCTATTGGTTTAGTGTTCAGGCAGTGAGAGAAGTATATGCATGTTGTCTGTTTAGCCGCAGCTCATGAGGGCTTCAGGAAACACAGCAAAGACTGTTTCCTTAATTTCCCCAAGCCTCAAATTGCCCTGTAAATTGCCCTGTACCTACATCTCTTAGAAATCCACAGGATGGAGGAGGTTTCCAGCTCCCTGGGCTGGAGTTCTGGAGGGAGGACTGGGGAGTCCCAGAAGCCAGATGGGAAGGGGAGGACCTTGAGGGAGCTGAGAATCAGCTTGGGTAGAGGAAAGGAGACCAAGAGAGTCCCACGGTTGCTGGGCTACCCCACATTTCTCTTCTACCCACCCCTGCACAAAGGCAAAATTGAGCAGACTGCACATTTGGGTTCAGGTTGGCTTGGCTTTAGGAAGCTCCATAGTCAGTTGAACTGCAACTCAGAGGACCCTTGCCAGCCCAGTTCCACCAGAAGGATTTAGTGAACTGACTTACCATGGATTTGGTTTGCCTTACCTCTTCTCAGAAACCACCTGTAAAACAAGGGACACCTGAATTCATGTTCCTTTAACCTTTGGAGAACCGTGTTGAGAGGATTGCCCTTTCCCTGGTATGCTCACCTCTGTTTCAAGCATGCTCACTGTCTGAAGGGTGTGTGGTTGATCTTTTGCGGGGGAAGCACCCCCAGGTTGAGGCTCTAGAAGATCGTGGTAACAGCCGGCCCAGTGTTCTTGCTGTTTCCTTTGGGGTGCCCAGGTCAGGCCGTCAGTGTGTGGACGTCTAGTCCAGGTCCTTTGTATGCTCCCTCGAGGAGTCCATTGAGGGCTGTAAGGCGCTGGTTAGGTATTATCCTCAAAGAGGCGGGTGCCCCAGTGCTTGGTTTATTTAGAGGTAAGTGATTCTTAAGGAGAGGCTGAGAGGTTCTGGGAGGAAAAACTTTTCTTGAAGAGAAAGTCATTGTACTTGTTCGGCCAATTTTGAAATTGGTATATTGCATCTTGGCCAGGCTTAGTTTTGTGGTGGCTTTAATGACTGCCATTGTCCATTTGTTTTGCCTTTTGTTCTGCAACTCTCTAGAGGGCAGTGCTACATTTCACAATGAAATTGACGAGTGACAGTGTCACTTCTGATAGTAAGGAACTTCCGTTCATAGTTTACTTTGGAGGAGGTTTGTGGTTTTACCAGTTGGTACCTCTCCTGTTCCTCAGAGGAGATAAGGCCAAGTCCCTCCCCAGGAATACGGCCAATGATTACACTGCATTTAATCGACCGGTAAGGGGGTCATCTCCTCACCTTTACCCAGGAGGCTCTACTTCCTCAGCATCAACCCCAGGTCTGGTTATCACAGGGTGGGGCTGTGTGCCCCAACTAAGGCTCAAGAGCTGCGTGCCCAAAGTAAGGCTCAACAGGGTTGTGTGCTGAAGTTTGAGGGGAAGTGAGATGAAAGAAAGGGCAGGCAGTGTCCCTGTGTGCAGCAAGTGAGGAGTGGGGAAGGGAGGAGAATGGGAAAGGCCGTGGAGTGGAGCAGAAGGGGGTGAGAGAGGTCAACAGAAGAAGGATGACTGATGTGCGTGTCAGCAGGCTAAAAGGCCTTGGCTAAAATCTCTTTAGAAGAAGATCTTAAATGTCTAGAAAGTCAAGAGACTTGCAATTACAAATTTTAAATGGATCATTGATGGGACAGAAAAAAGAATTTTAGGATGAGCCCAGGATTCATTGGTGAAGGCTGATCCTCGTTACATCCCTTTAGAGAAGTATCTAGAGGTTTCTAAATCTGGAGTGTCTGTCATTTTGCATAAATGATTCCTGGGGCCAAAAGCAATGTGGCCTAGTGGATAGACCACAGGCCTTGGAGTCAGAAGGACCTGGGTTCTAATCCTGGCTCTGCCAAATGTCCACTGTGACACCTTGGGCAAATCACTTGACTTCTCTGTGCTTCAGTTATCTCATCTGTAAAATGAGGATTAAGACTGTGAGCCCCATGTCCAACCTAGATCTAGCCCAGTGCTTAGTGGAGTGCCTGCACATAGTAAGCGCTTAGCAAATACCATTAAAAATGAAAATGATAATTGTGCTTTTTCCCCTTTTTAGAAATGGGAATGAAGTGGGAATTTTGAATTAAAAATTTTTCATCTTATACTGAACTGTGAAAACAGAGCTAATCATTTCAAAGGCTTGAAGGCTGTAGGTAAAGAATTCCAAATCACAAGTTGGAGGGCAACCTGTTAGGAATTCTGCTGGGAACTGAAAGAAGGAGATACTGCATTTTCCTTTTGATCATTAACAGATGAACAATCCAGCACTTCAGAATCCAAGAAACAGATTGTTGCTCCATTAGAAAATGCCATATAAATTGGGAAAAAAAATTTGATCTAACTTCGTCAGCTAAATTCTAAATTCCCGTAGTCCACAGATCATGGCTACTAACAGGGCGTAGTAGACAGTAGACACTCAAATACTGTGCACTGATTGAAATGGAACTTTTGAGCTGGAACTGTGATGATTGCCTTCCCTGGCCTCTTCTTAGTATGAATGACTGTCTCTCGAGAGAGTCTAGTATAATAATAAGAATTGTCAGCAGGGAATATGCCTACCAACTCTTATATTGTACTCTCCCAAGTGCTTAATACAGTGCTCGGCACAGAGTAGGCGCTCAATAAATACGATTGTGGCATTTAACCATTTACTATGTAAGTACTTTTCTAAATTCTGGGGAGTCAGTAGAAGGGCTAGTGCCAGGCACACAGTAAGCACTCAATAAGATTGATCGATTGCAGTATTTAAGCACTTACGTGTCAAGCACTGTTCTAAACCCTGGGAAGTCTGTAGAAGAGCTGGACCTCTTCAGAAGCTCCCTGGATTCCCGAGCCTGACGGACCTGCAGGGCCTGGCTGAGCTTTGTCCATCAAACCCGCCTGGCTTTGGGCCTGCCTCAAACAAACCTTAACATGCCTGTTGGAAGGTTGGGGGAAGGGCGGGAGCTGGTCCAATGGTTGGGGCGCCACTGGGTGTGGGCAGTGCTTTTGGACCCACAGGGTGATTCCTTTGGGCCACAGGCGTGACTGGGCATGTGTGGCTTTTCTCTGGCCAATGAGCCCCAGGCCCCTATGCTGTTGGTGAGGCTGCCTGGGAACCTGGAACTAGTCTGGGGAAGGCCCGGCTCAGAGGATTATGCAGTGCTTGGCCTGAGTAGCTCATAGAGAATCGCTACTGACAGATTTCCAAGTAAGACTATTCACAGATATCCTTTTGGGAAAACTCAGCAAAATAGTAAAGAGTTTTTCATCCTATAGTCCCACCCACAATTTCATACTTATTTCCCTTCTCCCCCCCCCAAAAAAAAACCAAAAAACAAATCTACAATGATTTGGCCCTGAGGCCATGAGTTAAATGCCTCAGGGTCCAATCAAAAATGATATGCACTTTTTGTCATTTCAAGTCATTATCCATTTCTGTGTGTGTAGTTTTGAAGGCTTCTCTATGGCAGGTGCCTTCATCCCCCTAAGTTTCAGCACGGTATGGGTTGTCGCACCACCTGGCTGCTATTTTTCCTGATGCCTGTGGTGACTTAGGTGTGTAACAGTACAGCTGGATGTATGTATGTATATTTTTCTGCTTTGCTGCTTTGTCCACAAGTCTAGTGTGGAATGCCTGCTTAATGTGCCTAAATGAGTGTGTTCCAGTAATGGTTTTTAATGTCTTTCTTGATAGGAATCCTTCAATAACGTAAAGCAGTGGTTGCAGGAAATAGACCGTTATGCCAGTGAAAATGTTAACAAGTTGTTGGTAGGGAACAAATGTGACCTGACCACAAAGAAAGTAGTAGACTACACAACAGCAAAGGTAAGTGACTTATGTTAACCAGTACTTTCTCCGTTCTGAGATGTGGTTCACTGCAGCAGAGTTTGGGTGTTCTAAGTGGGGGCCGCCACCTAGAGACAGAAGAGTAGCTCCATGACTCAGACCACTAAGGCACCAAGATCTACACTCCAAACTTGGGTGGGCTACTGAAAGGTTAAAAAAAAAAAACCCATAAACCACAGGGGATTGTTGGGGGAAGGCAGAAGAGAGCTCCTCTCTGGAATATATCGTTCAGACCCAAGCTTAAGGGAAATGGTGGGAAGGACCAGGGAGAGTTCTCAGTCCAGAGGTGTTTGAGGTTAATGCCCTTAAGGCTAGCGCAGTCATTGAAACTCCATCCCACTGGCCATAGTACTCTGAGGTAGGGCCTAGCTGCCGGAGGTCACTGCAAATCCAAGATAGTGGTTAAGAGAACACATGACCATCAAGATCAGGCAAGGAAGCTGCTTTTCTTTGTGAGGAGGTTGGATGCTCAGGCTGAATTCACCAAAGGACCCTCTTACCTCTGGCTCGGTTTGTGGACCGCTTGCCTCTACCAGAAACAATTATTTTTCCTTTTGAGGAGTAGTTTTCAGGTGTCATAATTTTCTTTTCCCAGTGTTTTGAGGGCTCACCCAAAAATGTCACACGCCGAGTTCGAAGAAAAGTTCAAATTATAGGATGAAGGGGGAGCCAGAACATATATTAATCATAATAATGCTGGTATTTAAGCGCTTACTATGTGCAAAGCACTGTTCTAAGCACTGGGGGATACAAGGTGATCAGGTTGTTCCACGTGAGGCTCTGTCTTCATCCCCATTTTACAGATGAGGAAACGGAGGGACAGAGAAGTTAAGTGACTTGTCCAAAGTCACACAGCTGACAAGAGGCTTAAGTGACATCTGTAATGAGCCCCATTCTAAACAAGCAAGAGCTAAGTGACAATTGCAGTTTCAGATTAAGAGGTCCTCCCTGTCCATCAGGAAAGAAGGGGGAAAGACGGGATAATTTTTCATGTCTCTTTATGCTCTGTTTATGCTCTTGCAGGAATTTGCAGATTCTCTTGGAATTCCATTTTTGGAAACCAGCGCGAAAAACGCAACAAATGTAGAACAGTCTTTCATGACCATGGCGGCCGAGATTAAAAAACGAATGGGCCCCGGAGCGACAGCTGGTGGTGCCGAGAAGTCCAATGTTAAAATCCAGAGCACTCCAGTCAAGCAGTCTAGTGGGGGTTGCTGCTAAAATTTGCCTCCCTTCCTTTCTCACAACAATGAATTTGCAATCTGAACCCAAGTGAAAAAACAAAATTGCCTGAATTGTACTGTATGTAGCTGCACTACAACAGATTCTTACCGTCTCCACAAAGGTCAGAGATTGTAAATGGTCAATACTGACTTTTTTTTTATTCCCTTGACTCAAGACAGCTAACTTCATTTTCAGAACTGTTTTAAACCTCTGTGTGCTGGTTTATAAAAATGTGTGTAATCCTTGTTGCTTTCCTGATATCAGACTGTTTCCTGTGGTTGGTTAGGATATATTTTGTTGTTTATATTGGCATGTTTAGATGTCGGGTTTAGTCTTCTGAAGATGAAGTTCAGCCATTTTGTATCAAACAGCACAACCGTGTCTGTCACTTTCCATGCATAAAAGTTTAGTGAGATGTTATATGTAAGATCTGATTTGCTAGTTCTTTCTTGTAGAGTTATAAATGGAAAGATTACACTATCTGATTACTAGTTTCTTCATACTCTGCATATAATTTGTGGCTGCAGAATATTGTAATTTGTTGCACAATATGTAACAAACAACCGAAGAACTGTTTAATAAATATTGTACTTATTGGAAGTAATATCAAACTGTATGGTGATAAGTATTGTCTTAATTCTTATGGTTAAGGAGAAATTTGGCTTGCACTGTGCTCCAAACAGCCATTAGTGTGTGAAGCCAAGGCACTTTAGACCTATTATAGAGTAGCATCAGATAAGCATCCCAGCTAATCTACCCCTCCAATGATGAGATGACACAGGCAGGTATACCGTCCTGGGGGTGTGACAGACTTGGACAGTCTGAAGAAACAGACTGAAGGTGGTATTTATGGAAGGCAGATACATCTGAATGTATAATATTTAGCCTATTGTAATCTCTGATCCTTAACTAAAGCCATTTCTAAATGGCTTCATTTAGAAATACTTTTGTTAATGCATCTAGTAGAGGTGGAAAACAGTGTATCTTTCCTAATATGTGATCAAACTAACAATTTAAGTGATGTAATTTTGCCAGTATGTGTTTTTTATATACTGTTGCTTCCATACTCCTTTAATCAAATATTGTTTCAACTTTATTAAATAAGTTTAGAGCACTATCTTCAATACTTGTTTAGTCCTCTCACAAATTTCACAAATCATTAGGGCCCGTCTTATGTAGAGGAGACTGAGGTGTCTGGGGGTGGGGGTGGAGGCAGGGGGAGGCAGAATGTGGGAGCGGGGCCAGCAGCCCCTCTGAAAGGGGGCGTGAGTTAGGGGGATAGGGGCCTGGATGACACTTTGCACCCAGAGAAAAACTTGAAGGCGCAAAGACTCTTTAAAACAGTGAACCGAAAGCGCTTTCCCAACATGTTC
Organism: Ornithorhynchus anatinus; assembly: GCF_004115215.2. Classification (NCBI taxonomy): domain Eukaryota; kingdom Metazoa; phylum Chordata; class Mammalia; order Monotremata; family Ornithorhynchidae; genus Ornithorhynchus; species Ornithorhynchus anatinus. Next base: position 51,771,064 of record NC_041736.1, read on the forward strand.
ATTCTAAGGTGAAGTGTTTTGGGTGACTGAGGTGCTCCAACACTAAGGAAATGTTTCAAACAGTTTTGTCATGCAGGGGTAGGGTGGGGTGCAGACATATCAAGGCATTTCATGGCAGAATTTCAAGAAAAAACAAAAAATGGAGAAGTAAAATTTACAACTTTTACTTTCACTGAACAGGCAATCGTAATACATGGTACAAAAATAAGTGGTGAGATTATTGTAACATGAAATGAAAAAGAATAAATATTCAACTGAATTTTCCATCTGAGAATTTCACAATAAAATCATAGTTTACTTTGTATTATAGATGTGCTTGTTGGCTCTCTTCACATTATGTAAGGCAACTGATCTCTGCTGTAAAATCAAACACAGTACGTGTTGATAAAATTTGCACCAGCCAGCCATCTTATTTGCCTTAATATACCACAGAAAATATCTTTAGAAACCACCTCTTAGAGTTGAATGAAACTAAAATGCCAAGGACCTGAAAAATGCGATAAAATCCAGTTTTATATACAGCAGGAGTTGCCTATGCTATTAAGTTTATACTGGTGCATTTGTAAAAACATTACTTCATAAGCACTTAATCATATTTTACTTGTCTCATGAGATCTTAACTGAATAGAGCATTCCTGAAAAATCCTGGTTTCGCCTGACCCTTGCCAGCTTGGACATGTTTTTGGTTACACCTTACTGTCTTAGTACTCAGGAATATCAGCCAAGTGCTAACTAGTGTTAGGGCAGACTCATTTTACCATTACTAATTCTCTTTTTTCTTTTCCTCCATTGACCTGAAGATGAATTTATCTCTTTGTCCCTTCTGGCTTACAAAGGCAATATGAAGAAAAGATATTCTACTTTTTACTCCATTTCATGGTACTAAGGATTCTACTCTAGATTCCACACTACCAGAAGTGGCATTAAATCTATATTTAAGTGGGGGGGGGAACACTACCTCAAGTTGAAGGGGTCCAACCTCAAATCATTAACTTCGTGCTTCTCTCTCTCTAGTAATCATCAGGCTATGTTAAAGCATCTCTACAAAGTGCCAACAAAGCAGGAAACATTGACAAATGCCTTGGGAAATGTTTCATTAAGGCATCAAGGATAGTAGTGGGTTGTCAAACTCATGTGCTAATTGTGTTTCCACCCCGTAACTGTCCTGTCCCTGAGGAGTAATGGTGGCTGACAGGTATGACAGGGGTCCTGGAGAAAGACCACCCTGAGAATCCCCAGCTCTGCCTGCCTCTCCCCTACCACCCTGCGGACCTGGGTTCCCCACAGCCAAGAACCACACCAAGTCCTCTACAGCTTCCATTCGAGGCACTGGTGCTAGGTTGGGTTTCAGTCACTCCCAGTAACTCACCTCACAGCATTCAGCTGTGGGTGGGCAGTATCTCCCAGCTGCTTAAATTTGTTTGACATTTTACCCACTGGCCCCTATAAACAGTCTTCAATGGCTCTTCCACTTTCAAGTCCTCTCGATTATTAAATCTAAACTGCCAGCATAGGAACATCTATTGGTTTTCTGGTTTGATCTGTAGGAGACTTCAGCCTAGATCTTCTGGGCCCCTGATCTCTAACAGCACAGTAAAATTTCTTTGGAGGTAGTACGGGATGGAGATGTGGTACAGGGCTGATTTTCAAACCTGCAGTGGAGAGTACTCTGAGGCTTTGTCCATCAGTGGTATTTAGTGAGCACTTAGTGTGTGGAATACCAGCCTGCGCTACCAGCAGAACTGGAATATGCATTCCCTGCGTTAAGGGATTTCATTTCTTTTCAGGTTTAGTCTCACTTTTGAAACAACTCCTGAACTTTTGGGGAAGAGCCCTATTCTGATCTCATTTGTTGTTCTGGTGCTGTGGCTGCCCCATAAAGAAAGGCCAACAAAATTGGGTCCAATACTGGCTTTCTAACCATCTCGTTAGTGCAGAGTGAAATTATCTCTTGCCTTACACTTCTCCCCAACCTGTTCTGCCAGCCAGGCCTGAGCTTTATTGCCAGTCCCAAGTTAGAGCGGCCCAGAAGAGCTGAATGAACCCAGAGGCTAACACAGACAGTAGACAGATCCATGCCTTGACTACGGGGCCATTTAGGACAAGATGAGTGCCCCCTCAACAAACATTACCTCAGCTCAATGGGCTGTAACTGTAGCCTTGCTCTAACTGAGGAGGCCCCTGTCTGCATGCACGCTCTCCTTGCAAGTGCTTAAGTATGAGCCTCTGCCCTAGGCTTGTTTAGCAACTAAATGTTGCCCTGATCCTAAAAGCATTATAAGCTTCAATCATTTGCTCTTCCATAACAGTAATACACACAGATTAGAGTTGTATGGCTAACAGCCAAGTTGCATACAAGTACTTTTTTTCCTATAGTGCATTATTTTGGAGAAATAGGACCATCATAGCACCAACTACCACCAACCTACACAGCATGTCAGTAAACAAACTTTCCCTCAAAGGGAAAGTAGCTAGTCTGCTTTGTGGCTGGGAAAAGTGAAAGGCACTGTTCAAGATGGAGCTTTGGTTCAGGGTGCACTCTTGTAAATCAAATGATTGTAAAAATTTCCTGCAGAAAATATATGGCTGGTTCTAAGTCTGACTGAAAAGACTGGAGCTAAAGGTTAAAAATGATAAAAATGTCTCTCTGCCAGAAAAACCTCTAATTATATTTTTATCTTCAGTGACAAGGGCCTTTTTCTTTTAAACTCTCATTCAAGTTAAGGTCCTGACACCAAATTATGATTCAAGTGCTCCCTCCCAGGTATGTGTGTAGGTGTGTGCTCTTGGGCTAAAACAGACTTCCAGTTTTTAGGAAATTAGGTCTCCCCTACCTACATGATCCCATCCTGCCTTTGGGGGGGGCCCTTCAGTTACTTGTGTAAGTGCTCTCAATTCACAAAGAATAATCCCCATTTTATCACCCTTTTCATATTACAAACTTAGTAAACTGCAAAACAAACCATCTTCTTTTTCTAGTGCCATGGCTAATATGACAGCCTACTGTTTACCGCCTCAGCTTTCAGGAATGTAGCTATCTGACCCTTAGGGGTGTGCCGTCTATCTCCTCCTCTTTCTCCTCTCTCTACTCCTCCACACCACGTAGCGGTTGGGATCTTGTTCCTGCACAGGAGAAAAGCAGTGGCGGGCTAACGGTATGGAGACTGTCGGGGTGAAGGTCTCCCTGCAGTGGCAGCTCGGGTTTGGTGCTCAAGGGTCTTCAGCTCTCAGACCCTTCCCTCCCCCCTCAGAAACCTGCTCCTCTCTGCTTTCCCTTCTGCTTAAAAAGACTACTCTTCCAAGAGGGGGAATGAGGGATGGGGCCAAAGGAGACCCAGAGCTGCCATGCTTCCCAGGCCCATTACAGGGGGCCTGGGAAGCCCACACTTCCGGATGGCTGACAAACTTAAAACACAATATTAGTGCTTTTAAAAAAGGAACCAGCAAGTGAAAAAAAATCCAAAGTCTGGCTAACAACCTCTTTCAAGTTGCTTTGCCTACCCATCCCCAAATCATCTGTTTGGTTCAGCACTTAACTCACTAGACAAAGGGGGAGCCTCACCATAGCTTGCAGAGTCCACAGGCTGACCCTGAGAAATGGACTGCGCACAGGGAAGCTGCCTTTCCTAGTTGTGGAAAAGGAAAAAATTATGCTTTGTCCCCTTCCCATCCCCTCATTGGTGAACTAGCTCTCTCTACTGAGTAAAGTGCACATCGTACAGTATCTCAAAGCAAAGGGCCAGCATAGCATCGCCATTTCTACCCACGTCTCTTTCTCCACCTCCCTGCTCCACGTTGTCGCCGGCTGTGTTTGAAATAAAAACAGACATAAGGTGAATCAAGCAGCCAGCCCTCAAATACACACAAGAGAATTTCAGGTAAAAGCTGTAAGACCGTGCTGAGTTTCTTCCTACTCATCGCCAGCTTGGTCTGTCGACGTAAAAGGGTTCCTGTTAGGACTTCCAACTAGAACCGGCTCTTCTCCGGTCCAGATTCCGGTGGCTGTTCCGTTTGAGCTGGCAGGGTTCCCTGAAACAGAGAGCCATTAGTTTCAGGCTGGCTGCTGCCCCGGTGAAAGTGATACATCTGAAGAACGGTTTACATAAAGCTGGTCTGGGACAGTTGAAAGAGTCTGCTCTCCATGTCTGCACTGCATAAATGCAGAGTGGGAGGGAAAAGGAAGGGAAATGATTGTGATATTTGTCAAGTACTTGATATGGGGTAGAAACAATATAATCAGGCCCCACAAGGGGCTCACCATCTAAGTAGGAGGGTGTAGGATTTAATCCCCATTTTGCAGATCAGTTAGCCTTTTAGTGGGTGGGAATTCAAAAACGGAGTGGCTGCGGCAGACACATATTATTATTAATTATGATACTTATTTAGCACTTACTTGGTGCCAAGCACTGTATTAAGTGCTGGGGGGTAGATACAAAATAATCAGGCCCTATCCTACACAGAGCTCACCGTCTTACGCAGGAGAGAGTAGAATTTATTCCCCATTTGGCAGATGAAGAAACTGAGGCACAGAGAAGCCAAGTGATTTGCCCAAGGTCACAGCAGACAAGGGGCAGAGCCTGGGTTAGAACCCAGGTCTTTTGACTCCTAGACCTGAGGTCTTTCCACTAGGTCACGCTGCTTCCCTTCAGAGAAAAATCCCTGAGTGAGGCATGTTGTGATCATCAAAACATGAGAGGAGCCCACTGGGATCCAATGGGAAGGAGGAGCTGGAGTCAGAAGGAACTGAGTTCTAAGCCAAGCTATACCACTTGTCTACTGTGTAACCTTGGGCAAGTCACTTAACCTTCTGGGACCTCAGTTCCCTCATTCATTAAATGGGGAGATTGTGAGCCCCATTTGGGACATTTACTGTGTCCAATCTGATTAGCTTGTTCCTACCCTGGCATTTAGTACAGTGTCTGCACATAGTAAGCACTTAGCAAACAGCATTTAAAACAAAACAAAAACCATTGGGCTCTCTCTTTGTCCTAGATGGCCTATCCACAGGACAGTGAGTTTTACCCAGAGGGCACAACCACCCATGCTGGCATCTTCAAGCCCCAAACATACCCCACGTATTTCATATAAGTAGGGAGTTTTCCCCTGGAAATAATCATTTACTTCAACATAGCTTTGTGGAAAGAGCACAGGCCTGCGAGGCAGAGGACCTGGATACTAGTCCCTGCTCTGCCACTTGCCTCCTGTACTTCTCCCTTCTCACAAGAATGAGTCTGGTCTTCACAAAACAGTACCCCCTCCAAAATAAACCTTCCTTTTTTTCCTCCTGTTTATCCATTCTATTTGTGGAATGGAGGGGAGTTGGTCAGAGGGAAGGGAGGCGGAGCAGTTTTTAGTCTCTGGCTCACAAAGCCCACGTGCCCCTGCCTGTGTCCTCTCCCTCCAGCTGGCTCCAGTCCCCTTGGACTGAGGCTGCAGCTGCAGCGTTTAAGGAGAGGAAAAGTAATTGTGTGTCTCTGTTTACAGTGAAAAGGGTGTTGAATAGGCTAATGGATAGACACCAGCTCTAAGGAAAGACTCTGCAAATCCCCTTGTGGGCAGAGAACTTGTCTACCAACTCTGCTGTATCGTACTCTTTCAAGCGCCTAATATAGTGTTCTGCACAGTAAGCGCTCAATTATTACAACTGTTCGACTGACTCAGTGAAGCAGCGTGGTGTAGTGGAAAGAGCATGGACCTGGAAGTCAGAGGACCTGGGTTCTAATCCCAGCTCCACAACTTGCCTGCTGAGGGTAGTTGGGCAAGTCATAACTTCTCTGAGCCTTAGTTTCCTCTACTGTAAAAGGAGGATTCAATACCTGTTCTCTCTCCTATTTAGACTGTAAGCCCCATGTGGGACAGAGACTACGTCCAGCCTGATTAACTTGTATCTGCCCTAGTGCTTAGAACAGTGCTCGATGCATAGTAAATACCTCAGAATTATTTATCCAGTTAATTACTGTTTCATCCACTATGTCCTTTAACATTTGACCAAATTATCTTTCTACAAGGAAAACACCCATTGTTGTTGTTGGCTCACAGAATGCAAGTTTGAGGTTCCCTTCTGCCCTACGCTATCTGCTTTCCACCTCTCCCTCACCATTACCTTGACCCTGGAAGTTGTGGGTGCCGGGCAGCTCCAAAGAGAGGGTGTTTGGGGTGGGAGCTGCGAGCCTGCAGTAGAGTACATGAGAAGCAGCATGACCTACTGGATAAAGGATGGGCTGGAAGTCAGAAGGGCCTGGAAGTCCAAAGGACCTGGGTTCTAATCCTGGCTATGCCACTTTTCTGCTCTGTGACCTTGGGCAAGTCCCTTAACTTTTCTGTGCCTCAATTATCTCATCTGTAAAAATGGAGATTGAGACTAAGTCTCATGTGGGACATGAACTTGTCTCCAATCTGATTATCCTGTATCTACCCCATTGCTTAGTACATTGCCTGGCACTTAGTAAGCACTTATTGAATACTTGTAAAGAAAAAAAAAACAGAGACCCAGAAGAGTCCGCCCCTCTCCTGGTTCCCATCAGAGTCCCCTGGGACAAGCTCACCTTTGGCTACAGGGTCGGGGTCGTCCATGGTGTCCATAGCTGCCAGCACGGAGTCGTACAACTGCTCAGCGTGCTCCTCCAGCCTGCCTGTCTGCCTGGAGATCAATCCAAGAGCACTCTTCAGCACTAAGGGGAAGGGAGGACAGGAATTGCCACCGGGCAATAACCAGAGATGTCCAAAAGATTGTGTGCTCTTATACAGAAAGACACTTTTCTCCTTGGAAGAGTTTGTGCCGGAGTGGGGTGTGGTGCTGTTTTCCTTTGGGGTTTTTTGAGGATGTCAGCTGCCTGGAGGTTTTCCAAACCTTGGATTCACTTAGTCCAGCAGCCTGTGGCTTCAGATGAAAGCTATCAGGCTAGTACACTGAACAGACTGCACTTTCTGTACCATCTACTGACATGGGGGAGCCTATCTCTGCTCAGAGGCTAGCATACACACACACGAAAACCACACACAAACACATGCCTGCTTAAAATTCAAAACACAGCATGTTCCTAAAAAGCAGGGGGCAATGAGACAAGGCAGGGGGTGGAGAGAGAGGGGGAGGGGTGGAGGTGCGAGATAGCAGCAGCAGTGGGGGGGGGGGGGGGCGGCAGAGGGGAGAGGAAGCTGATCATGGAGAGGACAGTAGAGCTAGCTGCTGGTACTTTTCAAGCATAATTATATATCAGGCACTGGTCTAAGCTCTGGGGTAGATACAAGTTAATCAGGTTGGACACAGTCCAGCATAGATGGGCATAAGAGAATTGAACAGCGGGTGGCAGTGATAGCCTAGGACCCAGTAGGTCCCACCTGCCCGAAGAGGGCAATAGGAAAACCAGACCCACTGGCAACTGCTCTTTGCTAAGCTAGAAACTAAACATGGAATCCCACTGTCTAAAACATATCAGCTCTAACCTAAGGTGTGCTCTCTCTCTCTCCTCACCTCTCCCACCCTCTGTGTTTTTATTCTTTTGGGGAAGGCAGGCTGAGCTCCTTTGTGAAAATAAACAGTAAAATACACCAAAACTCTATTCAGGACCCAGGTAAAGGAGCCCAAGAGCAAAGATCCCTGCCTCAGGAGAGTGGAGAGGAACAGCTGCTGTTTAATCAAGCTGCTTTGGCCAAACGTCCCCCATCCCCACCACCCCTCAGGCCGGGGATATGCACCAGCAGCACCCAAATAATCCCACTTCCTCCAGCTGGAACCAACTCTTCACCAGCACCATGTGGAAGATAAACTGCCTGGCTCATTTCCCTTAATTTCCCTGCCCACCCTCTGCTGGAAGTGCTTGTGAGCCGCTAAAGCCAAAAGAAAGGCACCTGCGGGGGGTGGCGGGGGAAAGCGGAGGAAGAGAATGAACAGAAGCTAAAGGTCTTGGCAAACTAGAAAATCCACTCCTGAATGGAAGCAGGACCCTCTTCTACCCTCACACTGGTAGATAAGCATCACTATAAGTGGTGTCCTCAAAGAAGACCATGAACAATACACTGCCTTTAGGAATACAAAGGAATCCTTGCTACTTCTGAGTGGAGTAGGAAGCGACAGGGAGGGGCTCAATAAATGTCAACAGTTCATAGCAGAAGAGCAAACACCTAAACTAGGCAAAGACAGTAAAGGGAGGAGGTTTCTCACAGGTCAGAGACTCCAGTGCCAGCCTCTCCAAAAAAGCTACTGGGTTGTCTCATCCACCTGCTGCCCACCTCACCTGCCATCAACCCTGCAGCCTTCGCTCATAGGTATAGAGCTTTATTTCTTACTTGAGTTTCCTTTTCTCCCTCCTAAATCAGACCAGAGGCCAAGCTCATCTGTCATTTGGTGAAGGCAGCTACCCCATTTGTGGTGGACTAGTCCACCCAGCAGCTTCTGCCTGTCCCCTTGCCCACAGGTTTCCTATCATTGGACAATGGATAAAGCTGGATTCTGCCGCTCGGTTCCCTGCAGCCGCTAGCCACAGCCATGTTCCAAGCGCTTAGTTCAGTGCTTTGCTCACAGTAAACACTCAATAAATATGACTGAATGAATGTTCCGGCCCAACCCAAAGTGTGTTCTTTTCTTTACCGGGAGTATTTTCCACCATGCACGCGAGAAGGCTCTCTCCCTTCTGCAAGACATCCTCCGTCAGAGATTGGTGCTCGGCTATATCTCTCCTGAATTGCTGAAAGGATATCAAAGGGAGGAAAAGAGTAAATATTTGGCTGTGAATAACGACTCTTCACTGAGTTTTTCAGGAACCTTTCTGGAGGCAGCTAGGCCTAGTGTGGAATGAGCTAGATCCAGGTTCCAGCCCCAGCTTTCTGTGTGACCTTTGGCAAATCACTTAATTTCTTTGGGGCTCAGCAGCCTCAACTGTACATTGAGGGGAGAGAGACTGTGAGCCCTACTTTGATAACCCTGTAGCTCAGAGCACTTAATAAATGCCAGAATAATTTTTGGAAAGAAAAACTCGGATGGTGAAGAAGGGGCCTGGCAATCGGATGATGACTGAGCAGAAAATGCTATCTGTAGGGGGAAATGGAGCTTGTCGTCTCCTCTCAGAAGCAACTGGCTCTCAGGACAAATTGGCCCTTGGTCTGGCCAGACCCAAGAAACCTCTTCAGTTACACCACTTGGAGCTGGGCAACCGGGGCTCTGTCCATCCTCTTAACTTGCATTAACTCCAGTGCTTACTGCAGCTCTTTGCACATAGTAAGTACTTAAAATATACCCTTGATGTTGTTATTACTGGAAGCTTTGCCTATTTATTCCCTCATTTTGTCCTCACCCTCAGAACCAGATGAGAGCTTCTGGCCCACCTGGCTGATTTAATACTATTACTACTAACATTTGTCAAGTATTTACTATGGGCCAGGCATTGGGCTAAGCGATGGGGTAGATACAAGATAATGAGGTTGGACACAGTCCCTGTCCCACACAGGGCTCACAGTCTTAATCCCCATTTTACAGATGAGATAACTGAGGTGCACAGAAGTTAAGTAACCTGCCCAAGGCAACCAGAAATTCATCTGCCACCTGGCCTCCTTTGCAGTCTGAAGTTGGGAGCGTGTGGAAGGGGAGGTGGGGACGGAGGAAGGGGAGGTGAGGAGAAGTGAGGGGAGAGACTGAGGAGACTCTCTGTTCCCTTCCCCAGGCTGACCCTGGGGACTTGGTTTTTACACTTCCTTCTAGATAGTGTCCTGAATGGTGGCCATACACAACATTCCTGCCACAACCAGCATGTCCCTGCTGCACTGGAAGTGCCAGGGTGGCTGGCTTCTGGCTGGGGCTTGAACGATAGGACAGTAGAACCTTCACCCAGGGCGGAGAAATGGCTGGGGCCTGAGCCAGTTGCTCATGGCTCTCGTCCAGGCAAAGCCAAGCCGCCATGTCTCACCTGTGGAGTCAGAAGGCAGTTTGGTGACCAGCAAAACCAAGAATCTCACAAGGAAACCCATCATAAACTGCCTCAAAGAAAAGTAAAATTGAGAACTGGATCATTACCACCAAAAGAGGTTTATAGAGCTTTACCATTGGGGAAAAAAATCACTTAAATGTCACTAAAGATGAAATAACCCCGGTCATCACCACCTTCCCAGAAAAAAACAAAAATGCTCAAGCCAGAACCTCACCCGATACTGCTGCAGCGAAGATCTAAGGCTTGAAATATTAGATTTGGGTGCAATCAAGTTGTCACTCATCTCTGCTACTCTGTACAGCCAGTGAATGAGTCCTTCCAGTTGACTGCAGAATGTCTACTTAAAGAAAACACCACCATGTATCAAACGTCCACATTTCTGGCATATTAATTTACAGTCAAATGTTTGTTTGAAAAAAGTGATTACTCTAATGAAAGGCAGGTTTTGTGAGGGCTAATGATCAGCTAGGGTGAAACGAGAAACAAAGTCAGGAAAAAGCAGAAAGGGGTTAATAAAGAAACCCTGCACAAGACCAGGAGGCTGTTTACAAACACACCAAAAGCCCAGATAAAATGTGTGCCACTCTGTGAAAAATTTGCACAGATCACACAGACAGGCAGCGTGACCTACTGGAAAGAACATGAGCCAGGGAGACAGAGAACCTGGGTTCCAATCCCAGCTCTGCACTGGCCTGCTGTGTGACTTTGGGCAAGTTGCTTCACTTCTCCATGCCTCTGTTTCCTCCTCCGTAAAACGGGGACTCAGTAACTGTTCTCCCTCCTACTTAGGCTGGGAGCCCAGTGTGGAACAGGGACTGGATCCGACCTGATTAACTTGAATTGACACCAGCGTGATTAGAACAGTGCTTGACACACAGTAAGCACTTTACAAATACCATTTATTATCATTATTATTCCTACCCTGAATGGCCAACTAGCACTGTAAGAAATATCAGAGGGGGAGAGTCTGTCTTTATGTGGAAGCTCACTCGAGTAAAGTGCACAAGAAAGCCCTTAAAGAGTAGAACTAATGAACCAATGTTTTTTCTGTGGTCACATGTCTCTCAAGATCCCTCCCTCAGGGATCAATTCTCCCCACCAAAACTCTCTTATCTTGTTGTATGGCAATATCATATCTCAGTTCAACCCAGATTTTGACCTCAAATGGCACCTGATGCCTGGGGAATTAGGGAAGTGGAGCAGCCAATGTCAAAGCAGGATGAGGACAGGGACAGGTTGAGGCTGCCACCTGAGAATGCCCTCTCTGTCTGGAAGAAGAGTGGTCCACTTCTGTCAACTTGTCTTTCCTAGTCAATCATATTTATTGAGCACTTACTTGTGTGCAAAGCACTGTACTAAGCGCTTGAGAGAGTACAATAGTTGGTAGACATGCTCCCTGCCCACAACGAGCTTACAGTCTATAGGCAGAGTGCAGTGCCTTCCTGCACGTCTTTACCTCCCCATCTCCCAAATGCCCACTGTAACACCCACTGTACGGCTCAGTAAATGCTGCCAGTGACTATGTTGATGATCTGGAACATTTTAACTTTGGGACAGCTATTTCTGGTTGAAACAAACTGCTCTAAATAATGCCTAATTCAAACATATCTAGAACAAGTTCCCCTTCCCTCATTCCCTCCCCACCCATACAATAAACGACTGCTTACCCTGGCCCCCCTACCCCCCAGGAGGGCGACACACATCCCAGACAGGAGCACTTCCTTGTCCTTTACAGTGGATATCAGCAGTTTGCCACCATCTCTCCAAATCAACTAAGGACTGATGAAGCCGAAACTCAGATCTGGACGGCCAGATCTGCTTCTCGTGCTTCTGTTCAATCACTCAATGGTATCTTGTCTTATGCTGTCAAGTCCTTTCCAACCCATAGCGACTCCATGTACACATCTCTCCGAGAACACCCTGCAATCGTTCTGGTAGTGATCTTTAGAGTTTTCTTGGTAAAAACTCCAGGGAGTAAACTTGAGTCTCTGCTCTCGACTCTCTCCCGTGCCGCTGCTGCCCAGCACAGGTGAGTTTTGACTTGTAGCAGATTGCCTTTCACTAGCTAGGCACTGCCCAAGCTAGAAATGGAATGGGTACGCCTTGCTTGACTCTTCCCTCTCCCCACAACTGAGACCGGCAGAGTACTAGAAATTCTCCAGGGGCGATCCTGAGAAGGGTACAATAGTATCTACCGAATACTAATTCTGTGCAGAGCACTGTATTTGAGAGAGTACAAAAGAGTAGACATGAACCCTACCCTCAAGTGGGGGACAGCACCCTAAGGAACTACAGGTAGGGAAAGACACTGAGTATAAGGAGAGGTCCATAAATGCATCGTGACCAGGGAAGCTTCAGGAAACATCATCACTACTATCTTGTCTTGAGCCTCAGAAAAGTGAGATTTTGCCTTCTTACCTTTATACGCCGCACCAGGGGCCCTTTGACTCGGTTCCTGTCTTGCTGTAGATGCTGCTCCTCCTTCTCTGTGAACAAGCAGGGAACCCCTTCGAGCACATTCCTGAGAGGAGAGAGGGGCGGGGAAGAGCGGAGGGAGGAGGAAGAGGAGAAGGCGAGCCTCTCCCACTGGTTTGCCGGATCCTGCTGGCCCTGCACGACCATGTCCTCCCTGAAGAGCTGGAGGTAGTCAGGGTGGGGCCCCGACACCCGGAGAGCCCCGCACGGTCTTCCCCCGCAGCCTTCACCAGAGACCGCCCAGTCCGGCCCGGCACCGCCGATGCTGCTCTGCCTAGCCGGCTCTAGGCCGGCCCCGGGGGCAGCGGCCAGATAGCGCTCCAGACTGGACACCTGGGTCAAGCGTGTAGGCAGGGAAAGATACTCTTCCTCACTGTCACTCCCCTCTTCCGTGGCCCACACTGACGCCCCAGCCGGGACCCGGGGTCGCCGGCGGGGCTCCTCGGGGCCGGCCCCCTCCTCCCTGCCGGCCCCGTCCCCTCGCAGCCGCCCAGTTGCTGGGGAGCTGAGCTCGAGGCGCCGGGCAGCAGGGGGCGGGTGCCAGAGGCTCTGGAGGGGGCACTTATGGGAGGGCCGAGATACCCCCTGGCAGCCAGAGGCGGTCAATCCCACGGCGCCTGGCCTTCCGGAAGCCAACGGGGAGAGTCCCGGGGCGGGGACAGGGTGGTGGTGGGCAGAGGTGCCCGGGGATCGCAGGGAGCTCTCCGCTGACAGGGAGAAGCTATCCAGGTCCACACCCGAGTCATGAAGGATATGGTCAGGTGGCACAGACCCCTCGAGGGGCTTTGGCCCCCGGGGTCCGGGCTTCAGCGGATAGGTGAAGTCCAGCAGCTCCTCGTATTCCTGGTTCGGGTTCCAGAGCGGGGAGCTGCGGTCCGGGGACGGAGGCAGGGAGTCAGGCAGGACACAGGCCCAGTAATCTGCCTGGATCGAGGAGTACCTCGCGGGGGCTGGTGGTGTGGTCATCGCCACCCCGGCAAGGTCCCGGGCAGAAGTCCGGGAGGTAGGGGTCCGCAGAGCGGGGCCAGCCACAGAGGGCAGGCGCTCCCAGGAGCTCGGGCTCCCGCTGGGGGGCAAACCTTTGTGTCCTCGTACAGCTGAGTTTCCGCGCAGCGATGGGGAGGAAGCGGACATGCATGGACCGGGAACTGGCTTGTCAGGGATGGATGCCACTGCATCCAGCAGAGGCCTCCGCACGGACCAGAGACAGGAAACAGGCATGGGAGGCTTCTGGCTGGAGGTCAGGTCCCGTGGGACCTCGGATCGGCAACTCTTGGCCAGGCTCAGCGTCCTTTCCGAGCGTCTGACCCCATTCCAAAATCGTTCCGTGGTGTCTGGAATCTGGGCCACCTCCACCTGTGGGGCCATTTTGGTGAGAGAAAAAAAAAATGTCATCCCAGAACACAGAAACAACTTGATTTACGGAGAAGCAGCATGATCTAGTGGAAAGACCATGGGCCTGGGAGTGAGAGGGCCTGGGTACTAATCCCTGCTCCACTAATTTGCCTGGTGGGTGACCTTGGGCAAGTAACAACTTCTCTGTACCTCCAATTCCTCAACTATGAAGTGGGAATTCAATACCTGTTCTGCCTCCTACTTAGATTGTGAACCATGTGAGACAGGGACTGTGTCCGACCTGATTAACTTGTATCTGCCCCAGCACTGAAGAGTTTGAGGAGTGAGGAAATATGAACGAATGGTTTTATAGACAAATGATCAGGGCAGCAGAGTAAAGCATGGGCTGAAGTACAGAGACAGGAGGCAAGGAGTTCAGCAACAAGGCTGATGGAATAATCAAGGTGAGATAGGAAAAGTGCTTGGATTAACATGGTTGCAGTTTGGAAACAGAGAAAAGGGTGGATTTTAGTGATGTTGTATGCTACACACCAGGGTAGATACAATACAATACCATCAGATCAGATTGTTCCTGTGCCCCCCAAGGGCTAATAGTCTAGCCCAAGGTCATACATCAGGCAAGTGGTGAATTGGGGATTTTACTCGCGTCCTCTGATGGCTCTCCTCCAGATCCTCCCATGGATAGGGTCACTGGGAGATGGGCTGTGTTTAACCTAATTATCCTGTATCTGCCCCAGTACTTAATACTGTGTTAGGCACAGAGTAAGCGCTTAACAAACACAGGGAAAAAAACCCCAAGAAAAAGAAGAATCTGAGTTGCCATCAAATTCCCCCATTCCAGGAGTAGCTTGAGGTATAAGGCCGTGGGGGTTTGGGAAAAACCGACTGTGAAGGTGATGATTTTCCCAGTGTCCTCACCCACTCAGGGGTGAGGCACAATAAGGGAACATAGTCTGAGCCTTCTGGTGACTGTATCGACAGGTCGGAATCAGGGGGATTACCTGGGCTCGGGCAGCGCGGACAGGGGTGGCCCCATCAGCTGTGGACTCCGTCTCCTCAGATGCAGCTTTGGCTCTGCCGCCCTCGGCCCTCCCCGATCTTTCCTCCTGGGCCCCGTCTGCAGCAGCGAGAGCAGGTTTACCCGTCCCGGCACAGGGCCCATCTGCAGCTTCCGGAAGAGACACCTTTCCTCCCTCGTCTTCCAAGAGCCACTGCTCACTTCCGACCGGCTCCGGGACATCGTCCTCCCCTTCGCCGTCATTCCACGGCCTGAAGGACTTGGGTTTCACGTGTCGAGGCGTCTCCGCCCAGGCCTCCTCCTCCTCCTGCCCCAGGCCCATCGGGGACACCTCTGGCCTGGTCACAGGTAGGCAGCCTTCAGCTTCCTGTGGGAAACAGGAAACAGGAAGGGGAGGTTAGGGGAGACCGTTTTTTATCTACCGACTCCCAAGTGTATAGTACAGTGTTCTACATACAGCAAGCACTCACTAAATACCATGAGTTGATTAGATGATTGTTCCCTTAGTCCACTTGGAATTGTAATCCCATTTTTCTCAAAGCAATTCAGCTCTTGGAAACGGGCCCAAAAGAAACCCAGACTCCTCGGGGTTGAGACAGAAATGGCACCTTCCTCTAGAACTTGTGCTCTAACAGGATGGGGAGTGTGTCCCCCATTTCCAGCCTTCTGACTTCTCTAGACTGTAAGTTCGTTATGGGCAAGGAATGTGACTGCTAATTCTGCTGTACTGTATTCTCCCAAGCACTTAGTATAGTGCTGTGCACATAAATGCTCAGTAAATACCATTGATTGATTGATTCTCTATGGAGTGACACAGGGTCAAGTAGAGGCAGCACCTTGTGGGGCAGAAGGAGGACAATAATGGCAAACTGCCTGCGTGCCAGATGATTCTGGCTTCCAAAATCCAGGTTCTGTTACCCCCAAACCCCAGGCTCTACTAGTGAAGCAGCTAGGGGTCTTATTGGCCTGCAAGACCTTCTCTGGCCAGCACGGGGCTCGTATGAGGTAACTCCAGAACACGCAGGTAGCTGCAGCTCCTTCCCTTTCTCAGAGCGTTTTTCAGCTCTGAGAGGCCAATGACCTGGGGCACGTCCTGGCACCGGGAAAGACGCTTCCCTCAATGACCAACTGGGGGTCAGAGAACCTGGATTGTCATCCTGGCTCCACCATGTGCTTGCTGTATGATCCTGGGCAAGTCACTTCACTTCTCTGCGCCTGTTTCTTCATCTGGAAAATGGGGATTCAGAACCTTTTCTCCTTCCTACCTAGACTGAGTCCCATCTGGGACAGGGACTACGTCCAACCTTATTACCTTGTAGTTACGCCAGGACTTAGCACAGCCCTTGGTTCATAGTACGTGCTTAGCTAATACAATTATTAATATGATTAACTGGGTCTCACCACCAAGGCTGGTGAGAACCTACCCTCCCTGTGCTGCTAAGGCAGGTGCCAGTCCAAGAACCCTAGTACCCAGTGCCTCCCACATACCCAAACAGGGAGGGGCACAAGCCCAGGTTAGGTGCCAGGCAGGATCCCAGACCCCTCCCGCACCCACGCACCAATCTGCAGGCCCAGCTTGAGATCCGGCCTGAGCCGGCTGGTCAGCATTGGTGAACTGACCAGCTGCTATCAATACGGGGGCCTCTGTATGACAGCTTCTGCTGACAGTGACGAAGCCAAAACCACCATCAGTCCACCAAGGAGAGAGGGAGAATTCACGTGTGCCCATGCACACACAACAACCCCTCCCCACTTCCCCACCCCCAATCACTCACACAGTCCTCCCTCCTTCCCGCCCTCTCCCTGGTACTATTTTGGTATATCCTAGACTAGTGAACCTGACTTCTTAAACCATTACAAATCAAACCTGAAACTGATTCTTTAAGATAAAGTTGCAATAGTAATAGACACTGCCCACTCAGTCAGATGGTAAAAACCCACAAATCCATCCATATGCTTTACATTGCCCAGTAAATTATCTGGAATGCTTGGGGCTGAAGCCAGCCTGGAGGCCCAGTTATTCTGGTTGAGTTTACGTAGTGGTACTAAATTTAACCTCACTGCCTCCCTTCCAGGCTTGAGGGAGAGGGGAAGAGGACTGTGCCTCAAGGTCAATGTCCTGAGCATGTGACCTCCAAACACCCCCAGGCTCCATGCTGACCCCCCGTCAAAGCAGCAGATGCTCCAACAGCACATCCATCGCTCCATTATTCAGGCTCTGCCGTGTGGGTATGTGGAGTCTGGAAATGGAGAGAGGCAGTGGGACCTAGAGGAAAGAGCACAGGGCTGGAGGTCAGGAGACCTGGGTTCTCATCCCGGTGGTGCCACTTGCCTGTTAAGTGACCTTGGGCAAGTCATTTCTCTGTGCCTCCATTGGCTTATCTCTAAAATGGGGATTCAATACCTGTTCTTCCTCCCCTTTAGACTGTGAGCTCCATGTGGGACAGGGGCTGTGTCCAATCTGACTGCACTGTATCTACCCCGGCGTTCAGCACAGTGTTCAACTCAAGGAGCTTCCAGGCTAAGGAGGAGCTTCTAAGTCTAGTCTTTTCATGTCTGTTTCCCCTGTTGGAGGATAAGTTTTTTGCAGACAGGGAATATATCACTTGCTTATTTTGCCCACTCCTAGCACTTAGGACAGTGATCTGCACCTCGTGTGCATCCAATAAATACTACTATTGCTACTTTATTGCCCCTATCACCAGCATGCTGCCAGGGTGTTCTAAATGTCCAGAAAACACTGGAAGAAGGTCCTGGGGAGAAGGGGGAAAGGGAGATGAACTCTGAACTCTCACTCTTTTGTGATTCCCCATGTACAGGACTCGGGTAGAATTTCTAGCCCGGGCTGGGACCTAGTGGGTCCCTGGATGGTCCAAGATAGCTCTACTTTTCAGGCTCACTGTTTATTGGTGCTGGCGATTAATCCTCTATCCTAGTGAAAAGAGCACAGGCCTAGAAGTCACAGTACCTGAGTTCTAATCCTCACTCTATAAGTTGCCTGCTATATGCCTTTGGGCAAGTCACCTAACTTCATTGTGTATCAATCAGTGGTATTTATTGAGCACTCACTATGTGCTGATCATTGTACTAGGCGCTTGGGAGAGAATACAGCAAAGTTGATAAACACATTCCCTGCCCACAAGGAGCTCAATGTCTGGAAGGAGCCTCAATTTCCTCATCTAGAAAATGGAAATGCAATACGTGTTCTCCCTCCTACTTAGACTGTGAGTCCTCTATGGGACAGGGACTACGTCCACTCTGCATACACTGTATCTACTCCTGTGATTAGCAAAGTGTTTGACAAATAGCAAGTACTTAATACTGCAATTTCTATTACTAAACCTTTGCCCAAGCAGTCTCCCAGCCCTCTCTCAAATCATAGTTCAAGGAGCTTTTCCTGTTCACTTTCAATGACTCTCCAATCCATAATAATAATAACTTTGGTATTTGTTAAGCACTTACAATGTGCTAGGCACTGTACTAAGCATTGGGAGGCAATACAAGCAAATCAGGTTGGACATAGTCCCTGTCCCACATCGGGCTCACAGTCTCGATCCCCATTTTACAGATGAAGTAACTGAGGCACAGTGAAATAACATGCCCGGGTCACAGAGCAGACCAGTGGCGGAGCTAGGATTAGAACCCAGGACCTTCTGACTCCCAGGCCCCTGCTCTATCCATTAGGCCATTCTGCTTCCCCATGACCCACTCATCCCTCTCAGCTCCTAACTCCCCATGCTGGGTTGTACTGTTTCCTCTATTAGGTTGAAAGCAATATGAGGGAGGCATGACCCACCTCCATTTCTATTTCTCACACATACTCAACAGCTCTCCTTAAGCCGTTAAACTGTCTTTTCTTCCAACTGCATGGGAGCCACCCTCTCACCAAAAAACCCTAAGATTCTTAACTCTACAAAACAAGACACCCACCCTCCCCCTGTATAACTGCTTCCTTTTTTCCTGTTAGTCTGACAATGCTTTTGTTTCACATCAAACTTCCTTCCCTCTCCCCACCACATTCTGGGTTTGTTGCCCAGGATTAACTACAAAGAATATCCTTCCTCTGTAAACTCTCCTTTTCCTCCATTGCCTTCTGGTTCTTGTTGACACTAAAATACTCAGAAATATGCTGTCACCTTGGAGCTGATGACCTATTCATCTTGGACACTTTATCGCAATCAATCGCATTTATTGAGTGTTTACCGTGTCCGGAGCACAGTACTATGTACTTGCGAGAGTACAACAGAACCGTTGGTAAACCTGTTCCCTGCCCACAAGAAATTTACAGTCTTGAGGCTCTTTCATCAGGATAGTTATTTTTGAAAAAGCTTAGAAAAGTTGGAAAGGGTAAACATCACATACAAGAATTTTACACAGAAGTGAAGACTTTTTTTCTTCCAGCCCTCACTAGCTAATTCCTTTTGTACACTTACAGCACTTGATATTCCCCCCACCCTCAGCCCCACATCTGTACCATCTCCTCCTCTAGATTAGAAACTCCCTGTGGGTCAGGAACGTGTACCAACTCTACTGTGTCTGCTGTGTGACTTTGGGCAAGTCACTTAACTTCTCTGGGCCTCAGTTACCTCATCTGTAAAATGGGGATTAAGACTGTGAGTCCCATGAGGGACAACCTGATAACCCTGTATCTATTCCAGGGTTTAGAACAGTGCTGGGCACATAGTAGGCGCTTAACAAATACTACCATTATTATATTACTTTCCCAAACACTCAGTATAGTGTGCTGCCCCAAGTACACCCTCAATAAATACCACTGCCTGACGGAAACAGGTAAAAAGTCTGACTGAACACTCTCCCCCGCCCACTTACTCCTTTAATTTCAGCAAAAGCTTCTTCAGTGTGACAAGTGGTGAGATAGTGACTCTTCCTTCCGACTGGGATTCTGTTAGATGGCGGAGCACGAGTAAAGTCCCTCTCACACAATTCCTGGGAACACCCGAACTCCACCGGGCAAGAAAGGTAAACAAAGCACCAGACGAGTCAAAGGGACGAGCTCACCTCCTCCAAGAGGCCTTCCCAAACTGAGCTTCCCCTTTTCCCTCTGCTCCCCCTCCGCCCTCTACTCCCTCCCCCTTACCCCCCTCACCTCCCCTCAGCTAAGCCCCCTTTCCCTCTGTTCCTCCCCCCAGCATTGTGCTCATTTGTATATATATTTTATTACCCTATTTATTTTGTTGATGAGGTGTACATCTCCTTCATTCTATTTATTGTAATTATGTTGTCTTGTTTTTGTCCGCCTGTCTCCCCCGATTAGACTGTAAGCCCGTCATTGGGCAGGGATTGTCTCTACGTGTTGCCGAATTGCACATTCCAAGCGCTTAGTACAGTGCTCTGCGCATAGTAAGCGCTCAATAAATCCTACTGAATGAATAATTTCCGTGCTGCCAAGCCGAGGGAAATTGAGAAGCTGCTCAGAAAGGCCGGCCTGTCTCTCTTTGCATCCGCATTGACAAGCACACACATTAAGCCACACGATGCATCTGTTAGCCACCCGCTTGGCCCAGCCACAGTCCTCTCGGAGCAGAATGGGGTGGGCACACCGGCCTTCTGCAAAATGGTGGCAAAGACACCCCTCCGGACCCAGAGGGAGGGGGCTGCTGCCCTCCAAGCCAAACCGGGGTGGGCCCAACGCGCTCCCTCTGCCCCTCCGACCCACCACAGGCTTCGTCCTTTTCCGGGGAGGGGAAGGAAGAAAACCCCGCGACTCCTGTCTTTGCAAATGCCGGAGCTCTTCCCTTCCAAACGCGCAACGCTACGCGGTGGGTGGGCACCCGGGAAGGGCGAGGGGGGCACGCGGCGCTTTTCAGGGAGTCTAGCTGTCCGCTGGGCAAGTCACTTTACTTCTCCGGACCTCGGTGCCCTCATCTGTAAGATGGGCACGGAGACTGTGCGGCCCGGGTGGGACGGGGACGGTCCCCAACCCGATTTGCTTGAGTCGACCCCAGCGCGCAGGACAGTGCTTGGCACATGGTAAACGCATAACAGCATCGTTAGTATTATTATTAGATGTCCAACCCAGCCCGAGGGACTGGGGCAACGACGGTGCGGGCACGTTGCATGCAATCCCCGGGCCCTCGCCCAACAACAGAGCCAGCGGCTACTACCTGCTAAGCCCTGGAAGTGGCCACCACCGTCCGTGCGGTGGCCAGCGTGCAGCCGGCGGTCCCCGATGCCCCATGCGCCAGGCGGGAGGGCCCGTGTCGGTGCCCGCAGCTGTGCCACCTCGCCCCGGCAGCCCTGGCCCCGACCCGCAGCGCCCAGGACCAGGCCGAGCCCGAGGCCGCCGCCGCCGCCGCCCCCGCCCCGCCCCGCCCCCGCGCCTCCCTCACCCAGCCAATCCCGGCGCCCGCTTCCCGGGTTGAAGTTGCCTCTGCCAATCGGCGTCCCGATGGGCCCCGAATGGCTACAGGGCTCCGCCAATCGGCTTTCTCGCCCCCTTCGGCCGGCTGCGTTTTCTGCTCCCTCGGGCCGAGCGGGACTGGCTTTTGTTAGCTTGTGTCGGGGTTTGTTTCCTTGGAGAGGCGAGGGCTGCCGGCTGACGAGCCGCTTCCCTCCGCCTCCCTTTCCCAAGCGCTTAGTACATAGTAAGCATTCAATAAATCCTATTGAAGGAACCCCTCTCCATCGTCCTGGCCACTTTACCCCCTTCTCCTTCCTATTGTCTCGACGTCTCCACCCCCCCCCCCAAAATAGGCCTCAGTCCTGTGCCCTCCACCTCTCTTCCACTCGAAGTTCTGCCCTTCCCTTTTTTCCTCTACCAGCCCTACCCTTTCCTAGTTCCTGTTTTTCCCGGTAAGCCCATGTTTTGTGTTTCTTTCCAGCAGCTCGGTCGTGAGCCCAACCAAACCCCACCCCAAGCCCTGAACTGGTTGTTTTCCTCTCCTTACAGAGGAGCAGTACCCGAGGAAGAAAATGGTTGCGGTAATGGTGTTGAGGGCGAGCCGAGGTTTCGAGCCGCCTTGAGTGGGGAATGCATCAGAAATGCACCAGACCCGCCGGGATGCACAGGGAAACTGATGTTTGATGAAGGTGGTGGGTGTGGGAAGAGTCACCTTGGAAATGTGACTCCAGCTGTTAGGGAGGGGAGAAGATTTTGGAATCGGTGTGTGTATACGTATTCTACTTTATTCCATTAAAATCCAGAGTGTAGGGAAGAACGTCTTGACTTTTCTTCTATTTTTCTTGTTTTTTTTTTTTAACATTAACACCAGACTGTGATATTTCTCCTTGGCAAACAGGTTGGTGAAGACTTAAAACCTTAGTCAAGCAGCTCTCAAGAGAGTACTGTGTTTTTCCTGGTACTGCTGAATAAATCCTGAGGGAAATATGCTTTCCCAAGCTGTGGTGTTAGGGTCTTGTTATTCAGGTTGCTTTAGCTGCTTCAGAATCAATCTTCTTTCCTTGGTACCTGCTTATTCCTTTCCTTACAAAACCCCCAAACTCTTCAGTTAGCAGTTGGAGCCAGTTAGGTACAGAGCAATAATCAATCGTGCACATTATAATTCTCATAGCTCTCCAGTGTAGAACTGAGGAGATATGATCCAAGTCCACAGAGCAGCCTACAAGCCTAGCAGCCAGCCACTTACAGGTAGTACTTTTTTTTTTTTGGACAGGTAAGGTGTTAAGAGTAGGCCATGTAGTTTATTTTACTCTTTGCCAGGGTTAGGGTGCATTTTTGTGGGTTTGCTTGGTAATAATAATAATGGTATTCATTCAGCCCTTCTTGTATACTATGTTCTGGGAGAGATATCAAGTTTTGAGATCAGGCACAGGCCCAGTACCACAAGGGGCTTACAGCCTATCATCTCCATTTTTCAGATGAAGAAACTAAGGTCCAGTAGGGTTAAGTGACTTTACCTGCCCCTTGTGGGTAGGGAACATGTCTACCATCTCTGTTATATTGTACTTTCCCGCCAGTATATACAAGTCAATGCATTTATTTATTGAGTGCTCAGTACAGTCCTCTGCACACAGTAAGCACTCAATCAATAAATGTATTGATTGATGAATTTACTGAGGTCACCTGGCAGGCTGGGGCAAAGCTGGACTTGAAACCTGAATCTCCAAACCCCCAGTCCTGGGCTTTTTCCATTAGCCCAAACTGTTGGTAAACCTCTGAGGTTTGTTTACGGTAGCTTTACAGATAACACCGTGCTGAGGTCCAGTCCACTTGCCCGGTACGATGGTGGACCTTTGCCTGCTCTGTGGCAGCTCCTAAGACCTAGCCAGTAGCCCTGCTGAACTCAGTGGGAGTGGACAAACAGCGTAGGGCAATGGGAGCTCTGGCCACTTCTCCGGTGGATCTGCAGAGCTTGCGTTTGAAGACATGGCCCCAGCAGTCTATTACTGGGCCGGGACTCTGCCTTTGATGGCATTTGGAAGCATGGAGGAGCAAAGCAGCAGGCGAGGAGGGGGGCCAGAGATATTGGCTCCCCCAGAGATACCCAGGGTATCTCTGGCTGCTGAGGCATGAGCAGGGGTACTCTTCTTCCTCCTCAGCCCCTCCCCTATTCTAATAGGACTAGTGACAGATGCCCACAATCGCCCCAGAGACCCCCACTCCCATCGCGATCCTGGAAGTGATGCCCCAAACCGCAGGATTCAGGCCCTTCTCGTCTCTGGCCTATGGAAGTGCTGAGAGGGGTATAAATGAGAAGCAGCATAGCCTACTAGATAGAGTACAGACAGGCCTGACAGTCAGAAGGACCTGGGCTTTAATCCCGGCTCTGCCACTTGTCTGCTGTGTCACCTTGGGGAAGTCGCTTCACTTCTCTGTTCCTCAGTTACCTCATCTGTAAAATGGGGATTAAGACTGGGAGCCCCGTGTGTGTTAAGGACTGTGACCTGATTACGTGTATCTACCCCAGTGCTTAGAACAGCACTTGGCACATAATAAGAGTTTAGCAAATACCACTATTCTTATTATTAATAAATAAATGTCTTCACCCTGACAATGGTTCAGGGAGAAGCATTGCCCTCCAAAACTCTGGGCCCAGTGGACACAATGGGATGGAGTAGGATGGACCCAAAGGGGTAGATTAATTTCTGGGTTATTGACTTCCAAGGAGGAGGCAGAATTTATGATTGATATTGTTGGCTGATGGCCCAAGCTGGAAGGAATGACACATCCATGGTGAGTTCATGTGAGTTGACAGATGTTCATATGGACAGGTTTTGCTTTTAATTCATTGCCTTCATCTCCTGGAGAAATGATGGAAAATCAGAAACAGAAATTGCAAGGGCAGAAAGACAACTGTTCACTCCTTCAGTATCAGATGATCAGCATTGCCCTTGGGTGTGTTAAATGCCATAGCTAATCCTCCCACCAACGTGGCCTAGTAGAAAGAAGTATAGAACCGACTGTCAGGAAACTTGGGTTCTATTCCCAGCTCTGCTGCATTATTATTATTACTATATTTCTATTAAGTACTTACTGTGTGCCAAGCACTGTTCTAAGCACTAGAAAAGATACATGTTAATCAGTTTCGGCACAGTTCCTATCTCACATGGTGCTCACAATCGCATTAAGAGGAAGAACAGGTATTGAATCCTCATTTTACAGATGAGAAAACCAAAACAGAGAAGTTAAGTGAGTTTCTCAAGATCATAAAGTAGGCAATTGACAGAGCTGGGATTAGAGCCCAGATCCTCTGATTCCAAGGCCCATCCTCTTTCTACTAGGCCATGCTGCCATGTGACCTTGGGTGAATCAATTATTTTTTCTATGACTCAGTTTCTTCATCTGATAAATGTGAATTCAGTGCTTGTTCTCCCTTCCTCTCAGACTGTAAGCCCCCTGTGAGAAAAGCTCCATTCCCACCAGTCAAATCACCAGCACTAAGACAGAGAGATCAGATGTCTAATTTTTTGATTGGACCAATCGGGATTTTAGCTTTCAACTCCTTTAGAGTTTTGTTCAGGGAGTTTTCTCCTGTTTCCATGAACAAACCATTTGCATTATCCACGAAAAAGTAAGGTGCCATTAATGTGGATAATCACATCCTTCCATTCCACCTTCTGGGGCTCCTCTTTTCCCTTGGTGCTAAGGGAGCTGCCCCATGGCCCCATTGAGCTGGGGCTGTGAGGGGAGGTGGCTTTTCGAGGTCTCAGGTCAGGTTGGGATATGGGGCAGAGGAACAACGAGTCTTGCTGGAGCTGAGGGTAAAAAAGTCCTTAACCCATGTGAAATACCAAGGCCCATCTTCCATGTCCTCTGGGTTTCGAAGTGCTGCTACTGATGGTATGATTGAATCTTTGTGTAGGTGGTTGAGGTCCATGTGACCTCGAATCCCTTCCACACTGTATACTGGGTGTAAAAACTGTCCCCTTGCTGAGCAATAGCCTTAGCTCCCCACAGTGCCTGGCTTGGGCCCATTCCAGTGCTTAGAACAGTGCTTGGCACATAGTAAGCTCTTAGCAAGTACCATAATTATCATTACCACTGCTGCCCTGCTCCAGAAGGGTCTCCCAATTTCTAACTGCTGTTACTCAGGCTGGTCCTTCTTCTGCTGTGCCATATTATAAGATATTTTGCTTCCTTGACTCTTTTAAAATATTTGCCATTGTTAATCAACTCTACAGTCAAATGTTTATTCTGATTACTCTCTTGTCAGTATTTGTGCTTTCTGTCAGTCTTTGCCATCAGTCCTTGCCTTCAGTCTGTCTATTTATAGGCTCGGCTGGCCCGTCTCTCCAGATCCATATGGAAATCTTCTGGATCATCGCAAGTGGTGCTGGTAACCATCTTGAGGAATCTGGTAAAGCAAGACAGAAACACACACACACACACACACACCCCACACACCCCACCCTCAAATAAGTTCCACAACTGGACGTTTCTGGGCTGGGCCCTGCTGGAAGCCAAGGGGTAGGGAGATGGGAGAGGGTTGAATAAGATCTTTGAATGAAATCAGTTTAGGGACAGTCAAGTCCTGAGTGGTGGCAGGAACATGTTGGCTCTTTAAAAATCCTCCTTTCTCTTTATTCTGCCTCAGGTGCTGTTTCTTCTGCTGAGAATTTTGTCATTGTTTTTAAGTCTCTTCTGAGTGCTTTTCAGCTTTTCACTTTTCCCAGTAACAGGTTCCAGATCTCCCTTTTCCAGCATTCTTACATGAATAATAAACTGCCTGCATACACATACATTCTCTCTCTCTCTCTCTCTCTCTCTCTCTCTCTCTCTCTCTCTCTCTCTCTCTCACACACACACACACACACACACACATACTCGTAAGCTCCTTCTGGATGTAAGCTCATTGTGGGCAGGGAATGTCACTGTTTATTGTTGTAAGGTACTCTCCCAAGCCCTTAATACAGTGTTCTGCACACAGTAAGCACTCAAAAAATATGATTGAATGAATGAATGAACACACAAATCATCAACAGCCGAACACACAAATCATCAACAGCCCAGCACACTCTCCTCACATCTTTTGCCCCAATGTATTTAGCTGTGATGGACAGCAAGCCTGAGGGTGTGCACAAACAGTAACCAGCTCAATGGAGTGCCTTGGTGAGACACTAGCCATATTTTCTTTTCACTGATGCCCAAGGTGGATTATGCATAAGACGATTTGCATCCTGCTCTCTCAGCAGTCGATCAGAGCACAGGGCAGAATGCGATGTTGGCACGTTGGGCAAAATATTCTATTCTCAGTGACTAAGCCCCATTCTATGCAGAGCCAGGTAGGGTAGGCAAGTTCTGACGTCGCACTCCCTCCTCTCTGAGAAGCAGGAGGGAAAATGAAGAAAAATCCCACTTTCGCCACCAAACCACTGGGGGTCCCTCTTACTCCATTCCTTTGCTCTGTTGAACAAACTGATCAACCGTTCTCACTGGTGGACCAAGTTCAAAGGTCTCTGGTTTGCTAACTGGTGGCTTCAGGGCTTCTGCATTTAGCAACTAGCAACCAGGTGGCTTGGAGCTTGGTTTGGACCAGCTGCAACAATAATAATGATGATATTTGTTAAACACTTACTATGTGCCCCAGCACTGTTCTAAGCGCTGGGGTAGATGCAAAGGTAATCGGGGAGTCCCACAGTCTTACAGTCTTAATCCCCATTTTACAGATGAGGTAACTGAGGCACAGAGAAGTTAAGCGACTTGCCCAAAGTCACACAGCTGATAAGTGATGGAGCCAGAGCTAGAACCCACCACCTCTGACTCCCAAGCCCGTGCTCTTTCCACTAAGTCACGCTGCTACTCTGACAATGTCTGCATTGTCTCAATGTCTTCTCCCGTGCCACTCGATAGAAGATGAACTGTCCCTCTGGAGGAGTCAGACTGGAACATGGCAGGAAAAAAATGGCCATTTTAAATAACGTTTTACTAGAAGTGAAAGGGTGACCTCTCAGATCATATCAGAGATAGAGTCCCAACCCACGGTGTATTCTAAAATACAATCCTCAACTTTTAGAGTGGAAGAAGCATAGCCTAGTGGAAAGAGCATGGACCTGGGTTCTAATTCCAGCTTGGCTACTCATCTGCTGTGTGACCTTGGCAAGTCACTTAACTTCTCTGGGCCTCAGCTACCTCATCTGTAACATGGGGATTAAGACTGTAAACCGAATGTGGAACATGGACTATGTCCAACCTGATAATTTTGTAAATACCCCAGGGCTTAGTACAGTGCCTCCCACGTAGTAAGCACTTGACAAATACAATTTTTAAAAACCCACAGAGGGTAGGACCAGCATCTTATTGTCAAATTGCAACCTGTTTTAGGAGCCTGGGACTTTTTCTAGTCACCTGCCAGGCTGCAGCTCTCCTGCTCTCCCTCCTGACTTTCCCAAAGGCTGAGCCAGAGCTGGAAGCAGCAGTGGGGGGCCCGGTGAGGGCCTGCTGACCCTCTGTGTCTTCCCCGGGGGCATGAGGGGGAGGAGCAGAAATGTGTGCATGGAAATTCTAGCAGAATGGAAAAGCAGAGTACCGTGCCTTCTAGGAGGATATTCGTGACCCACTACTAGTTAAAGCAGTGAACTGAAAGCCCGGATAATCAAGCCAAACTGCTCTTCCAGGCTCCATTCCCAATCGGATGCTGGGTCAATGCCCCCTTTGGATTTGGGGCTGTGGGGAAGTTAGCTTTGCTCCCATGGCGTCAGGGGCAGGGGACACTACCCCTGGCCTCAGCTCTGACTCCTCAGTGAGGTGTGGCCAGCTGGAAACTGGAGCCATAGCAGGGCCTTGGACTACCACAGCTCTCTCCTGCCACTGGTCTTGCAGGAACAGGCCCTTTGGTTTCTTCCCCAACCCAGTGTCACCAGTCAGTCATTTAATTGTATTTATTGAGCACTTACTGTGTGCAGAGAACTGTACTGAGCACTTAAAGGGCTTCCTCTGCATAATTAAAGGGGTTCCTCTGCCAAGGCTTGATCTCTTTCCTTGGGGTCCCCAGCCTTGGGTGTTGCCAGTGAATGTATGTTCCTCACTTTTCCCTCACCTCTGCTCTCCCTTCTCCTACCCACCCCACTTGGGAAGCAGCATAACCTAGTAGATGGAGCATGGGCTAGGAGTCAGCAGGATCTGAGTTGTAATCCCGGTTCCACCACTTGTCTGCTATGTGACCCTGGGCAGGTCACTTCACTTCTCTGTGCCTCAGTTATCTCATCTGTAAAATGGGGATTAAGACTGTGAGCCTCATGTGGGACAGGGACTGTGTCCAACCTGATTAGCTTATATCTACCCCAGCGCATAGAACAGTGCTTGACATATAGTAAGTGCTTAAAAAAACCCATCATCATTGTTATTATTATTTTATTATTATCCGGCAGTCCTTCTTTGGTCTAGGGGCACCCAGTGGGTGCTCAAAGACCATTATCACTTCTCCTACCGCTGTTTTAGATGGCGCAAAAACAGTACCAGTACCAGTTACCAACGGGAAACTCTCCTTTAACCTCTGCTGATTTGAGTGGGTGAATATCCTAGAGAAACCCATAAAACTAGGACTAGTTTATTTGAGCTCCAATGTAAGCTCCTTGAGGGTAGGAGTCATGTTTACCAACTCCATGGCAATTCCCACCCACCCCCCAACCATCTACTATTGCGTTCTGCATAGTAGATCCTCAGTAAATACTACTGATTGAATGACTGATCACCAAAGCATCTCATAAAGGAAGAGGATTGGATTCTCCTCTTCTCAAGCACAGCATACAATGTGAAGCATTAAACAGAAGAGTTTGTCTCCTGCTGCGTTCTCATTAAACATAAGGGCCTAATTACATGCCAGTTACTGTGCAGGGCTTTTCAGTTTTCTGAAAAAAATATTGCCACTATGTTGAAATCCTGTTTCTGATGAGCTACCTCCAACCTTCTGGCTTCCAAACACGAAGAGCAATATTTTTCTTCCTTAAGAAGCTAAGAGGAACGGGGTCCTAATTCCAGCTCAGCCACTTATCTGTTGTGTGACCTTGGACAAGTCACTTAACTTTTTTTAATGGTATTTGCTAAACACTTTCTATGTGCCAGGCAAACCTCTGGGGTAGGTACAAGCTAATCAGGTTGCACACGGTTCATGTCCCATATGGGGCTCACAGTCTTAATCCCCATTTTACAGATGAGGTAACTGAGACACTGAGAAGTGAAGTGACTTGCCCAAAGTCACCCAGCAGACAAGTGGCATAGCCTGGATTAGAACCCAGGTCCTTCTGACTTCCAGGTCCATGCTGTATCCACTAGTCCATGCTGGTTCTCTAAAAGGCCATGCTGCTTCTCTTTGCTACAGTTTCCCCATCTGTAAAATGAGCACTGAGCATCTGTTCTCCCTTCTAGTTAGACCATGATCCCTGTGTGGTACAAGGATTGGGTCCAACTTGATTATCTTGTATCTACCCTGGTCCCTAGCACAGTGCTTGGGGCATAGTAAATAGTTAGCAGTTAAGATGACTCGAGCTCATCGCAGACAGAGAAGGTGTCTGTTTAGTGTTATATTGCACTCTGCCAAGGACTTAGTACAGTGCTTTGCACTCATTAAGCACTCAATAAATAAGATTGATTGAATGAATGAATATGTGGCAGATTGCTCAGGAGAAGGTTGGGTGAATCTGACTTTGTTATTTAAACTTCCTTTAAGAATAGATGCTATAATGCTTCTGCTGAACTGTGGTTTCTAAAAATGTTAAGGCTAATGCAGACTAACTTGAGATATTCAGGCTAAAACACCAGTGTTTTTCCTAAATGATTTTTTTCCACTAGTCAAGAAGCAGGTACTTTCTAGTTTTCGTTCAACTTCAT
Organism: Ornithorhynchus anatinus; assembly: GCF_004115215.2. Classification (NCBI taxonomy): domain Eukaryota; kingdom Metazoa; phylum Chordata; class Mammalia; order Monotremata; family Ornithorhynchidae; genus Ornithorhynchus; species Ornithorhynchus anatinus. Next base: position 51,801,080 of record NC_041736.1, read on the forward strand.
GGTTCATCTGGTCAGAACATATGTGAATGTGTCAGTCTCACCCCTTGGCTTCTATTTTGCAATATATATTTATATTATTTTATGTTAATATATTTACTTTTTTTATATTTATATATATATACTGAAAATTTGCACACACTAACTTGCTTCCTCCTTTTATAACTCCTGCAATGAAAAGGGCTTGGGTCTGAGGTTTTGGTGTGACATGAAAAGGCTTGATGATTTTTTTAATAGTATTTGTTAAGCACTTACCATGTGCCAGGCACTGTACTAATCGCTAAGGGAGATACAAGCTAATTAGGATGGCACAGTCCATGTCCCATTTAAGTGATTTGCCCAGGGTTACATAGCAGACAAGTAGCGGAACTGGGATTAGAACCCAGGTCCTCTGACTCCTAAGCCTGTGTACTTTCCACTAGGCCACGCTACTCTTCCTGCTTCTTTATCTTGATGGAAACTAAAGCAGCAGCCTTAGTTCTAACTTCCCTTATTCATTTTGCTGGTTTAGTTAAGAGTTCCGTAGTTGAAATATTTTTAGCAACTCACAGATTCTTACAGACCATCTGTGCTAAGAGTTATAGTTACTCTATGAATGTGGGGCCTCTATGAGGCAGTGGTAGTAAGGAGAAAGCTAGAGAGCTTCGATATTTGATGGGTCTCTCTGTTGCTGAAGTCTGGCCCTTCCTAACCACGAAGCCCACTATTGGCAAGTGGCCAATAGTTCAAACCAAAGAGTGAGACAATTCACCTATTTCTGTGCCCGCCATCTCGACGCTAAGTGAGAGGTAGCAGCTGCTGCCAACAAAGATAATGCCCATACATAAGAAGAACTGCACTAGGCTCAACTCCCATCCTATTTTGCTTTGGGGGAGGATGGAAGAACAAGGAGAAAGACAGGAGGCAGGTCTGAATTGAGCCCTTTGCGACTGAAAGACGTTCAAATACAAGCTCACAATTGTTTTCGAGAACGCAGTTCCTTTTGAGCAGCTGTCCAAATACTTTTAGGGAGAAATTTTCAAATTGACACCTCTTATTGTACAGGCCCAGTTTGGCCAGGGGATCAGAATTTTCAGATTTCCCTTCCTATTTGGCCTTCCTGAAGAGGAAAAGGAAGCAAGTGTCGGGAAGTTAGTAATTGGTAATGAATTCCAGGATGTAAAATGATCCAGTAGAGTTGGAGAGGAACTTTCCGGTTACACTGGGATTCATTTGACTGCCAGTTGCTTAGGTTGGAATCGAAATACGAAGTTACTGAAGACACATCAGAAGTTGCATCTTTCGACCAGAGCTACAATTCCTTTGAAGTATTTGGGTTGACAGCCTAAATCCAAAGTTGTTTTTTTTTAATTCTTCAGTGGTATTTATTAATAATCGTGGTATTTGTTAAGCACTTACTGTGTGCCGGGCACCGTACTAAGCACTAGGTGGATACAAGCAAATCGGGTTGGACACAGTCCCTGTCCCACATGGGGCTCACAGACTCAATCCCCATTTTACAGATGAGGCAACTGAGGCACAGAAAAGTGAAGTGACTTCCCAAGGTCACACAGCGGAAAACTGGTGGAGCCAGGATTAGAACCCACATCCTTCTTACTCCCAGTTCTGTGCTCTCTCCCCTACGCCATTTATTGAGTACTGACTGTGTACAGAGTACCATACAAAGCTCTTAGGGAGAAAAAATTACAAGAGTTGGTAGACATGATCCCTGTCCTCAACTAAATTTCAGTCTAGTTTTTAAACTACCAATTTAAGAGGAGTTGGAAATAAATACAGTACTGTGTTCCTAAATCCACAACATTCTGCTCTACATAACTTTTCCTTGTTATTAAAATAGGACAGTCTGCTGAAGCAAAACAAACATCCTCTGGAATGAAAAAAAACACCCAAATTTTGTTTTTTCAATAGCATATAGGTTTTTAGCCTCATTTCCGATGGGGGATTTGCTATAGCAGTTTCACTGTTTATACCTGAAAGCTCAACTCTATTGGTCTGTGTCTTGCCAGCTATTTCCCCCTCATTAGACCTCAGCTTTCAATTTGTCTGCTTCACTGCTTGGTGCTTGGGTGTGGAGAGGCAGGGGCAAGGACTGGTACAATTCAGAGATCATGCAGAAAACCAGCGCATTAAGTTTCAACCGTTTATTCTTCTTAATTTGCTAAGCGCCTACAATTTAGAGGGAACAGTATAATAGCAGCAGGAGTCCCTAGAGTCTATCAGGAGGGAAGAACTTGAAATGTAGTGCTGATGCCAGTTCTGGTGTATGTGCCGATGCCCACCCAGATTCATTCATTCAATCACATTTATTGAACGCTTACTTTGTGCAGAGCACTGTACTAAGCACTTGGAAAGTACAATTCAGCAACTAATAGAGACAATCCCTGCCCACAACGGGCTCAGGGTCTCTGAGGAAAGCTACTGTTGGAGGCTTTAAAACCACTCCATTTATCTGCCTGGGTTGGCCACCCTTCCAGTGCTAGTTTGGAGCCAGAGGTTTGTCATGTGTTAAGCTGAGCCGTAGGATTGTAAACTTCTTGAGGACAGGGATTGTGACTACCAACTTTAATGTATCGTACCCTCCCAGGCATCTAATACAGTGCCCAATCCTCTGGTAAGAGTTCATTTGTTGACTGGGGTCCAAAGTGGACATCCTAGCAGAAATATCTGTCCTAAAATATACTTTTCCGGAAGAGACTCCAATATTGATTCTCTTGTAGTTTAAAGACTCAGAATTCCAGCTACTGTAGCCCTGCTTTAAACCAGAGCCTAACAGATTATCATCCAGTATTTATTTTTAGTTTTTCTTTTATCATCATTTAGGATTTATTGTGTGAGCTGCAAAGAATCCAGTTAGTCATGGTCCTTGCCCAATGGCCTCAGGATCCTGGGACAGTGGATTCATGAAATTCAGACAACTGGAATTTATCGTGCTTTTGAAGGACTTTAGTCTTTCCCCACAGTGTCTTCTGGAAATGTATAAGGATGGGATCTGTGGGAGCGGCTTGAAGTCCAGCCCGATGACCAGAACTTGAGTTGGCCATCAGCAGTCTCCTCCAGGGGGTTTGGAACAGTACCAAGCATTTAGTACCGTGTTCTGCACACAGTACTCACTCAATACTTACCACTTATTGATTGACTCTCCTGCCACTCTGAGACCCAAAATGTGCCATGGGGTGTAATGAGCAGAGGGTCTGCAGATTTCAGAACAAAACACCAGTGGTGCCCTAACTGGAGCTTTCAACCAGAGGCTGAGCCAACGGTTCAGGTTTTTAGAGCTTGTGAGCCAAAGTGAAGAATGTCATAGGAGGGCAGCCGTTACAACACCTGTCTGGATTTCATAAGACACAGCCAGCACTTTTAACCCTGGATTTAGACTTAGCCCCGGACAGATTTCTGGCCCACAGAAACATTTCCCCTTGCTGTCTCCTGCCAGAAGAGAAAAGATTTACCAGAAAGAAGAAAGACGTCCTAGCAAGAGGTTAAGCATTTTATCCGGACAGAAAAGATCACAGGGGGGGTTCACTTTCAAGCCTGACTTGATGCTGTCCAAAAGGCTTAAGCGCCAGTCGTGCCAACTCCAATGAGCAGTTCACATGGAAGAAGCTGGGACTGGACTGCAGTAGCCCGGAGAACAGCCAGGCCGGAGTCCCTTAAGCTTCAAAATTTCACCGCTTCTTGACAAAGTGCTGGACCCCGCTGTAGTTGGGCTCTACTTCGGCCCCACTTCCCTTCGTCCCCTGCTGACTCATACTGCTCCCTTTGTCTACTTCCTCCCAACTCATATTGCCTAGGCCTAAGCTGGCAACTGCCCCGACAAAAATCTGGGTAGCTAGAACGTCATACCTCTGGCCTGGCACTCCCTCCCCCTTCAGATCGGACAGACTACTACTCTCCCTACCTTCAAAGCCTTATTAAAATCACATCTCCTCCAAGAGGCCTTCCCCAACTAAACCCTCACTTCCCCTACTCCCACTCCCTTCAGCATGACTGTGCACTTGGATCTGTGTCCTTAAAGTGCTTGATTTTCATCCCGCCCTCAACCCTGCAGCATTTACACACTTAGCCAAAATTTATTTTAATGTTTGTCTTCCCCTCTAGACTGTAAGCTTTTTGTGGGCAGAGAACCTATCTACCAACTCTGTTGTACTGTGCTCTCCCTAGTGCTTAAGTCAGAGCACTCACCAAGTAAGCACTCAATAAATACCATTGATTGATGGCTCTGCACCCAGTAAGCATTCAGTAAATACCACTGATTGATTGATTGACTGATTGATCTAGGGGCAGACCTGCTGTTCCCCTTGCTAGGCAGGAGCTAGTCCTTGGGCAACTTCCTTCTGAAATCTAAGCACCTCTTCCCTTCGCCTCCCAAAGACACACCAGTTGGAGTAAGCAGAGGGTGGAGCCAATGCAGGGCCTTAAGAAAGATCCCAGCTCAATTTACCATTACCTGGATACCCATTCTAGGGTCACCACAATGGTTTGCTGACTTTTTTTGTTCCAGCAATAGGTGCTAGCTTAGGTATAAGCTCCTTGTGGGCAGGGAATGTGTCACTTCTTTATTGGGTACTTCCCAAACACTTAGTATAGTGCAGCACACCAAGAGGGTGCTCAATAAAAGCTATCAGTACTAATACTACTAGAATACTAGCAAGAACTCGACAAAGTGCCGGACCCCGCTGTAGTGGGGCTCTACTTCGGGCCCACTTCCCTCCATCCCCTGTTGGCTCACACTGCTCCCTTTGTCTACTTCCTCCCAACTCGAATTGCCCAGGCCTAAGCTGGCAACTGCTCCGACAAAAAAACAGGTAGCTAGAATGTCCTCCCTCTGGCCTGACACTAGAGATGTGCTGGCTGTTGCTTCTGGCTCTGCTATGGAATTCCAATGGCTGCCTTTTTAGCCTGCTGGCAGAACCCCTGACTCCAGTCTTGGCGTTAGTCTTGGGGATACGACAATCCTTATGTTCTCTACTCCACGGGGCATGGAAACTCAGACTTCTCCAGGCTGTATGTGGGAGGTAGATGGATGCCTCTTGGAAAACTAACTTACTCTTCAGGCAGTGACTTGGTTACGTCTCACTTCACCAGATGTCAGCGTCGGGTGACACACAAATCGGAAACGGAGTCAAACCACAATAGAAGCACTGTATTCTTTAGACGGGGACTGTGCTACACGTTAAGGCAAGTGACAGTCACAAAACAGACAAAGACAACATTCGCAATAAATGTCAAAAAAGAACGAGGCAGACGACCCTGTCACAGTCATATGATGTGCACCTTCCACTGCAATCTTCTGGATGACTTTTGATCAAGAAGATCGACCGGGGAGGCGGAAGATGCCTTTTTCTCATCTCCCGCCTAAAAGGGTCAGTTTGCTGAATCTTAGTAGTACAAACACAGCACCTTCATTCTTGACCAGCTTCGAGGATCAGAGCCCAGCAGGTCAAATGACTAGGGTCTGCTTTCCCAGCATTGATCTCCCCTTCTAACTTTAAAGTATTGGGAAACTCAGAGTTTAATCAAGATGACATAGTTTCCTTCTGGTTCAGTTTGAATTGCTCTGAACTGCTGACATTGGTAAAAACAAAAATGACCAGCGGGGCTGTCTAGGACGGGGAGAGGATCTAACCAATTCTTTGACATGCTTCTGGGGGATGGGGAGGGAGCTGAAATGTGACCAAAAACAATCAGCACATTTATCCCCTTCTCCCTTGAGGGCTTGGCCTAAAGTAGATTGAGCCTTCCAGGATGTGAGTGGAGAAGATCCTTCTTTAGGCCCCATCCTGTGTATTTTCCTTGGGCCAGGCTTCCTCTGGCACAAGGGGCAAAGCAGCTCCCAGAGAGGAGCATGTGGTCAAGGTCTCTGGCAGTGGCCCAGCTGCAACTCTGGGTTGTCCAAAGGAACCAGCTGCTCAAACTGAGCAAGGCTCTAGGCACAGGACGGTTACTGGCCTTTCAGCATGGTCCCGGGGTACGCACAGATGCCAAGATGGCCTAATCTCCTCCCCTCGTCCCACAGCCCCATGGTAGCTGGGAGGGGAGAATCCAAGTCTATTTGGGGCTTGATTGAGGGAGAATGTTCTCCCTGCAAATCCTCCCCACAATGTCCAGGGACCACCCTCACTCCAGGGTCCTAGAATGAAACACCGGTCAACCCTGAATTGTCCTTTCGTTCTCCAATAAGAGAAACGAGGAGACAAACAATGGATGACTTTTTCTTCGAGGCACTGCTGAATCCTCTCGTTGCTAGGTAAATCCAGAAACGAGGCCTGATCTGACCCAGTATAAAAGCATGAAAGGAAAATGCACACGGCAGACTGGTTACCCATACAGAAGGAAGCTTTGCGTACAAAAATTGGTCAACATTATTATGACTAATCCTGTGGTTGAAGGTTACAGCTTGTCTGTTAGTAATATTGCAAATGGGAGGAGCACCTTTCTTCCAAGGAGCTCTAAAGCCTTATACGTTAGCATCTCAGTTGCCTCACGGACTCCCTGTGAGGGAGGTAAGAGGCAGGTATCACTATCCCCATTTTACAAGTGGGAAAACTGAGGCACTGGGTAGTTAAGTGGCTGGCCCACAGTCACACAGTGAATAAGAACCAGAGTCAGAGGATGAAGCCAAGATCCCTCACTCTCAGCATGGGCTCCTGTGACCACAGTATGCTATCTTTGTTTCACGATGAAACTGGTTACAAAGGCTCTCAGCACAGCATTTTTTTCCTCACCAAATACAACTGAAATTGATCCAAATGCTAATTAAGGGAAGGTGGGGATTCCTCTAAAAGTGCTAGATACTATTTTTTGTGGGTTCTGGGAAAGAAAACCAAGCCCTGCTCAAATTCTGGAGTATCTGGGGGGAGAAAATTCAGCTCCACTCAATCAGCAGAGGCAAGAGAAGCTGTGAGCATCCTCCCTCTCATTCCTGGGGTGCTTCTGGGGCAGCACAGTGCCCTAGAGGATGGGGTGACAAACCAGACTGAATGTCTCGAGAAAGCTCTGTACTAATGCCTCCTAGAAGCTGCTGCCACTTTGCTTCTGTTTTATGGGATTGACTTAAAGAGGAACTGTCTTATGTTATTTTTTGACGCCACCCATTAGGGGATTTGGAACTATCTGGGGGTTACTGAAATACCACTCCCTTGATGGCTCCCCTGGAAACTAGGCCCTCTGGATCTATCAGGACTTAGGGGGATCATGTTTGCTGGCCTCCAAACTTCATCAGACAAGCCATGTGTGAGTAGGCATTACGTTGGCACACTGTGTCTCACCTCGATTTTCTTTGTTTCAAAACAATTAACTGTCCTTGAGCACACACAGCCACAGTAACTCATATATACTTGGAAAGAGGCCTGGGAACATTCTGGAAAGCCCCACCCTCCCTCCCCCGCCCCCCACCCTCCCTGCGTGGGCCATACACCTCAACACCATGCCTCTAAACTAAACAGGGGGTCGATCCACTGCATTTCCAGTGAGGCCTCAGTGTCTTACAAGCCCCCAGTCCAGGACAGCAGTACAACAGTCCACCCAAAAGCATCAGCCTTCTGCCTCTGTGCCAGAGCCTCACTGATGATCACAGAACTGATTCTCTCGACTCTGATTCGGCGACGAGGGTGGGGGCGGAGGCCGGGTTCCTGTGCGTCACCAGGGGCGATGTCTCCTCCTCTGATTTGCAGTTTGGGATCGCTTCCACTTTGACCTCACTGAGCTCCCGCTCTGCCTTCTTCATCTCCTTCTGGTTCAGATAGTGGAGAATGCCCGCTCCCAAGGCATCCCCTTCTACATTCACCACGGTGGTGGTGCGGTCCCTGAACAACAGAGAAAGTAAAGAGTCGCAGCCTAGAAAGGTGGCCTCGGACCGCTGCCTCTGCACTGGTCCCCGGAACAGCAGACGAGAAAGCCCGTTATCCCGACTTCTGTTCTCCAAGCCCAAGCCAAGTTGGAGGACAGAATAAACATCTTGGAGAGGTAACAAAACTGGACATGAATCTATCCACAAAAGCCAACTCAACTTCCATTCAGTTCCTCCACCGAAGGCTTCTTCCTGTAAAGGGGGCCCACCCCCTAAACTTCCCTCCTGAGGTGGTTGTCGGGAGAACTTTCCCCAGAGTCTAGTACAGGGCTCTGCCCAGAGGAGGTACTCAATCAATCCCGGTGAAGAAGATTTTTCCCGAGTGTAGACAGAGCTGGGAAATGCTGGTCTCCCCTCTAGACTATGAACTCACTGTGGGCAGGGAACACATCTACCAACGCTGTTATACTGTACTCTCCCAAGCACTTAGTACAGTGCTCTGCACACAGCAAGCGCTTAACAAATATGACTGATCAATTGGTTGATTGATTGGAACAAGTGGCAGCCCAGCTCCGTGCTTTGTGTAACTGGCACTCTCTTGGGACACCCCCTTCAGGCCCTCTCCCCAACCCTCTTCATTATTTCATTATTGTCATCATAACAATTCTGCTGTACATAATTATGGCATTTAATAGGCACTTGCTCGGTGCCAAGGGCTGGTTTAGATTACAAGGTTATAGATCCAACACAGTTCTTGTATCATTTGCAGCTGTGGAACCTTGAGGTCTAGAGAGGTCAAGTGACTTGTCCAAGGTCACACAGTTGGCCAGAGGTAGAGCTGGGACTCAACTTCTTGACTTCCAACTGTTGGCTCCTTCCATAAACTAAGTGACTCACCCAAGGTCACATAGCAGACAAGTGGTAGGGCCAGGATAAAAACCCAGGTCCTCTGACTCCCAGGCCCGTGCTCTATCCACTAGGCCATGCTGCTGTCACCTGACCATTTGCTGCTAGTATTTGTGAGGGTGACCCTGGATTCCCCCGCTTCCTCCCCTCACAGACGTTACCTCTGGGTTGGCCTCAGGCGAGAAGCCAAGTGAGGCATGGGTTTTTCCCTCCCGGCCCTTCCAGCTTAGCGAGTCAGGTTTTCCACCCGATCCGTGCCGGGACCGAGCCGAGGTCTGTATCCCCGAAGCTGCTCCGAGCTGCCTGACTGACAGACAATACCAGAGTCCACTCCTTCGTCCCATCCCCCGGTCCGTATGCAGCCTGGCTGGCCCAGACCAGCACTCAGAGAACTGACCTCCCTCCCTCTCTCACCGGGGTCCGGTGGCCCGAGACTTACACGATCCAGTCCACGGCGAGGATCAGGGACAGATCATGGGTGGGCAACCCGATGGCCTCTAGGATAATGGCGATGGTCAGCACCCCTCCAGCGGGCACTCCGGCCGCCCCTACGCTGGACGCAGTAGCAGTCACACTAAAGGGATGGAAAATGGGATTCCTGTTTCAGCTGTACGCACTGTGCAGTTGGGGCAGGAAAACTTTCTTAACCAAGCAAACAAGCTGGCATGCCTGACAGACATGATGTACCCTTCTTCTGCTACAATGTAAGCTCCTTCCGGGCAGGGATCGTGTCTACCAACTCTATTGCATTGTACTCTTCCAAGCCCTTTAATACAGTGTTCTGCATACAGTAAGTGCCCAATATATGCCACTCACTGACTGACAATGAACTTGGAAGTTTGTTGTGCAGGGGACAAACTTGTTATTTTCGGCTTACGCTTCCATAGTGGATTGGCCAGGAACCACTATGAAGATTCAAACCTGTCAAGCATGCATGAGCACACACACATGGAATGCAAATGAAAACTGTGACCCTAGGCATGTCTCTTTGACTCCCTAACTCGGGGTGGGGGTGGGGGGGCAATATGCGTGTGGAATGGCTCATTGGCCTTGGAATGACTAATCTAAAGCTAGCCCATGAGGGCTAGAACTCACTGAGATTGAGCATATGGCCATGTCCTGCTTCTGGTGTGGAACATCCTCCCTCCTCATATCCAACAATTACTCTCCTTGCCTTCACAGACTTATTGAAGGCACATCTCCTCCAAGAGGCCATCCCAGACTAAGCCCTCCTTTCCTCTTCTTCCACTCCCTTCTGCATCGTCCTGACTTGCTCCCTTTATTCATCCTCCCTCCCAGACCCACAGCACTTATGTACATATCTGTAACTTATTTATTTATATTAATGTCTGTCTCCTCCTCTAGACTGTAAGCTCGTTGTAGGCAGGGAATGCATCTGTTATATTGTTGTATTATGCTCTGCCCACAGTAAATGCTTAATAAATATGACTGATTGACTCACAGAATGGTGAAGATCTGCCCTGCATTCAGGTCCACGTTGTTTAGCTGAGCAATGAACACTGCCGCTACACACTGGAAGATGGCTGCTCCATCCATGTTCACGGTGGCCCCGATGGGGAGGATGAACCTGCTGATCCTCTTGTCCACGCCATTCTTTTCCTCAATGAACTTGATCATTGATGGCAGGGTAGCAGAGCTGGGGATAGGTAAAGTGAGATGAAAAAGGCAAAGCCAAGAAACAGTTCTGGCCAGGCCAGTTCACTGCAGAATCAATCTCTCAATTATCAGTGGCATTTATTGAGCATTTACTATGTCTAGAGCACTGTACTAAGCACTTGGGAAAGTACAATACAACAGAGTTGATAGACACGGTCTATCTAGACACAGTCCAAAAATATCTAAAAATAATTATAACTGTGTTATTTGTGGAGCGCTACTCATGCTAAATGCTGGGGTAGACACAAGATAATCAGACTGGACACAGTCCCTGTCCCACATGGGGCCTCTCCTTATTTCACAAAAGAAGAAATTGAGGCAATGAGAAGTTAAGCAACTTGCTTGATGTCACACAGCAAACAAATGACAGGTTGGCAACAGGAAAGCAGCATTTATGGGCATCTTGGGGTCAGTCATGCCCAGGGTAGGGAACTAATGGGCCAAAACATTATTGTGTTCACCCCATGAAAGTCCCAGAATGCTCTGGGTTTGAATGGCTGGAGGATTGGATTTAAGAGATGCAAAAGGGTTTCAGGGTTAGACATATAAAACCCCATTTTGGGCTGAGTTAGCACCACTTTACCCTGGCTCCGACCTACCTACCTGGAGCAAGTTGCAAAGGCTGTTGCTAAAGGGGTGATGAGTCCGAGCAGGAATCGAAATGGGTTTTTGCGTGTAAAGGCAAAATAAATAAGTGGCAGAATGATTCCTCCATGAATGACATGACCCAGAATTGAGGCGAAGATATACTTCCCGAGGCTGGTCACCAAGAGGACGATGTCTTTCATTTCCACAATCTTGCTCCCAACCAGGAACATGATGCCAATGGGCACATACCTGCACACAGAAGAGAAGTCATTTGACAAAGGAATTTGACTCGAGAACCCCCACCTAAGGCATCTTTTCAGAAAGTCTGAAGCACTCACTTGTAGATCTTTCCATTCATTCCTGTTCCCATTTTATGGAGGGGGAAACTGATGTCCACAAGGTTGAATTTTTAGTAACTTGCCCAAGGGCAAAAGGAGCCAGAGGTGAAGCTAGGATTGGCATCAGAGCTGTGTTTAGTATCCGCCTCAACTGAATTGAAGCATTTCAGCACCTGGACTTTAAGCAACTTTAAGCACTTGATATTCACCCCACTTTCATCCCACTGCATTGATGTACATGTCCACAACTTAATTTAATACCTGTCTTCCCCTCTCCACTATATGCTCCTTACGGTCAGAGAAAGTATCTACCAATTCTGTTGCACTGTACTCTCCCAAGCACTTAGTATAGTGCTCTGCATACAGTAGGTGCTCAATAAGTACCATTGATTTATTGACTGACTGCCCCCCCCCACCATATCCTCTAGTCCTCCCGCCCCCCAGCACTGTTGGGTGAGGAGGGAACTGCTGACCCCAGTGGAAATTTGAATTTCTCTTTGAATTTTTCCTAGGACAATAGCACTCTGAGTGCTGACTAGGAAAGATCCATGGAGAGAAGCAGCATGGCCTAGTGGATATAGTACAAGCCCAGGAGTCAGAAGGCTCTGACACTTGTTGGCTGTGTGACCTTAGGCAAGTCATTTATTCATGCATTCATTCATTCAATAGTATTTATTGAGCACTTACTATGTGCAGAGCACTGTACTAAGCACTTGGAATGTACAGATCGGTAACAGATAGAGACAGTCCCTGCCCTTTGACGGGCTTACAGTCTAATCGGGGGAGACGGACAGACAAGAACAATAGCAATAAATAGAATCAAGGGGTCTGTGCTTCAGTTACCTCATCTGTAACTGAATTAAGACTGTGAGCCTCATGTGGGACATGAACTATATCCAACATGATTAGCGTGTAGCTACACCAGCACTTAGAACAGTGCCTGGCACATAGTAAGCATGTAACAAATACCATTAAAAAAAAAAGAATGTCAGCCAGCAAGAAGAGGTGAAAGCTAAGTAGCCTTGAAAGCCAGATTAAGAAGTCTCAAATTAGAGATTTAGTAAGAACAAAGAAGATCCCACACACTGGAAGGGCTCAATAAATACCACTGAGTACAGTGCCTGGCATACAGTAAGTGCTCAACAAATACCATAATTATTATTGAAGAACATGAGAAATGCCAGGATTCTCTCTCCAACTGTGGCACAGGATGCCTGGAGAAAGTATGTGATGGATGCTTTCCTTGACATTCATTCCTATATTTCAGGATGTGGAATCAAACATCCCTATCTCTCCCTCTCAAAAAAAAATAAAAGAAAACCAAAAAAGCTCAGAAAATTTCAAATCAGATAAGAGAAACGCCAAGTACTGTAGGCGTTACTTTCCTTCTCCTCTATTCTCTGGAATCTACTGTAGCTACAGTTGCCACTGATTTTCAAGTGGCTTTTTCATTTATTAACTATTGACTATCATAATCCATTCCTCACTTTTTTTATGGAATTTGTTAAGTGCTTACTATATTCCAGGCACCTTACTAAGTGCTGGGATAAATGCAAGGTTAGACACAGTCCATGTCCCACATGAGGCTCACAGTCTTAATTCCCATTTTTGCAGATGAGGTGAATGAGGTACAGAGAAGTGAAGTGACTTGACCAAGCAGGCAAGTGGTGGAGCTGGGATTTGAACCCTGGTCCTTCTGACTCCGGGGCCTGGGCTCTATCCACTAGGCCATAATGCTTCACTGCTTCCCCCTTCCCACCTAACTTCTAAGGCACAGGGACCAGAAGTTTACAGGATAATTTGATAAAATCCTTTGTGACAAATGAATGAAAGATAAACAGTGACAAGCCTTCATTTCGATTAAAAGCCAAGGTGAAGGAAGTTGATTTGATCTTTGAATTACAGCATTATTGGCTAGCTCCTGGCGCCTCCTATATTGGCCACTCAGCAGTACGAGGAGTCAGAGGAGTGTGATGACGTACCACATAATCCAAGATACCAGCACCATCGTTGCCTCGTTGAAAGCACTGAAGAAACGGATCAGTTCTTCTCCTTCGGGGCCCAGCTTCTTCAAGGCTATTCCCAAGACCAGGGCAAACAGGACCAGACCCAGAATGTTCATCCCCTCAATTTCTGTGCCAATGGGGATCTGTGGGGTCAAAGGGGAATAGCTGTCAGGCTGTGCACAGATGATGAAACGGAACAGGATGTTATATCCGCCAACAGGGGGCGGAGGGATTCTGCCCTCCTGCTGGTTGAAATTTGGACCGTGACTTCCCCTGTGCCCCCTGGGCCTTCCCCAACAATTCATGTTTTATTTCCATTTGATCTTCAAAGAGATTTCATGGCCAGTTGCCAGGCCCCTTACCCCTTGATCTAGAGGGCAGGGTTGTCAAGAGCTCTGATGAAACATCAAATGATACCAGAAATGGAGAGATCAAAAGGCCAGTGGTGGGCAAGGAGATTGTAGAGGGCAGAGGAGGACAAAGGAAGGGAAAGATCTGGCTAGGGCATGCTGACCCAGGAAGGTGAGATGGTATAGAAGGAGTAGAGGAGGGAGAAAGATAGTTTTGTTTCTTTTAATGGTATATGTTAGGTTCTTACTCTGCGCCAGGCACTCTACTAAGCAGTGGTTAGCTGTGCTCAACTGGAGTGTTTCCAGAGGCCAGCAGTGAGGCAGCAGTGGGCTGCCAGAATTAACAGAAGTGTGGGATGGGACACAGTAGAAGCTAAGAACAACAATGGGACCAACAGGGAGAGAACGAAGATGAAGATACCAGTTCTTCTGTGAAATTAACACCAGGGAGGTCTCCTTTGGGAAGTCGAGGGCCAGCTCAGTGGAAGAAAAGTTTTAATTTAAACAAGGATTGGTGAAGTAGGAGAGCAGGAGATCAGGTTTAAGGAGCACAACAGTGAAAGTTAAGTGGCAGTTAGGAATTGAGACAGGTTCAGCGCAGAGGATGAGGGCAAGGTAGTGGCACATGGAGAGTGGTCTGGACCTGAAAGGTTGAAGCTGCTTTCCACAGACTTTCTTGCCTTACCCTAACTAAGTCTTCATTTCCTTTACTTGTTCTCACTTCTGCGTCACCCTGGCACTTGGATCTGTAGTCTTTTAGCACTCTCAGCACCACATCACTTATATACAAATCTGTAACGATTGATTGATTGATCAATTGATTGATTGATCCTATCTCGTAGAAAGCACAGCAGGTATCTGCATCCACAGAGTACCATTCCAGTTTGATCAATTCACCCTCCTTGAAAAATGTTGGGCCCAGAAGCAACCGGAGTCAATCTCTATGCCATTATCACTGTGAAGCAAGGTGAAGTGGGGCAGTTAGGAATGATCTGGTGACTTTGAACTGCCCATCTCCTTGTTCCAGAGCAGAAACTATCACAGAACTCTATTCACTAGAGGCGAGGGCTGCTGGAATCTGCCCCATCTTCAGAGGCCAGGGAAAGTGATTCGCTGAATGTGTAATGAAGTTAGCTAGTGTTGGGAAGTGTCCAAATTTCAGGGGAAAAAAGTGTCTCTCCGTAGACCAGTAGGGTTTCAAAGGTGTCTTACATGAAAGAAAGGGAGATGAAGAGGGCAAAACAAAACCCTCCATTTTGAATATTCCATGAATTAGTCCAACAAAGCAAAGGAAGGAATCCCTATTGAAAAGCAAAGCTTAAGCGGTCTCAGAAACTCAATAATCTGTACTACAATTAGATGAACCCAGCCTACCACTCAATTAGCATTAAGCCATCCTTAAGAACCCTCTTTAGGCTGACTTGACCCACTCTAAAAAAGAGCAACTTTTTAAATGGCCTTCAACTGTTAATTCTGTGCTTTAGCTGTAACCTTTAGCACATATAATAAGAACTGCTCAAAGAACTCAATTTATACGCTTCATGTATATTAATGTAGATTCTCAAGTCAGAGGATTTATTTGCCTTTTGGGTGATCCTACAGTGAGAATGCCACTGTTGTCTTTGTTACTTTAGACACATCCCTACTTGCTTGACTTCTCAAGGTCTTTGTGATCTGTGAAGATGAAAATCTGAGTGTTAGAAAGACAACTTCATTCTGTTCCTTCTCCAGGCCCAAAGTCATAATTAAGAAGAGAGAGAAAAGAAACAGGAATCTAGTGAATCAGTTACAGTGCTAAAACAGAATTTGGCCCTCTGACAACTAAAGCTAGATCAAACGGGGTTTGGGATTTCCAATTGTGATTCTCACTGCCAGCTACAGAAGCACAGATACCAAAGAGGTTTCAGAGAGCTCATAGCCAAACTAAGAGAAGCACCTTAACAGATATTATTTCCTAGAAGATAACACTCCTTATCTAGAAAATATTGGCAGTAACAGCTCACCCAGGCTGAAAATCCAACATGACCAGATCCAGACTGCTCCATGCCCAACTTGGACCCAGTCCAAAAAGAGCCCAGAGAGCAGTTCTGACTGAGAGGGACAGAAAGTGAACCCAAGATGAACTGGAGGTCTGCCAGTCTCTCTCTCTCTTTGCCATGCAGATGTTTTGGCTCCTGTAGACTGCTGGGAATTGGGCCTAGCCTCCCGCAGTGCATTCACAGTGCATGAATGAAGTTACTGCACACAAGTGCGAGCCTTCCCTCAGAAGTGAGGCTAGGCCATTTTAGTTCTGGGCTGTAGGTACCACAGTTCCTCATTCTAAGCATAGGGGAAGGGCAAGGAGGAGAAGAGAGAAGGGGCTACTGTACTGCCTAATCCAATCTATTTTTTGCCAATTCAAAGGCTTGGGACTCACAGGCCCAATGGGTTGGGTTCAGTCCATCCAGGGACCCCAACTGGTCCTTAGTGGATTTCTGGCCAGGTACAGCTAAGACATAGGATGTAGTGTCCCATAGCATGCCAGGACACAACTGCACACTAGAATTCAGATGACCTGAGTTCCAGGTACCAGACCAGGACTTTTGGATGAGAATAACCATCCTCTGCTTTATCTAAAGCCAACTTGGGATGTCACTGTTGTTGGCTACTACTGTGGCCCTCCTCACCCAGGGCCAGTACAACTGGCTGGGTTTATGAAGCAAAACCCCTTGACTTAGTTTAATTGTGCCTAGCACCAAAGATACCAAATACACATAATCCTGGAACACCACATGCCCCAATCAAATTTACTGGTTTAACCACTGTAAGGAACAGGTGATATCTAATTTTCCATGGTTTTGTTTAAAAAAAAAACCCAAGAGTTTAAAGCAGTGGATTGTTTTATAGCGGTCTTTACCTTTTCTAGTGTTACATTTCCAAAGGTTGTGTTTCTGATGATTGTCTTATATTCAGTCGCATACTGAGGACAAAATAAAATTAACATTAAAGATACTTTAGTTTTCATAGTGTCAGATTCAGAGAAAAGAAACATTCACAACACTTTCAAAGCAGTTCTGTATGGTTATCTCAAATGAGCTTCAACTACCCAATGGGGCCTTGGTTAGACTAACAAGATTCTCTGAGAACTGCAAACTGTTCTTATTTAACAAAAAGGTATTATTAATGCTGCTGATCTCAACGGGATTTTACTGTGCCATACAGTTTACTTGATGCTCCACCTTTTCAATTACAGATTAAATCTAAACTTCCCCTTGTCTTCCCTTCAACTCCTAATATTTGATATTTAGGTGAGAAGCAGAATGGCTTAGTGGAAAGAGCACAGACCTGGGAGTCAGAAGGACCTGGGTTCTAATCTCAGCTCTGCTACATGCCTGCCATGTGACCTTGGGGAAGTTACTTCACTTCTCTGTGCCTCAGTTTACTCATCTGCAAAATGGGAAATAAGACTTTGAGCCCCATGTGGCTCAATCTGATTAGCTTGTATCTACCCCACCGATTAGTACAGTGCCTGACACATAATAAGCATTTACCAAATGCCATTTTAAAAAAAGAAATCCTAATTTGAGATTTTTTTCTTCCCTCTCCAAAATGAGGAAGAAACAGGTATCTTCTCCTAGCTCAGCCAGAGGAGTTTTCTGTTACTACTTGATTATCTCAGAAACTTCACTGTTTTCCTATTTCTGCCTTCAGAACTTCAAATGTTTCTGTACTGTAGAATATTACCTGCCATCACTTTTAGCTTGTCACATTTTCAGAGAAACTGAAGTGACCGGGCTGTTCTTTTTTGAGGTGACAAAAGAAAGGGAAAAAAACTTCTGCAGGTAAAAAGCTGCATATTTCATAAGTTGTTTCAATCATGCGTGCCCTGAAGCCACAAGTGTGCTCGGTTCACACTTTCCTCAAGTTATCTCCTTATCTTGATTCAGGGCCAGTTTGAAGAGGGCTCATAAGCCTGTGATGAAGATTACTAGGGATCTGGGCCTCAGCTTTCTGCCTCACAGACGCACATGATGGCTTGCAGAAAGGACTCAGATCCACCAAAGGACAGCTATGGGAATTCCCCTGGTAAGCCTTTGTGGATTAGTGGATAAATCACTTAGTGTCTATTTATTGTTGTACTGCACTTTCTCAAGCGCTTGGTACAGTACTCTGCTTATAGTAAGTGCTTAAAAGATATGACTGTAAGCCCGTCAATGGGAAGGGACTGTCTCTATCTGTTGCCGATTTGTACATTCCAAGCGCTTAGTACAGTGCTCTGTACACAGTAAGCGCTCAATAAATACTATTGAATGAATGAATGAATAAATGAATGAATTTCTCTGTACCTCATTTTCCTCATCTGTAAAATGGGATTCAATACCTGCTCTCCCTCCCTCTGAGACTGTGAGCCTCATGTGGGATAGGGACTATCTGACTTGATTAACTTGTATCCATCTCTGTGCTTAGAACAGTATTGGCCCAGAATAAGCACTTAACCAACACTGCAATCATTATTATTAGTGGATGAACTAATAATAATGATCCTTCCTTCCTTAGAAGGAAGGATGATCCTTCCTTGTCTCCAGCCCCCAAAGGTGAGAATCCAGTGATAGTTCTTACATTTCCCCCAACAGTTTATCTGGCTTTTAAAAAGACATCTGTGCCTTACCGATCGGAATGCCGCCACCACGAGGTTAGAAGGAAATAGGTTCCTGTTGGAAAGGAAAAGAGGGACATTTTTCCATCAGTATTTTACAAAATCAAAACAGCAAGATACTTTTCCTCCTGAGGCTTCTGAATCTAGGGAAAAATCTTTCATACACAGGCGCTTTCTCCCTGATGACTGCATCAGGTGTTTGCCACAGAGATGCTCATCTTTTCTACACACTTACTCGGGCAAATGGCAGAGTAGGTGCAAGCTTCTGATTCACAGTTTCTGTGTTAATGGTCTTCTTCTCCTCCTTCCCTCTTCCGCTGCTACCGTCACCATCAGCCTCATCAAGGACAGAGAGGAGGCCACCATAGCCCATTCTGAGGTCTGCCATAATGCTTGTTTCCATTATGCCTCTTGGTTAGAATGTTGTTAGGGAATTAGGGAACCTTAGTCTGACAGTTCTAGCCTGTTGGGCACATCAGGCCGCAGGGTCAAAATAAATGGTTTGCGAATAGGCACCCGTCAGGGAACAGGTGAGTTCTGAAGTGTGGGTTTTCCTTAGCACAAGACTGTGACAGAATGCAATCTTATGTTCTATAATAATAATAATGTTGGTATTTGTTAAGCGCTTACTATGTGCCGAGCACTGTTCTAAGCGCTGGGGTAGACATAGGGGAATCAGGTTGTCCCACGTGGGGCTCACAGTCTTAATCCCCATTTTACAGATGAGGGAACTGAGGCACAGAGAAGTGAAGTGACTTGCCCATAGTCACACAGCCGACAAGTGGCAGAGCTGGGATTCGAACTCATGAGCTCTGACTCCAAAGCCCGTGCTCTTTCCACTGAGCCATGCTGCTTCTCCAGAACTGGGCCTATGTCCACTACGCACCCTCTGTACAGCATAGTAATAATATTTTGTGATATTTTGTTATATGCTTACTATGTGCCAAGCACTATATTAAGCGCTGGGATAGACGCAATACAATCAGATCAGACTCAGTCCCACATGGCGCTCACAGTCTAAGTAAAACATTGAATCCCCACTTTACAGATAAGGAAACTGAGGCACAGAGTAGTTAAGTGACTTTGCCATGGTCATACAGCTGGCAAGTGGCAAAGCTGGGACGAGAACCCCAGACCTTTGACTACCCAGCCCATGTTCTTCCACTAGGCTACACTGCTTCACTCAAAGAAAACCAAGGGTGGAAGAGGAAACCTCACTCCCTAACAATAATGTGGGTGGCGACAGCACTGACAGCCCAGGGCAAAGAGCAAATTTTGCATCCCAGTGTGGCTTTTTTAATGGAGGTGCTGGATCGGTCTTCCCTCCCCCACTTCACCTACCATCACCCAGGGAAGGCCTAGAATCACAGAATTACAAAGGATCTCAAAGGATTATTTAATTCATCAAGGCATAGATTAGGTGATCTCTTGAGATCTCTGACCTTAGGTCAAGACTGAAGATAAACTACTCCAGAAAGAGGTCGGTTTCAAATCTAGAGTTAACTTTCGAGGCTGAAAATTGCATCTTTGAATAAATCAGTGGTATTTATTAAGAGCCTACGGAGGGGAAAGGACTGTGCTGAGCACTTGGGGGAGTACACCAAAATCAAAGCACGTGTTCCTCACCCTCAAGGAATGTATGATCTAATCTTTGAAGTGAAGCTCCCTGGAATAGTTGATCCAGGAAAGATGGAAAGAAATCACTTGAGGCCCTTGAATTCCCATTCTTGAAGAAGCTGTAGTAACAAGACCTTAGAGAACGCTTAGGACACTCTTCTCCCTCTCTATTCTCTTCCCCCCTCCACCTTTCCCACCTCGTTCCCCAACTCCCATCCCCACCATCCACCTAGGTGAGGTCAGGAAGTCAAAAAAGGATCCTTCACCATCTGCTGTATTTCCCAGTGATGCAATGTGCTCCTTCCCTCTCTTTTCTCCCTTCCCTCCATGTACATGACCTGCTGCTATTTTATCAGTTATTTCCTCATCTGGTTAACAGCCCTGATATGTACTTCTTCAAAGAACTGCTCATGTTTCTGGGTGAAACCTTTAAACCACTTCTGCTTATCTTCACATTTTGATTGTAAAGAATAATATATTACACCCTGCCTCCTCACGCAATAAGGCATCCTACTTTTTGTGTCTTTGAGCATCAGCAACTTGCAGTCAATTAGTGGCATTTATTGAGTGCTTACTGAGTGCAGAGCACTGTACTATGTACTTGGGAGAGTACATTATAACAGAATGGTAGAAACGTTATTTGCCCACAAGGAGCGAACAGTCTAGAGGGGAGCTGAGAGTCTAGAGGTCAAATATCAGTGTATCATTAACAAAACCTCCACAGAAGTCAAGGGCAGCAATAAACAGCAAAAACCACAGGGCTTTTTGAATGAGTGGACTTGTCTCCTGACCTTCAGAGTATTAAACAAACCACCCCTAAAACAGCTCAAAGGAGAACTATGGAGAAATCATCTCCAAACAATAAGGAGGAAAAGTGAAGTCATGCGCAAAGTCTGCTCAACCAACCACCAGCAGAAACAACTTTCCCAGAAGGTGTTTTATCTGGGATGGTGCATATTCTTCTCTTGTTTGGCCAGCCAGTCATGGGAGCCCCAACACTTTGTGAATCAATGTTTTTATTCTCCAGATCTATTTTGTAGTCAGAGATGGATTTGTCTGGAGGAGTTTCTACACTCAGCAGACAGCAAGAAGGGCTCTACCTCTTATCCACTATCATCCTAGCTCTGAGCCAGGAGTGTCTGCCAGCAGCTGCTACTGTGGGGAACCACTAGCAGAATGAGGTCCAATCAATCAATCAATCAGTTGTATTTATTGAAAGCTTAGTGTATGCAGGAGAGTACAACAGAGTTGGAAGACAGGCCCTTGATGAGTTTATTATCTAGCGGGAACCACGAGCTGGCAATAGGGCCATCAATCAATCAATCAATCAATCATTTATTGAGCTTTAACTGCATGCAGAACGCTGTACTAAGCGCTTGAGAGAGTGCAATACAATTCTAACCCCAGCTCTTCCACTTGTCTGCTGTGTGACCTTGGGCTACTCACTTCACTTCTCTGTGCCTCAGTTACCTCATCTGTAAAATGATTAGACTGTAAACCTGACAATGGGCAGGGATTGTCTCTATCTGTTGCCGAATTGTACATTCCAAGCGCTTAGTACAGTGCTCTGCACATAGTAAGCACTCAATAAATACTATTGAATGAATGAATAAAATGGGGATTGAGATTGTGAGCCCCACATGGGACAAGGGGCTGTGTCCAACTTGATTTGCTTGTATCCACCCCTGCTCTCAAGGAGTATCCAACTCTCTCCCTCCCTCTCTCTCTCTCTCTCTCTCTCTCTCTCTCACACACACACACACACACACACACACACACAGGCTTTACCTTGGAAAATCTCCCTCTCACTGCCTTTCACTGCCATTCACCCTGCTGGTCTTTCTGGGCTGGCCCAGGTGGCCCTATAAAGCAAGTGTCTCCCCATCTCAGGGTCCTTGCCAGTGGCCAGAACCAGAGGAGGTCATCCCAGTGGCAATTCTTTTCCTCAGGACAGACCCTAAAAGAAATGGTGTGTTTTTCCATCACAGCAAACTCTGTCCCAGATCCTCAAGACAATAAAGAAAAGGAGGATGGAAGTTGGTCCAGCAAGACTACAAAGAAGCTTCCTATGGCTTGGTTCAAAGGTCGAGTATCAAAGAGCCCTATAGAGAAATGTCCTTATGGATTTATTTTCACTAAGTAGAGAAAATGTTTTCCCTGTCCAAGTTATAGCAGAAAACAATTCTCGGAATGGAGATGGGCCTCTCCAGGAGAGACAGCCTGCTGTGGGGGTCTGAGTTCAGGAGCCTCAAAACCCCAGAAAGGAACCAGTTCCATTAGAAGTTCTGGTTGCTGGAATCTGGAGAAATAATTCTTTGGGTGCATTGTCGTCAAGTCCATCCACTTACAGGCCTGCAAATAGCAACCACTGATCATCTCCTTAACATTACCAATTTCCTCTTTCATGGGATGGGGTCGGGAGTGTTCAG
This sequence comes from Ornithorhynchus anatinus, assembly GCF_004115215.2. Taxonomy (NCBI): domain Eukaryota; kingdom Metazoa; phylum Chordata; class Mammalia; order Monotremata; family Ornithorhynchidae; genus Ornithorhynchus; species Ornithorhynchus anatinus. The sequence goes on from NC_041736.1 coordinate 51,823,413, forward strand.
GGCTTATTTCAGAGCTCTAAGCTGGTTTGGGTTCCATAATGTCTACAGAGGAACTACAAAGCAGCTAACAACCTTGGAGAAGAGGGAAAGTTCTGTCTGAGGCAAAAAGAGGGAGCATGACTTTTCTCCGTTTTGAAAGATGATAATCAGGTTGAGAGCGGCTAGGGAGTAGAAAAGGACCAAGGTATCAAACACATTGGTTATTGATTTGTTTTTAATTCTCCTCTTCTCCAATCCCACTGGGCTAAATGTACAACCCTTAAAAAAAATCTGAAAACCCACCTCCAACTTCTAAAGCTTTTCCAGAGAAACCCTAACCCAGTCGGCCCATCTGCCCAGTAAAATTGATTGTAGGTTAACCTCAAGGCAGGAATTGTATCTTCTTCTTCTTTAGTAATTTCCCTAGACAACAAGTACAGTATTTTAACAGTGTAAGTGCTCAGAAAACACCACTAACAATAATAATGGTGAAGAGAGAATCAAATTCTGTATTTTTCAGAAAAATGTGGAATCATTAGCAACAATAAGAAAGTTTTGCTCCTTCCCAGGACTGTATCAACTCCAGGACCATGCTATCCTAACCAATTTACCCACTAGCATGGCATAATGGATAGAGCACAGACCTAGGAGTCAGAAGGTCACGAGGTTCATTCATTCATTCATTCAATAGTATTTATTGAGCGCTTACTATGTGCAGAGCACTGTACTAAGCGCTTGGGATGAACAAGTCGGCAACAGATAGAGACAGTCCCTGCCGTTTGACGGGCTTACAGTCTAATCGGGGGAGACGGACAGACAAGAACAATGGCACTAAACAGCGTCAAGGGGAAGAACATCTCGTAAAAACAATGGCAACTAAATAGAATCAAGGCGATGTACAATTCATTAACAAAATAAATAGGGTAACGAAAATATATACAGTTGAGCGGACGAGTACAGTGCTGTGGGGATGGGAAGGGAGAGGTGGAGGAGCAGAGGGAAAAGGGGAAAATGAGGCTTTAGCTGCGGAGAGGTAAAGGGGGGATGGCAGAGGGAGTAGAGGGGGAAGAGGAGCTCGGTCTGGGAACGCCTCTTGGAGGAGGTGATTTTTAAGTAAGGTTTTGAAGAGGGAAAGAGAATCAGTTTGGCGGAGGTGAGGAGGGAGGGCGTTCCAGGACCGCGGGAGGACGTGACCCAGGGGTCGACGGCGGGATAGGCGAGACCGAGGGACGGCGAGGAGGTGGGCGGCGGAGGAGCGGAGCGTGCGGGGTGGGCGGTAGAAAGAGAGAAGGGAGGAGAGGTAGGAAGGGGCAAGGTGATGGAGAGCCTCGAAGCCTAGAGTGAGGAGTTTTTGTTTGGAGCGGAGGTCGATAGGCAACCACTGGAGTTGTTTAAGAAGGGGAGTGACATGCCCAGATCGTTTCTGCAGGAAGATGAGCCGGGCAGCGGAGTGAAGAATAGACCGGAGCGGGGCGAGAGAGGAGGGAGGTCAGAGAGAAGGCTGACACAGTAGTCTAGCCGGGATATAACGAGAGCCCGTAATAGTAAGGTAGCCGTTTGGGTGGAGAGGAAAGGGCGGATCTTGGCGATATTGTAGAGGTGAAACCGGCAGGTCTTGGTAACGGATAGGATGTGTGGGGTGAACGAGAGGGACGAATCAAGGATGACACCGAGATTGCGGGCCTGCGGGACGGGAAGGATGGTCGTGCCATCCACGGTGATGGAGAAGTCTGGGAGCGGACCGGGCTTGGGAGGGAAGATGAGGAGCTCAGTCTTGCTCATGTTGAGTTTTAGGTGGCGGGCCGACATCCAGGTGGAGACGTCCCGGAGGCAGGAGGAGATGCGAGCCTGAAGGGAGGGGGAGAGGACAGGGGCGGAGATGTAGACCTGCGTGTAGGTTCTAATCCCAGCTCCGCCATTTATCTGCTGTGTGGCCTTGGGCAACTCACTTGACTTCTCTGTGCCTAAATTCCCCCATCTGTAAAATGGGGATTAAAACTGTGAGCCCCAGGCAGGACAGGGCCTGTGTCCAACCCAGTTTGCTTGGATCCTCCCCAGCACTTAGTACAGTGCTTGGCACAAAGTAAGCTCTTAATAAATACAAATACCCAGCAACCTGTGTTCGATACCTCACTGGCTGAAAGTACAAAATAGGAGCAAGGAAACCAAGAAGGGGAAGAGAGGCAGGGAGAGAAGAAGGGTGAGGGGAAAGGAAGAGGAGAAATGAGAAGGGGAAGGGGAGAAGGAAGAGGATAGACATATTGTTGTTTTGTCCCACTGCTTCTTCATAGAAAGATACAAAGTTTCAAAAGCAAAATGACCATTTCTTCCAAAACAAATCCATTTGCCCAGGTTCATAATGTGTTTCTCCTCTGTGGAAGATGGTCTTAGAGAATTTGGGTTTAATGATCTTCCCCAGCAAGCAAGCACAATTCTCTAAGGACATCTTCAGAGAATTCTGCTTGTTGTGGAAAATCATTAAACTCAAATAGACATATGGCTAAGAATTTGCAACCAAAAAAATGATATTAGAGCTAGCACTTCTTTGGTTTTACATCTTGGTAATCACATTTCCAACCCTAGCTCTCTAAACATTTTTTCCACATAAAAAAGTGGTGTGGCCTAGTGGAAGGAGCACAGGCCTAGGAGTCAGGGGCCCTGGGCTTTAATCCCAGCTCCACCACTTGCCTGTTGGGTGACCTGGGTCACTTGGCTGCTCTGAGCCTCAGTTTCTATATCTTTAAATGGAGATTAACTACTTTTTCTTCCTTCTCTCTCTGTGAGTCCTATAGAATATAGCCGGCAGACACAATCCTGCCCTCTTAGTTTTAGCAAAAATAAAGGGAATTAACTTCTCAGGAGGAAGGAATTCTCCTGTGAGGCTAAGAAGGCTAGCTCTCACAGAGCATCAGCTGTCTTCAGCCCTCAGCCCGCATCAGCTTTGTTGGTGAGAGTCATGATAGAAGCTCCCCCAAACACACTCCCAAAACCATGTTCTAGCCTCAGGGCTGGATGCCCACTATCTTTAAAAAGAAGAAAAAGAACATCACGCTAAAGGAAACACACAAGATTGTATATCTTAATGAGAAAACGGAGAAACTGTGTGAAATATTTCATCTTTATTCGGGTCTCCGGTTCTCCCTTCACCACTCTGTTCCCCTCTTAATCCCATTCTATGTTGATGCAGTAGAAAAAAAACATTAATGTCATCTCCTCTGTGGTGCTCCCCAAATTCCCCAAGTTCAAAGTTCCTGGGAATTGTCCTCCTCCCCAAGCCCACTCACTCTCACTTATTTCAGGCTTTGAAGATGGACCATCTTTAATCATTCATACTCAGAAAACAATTAGAGTAGCACCATTCATTTCTTTCAATTAGAGAGTCTTCCTTTCCCATGCTCTGTTCTCTGGACCTTGGGCTAGGAGGTGGATAAGAATAAGCCTCCACTCATTCAAGTGTCTTCCCCTTGGGAATCCTGTCTTTCAAAACATTTGCCCACAACCGAGTAAGTGCTAGGGAAACATTTTCCGGCGGCTTAGAACTCAAGCTTCCTTTGTACGAAACTACCCTGCTCTTCTCATCTGACAGCAGATGGGAGGCAGTGTTCCCTGGGGCCAATCCGCTTTTGTATAATGATCAGCTTGAGGGACTGAACAAGACTCGACAAAGCCCTTGACAACCTCACATCATTTAAATGCTGCCCTCCGTGGGGTCTGAGCCCGCTACTCCACGACATCTGTTTACTGTCCCCGCTTTTTCATCCCCTGCCCCAGGTATACGTGAATCTCTCCAGCATTCAAGATACAACTCAACGGAGCCAGGGGGACAAAAGTTAAAGACTTAGAACTGGATCCAGGGAGCACGGCCAGGTAGGGCTTACATTTGAGCTTTTGGGCATCCCACACCCAATTCTAGCATGGGCTTTGGAGGCTTAGGCTACCTTAGTTTGTATTTAGGGCTTTTATAGCCAAGAGGTTTCCTGTAACTTATCTCACTTTTGTCTTCACCACACCACTACCACTCTATCCCTGGAAGTTTACCATTGTCTCATCTTGCCAAATTTGGTGAAAGGATCAACTAGACCAAAAAAACAACAACCCCAAACCCTCAACCCCAAACAAAACCAAACTGCCCAACCCTCTTCTCCTCAATCAGTAGTACTGGGGCAGGGTGCAGAGCACTGCATTAGGAGCATAGGAGAGTAGAGTAGTCATAAAAGAAATAAACGCTGCCATTGTGAGAAAATTGGCATTAACCCATTCTCCCAAGATTCTGTCAGGGTCAAAGATTTAGTACAACTTAAAAGGTTTGGTGAATTTTTTTAACCCCATTTGGTTGAAATACAGAAAACTCCATTACAAGACTCCATTGGGCACCTAAATTAGCCCCAGACCACTCAAGATGATCACAATCCCCTGCTGCAGTGTTAGAGTTAGAATAAGCTGCAGTATTATCAGGGAAGCAGTGTGGCCTAATGGAAAGAGGAGTGGGAGTCTGGGAGTCAGAGGACCTGGGTTCTAATCCCAGCTGCACCACTTGCCTGTTGTGTGACCTTGGAGAAATCACTTTACTTCCTCTGTGCTTCAGCTCCTTCATCTGGAAAATAGGGATCCAATAACTGTTCTCTCTCTTATTTAGACTGTGAACCTTCCTGTGCTTAGTTCAGTGCTTCACAAATACCATAATTATTATTATTATTATTATTACCAGACGTTAATTTGAGCATGATTATGGCCTTCCTCCTAGCTCAAGCATTTGTAGCCGGAGCCATTCTATTTCACTTCTTTAAAAGACTTCCTTTCCCTGTAAGACTCCCATGAATGAAGTGGCAAAGTCCCATCCTTTTACCCAGCAGTCAAGAATGGGACAGCAGTCAAGAGCCACTTTGCCTGGATGGATTTGGCCAGGAAAGCGCATTGGTGTACTGGTGAGCTGAGCACAAGAATGCTTCCACAGGAAGAGAAAGGATAGAGCTCAGGTCTGGTTATCCCACCTGGTCTCAGCCCAAGGTCTGCCTCTATCTACCCAGGGAAGCCTGAGTCTGTCAATTCACCTTTCTGGACCTGAGTCTCCCCACAAGTTAAAATGGAGTTAAAAATCTTGAAGTAGGTCCAGATAGAGATAATTTGCAGCCCTTTGAACACATAGAATGAAAGGTGTCACATAAAAATAGTGGGTTCCTTATGCTCTTTGAAAGGCAGAAAGGCAGAAAATATCTTAATCCCCTGCACTCCCACTTCAAAACCCCCCCACCAAAAAAAGAACATATGTCACCTGCTCTAGGGCTCTGCTGTTGAGTGCTGAGATTTGCCCAAGACTTGGAGAAAATAGGGGACACAGCATTCATTCATTCATTCAATAGTATTTATTGAGCGCTTACTAGGTGCAGAGCACTGTACTAAGCGCTTGGAATGTACAAGTCGGCAACAGATAGAGACAGTCCCTGCCCTTTGACGGGCTTACAGTCTAATCGGGGAAGACAAGCAGACAAGAACAATGGTAATAAATAGAGTTAAGGGGAAGAACATCTCATAAAAACGATGGCAAATAAATAGAATCAGGATGATGTACATCTCATTAAACAAAATAAACAAAATAAATAGGGTGATGAAGATATATGCAGCATGAGGGGACAGTCCTGGGAGCAACGAGATCCCTAAATCTTGCATACACTGCCAGTCCAGTCCTGGAGAAGGGGCCGGGGAGGTCCTAGCCAGTCAATCTTCAAAGCCATTGGAGGACAGTCTCTTGGTCATCGGGGGCTACACGGGAGGTCGGGGGTCAGGGGTTGCTGGGGTGAAGGAAGCCGTCCGGTTCCCTGGGGATATAATTGGACTTGGACGGAAGAGGGAATTCAAGCGCTCCACCTTGCCATATGTTGAAATAAGGAGGTGAGGGCAACCTGAGCATCTCCCAGACAGGGCAACGCTTAGCCTCCCAACCAGCTAGGGGGATCGACCTCCCACCAGTCGATTAGTCAATCCAAGGCCTTTATTGGGCACTCACTCTGTGCGGAGCGCTGGACTAGGAGCTTGGGAGAGCGTGGGCCTTGAGCTTGGCCACCTGCAGAGGCTGGGGATGGAGGAGCCGGGTTATCTCAGAAGCAGCATGGCCCGAGGGACAGAGCATCCAGGCCTGGGAGTCAGAAGGTCATGAGTTCTAATCCTGGCTCCGCCACTTGTCCGCTGTGACCTTGGGCAAGTCACTTCCCTTCTTTGTGCCTCAGTTACCTCATCAGTAAAATAGGGATCGAGACCATGTGAGTCCCACGGGGGACAGGGACTGTGTCCAACCTGATTTGCTCAGATCCACTGCAGCACTTATAATGCCTGCCACGTAGTAAGCGCTTAACAAATATCATAATTGCTATTACAGGGTGGCTTAGTGCAAAGAGCGCAGGCTTGGGAGTCGGAGTTCGTGAGCTCTACTGGTGGCGGAGCCTTGGGCTGGGCCACCTGCGGAGGCCAGGGATGGAGGAGCCGGGTTATCCCAGAAGCAGCATGGCCTAATGCACAGAGCACAGGACTGGGAGTCAGAAGGTCATGGGTTCTAATCCCTACTCTGCCACCTGTTGACTGGGTGACTTTGGGCAAGTCACTTAACTTCCCTGGGCCTCAGTGACCTCATCTCTCAAATGGGAATTAAGACTGTGCGCCCCACATGGGATGATCTGATTACCTTGTAAAAATAATAATAATAACAATAATGTTGGTATTTGTTAAGCGCTTATTCTGTGCCGAGTACTGTTCTAAGCGTTGGAGTAGATACAGGGTAATGAAATCGTCCCACGTGAGGCTCAAAGTCTTCATCCCCATTTTACAGAGGAGGTCACCGAGGCACCGAGAAGTGAAATGACTTGCCCAAAGTCACCCAGCTGACAGATGGTGGAGCTGGGATTAGAACCCATGACCTTCTGACTCATTCATTCCTTCATTTAGTAGTATTTCCTGAGCGCTCACAATGAGCAGAGCACTGTACTAAATGCTTCGAATGTACAATTCGGCAACAGTTAGAGACAATCCCTGCCCAACGATGGGCTCACAGTCTAATCGGGGGAGACAGCCAGCACTTATCTTGATGATGTTGTCTTGTTTTTGTTTCCTTCTGTTTTGCTTTGCTGTCTCCCCCGTTTAGACTGTGAGCCGGTCATTAGGCAGGGATGGTCTTGGGCAGGGATGGTCTGTTGCCGAATTGTCCATTCCAAGCACTTAGTAAAGTGCTCCGCATATAGTAAGCATTCCACAAAGACTAGTGAATGAAGGAATGAATAATAGAATCAAGGGGATGTCCACCTCTTTAAGAAAAGAGATAAGACTCCTAAGCCCGGGATCTTTCCACCGAGCCACACTGCTTGATTGAGCTGCGGCGCTTGGCGCATAGTGAGGGCTGAACGCATCCCATCGTCATCATTATCGTTACCTGACCGAATCCCATCATCATCGTCAACTGTTGCCGAATTGTAATAATAATAATACTGGTGGCATTTGTTAAGTGCTTACTACGTGTAAAGCACTGTTCTAAGCGCTGGGGGGGATACAAGGTGAACAGGTTGTCCCACATGGGGCTCACAGTTTTCATCCCCATTTTCCAGATGAGGTAACTGAGGTCCAGAGAAGTTAAGTGACTTGCCCACAATCACAGAGCTGGCAAGCGGCGGAGCCGAGATTCGAACCCATGACCTCTGACTCCCAAGCCCGGGCTCTTTCCACCGAGCCACGCTGCTTGTCTGAGCTGCGGCGTTTGGCGCATAGTGAGGGCTGAACGCACCCCATCGTCATCATCATCGTTACCTGACCGAATGCCATCATCGTTGTCATCTGTGGCCGAATCGTACATTCCAAGCGCTCAGTACAGTGCTCCGCACATAGTAAGCGCTCCATAAATACTACTGAATGAAGGAATGAATGAATAATAGAATCAAGGGGATGTCCACCTCATTAAGCAAATAGACTGACTTCTAAGCCTGTGCTCTTTCCACCGAGCCACGCTGTGCATGACCTGGGGTGCTTGGCACAGATAGGGTGGGCTGACCTGACCGAATGCCATCATCATCGTCATCTGTGGCCGAATTGCACATTCCAAGCGCTCAGTACAGTGCTCCACCCATAGTAAGCGCTCAGTAAATACTCCTGAATGAATGGTTAATCATCCCAACCCTGCCACTTGTCAGCTCTGTGACCGTGGGCAAGTCACTTCCCTTCTCTGGGCCTCAGCGACCTCATCTGAAAAACGGGAATGAAGACGGGGCGCCTCCCGTGGGCCAACCCGAGTACCCTGGATCTCCCCCAGCGCTTAGAGCGGTGCTCTGCACAGAGGAAGCGCTTAAGAAATACCGACATCACTAGTATGCTCTGGGCCTCGGCGACCTCATCTGGAAAACGGGGACGGAGACGTGGCGCCTCCCGTGGGACGAGCCGAGTACCCTGGCTCTCCCCCAGCGCTTAGCGCGGTGCAGAGGAGGCGCTTAAGAAATCCCGGCATCATCATCGTTCTCGTTATTACCTGATCAGGTCGAGGAAGGAGTCCACGGTGTCCTTGGGGGCGGGGGCGGCGGGGGGGTCGCCCAGGGCCAGAGCTCCGGCCTGCAGCGCGCCGGGCCCGGCCCCCGCCCCGGGCCGGACGACGAAGGCCAGGGCCACGGCCAGGGCCGAGGCGCCCAGCGTGGTCAGCAGGAAATAGGCGACGGCCAGGCCGCCCAGCCGGCCCAGGGAGGCGGCGTCCAGGCTGGCGGCGCCGGTGACCAGGCTGCAGAGCACCAGGGGCAGGATGAGCAGGCGCAGCATGCGGAGCAGCAGCTCCCCGGGGAAGGCCAGGCGGGCGGCCTGCGGGCCGCTCAGTCCCCGCGCCGCCGCGCCCAGCCCCAAGCCCGCCGCCACCGCCGCCACCGTCAGCACCACCAGCAGGTGGCGCCGCGCCAGCCCCAAGCACCGCCGCGCCCGGCCGCCGGGTCCCGGCCCCGGCCCCGGCCCCGGCCCCGGCCCCGGCCCCGGCCCCGGCCCCGGCCCCGGCTCCATGCCGCCAGGACCGGTCGCCGCGCCGCGCCGCACGCACGGGAGGCCACCCCGACGGCCCGACAGGACGCAGCTCCCGGCGCACGGTGCCCTCCCTCGCCGCCCGCCCCTGCCAATCGCCGGCCCGGGAGCCGCCCCTCCTGCTCCCGCAGGCGCCGGGGTGGGGTCGCCGTTCTGCCCCCCGCCCCCTCCTGCCCTGCCCCCGGGCCCCTCGTCGCTCCCCGGCCCGCCCCACCAGGAGATGGCGAGGGACGGGGACCAAGCACACCCCGCCCCGCCCCGCCCCGCCCCGAGGGCGGGAGGGAAGGAGGAGAAGGAGGGGGGGACGGGGACGGGGGACGGGGAGTGTCGACCGCCTCCCCCGCGGGAACCTCCTCCCGCCCCGGCGGGGCGGGGCGGGGGGCAGTGATGGGGCAGCGCGAGGGGCGACAGAGGGGGCACTGATGGGGACACTGCGGGGGCAATGCAGGGGACACTGACGGGGCAGTGCAGGGGGCACTGATGGGGCAATGCGAGGGTCGACAGAGGGGGTACTGATGAAGACACTGCGGGGGCAATGCAGGGGGCACTGATGGGGCAATGCGGGGGCGAGAGAGGGGGCACTGATGGGGACACTGCGGGGGCAATGCAGGGGACACTGACGGCGCAATGCAGGGGGCACTGAAGGGGCAATGCGAGGGTCGAGAGAGGGGGTACTGATGAAGACACTGCGGGGGCAATGCAGGGGGCACTGATGGGGCAATACTGGGGCACTGATGGGGCAATGTGGGGGCGAGAGAGGGGACACTGATGGGGCAATGCGGGGGGCACTGACGGGGACACTGCGAGGGCAGTGTAGGGGGCACTGACGAGGCAATGCAGGGGCGAGAGAGGGGACACTGCCGGGGCAAAGCAGGGGGCGATGCAGGGGCAATAGAGGGGTCACTCACGGGGACACTGCCGGGGCAATTGAGGGGACATTGACGGGACAAGGCAGCGTCAAGAGAGGGGGCAATGCGGGGGGCAATGACGGGGACACTGCAGGGGCACTGCCAGGACAATGCACGGGGCGCTGCGAGGGCACTGCCAGGGCGATGCAGGGGAAGCTGTCGGGGAAACTGAGGGTGCAAAGGGGGCAAAGCAGGAAGTCAGGGGCAATGCCAGGTACGTTGCAGGAAGCGCCACCCGGGACGAGGCCGCGCTGTAGGAGACACTCGGAGGGCGCTGTCGGAAAAGAGGGCGAGGGGCGAGGCCGGGGGTTCGGGCGGTCGCCAACGGGCCACGGCTATTCTGGGGCAGCGGCTTCTAGTCGGGAAGGATCCCCCCCCACACTCCCACCCCCACCAGGCCACTGCTCTGCTGTGTCACCTTAGGCCAGTCCCTTCACTTCTCTGGGCCTCGGTGGCCTCATCTGTAAAATAATAATAATAATGATGGCATTTGTTAAGCGCTTACTCGGTGCAAAGCCCTGTTTTAAGCGCTGGAGATTACTGGGGCTCACAATCTTCATCCCCATTGTACAGGTGAGGTCAATGCGGCCCGGAGAAGTTAAGTGACTTGCCCAAAGTCACACAGCTGACAAGCAGCTCAGTCGGGATTTGAACCCATGACCCCTGACGCCCAAGCCCGTGCTCTTTCCACTGAGACACGCTTCGATGGGGATCGAGACTGGAAGCCCCCTGTGGGACAGGGACTGGGTCCAACCCGATTTGCTTGTTTTCACCCCAGGGCTTAGTACGGTGTTTGGCACCCAGTAAACGCTTAGCAAACACCACAGTTTATTATTATTATTATTATTATTATTATTCCGCACCCCGAAGGGCAAGGAATTTTCCTCCCTGGAGAATTAGGACAAAAGCCCAACGGAACAGATGGGCCATTGACCGACTCCGGAGGCTGGCAGGGGCTGGACGGCTGCTGAAAGGACACGGAAACGGAATGCAGAAAATCCTTTCCCAGTTCTCCTATTTCTCAAATCTTCCCATTGCGGCTCATTTATAAATTCAAGACTTAACTCCTTTTCCTCCTTACATCGGTAAGTTTATATTTGATGGTGAGTTCTGTGGGGGGATGGGGACTCAAACTGGTTTTGTCAAATGGCCTGAACACTTTAAAAAAAATTTCAAATAATTCCAAAGACAACCATGTTTCAAAAGAAACCCAAAGGAAAACAGCGAGAGGAGAAGTAAGCCGCAAAATAGTATCGACTGAAGAAGTCGGTCTTAAAAGAAGGATTTCGTAACAGTCTCCCTCACCAAAACTATGCGTTCAGTTGGTCCTTTCAAAAAAAGGTAACAGTATTTCTTGGACTCTCGTTTAGTCAGCTTTCCACATTTTTACGTTTCAAGTTTCCAAAAGGAAATTCTTAGTATCTTCTGTAAGGGAGATATGTGCCATTAGTAATTTGGTTATATGTGCAGAGCCTGGGGGAAGCCTATCCGGACCGTGGCCCGCTACCCTTTTCTTCCATTCTCCAGTGGCCTTTGTAATGTAAAGTAAAGAAAAAAACCCTCTCCTGTGACTGTGCGTTGGTAGGACTCACAGGATATTTACTGCTAGCCCCCAGCCCTCTGGACAGCCCCCCTCTTTCTTCCCTCCTCTGCTCTACCCCACGCGCTTAGCACAGTGCTCTTCACACAGTAAGTATTCAATAAATAAAACTGAATGATTGATTGCTTCTCCTTTCTCCCACTCAGTGTGTGGCAGGTGGCTTAGAGGGGCCCCCCTGCTGTCCCATGGGATTGCCAAGAGGGCTAGTGCCAGCCTCCTCATCCTGACCCTTCTCTGCATCCTGGGGTCCCCACCCCATCCCTTCTCTGGGACCCAGAGGCTCCCACCTTTCCGGGCCAGTGGAGTGGCAGGAGGTGGCAGAGGGAAAGAGGAGTGGAAGACGCTGGGGGCTTGAGCCCGACTCCTCTCCTGTTTCTCCCAGGCATCCCAAACAGCAGTAGGGTCCCACTGGCTGGGAAGTGTGGGTCCCCTAAGGCACAAGATCCAGGGAAATTGATTAGCCCTTCCGGAAATGACCTGCCTGAACAGGAGAAAAAAAAGCAAAACAATTTACTCTTGATTATAAAAAGGAACTCTAAATTAATGTTGCATATAATTTCAAAACCTACAAGAGTCACAAAACTTGTACTGAACCTGAAAGAAGTACAGTGGCCTTGCATTTCCCAATGTTTTCTCTTCCTCCTCTACTTCTTCTTCTTCTTCCCCTGTTTGTTTAGACTTGAAGAACATAAATTTCTACTTACAACAAATATAGTCAGTGTTCCTGCACACACCCAGATCCCCCCCTCTCAAAACCAAGCAAAAAGATGATTGAAACAAGTCAGAGTATATTATATTTTTTGACCCAGCTGGCTAACTTCCATCTGTTCCAGCTGAACATGTCTTTTTGTTCCTTCCTTATCAGCAAATTCAGAAAATATCTCTTTTAATAATTAACATTTCTTCCTGTTTCCAAGAATTTTAAAAGGTTTCTGTTTTGGAAAAATGTTTACTTGAAGTCCAGATATAATAAATTCATTTATCAGAAGACATCTGAAAAGACAGGACAATATTACTAAAATTAAGAAAAACTATGCTTTGTCATTGGCGGTTTTGCCAGGAGAAAGAGCTTTAACAAATATGACGTAGAGTATTAAGGACTTTCTTTGAGCCATAGGAAAACCAATACCTTCCTCTTCATTCATTAATATTTATTAAGCTCACCATATGCATATTTATATATTGGATTTGTACACACGCACCTGTACACCTTTTCTCCAGAGAGCTGCTGGTCCTCTAGGAAAGATATGCCAAAATTATTCCTAGAAGGGCCTTGGAGGGGGCGGGGGAAGCAGGACAGAGGTCTTTCTTCCATGGACTATCATGCTAAGGTGGATAGCAGGGAGGCAGGTGTAAGTGGGGAGCAAATGAAGATTTTACAGTGGGAAAGGGCTCCAATCAATTCATCATATTTATCCAACTCTTACGGGTGCTGAGCACTGTGTTAAGTGCTTGGGGGAGTACAGTACGAAAGAGACGATAGACATGTTCCTGGCCCACATGGAGTTTAGAGTCTAGAGAAAGAGCTCAGTTTTTTAGGCTGAAAAGAGCAAGTGGGACCTTAAATTTCTCAGATTTGCTTTCTGTACTGACTGATTCTTCATAATTTTCTTCATCTTGAGGCCTGATTTCCAACTTGAAGTTATTCCCATTTCCACCAGCCCGTCTTCATGTTCTTCCTGTGATTCACAGTATGCTCCATTAACTCTGAATTACCTGCCACCAGAAAATTCCTTTGAAGACCCACTGCAGCTTTAAAGATCTCATCCTCTCAAGCCGGGCTTTTCTTTTAACCTCTTCTGTGCTTGGGACCCCACAGTTGCAACACGAGTTGGTTATCTCATAGCTCCATTGACCCAAGTCCTCCTCTTCCTGTTACCTGGTAGGTTATGGGGCTGCTCTAACCACTGCCTCAGTAGACTACTGGTCTCCTTTCCGGTTTTGTATTATTTACAGGGTAGGGACTGTCACTATCTGTTGCCAAATTGTACTTTCCAAGTGCTTAGTACAGTGCTCTGCACACTGTAAGCGCTCAATAAATGCTATTGAATGAATGAATGGATGCAGGCACCATTGCAGCCTTCCATCTGTGCAGATAATAAGGACTTGAGTGGAGTGATGAGTTTGTTTCTCTCTCTAGTGTCTAGCAGGAACTCAGCATCCACCTCTTCTCTGGGCACAGAGGATTTCCTGAAGTAGGCCAGATAATGTCATAAAGAATCCCCTGGTTGATTCCTCCAAATCAGTAGTAGTTATTGTGTTTAATAGAACAGTCATTCTCTTACTTTGGGGGCTATTGAAAAAAAAAACCCTCTTCTAGACTGCAAGGTCCTTGTGGGTAGGTAGTATCTACCAACTCCATTGTATTGTAGTCTCCCAGGTGTTTAGTACACTGCTGTGCACACAATAGGCACTCAATCATTCCTTGACTGATTGGCTGATTCCTTGTGCAACAGATGCGAATTGGGGTAGGGATGCAGCTGCTCAGAGGACAGGTGTTCTAATCCCATCTCCACCAGTTGACTGCTGTGTGACCTTGGGAAAGTCACTTAACTTCTCTGTGCCTCAGTTACCTCATCTGTAAAATGGGAATTCAATACCTGTCCTCCCTCCTACTTAGATTGTGAGCCCCTGTGGGTCAGGGACTTTGTCTCACCTGATTATCTCGTATCTACACCAGTGCTTAGTTCAGTTCTTGGAACATAGTAAAAACTCAACAAGTAGAAATATTTATTATTTCAAATATATATTGAATATATACTAATATATACTGGTATATATACTAAATATATACTAAATATTTATATATAATTATATACTAAATATCATCTAGTAGCGGAGAAGCACCATGGCTCAGTGGAAAGAGCAAAGGCTAGGGAACCAGAGGTTGTGGGTTCTAATCCTGGCTCTACCACTTGTCAGTTGTGTGACTTTGAGTAAGTCACTTAATTTCTCTGTGCTTCAGTTACCTCATCTGTCAAATGGGGATTAAGACTGTGAGTCCCACTTGGGACAACCTGATAAACTTGTATCTCCCCCAGCATTTAGGACATTGCTTGGCACATAGTAAGTGCTTAACAAATACCATATTATTATTATTACTATCATCATCATCTTCATTAAAGAGCTAAGGTGAATTCCAGGAGAATCTCAGGAGCACTGGGCTCCCAGACTCTTCCCCTCCCGCCACTGCCCTTCCACAGGTTACTTCCTCTATGCAGTAAGCCCTTCAGAAATGTTTTTGTTATCATCATCATCATCATCATTGTGGAGCTCTGGGGAGGCAGGTGTACATGGAAGGTGCCACCAGGAACAGAACTAGCCACCCAGGAGCTGAGGGTAAGAGAGGGGAATTTCATTTCCTCACCTATTATAGCCAGTACTGCATTCAAGCACTTGATATTCACCCCACCCTCAGCTCCACAGCACTTATGTACCTATCCTTATACCCTGCCATTTGCCTTAACTATAATGAATTTTAATGTCTGTCTTCCCTTCAGACTGTAAGTTCCTTCTGAGTTGGGATCATATCTACCAAGTTTATTGTATTATACTTTTCCAAGTGCTTAGTACAGTTCTCTGCAAACAATAAGCATTCAATAAAAACGATTGATTGACTAAGGATCACTTTCTTCTTTGGGAGGCAGAGAGTGAACTTTATTGTCAAATGTCAAATTTCACTCATGTAAACAAATTTGACATTCACGTTTATTCTCTATGTTCATTTCAGTAGGTTGAGATTTACCTGCTATGTACTGTAATGACCCTAACTAAGAGTTATGTATTTTCAATCTTTAGCCCAGCTGGGCTCTCTCACAGGATGTTTTCATCCATTAGGGCAGGAACTATGTAAGCATATTACTCCGTCGGTACCTTTAAGAGTTAAACTTAAGTATGATTCCTTCTCCGTCAGCAAAACGTAGCAGTCAAATAGAGAGTATAACATTAAAAAAAATTTGCTTTTCCAGGAGACCAGTTTATTTAAACAAACAGAGATGATGGGGTAATAATCCCAAATGATAAAACTCTCCATTTTCTTTCCTCAGTAACAACTCTGTAAATGATACAACTTCCCTTGACACCAAAGATGCATCAGTCAAATGTCTAGCCAAACAGTACTTATGTTGGCTGGTCCCCTCTTCATTCTGACAATTCCTCCCCCAGAAGATTGTTCTCCATGTTCTGGTTGCTTCTAGCATAGTTGGCCACGAGGCGTAAGTGACTGACCTCTTCTTGGTCTCCCCCTGAAACCAAAAGGGTGAGTCAATATTAAAATAGAATTTTGTCTGAATGGGAGCAAAGGTCTAAGCAAAACAGAAAATGAAGTTGGCTCTAATACAGGTAGAGGTTTTATAGAACAATTAGTCTAATAGCTTTATTCCAGCCCTCCTTGCTTCAAGGGAAATGGAAGGCCACAACTGAAGCCGACTGCTGATAGGAGAAGAGTCCGGTTGAGGTAGTTATGGAGGTGGGTACATCCAGAAGGCAAAACGCATGACTATTTGACTCATAGGCACAAGGTGCAGGAGGCTTGATTAGCAGCATTTTCAGTTAAGAATTTGCATATTTGTAGAGCTGCTGGCCCTGGTCATTGGACAGGAGTTCATTCAAGAACAACAACAACAAAAACCCTACACACCTCTTTACGGTCCTCCTGTTAAAGAATTCATGAGTTATAAGTAGTTCTGGCACTGTTTTTGCCTAATGCCTAGAGGAATGTAACCTAGTTCTACACAGACAAAAGGAAGAATTTAGGTGACTATCCCATGAATTTAGTCAGTGAAGAAACCTATCTGGATAATTCCTTTCCCCAGAACAACATTTTCTTCACTATTAGGCTGCTTGACTGAATTCCGTAGATAACTGCAGCCTTCAAAGTCTTCAGAGGCAAGGACTGCATCTGAAACTTCTCTTACGTGTGCTCCAAGGCTCTAGTGCTGCCTCACAGCAGGCAGGACCTCAGTAAAGGCTGTTGGAACTGATCTTGTGCTTAAAGCATAGGCTTTCTAGTGAGGGGCAATTCAGGCCCAACCTTAGTCAATCAATTGGTGATATTTATTATTTTATTATCATGGTATTTGCTGTGTACAGAGCACTAGACTAGCCCTTGGGAGAGTACAGTACCAAAATGGAGTTGGTAGGCATAATCCCTGCTCACAAGCAGCTTACAATTTAGAGGCAGCTTACAGTTTAAAGGACTTCTCTCAAAACAATACAGTTCAACAACACAATCTCAAGAAAGGACAACATAAGCTGGCTCCCTCCCGCCTCCAGCCTCACCATAGACCTGTTGAGCACTAAGTCTTTGGACTTTTTGTGCATCAGCTTGTCTTTTATTCACTAGAGGGCAGGGAACCCATCTTCCAACTCTGTTATGTCATATTCTCCCAAGCACTTAGTACTTTCCTCTGCACACAGTAAGCTCTCAGTAAACATGATTGATTGATGATTGATTGAGTCCCTTCTTGCCCTGCTCTTCCATTTTTCTGAAACTTCCTGTGGTGGTTATTGATCGATGTTGCTGCTATTATTCCTGGCCCTATTCCCTTGCCTTCCTTGTTGTTTTTTATTTTTATTTTTTTTCAATGACATTTGCTAAGCGTTTACTACGTTTCACACGCTGGTATAAATGCTGAGTAGATACAAGTTAATTAAGTTGGAGACAGTCCATGTGGAACTGTCACAGTTTAAGTAGGAGGGAGAACCCCATTCTGCAGTTGAGGAAACTGAAGCACAGAGATTTTAATGACTTGTCCAAGGTCCCACAGCAGGCAAGTGGCAGAGCTGGGATTAGAACCCAGGTCCTCTGGTTCTGAGGTCCGTGCTTTTTCCACTAGGTCACACTACTTTTCTAAGCACTTCTTTGGTACTCCCAAGTGGTTAGTACAGTGCTTTGCACAAGCCCTCAATAAATATGATTGAACGAATGAATGAATGATTGAATACTAGAAAGTCCACACAGTGAGCACTCAAAAAATATTATTGATTGACAAGGTTGCCCAGTAAGTAAAAGCAGTGACAATATCAGGTCTTGTTCTCATTCGCTCCCATGACTTCAACTCTATGCAGTATCTACTTCACGACTTCAGTCTCTACGCAGATGACACCCAAATCTATATCTCTTCCCCTGTTCTCTCTCCCTCCCTCCAGGCTTGTATCTCCTCCTGCCTTCAGGACATCTCCTCCTGGATGTCTGCCTGCCACCTAAAACTCAACATGTCTAAGACTGAGCTCCTTACCTTCCCCCCGCAAAACCCTGTCCTCTCCCTGACTTTCCCGTCACTGTGGACGGCACTACCATCTTTCCCATCTCACAAGGCCGCAACCTTGGTGTCATCCTTGACTCTGCTCCCTCATTAACCTCACACATCCAATCTGTCACCAAAACCTGCCGGTCTCACCTTCACAATATCGCCAAGATCCGCCCTTTCCTCTCCATCCAAACTGCTACCTTGTTGGTACAGTCTCTCACCATATCCCGCCTGGATTACTGCATCAACATCCCTTCTGACCTCCCATCCTCCTGTCTGTCCCCACTTCAGTCTATACTTCACTCTGCTGCCTGGATTATGTTTCTACAGAAATGCTCTGGGCATGTCACCCCGCCACCCCCTCAAAAATCTCCAGGGGTTGCCTATTAACCTTCGCATCAAGCAAAAACTCCTCACTATTGGCTTCAAAGCTCTCCATCACCTTGCCGTCTCTTACCTCACCTCCCTTCTCTCCTTCTATAGCCCAGCCCACACACTCCACTCCTCTGCTACTAACTTCCTCACTGTGCATCGTTCTCGCCTGTCCCACTGTCCACCCCTGGCCCACATCCTGCCTCTGGCCTGGAATGCCCTCCCTCCTCACATCTGCCAAACTAGCTCTCTTCCCCCCTTCAAAGCCCTACTGAGAGCACCTCCTGCAAGAGGCCTTCCCACACTGAGCCCCCCTTTCCCTCTGCTCCTCTCCCCATCTCCCTTACTCCCTCCCTCTGCCCTACCTCCTTCCCCCCCACAGCACTTGTGTATACTGGTTCATATTTATTATTCTATTTATTTTATTAATGATGTATATATATCTATAATTCTATTTATCTATTTTGATGCTATTGATGCCTGTCTACTTGTTTTGTTTTGTTGGGTAGGGATAGTCTCTATCTGTTGCTGACTTGTACTTTCCAAGGACTTAGTACAGTGCTCTGCAGACAGTAAGCGCTCAATAAATATGATGGAATGGATGAATGAATAAATGACCATAAAAAGGTAAGCAGCACTATGGCTTTGAAATCTTTAATTTTTATCTCAATCAATTGATGGTATTTATTCAATCAATAAATCAGTGGTATTCATTGAGTGCTTCCTGTGTACAGAGCACTGTACTAAGCATTTGGGAGAATATAATACATTACAGTGAGTTGGTAGACACAATCCCTGCCCTCTGGGAACAAAAAATCTAGTGGGGACACAGGCATTTAAATACATTACAGATCAGGGAAACAGCAGAGTATATCTCTGGTGTAATGTCAGTTGGGCTTCTAAGGATTTTTTTTTATGGTATTTGTTAAGGGCTATGTACCAGGTACTGATCGAAGCGCTGGGGTAGATATAAGCCAGTCAATTTAGACACAGTCCATGTTCCACATGAGGCTCACATTCTTAAACCCCATTTTACAGATGAGGTAGCTAAAGCACAGAGAAGTTCAGTGAGTTGCCCAAGGTCACTCAGCATACAAGTGTCAGACCTGGGATTTGAACTCAGGTTCTTTTGACTCCCAAGTCCATGCTTTAACCACTAAGCCTCACTGCTTCTCAGGAAAAAGATAAACAGGATCCACTGTATCACTTTGAGCCATCTCTCCATCCAGCTGCAGAGAACATCAGTCCATCAATCAATAGCATTTACTGAACACTTACTCTATGCGGAGTATCTGGGAAAGTACAGTAAAGCAGAATTAGCAGACACGTTTCTTGCCCATAAAAAGTTCAGTAACCACCTTTGTCTCCCCTCTAGAATGTAAGCTCATCGTGGGCAGGGAATGTGTCTATGTATTGTTATATTGTACTGTCCCACTCGCTTAGAACAGTGCTCTGCACACGGTAAGCACTCAATAAATAAGATTGACTGACTGACTGGATATGTGACCAATTTTCCCAGCCTGGGGAAGGAAGAGAAGTGTGCACACATTCCCAGTGCCACTTTAAACCTAGGTTTGGAAGCCAAGTAGAGGGGTTGAGCCTGGGGCCAACTGAAGCAGCTAGGGGATGGGGTGTAAATTCTCCTGGTTTACTCCAAAGTACAGTCCCAGGACTAGAACCCACTGTTTTATGTTGCAAGCAAAATAAAAGCTCTTTAATGACATCTCTTCGCAACAAGGGAAGCCACATGGCCTAGTGGATAGAGCTAGCTTCATGGGGCCCGGGAGTCAGAAGGACCTGGTTTCTAATCCCAGCTCTGCCACTTATCTGCTGTGTGACCATGGGCAGCCACTTAACTTCTCCTTGCCTCAGTTACCTCATCTGTTAAATGGGGTTAAGATTATGAGTCCCATTTGGAACGTGGACTGTGTCCAACCTGATTAGCTTGTTTCTACCCCGGCACGTAGTACAGTGCCTGGAAAATAGTAAGTGCTTAACAAATACCAGGGAAAAAAAAGGTTTTACCAATGCATGTGCCTGCACACTGGATATAAATCCTAGGTTCCTAAACAGAGTGAAGAGTCTATTTCATCTGTTATACTACTGGGATTAGTGGATGTTCCACAATTCAATTAAAAGTCTAAAATTCAAAAGGCAGTGTCTTTCCAATTCAAAGGGCAGTCTGAAAAGGAAGAAAAGTCCTCTCTCAGAAACCCTTCTTAAATCAGGAGGTTGGCGAAAAAGTCTTTAGAAAATAAAAACTTGCAAAGCCAAAGCCTTTTAAAGCTAGAGGAAAAGAGTGTCTGCAGGAGGAAGCATTAAATTCTGATCAGGGCTGTTGCCTTAAAGTTCTAAAGCAGGTCTGATGGGCAGGCTGAGTTTTAGGGAGAACAGCTGGAGAAGGCTGAAAGGGAGTTTTGGAGAGCTAACGGGAGAAAAAAAACCCTGCCATTATATTGATACCAAAGAGCCTTTTCATTGCTAAGGAAAACAGTTTAAAAGGCATTGGAAGCCTGCCTGGAGTTTCTGCAACGAGGCAATGTGAAAGTTACTAAGTTTTTTGTGAAGACCCCTTGGGCAGAGGTTATTTGGGAAGCTCAGGGTATTTTGGACCCACATGTTGCAACAGCCCAACAGCCCAAGGTCCATGGTCCAAGCCATTTCCCCAGCTGGAGCAGCCATTATGAGAGAGGGGGAAGAAGAGAAGGTGAAGGAATTGTGAATGTTATATAGGAACAAACCCCAAAATCTAGATCAGAAAACCCGAGATGAACAGAAGTGATTGGGAAGCATATAAAGTGCTTATGGAAATCTCTTCCTTTAACCCTCATTTCTTCCTTTCCAAGTCAGGCTTGGAACTAGATTCTCTCAAACTATGAAAAACTAGGAGAAAAGCTGTATTTGAAGACCTGTGGGCATATAAACTGCAGGCACACTAAGGCAAATTGAGGGTGTATCTTGAGAGTGGGGATTAGCTGTCATGTTTTAGTTGGGCAGCTGGAGAAGGGAATGATCAGAGAGTGAGAAAGCTCTCCACGAAGTGATCTGAAAGTCCCAAAGTCAAAGGCTTTGACAGGAAGCAGAGGAGGAAGGTGACACCACACACTCCTTTACATTTTAATTTCCCAAGAAAGAACTAAATCAAAGAGATAACCTTCAAATCCACCCCACCTTTGAAGCTAACATGCAGTTAGTTTCTCAATCTTCTTGCAGTAGGATGGAAATACTTCTGAAAAATGAAAAACTTTCATTTTATTGACTTTTTTTGCAAGGAAAAAATAACACATTCCAGCCACTGGAAGATCAGCAACTGACTATTGCACGTTGGCTTCCATCACACAGTGAAGAATGCAGGGAACTCAGAGTCGGGATGATCACTATTACTGTGGGATCAATTGGGCCATCTAACATATCTTCCCTTGTAAAGTTTAGTCCTGAAGACCAACTCACTCTTCCCTACTTGGGACTGACGAGGGACTGACATTTCTTTGTTGGTTTTCAGGGAAAGCTGAGTTGTTGGTCTCCAAAGGAAGCCTTGTTTCCTTAAGAAAGTTTTTGACCACATCAGCAACTTTGCCTCTTTTAAGTGCATTCAGAGGGAGGGTCACTGACTCTGAAATTCCTTTAGTATGTGCCAGGGCTTGGGGGCACAGCTCTGGCTTCTCTGGGTTTGGCAGTCCATGGCCCTAGCAGGATTTGTCCAGAGATAATAATAATGGTATCCGCTAAGTGCTTACTATGTGCCAAGCACTGTACTAAGCCCTGGGTGGATACAAGCAAATTGGGTTAGATACAGTCCCTGTCCCATGTGGGGCTCACAGTCTCAATCCCTATTTTCTAGATGAGGTAATTGAGGCCCAGAGAAGTGAAGTGACTTGCCTAAGGTCACACAGCAGACAAGTGGAGAGATAACGATTATTGACAAGTATCCACTGCACATTTGGCCTTTACTAATACAAAATATGAATTTATGCAATTGCTTACAGTCCCAGCACATCTCATTTAAAAAAGAGAGGTGTCTAGTGTAGTGGGTGGGAATTTAATGAAGCTTTCAGTGAACAGAAGGAGAATCTGCAAGTGACTTCTGATTTCTTTTCTTCGGTGGTTTGGATCAAGGGTGGAGAGCAGAGTGGCCTAGTGGAAAGAACACAGACCTTGGAGTCAGAGGAACTGTGTTCTAAGCCTGGCTCTATCACTTGTCTGCTGTGTTACCTTGGGCAGGTTACTGAACTCTGTGCCTCAGGTACCTCATCTATAAAATGGGGGTTATGACCATGAGCCCCATGTGGGACATGGACTGTGTCTAATCCAATTAGCTCATATTTACCCCAGCACTTAGTACAGTGCCTGGCACATATACATGTTTAACAAATACCATTTTTTTAAAAAAAGGACTTCCACTGGGGCCTCTGAGTTTGCCTCTCCAGGGCTCTGGAGGCTTGGGGAGGAAGGACGGGGTAGTTTGGTGGAGGGCTGGCTGCTGACCGTTTGAAGTTCCCATTATGGGGGTTCTGCCTCTGGAGTGTGGAACTTAAGGTGTGACTTCCTCATTTTTTTCCTCCCTAAGCCAAAAATGAGAGTAAGAGGTGGAAGTTCCACTACAGAAACTTTTCCCAGTCCTTGGCAATTCATCTCTGGGAATGATTCTTGCTTGTTCCCTGTTCCCATAAGAATTTTTGGGAGAGGGGATGTGCTCAAGCAACGCTTTTGGAGGTTACTGTTGTCAGTTACTGAGTGATGAGAATTTTCATCACTGTGTGACCCAAGCCAACCAGCTGAGTGCCAACTGCTGCCCCGGTGGGAAGAGGCCTGGCAGGCAATACAATCTGGATGAAAGGGTGAAGAGGGAAGGCTGTCCCAAACTGGCAATGTATTAATGAAATGATAAAGTGGCCTGTCCCCAGTTGTGAGGAAAACTTCAGAGACCTTCCAGCTGTGGAGACATGCAGTTCCCAGCACCCTAAATTATACAAGCCCACCAGGGAAGCAGTGTGGTCTAGTGAATAAAGCAAAGACCTGGGACCTCAGTTCTAAAACTGGCTCTGCCACTTCCTTACTGTGTGACTTTGGGCAAGTCCCTTAATATCTCAGTGCCTCAGTTTCCTCATCTGTAAAAAGGGAATTCAATATCTGTTCTCCTTCCTTCTAAGAGTGTGAGGCCCATGTGGGACAGGACTGTCTGACCTGATTACCTCATATTTACCACAATACTTGGCACATAGTAAGCACTTTACAAATATTATCATTATGAACAATCTCCAGAATTCACATGCTTATTTCTACCCAGTCTGATCACTTTCATATGTATGTTATCCAAATGTACATTCAATTACTTCCTTAGATTACTCCATATGTAAATATCATGATTCCAGGATCATTCTTTTACAACCTTTTCCATTAAAATGGTCACAGATGTTCCCAGAAGGAGAAGGAGTCTAAATGACCTGATCCTCTAGATTGTAAGCTCATTGTGAGCGCATTAGAGAAACAGTGTGGCTTAGTGGAAAGAGCCCAGGCTTGGGAGTCAAAGGTCATGGGTTCTAATCCCGGCTCCACCACTTGCCAGCTGGGTGACTTCGGGCAAGTCACTTAACTTCTCTGTGCCTCAGTTACCTCATCTGTAAACTGGGAATTAAGACTGTAAGCCCCACTTGATCACCTTGTATTCTCCCCCAGTGCTTAGAGGAGTGCTTTGCACATAGTAAGTGCTTAACAAATGCTATCATTATTATTGTAAGCAGGGAACGTGACTACCAACCCTGCTATAGAATACTCTCCCAAGTGCTTAGTACAGTACTCTGTGCACAGTAAGTGCTCAATAAATACAAATGATTGATTGATCTCAACTGATTAACTGATTGGAAGGAGCTACCATGACCCAAGTGCTAGACCCTCCTGGGGAATCTCTACATCACCTTGCCCCTTCCTACCTCTCCTCCCTTCTCTCTTTCTACCGCCCACCCCGCACGCTCCGCTCCTCCGCCGCCCACCTCCTCACCGTCCCTCGGTCTCGCCTATCCCACCGTCGACCCCTGGGCCACGTCCTCCCGCGGTCCTGGAACGCCCTCCCTCCTCACCTCTGCCAAACTGATTCTCTTCCCCTCTTCAAAACCCTACTTAAAACTCACCTCCTCCAAGAGGCCTTCCCAGACTGAGCTCCTCTTCTCCCTCTACTCCCTCTACCAACCCCCTTCACCTCTCCACAGCTTAACCCTCTTTTCCCCCCATTTCCCTCTGCTCCTCCCCCTCTCCCTTCCCATCCCCTCAGCACTGTACTCGTCCGCTCAACTGTATATATTTTCATTATGCTATTTATTTTGTTAATGAAATGTACATCGCCTTGATTCTATTTAGTTGCCATTGTTTTTACGAGCTGTTCTTCCCCTCGACTCTATTTATTGCCATTGTTCTTGTCTGTCCGTCTCCCCCGAATAGACTGTAAGCCCATCAAACGGCAGTGACTGTCTCTATCTGTTGCCGACTTGTTCATTCCAAGCGCTTAGTACAGTGCTCTGCACATAGTAAGCACTCAATAAATACTATTGAGTAAATCTTCTGGGAAGGATGGGTGGTACCCACATGATCTCATTATGAAACCAGCTTTATATCAACATGGATTACCTGCCAAGTGGCCCCATTGCTTTGATCACATGCTAGTGACCTTTTATCAATGAGGAGGGAGAGTGACCGAGAAGGCAGTCTTATCAGGACTGAGTCCTCTCTTTATCGGGTAGATTTATTAACATTGTGAGGGAAGCCAAAACTCAGATGTTCCGCCTAAGCCAGATGATATCCAGGTGAGATCTAAAATTTGAACTCTTCTCTCATTTCAGCCAAATGGACCGTTTTCTTCCACTCTGTTGTTACCTACCTTTAATTTGATCCTGGCTCACTTTCCTTTTCTTCCTTCCCTAAGAGCCTTTCTCTAGAGGCTCCTTGCTCTCCTTTCCCTTGAGTTTCCTTGTTTATCTCCATCCTCTATTTCTTCCTTTCCATATCCCCATTTTCTCTTCTGAGTGACAGTTACTTTCTCTTTCCTCTCCGCATCATCCTATAATCTCCTTCCCCCATCCCATTGACCCTCATCTGTCCACTCTTCTCTGAAGAGGAAGAAGATTTTCAATGGGGTTCCTGTGGCTGTTTTCCTCATCAATCGGGGGTCATTCTGAAGGGTGTGGCAAGCTCCAGACCCCAATCAAACTGCCACTCTGAGGGTTCTGGCAAGCTCAAACCAGGGACAGTGAGAAGCAGCATGCCCTAGTGGAAAGAGCATAGGTCTGTAGTCAAAGGACCTCGGTTTGAATTCTGGCTCTACTGATGTTTGCTCTGTGACCTTGGGCAAATTGCTTAATCAATCAATCGCTTAATGTCTCTGTGCCTCAGTTTCCTCATTTGTAAATTGGGATTCAATACCTGTTCCTCCTTTTCTTACAGTGTGAGCCCCAAATGGGGCAGGAACTGTGCCTGATCTGATTGAATTGTATCTACCCTAGTGCTTGGCTCATAGTAAGTGCTTAACAAACATCACAGTTATTATCAACAGCAACTTTGCAACTCAGGCCTTCCAAAGGAAGACAATTCTCCCAAACTGATGAATCTACTCCAGAACTCTCTGATGAGTGGAGAGGAAGAATGCATGGCACTAAACCTTTTGGAATCATCACCATGAGATTCAGTCTATTATGCAAGATATGACGAGAGCTAGAAGGGTCTCTGGGGACCAAAGAATGTAATGAAACCGTTAAAAACACACAAGAAGAGTGAAAGGAAAAAGAACGTAATGACCTGGAAAAATACCTCCAGAAACTAGACTGTTGTTAATTAGAGACGTCAATCAGGAACTAAGACAGATTCTAACTAAACCCTGCTGAGCCCAAGCAAACCATTAAAGCAACAATTTTCACTTGCTGGTCAAAGTGGACACACGGGACTGGTGAAAACCTTTGCAAGGCGAGGATCAAAGCCTCTATCAAGACCTCTACGACCCCACAAAAAGTATTTAAAAAGAACTGGTAACCAGTTACACCTGGTGACAGCACTGAACTGGGCAGCTTGAAACATGCCTCAACTGTGATTCCACTGGGGGGTTGCACCAATAAATCCTGGTATTTCTTGCACTGTACTAAATGCTTGGGAGAGGACAATAGAACAGAATTGGTAGACGTGAGCTTACATTAATACCAATAAACACTTTATAACATATAATTAAAAGATCTGTACATGAGTGCTGTGGGGTTGAGGGTGGGGTGAATATCAGATGCCCAAAGATCACAGATCCAAATACACAGATGCTGCAGAAAGGAGAGGGAGTAAAGGCAAAGAGGGCTCAATAGGTGAAGACCTCTTGCAGATGTGAGCTTAATAAGGTTTTAAAGGTGGGGAGAGTGGAGGGGGAGAGAGTGCCACGCTAGAGGGAAGATGTAGGAAAGGGTCAGCAGTGAGATGAAATGAGATCAGAGCACAGTGAGCAAGCTGGAGCTAAGAGGAGCAAAGTGTGCGGGCTGGGCTGTAGTAGGAGATTAGTGAGGTAAGATAGGAGGGCACAAGCTGACTGATGTTTTCTGTACCGTCCAAAAGAAACATGTGGCCTGCCAAGGATTTAGTCCCCTCAAAACTTCCAGTCCTGTGAGCCTCTATTCTCCTCCCCCATTTTCTCCATTCGTCTCTCCTTTGGAGCATCTCCTGGTCTCTTTGTAATATTCCAGTCCTATTTTGAGGATTACACTCCACCTTGCTCCTGGTTGCCCGATGAAATATCACCAGACTGTAATAATTCTGCCTCCTTGCAGCATCACCTTGGCCAAGGAAGAACAGAACTCCAAGCTCTATTGCCCCGGCCTTGGGACTCTCTGCCAGCCCCAAGATGGCACAAGGGTCTCACTTAGCATAAGATGTGGGACAAGGGTCCCAGTCACCCTACCTTCAGCTGTATCTGCTGGCAAAAGATGTGAAGGCTGAGAAAAACCAAGGGGAAGATGAAGGGGAAAATACTGATGAAGGATGAAGAGACCATGGGCAGAAATAGCCTAGAACAAGGAGAAGCCTCCAAGTCTCTAGGAAAAGCCCACATGATACATCAGGAGCAGGTGGGAAATCTGGGAATTGCCCTGGATACGGAACAGGGTTGCCCAGAGATTATTCCAGAACACGAGCCTAGTGTCATTAAAAATCAAAGCCAGCAAGGAGCAAGTGCCACTTTATCTGAATTTTGTTTTTCTGATGTGACCCATCTGCTGCACCAGGAGAAAAAAAGGGAAAAGTTGTTTCCTATAATCTGCATAAAGTTCAGCATCACTTCATCTCTGTGCAGAGGTCCAGGGGAACTATATTATCTTTGGGCCTCTAGACTCTCCCATCAGACATTTAAAAGATTCAGTCTGGGAATAAAGTTGATTTTTTTTTTTAGTCCATTTGTCTAAGTATCAGATACATTAGGATTTTCTTTCAAGTTTCCCAGGTCATGTAGGACTTCCAAAAGAAGTCCTATCTGCAGTGTACATTCCACCACAATTTTCAATTACTCATTAAAGTAGAGATTTAGAGCTTACAGGGGCAGCTTTCTTTCAAAATGAACGCTACCCGACAAAGCCTACTTAGTCCTAACAATAATCTAGGAGCCTGCTTCAAGGGTTACATGATCTCTTGTAACCCTCTCTTGCTGGAGAAAGGCCAGCACAAGACCACATTCAAAGGGTGATCCTATTTCATTTGATTGACTCTATCCATATTTAGGGATTCCAGAAGTAGGATTATTGACAGAATTCAGATTTCTAATTCTAAAATTCCTAAATGTGGATGTAGCTGGTCAAATGTCATAGGATCATGCCATTCTAGGGTGAGAAGGGGAAGAGGTATGGGGATAAGAGGGGAAGTTGAGGTGGGTCTTAATTACTAGAGGTACAGTTTAGTAACATCCTGCACTTCACTGCCTCTTCTTCTCTGCCTTTGGGTCTCATGTGTGGTTCCAGTAACTGAAGAGCTGGGCATGTCACTCTTGATGCTTTCTGATTTTTCTGGGCTAGTGGGTGTGTCTGTCAATACATGGGTATATCAGTGAGCTCCTTATCGTGGTACATGACTGAAATTCATAGTAACTGTTACCCAGGAGGCTTGGTCATGTGACCACTTGGGATGGTGTTAAATTACTGATCCTGATTTGTGATGTTGCCTTGGCAGGGTTTGATTCACTAATTGATGGGAGGCCCAACTAGGCCACCTCAATCAGCATGGCTTAGTGGCTAGAACATGGGCCTGGGAGTCAGAAGGACCTGGGTTCTAATAGCTCCACCACATGTCTTCTGTGTGATCTTGGGCAAGTCACTTAACTTCTCTTTGCCTGAGTTACCTCATCTGTAAAATGGGGATTAGGAGTGTGATCCCCATGAGGGATAGGAACTTTGTCCTGCCTGATTAAACTGTATCTGCCCAGTGTTTAGAACAGAACTTGGCACATAGAAAGCACTTACCAAGTACTATTATTATTATTCATCTTGTGCAGTCACCAGAATGGGGTTTGGAGGACTTTTTTCCCTGCTTCTTTTTCCTTAATAAAGAAGCATAAAATGCTACTTCTAAAGCCCAACAAAAATCTAACAGCCATTTGGAGCCTGACCCAATCTTAGCAATGACAAACACCCAGCTTACAGATCCAACTCAGTCAATCAGTAGTAGCTGAGTGCAGACTGTGTGCAGAGCACTGGATGAAGTTCTTGGGAGTGCACATTACACTAGAGTTGGTAGACATAATCCCTGCCCTCAGGTGGCCTACAGTCCAGTGGGATTAAAGGCCTGTTCTTCCTCTTAGTTGAACTGTGAGCTCAAATAGGCCATCCCCCTCACTCCTGCCTACTTCCCCAGCATTCTTGGTGAATCTAATAATTACACCAATTATAATGTTGGTATTTGTTAAGCGCTTACTATGTGCTGAGCACTGTTCTAAGCGCTGGGGTAGACACAAGGGAATCAGGTTGTCCCCACGTGGGGCTCACAGTCTTAATCCCCATTTTACAGATGAGGGAACTGAGGCACCGAGAAGTTAAGTGACTCGCCCAAAGTCACACAGCTGACAAATGGCCTAGCCGGAATTTGAACCCATGACCTTTGACTCCAAAGCCCGTGCTCTTTCCACTGAGCCGCGCTGCTTCGCTTAATTATACCAATTATAATTATACCAATCAACCACTGCTTTTTATTGAGCACTTACTGTGTGCAGAGCACACTCCATTTGTCACTGTGCTATTTGACAACCTGAGAGCAACTTGGATATGTGACAAAGTTGACTTCAACCAAGATAACATCTGTAATTTGCTTCCAAATTCAATAGATCAACTCAGAACCCTCTACCTCCTGTTCGGAGAGTCTATTCCCCATACTTGTTGAGGACCTCCATTGCCGGAGTGCTGAATATATTCCTGTGACATCCCAAATGTTTGTTCTGCCCTCTTCTGAACCTGATTCAAGTCTTTACAAGTGGACTTTGCCTAGAAGTGGACTAGCCAAACAAACAGCAGGCCATGGAGTGACTTATGTGTTGCACAGCTCTAGTCTTCTGGTCAGGTGCTTCCTCTTTCTCTCCTTTCCCCTCCTGCTCCCCAGACCTGCCTGCCTCTTCTGCTTGGGCTGAGTCCCTCGAAGGAGCCCTCAGTAAAGAGGGCAGCTGTTGCTCCTTAGGCCTGACTCTCATGGGGATTCTGGGGAAATTACTTTGTATGGAAGTAAAGTCCAACCTGAAGGACTTGGTGCAGGCTGGCCCCACAGTAGGTATAAAACTGAACTGGGCTCTGCTCAGGACAACTTTGAACATCACCCATAACCCCATTCCAGGGGTTTCCTACTCAAGGCATGGTGGCAGGGCAGCTCCCAGGCATGAGCTGCTTTTCATACATGTGGAGTGGCGGGTCCCTTCTGCTCCCTGAAACCATCACAAGGGTATGAAAATATCATGAATATCAATTCATTTGGTTCAGCAATTGATATCACACAAGAGTGTAAGCACCATGTATCTGCAGAAATGTGTGGTGTAGTTGATAGAGCACAGACCTGGGAGTCAGAAGGTCATGGGTTCTAGTCCCTGCTTTGTCATTTGTCTGCCATATGACCTTGGGCAAGTCTCTTCACTTTTCTGTGCCTCAGTTACCTCATCTGCCAAATGGGGATTAAGGCTGTAAGCCCCATTGGGGACACGGGCTTTCAACCTGATTACCTTACATCTGCCCCAGAGCTTAGAACAGTGGCATGGCATGGCATATGGTAAGTGCTTAACAAATACCATTTTTTTAAAAAAGTGGTGGCATATTGGCTGTGATGCAAAAGTGAGGTAAAAGAGAAAATCAGAAGGTGAAGAATTTTCTTACACTGACATCAGCCCTGATCCTTTTGTCAATTACCTGCTGAAATGCACTAGGGTTAAGGTTTTTAAATCCCAGATACTATAAATTTATTATTTGCTGCTATTAAAAATAAAAATAATGAAAGCCTCACAGAAGTTAAATAACATTCAAAGCAGTGAAATGCCTTTCAAAAGATGCTTTCAGAAACATAACATAAAGAAGAAACATTAGAAGCCTCTTGCACAGGTAAAGTAGGAGTAGCTGAAATGATGAAAGTGATTAGTTTCAGATGGTGATAATCAAAGACAATTATATGGGGTGGGGTGGGGGAAGAAAAATGGCTATTAGAAGAGTTTCAAAGGAAGGGATGGTTGAGAAGAGGATAATGGTATTCAGTGGGGTTGTGTGCCTAGCCTGTGATATGTTCTTCCACACATTTTACAGTGAGAGTTCTCAAAGGGCAAGGATCAGGTTATTTAAATGCAGTGTTCAGTACTCTATGAAAACCCACACCCAGGTAAGTGATAGCAAAATGTAACAGTGAAAACTGCACTAGAATACTTGTTAACATTATTCTCAGGCTTTCTTAACCACATAGACTCTGCTAATTCTGTTGTATTGTATGCTCCTAAATGCTTAGTACAGTGCTCTGCATATAGAAAATACTCAAATGTCATTGATGTCTGTAATTAATTTTAATGCCCATCTCCCCTTCTAAACTGTAAATGTCTTGTGGTAAGGGGCTATGTCTACCAACTCTAATTGTATTCTCCTTAGTGTTTACTACAGTGTTCGGCACACAGTAAGTGCTCAATAAATACTATTGGTTGACTGAGCACCATCTCTTATGCCTCTTGCCAGCCATTGTTAAATGGTCATGCTAATACCCTCCCATAGAGGACAGTGTGGGTCACCAGTTGCACCACTGTTTTTTTTTCCAAACTTCTCTCCAAGCCCAACCTTGTCAAGAGACCTTAACAACCATTAATCTTGCTTCCAAACCCTTTTTTCCCCCTATTGTTTCGATTTTCCATATGATCTCCGTGAAATCTGTTACGAAATGTCACTTATTTGTTCTGAGGTGCTGCCAGAGGCCCCAGCCCATGATACTTTGGGCCAAATATTCATGGTACAGTCTAGTGTCCCAGGACTCTGAAATCTACCTGTTTTACCCAGCTGCTGCACAGATCCAGGTTACTGTGGGATTAGGGGCAAAATGCTTCCTGAGTCAGTTAACTTTCTCATAGGCTAAGAGCTCTAGCAGGTACACATCTTCCACCCATTTGTGTCTCCCTTAATCTTCTCCAAGATGGCTTCCACAGATCTTCGGTCTGGGCTGGAATGATTTCCAGGAGAAGACTAGTTCATAGATGACACCAAGATGGTTCTGAGCTTTCCATCACCCCTCCGGCCTTCCCCGGTATGTGTACCCTATCTTGGGGGTCCTATCTGGATGACTACCTTGCCTCCCAAGTCACCCCCAAGCTGTGCCCCAACCTAACTGGGATTCTATTGGAGTGAAGACCACTGTAATTTGGGAAGAAGAGAAGCCAACCATTCTTGTTGTTGTCAAGTGTTCTGAATATAAAGTATTGTTCCTCTTTCTCAATGTCGCATTCTTATTTCCCAAAGAGATCTGATGGGGATGAATAACTGTCCCAGACATGAGAAACTCAAATACTGTTTTGCAGGGGTGAAGGGTGGGTATGTCTCCAAATTTAACTCTGACCCCTCTCCCCATCCAATAAGAGCTATGATTAATAGGGGCCCACAGATTCAGGAGTCCCTTGGTTCTCAGTTCATTATAAAAATGCTGAAACAAATTTCTAGTGGGCTGTCTAACTGAAAAGGTGGAAACACACTCAACTAGATAGCAGCTGGGATTCCTTGCCCCAGTTTGATATTATTTTGATCTGGAGTAACTCGGCCCCACAGTGATAGCTGCTACAGTGACAATACTCGACAGATAGCATGGTCATTTATTAAGGAGTACTCTTTCCCAGGGCTTAGCATTGTGCTCTCTCTCTCTTCCCCCACTTCGCTCTTTCTCTTTCCCTCCTTCTCCTTTCCTCTTTCTCTCTCCCACTTCTCTCTCTCTGTCTCTCCCCCTTACCCCCTTCCCTCCCTCTCTGTCTCCCAGCTAAGCTGACCCTGCCTGGGCTTGAATCCCTAGGTTTAGAGAGACAAGGTATGCAGAGTCTAATGTGCAAAATCAGAAATCATCCCCTCTGGCTCTCTCTCTTCATAGAAGCTTCCTGTTTCCAACAAGACTTTGACACATGCTTTGCTCAGCCCTGTGTGCTGACCTTATTTTTATATTCTGTTTGTAGACAATGCCAGGACTTGTTTTCACATTATTTGTCTTCGGATGCTTTGATCGGTATCAGGGCTGA